>NC_138190.1:110715177-111327677 GCF_964194105.1 Spermophilus citellus | reverse complement strand
TTCTGTGATTTGCATTCTTTTTATTGTATCTTATACTTCAAAAAACATAATTCCTTTAAGCATGTTTTCTTTAATTTTTAAAAACTTATCTTAAACAAAATCTAAGTTAATCCCAGTGATTGAAGACTAAGTTATTTTTATTTTTTTATGTTTTTTTAAGTTGTAGTTGGACACAATACATTTATTTTATTTTTATGTGGTGCTAAGGATTGAACCCAGTGCCTCATGCATGCCAGGCAAGCACTCTACCACTGACTGAGCCACATCCCCAGCCCCCTAACTTAAATTATAATAATTTGAATTAGAAAGAAATTTCTGAATGGGAAGTTCTAATTGAAAGGCATTATAGATCATGAGTGGTGAAGACTTAATTATTTTTAAATTATTGGACTACTCATAACTAATTTATATTAACTTAATTCCAGTTATATATAGAAATGCTACTCCCATACAATTTTATTCCTTCTTCCATTTTATATATCATAATCTATATTTGCTATATATAATACATTGCTATAATTATTATTGTTGAGAGCCACAGCCGAAGGGGCCCCAGCAAACTTCCAGCTGCCAGCAAACTTCCAGCTGCCGGCTGATGATTGGCTCACAGCAGCCCCAGCAACATCTAGCTGATTGGCTCCTCTGTGGTGATGCTCATTGGAGATGCTCATTGAGCTGTTTCCCCGCCCTTTCAGACTGCCAGCTAATGATTGGCTCACAGCGGCCCCAGCAACATCTAGCTGATTGCCTCCTCTGCGGTGATGCTCATTGGGCTGTTTCCCTGCCCTTTCAGACCACGGAGCTGCTCACTGGGGGACTTCTTTGGCTCCGCCCACGCGACCCAGCCAATCGGCCTCAAGAGCAGGAGGATTGTGGGAGTGGGAGAGGCTTGTGTGTGTGTGTGTGAGAGGCTTGTGGGAAGCCAGTGGTGGCAGTTGGGCTCTGAGGGTTTTTCCTGGGGAGCTGTTTTGTTTGGCGTGTGTGGTTCTAAAAATAAAGTTCATTTCTTTTGACAAGTGGCTCCTGAATCGTGCCCAGCCAGACTGCGGCATATTATTACTATTTTATTATATATATATAACCTTACTTACCTATTTTTTTTTGCACTTAATAGCACTGGCTTTGATCCTCACCACCACATAAAAATAAACACACAAAATAAAGGTATTGTGTCCGTATACAACTAACTAAAAAAAAATTTTTAAAAATAGGGCCTTTGTGGACAAAAAGAAAATTGAGAAATACCTGATAATACGTCAAAATGCTAGTGCTTTGTTAAATAAAATCATTTTCTATTACTTTGTTGGAAATATTCAGATTTGTCACAATCTTATCTTGTCCAAATTTAATGCTCAAAACATTCCTTTCTTAAACTTTTGACTGCCTAATCCTGTAATTCATAGATGTCTCTGCGCAACTAAAAACTAGGAGAATTTGGTTGGGTTTTCTATACCTCCCCTCCCCTATAGCTATAGATTCTTGAAAATGTTTAACTAAAGGCTGTATGCTTCTTTTTTCCATGTTAGGCTAACATTTCTGGTGGGCTTATTAAGCTTTAATATGAATAGTCCAACAATTAATAAATAATTGGAGTCCCCACTACTCATGACCTATATAATGTCTTTCAATTAGAACTTCTAGATAATAAATTTCTCTCTAATTAAAAAAGAATAAAAAATGCACAAATGTGCTCTCTATATTATTTATTTTATTTTTAAAATATTTTATTAGTTGTTGATGGACCTGTACTTATTTATTTCTATGTGGTGCTGAGAATCAAACCCAGTACCTCATACATTCTAGGCAAATGCTCTACCACTAAGCTACCACCCCAGCCCTATTCTTTCTTTTAATAGATTGTGGTTTTGCTCCAAATTTCTATCTATAGTGCTTTAAAGCAGACGGGGGGAACTGGAATGCAGAACTCACACAGATCACTGATCCTGTTTGCTAGGATATGTGCACAATTTTATTTTTACAAATATTATATTAAATGAAAAAGCCATAAATTGAAGAGATCACAGTACATGATTCCATTTCTATGAAGTTCAAGAAGAGGTAAAACTTATTTATGAAGTTAAAAGTTAAAATAGTGGTTACACTTGGGAGGTGTTGGTGACTGGAAGGGCTCATGGAAGGCTTACTACAGTGCTGACAATGTTCTATTTCTTCTTCTGCATTCTACTTATTCAGATGTGTTCATCTTCTGGCATGCCACTTGTGATTTGCATTCTTTTTATTGTATCTTACACTTAAAAAACATAAAAAAAGAAATATATCCAGAGTATACAAAAAACTCAAAAAATTAGACAATAAGAAAACAAATAACCCAATCAACAAATGGGCCAAGGACATGAACAAACACTTCACAGAGGAGGACATACAATCAATCAACAAGTACATGAAAAAATGCTCACCATCTCTAGCAGTCAAGGAAATGCAAATCAAAACCACCCTAAGATACCACCTCACCCCAGTAAGATTGGCAGCCATTATGAAGTCAAACAACAACAAGTGCTGGCGAGGATGTGGGGAAAAGGGTACTCTTGCACATTGCTGGTGGGACTGCAAATTGGTGCGGCCAATTTGGAAAGCAGTATGGAGATTCCTGGGAAAGCTGGGAATGGAACCACCATTTGACCCAGCTATTGCCCTTCTAGGACTATTTCCTGAAGACCTTAAAAGAGCACACCACAGGGATACTGCCACATCGATGTTCATAGCAGCACAATTCACAATTGCTAGACTGTGGAATCAACCCAGATGCCCTTCAATAGATGAATGGATAAAAAAATGTGGCATTTATACACCATGGATTATTACGCAGCACTAAAAAATGACACTAGAGCAGATTATGCTTAGTGAAGCTAGCCAATCCCTAAAAAACAAATACCAAATGTCTTCTTTGATATAATGAGAGCAACTAAGAACAGAACAGGGAGGAAGAGCAGGAAGAAAAGATTAACATTAAACAGAGACATGAGGTGGGAGGGAAAGGGAGAAAAAAAGGGAAATCACATGGAAATGGAGGGAGACCCTCATTGTTATACAAAATTGCATATAAGAGGTTATGAGGGGAATGGGATAACAAACATGGAGGGAAATGAATTACAGTAGATGGGGTAGAGAGAGAAGATGGGAGGGGAGAGGAGGGGGGATAGTAGAGGATAGGAAAGGTAGCAGAATACAACAGTCACTAATATGGCAGTATGTAAAAATGTGATGTGTAACCTATGTGATTCTGCAATCTGTACTTGGGGTAAAAATGGGAGTTCATAACCCACTTGGTTCTAATGTATGAAATATGATTTGTCAAGAGCTTTGTAATGTTGTGAACAACCAATTAAAAAAAGAAATATTCTTTAATTTGAAGATTTTTGTTTTAAATCACAATATATAACATTGGACTCTAGCTATCATTTACTAAAGAAGAAAGCAGTTTCCAAAGGAAGAAAAGAACTTGATATAAGAGAAACATATGTGTGTTTTTCTTAAGGCTGACCTAGTCTTTATTGCCCTCACAAAATTAAAGAAACTCTGATTGTCTAAAATGATAAATTTTACTTAAGCATCCATGACATAAAAAAGGATATGGAAAGAAAAATATGTCCACATGATAGCACAATGTGCATTTAAAGTGGACAAACAGCATCCATTTCCCGGCATATTTTATCTTAAGAGAATCATCAGAAGAATCTCAATGACTGGAATTATACAGATGTTTCTATATCCTTTGGCTTCTTCCCTTGGTGTGTCTGAACTGAATGAAGAGTTGCTAATTTAGTATGAATGCCACTAATACAAACTCCTGCTGGCTATAGACAATGAGCAACATGAAAATGGAGTTAAAACAAATGAAATGAACCTAAATTCCAATGACAGATAGAAGCATAATCATTTCCAATACTATATTTTACTTAAATCACTCATAATAATCAGTATGATGAAGTATTATACATACAAAATCATATTTTCAAAATTTTTTTAAAAATGTTAAAAAGTTAATTATATATTTTAAGTGAAAATGTAGCAGCATATTTCTTTTTTTTAATGATTTTTTAAATTTTTTTTAAATTGGTGGTTCACAACATTACACAGCTCTTGACATATCATATTTCATACATTAGATTCAAGTGGGTTATGGACTCTAAATTTTTACCCCAAATGCAGATTGCAGAATCACGTCGGTTACACATCCACAATTTTATATGATGCCCTATTAGTAACTGTTGTATTCTGCTACCCTTCCTACCCTCTACTATCCCCCCTCCCCACCCCTCTCATCTTCTCTCTCTACCCCATCTACTGTAATTTATTACTCTCATTGTTTATTTTCCCATTCCCCTCACAACCTCTTATATGTAATTTTGTATAGCAATGAGGGTCTCCCTTCATTTCCATGCAATTTCCCTTTTCTCTCCCTTTCCCTCCCATCTCATATCTCTGTTTAATGTTAATCTTTTCTTCCTGCTCTTCCTCCCTGCTCTGTTCTTAGTTGCTCTCATTATATCAAAGAAGACATTTGGTATTTGTTTTTTAGGGATTGGCTAGCTTCACTAAGCATAATCTGCCCTAGTGAAATCCATTTCCCTGCAAATGCCATGATTTTGTCATTTTTTTAGTGCTGCGTAATACTCCATGGTGTATAAATGCC
The DNA here is from genome assembly GCF_964194105.1 of Spermophilus citellus. NCBI lineage: Eukaryota > Metazoa > Chordata > Mammalia > Rodentia > Sciuridae > Spermophilus > Spermophilus citellus. Next base: position 111,323,023 of record NC_138190.1, on the reverse strand, counting down.
ACATTTTTTTTATCCATTCATCTATTGAAGGGCATCTGGGTTGATTCCACAGTCTAGCTATTGTGAATTGTGCTGCTACGAACATCAATGTGGCAGTATCTCTGTAGTATGCTCTTTTAAGGTCTTCAGGGAATAGTCCGAGAAGGGCAATAGCTGGGTCAAATGGTGGTTCCATTTCTAGCTTTCCTAGGAATCTCCATACTGCTTTCCAAATTGGCCACACCAATTTGCAGTCCCACCAGCAATGTGCAAGAGTACCCTTTTCCCCACATCCTCGCCAGCACTTGTTGTTGTTTGACTTCATAGTGGCTGCCAATCTTACTGGAGTGAGATGGTATCTTAGGGTGGTTTTGATTTGCATTTCTCTGACTGTTAGAGATGGTGAGCATTTTTTCATGTACTTGTTGATTGATTGTATGTCCTCCTCTGAGAAGTGTCTGTTCAGGTCCTTAGCCCATTGGTTTATTGGGTTATTTGTTATCTTATTGTCTAATTTTTTGAGTTCTTTGTATACTCTGGATATTAGGGCTCTATCTGAAGTGTGAGGAGTAAAAATTTGTTCCCAGGATGTAGGCTCCCTATTTACCTCTCTTATTGTTTCTCTTGCTGAGAAAAAACTTTTAGTTTAAGTAGGTCCCATTTGTTGATTCTTGTTATTAACTCTTGAGCTATGGGTGTCCTATTAAGGAATTTGGAGCCTGACCCCACAATATGTGGATCAGAGCCAACTTTTTTTTCTATCAGATGCAGAGTCTCTGATTTGATATCAAGCTCCTTGATCCATTTTGAGTTAACTTTTGTGCATGGAGAGAGGAGGGGATTCAGTTTCATTTTGTTGCATATGGATTTCCAGTTTTCCCAACACCATTTGTTGAAGATGCTATCCTTCCTCCATTGCATGCTTTTAGCCCCTTTATCAAATATAAGATAGTTGTAGCTTTGTGGATTGGTCTCTGTGTCCTGTATTCTGTACCATTGGTCCACCTGTCTGTTTTGGTATCAGTACCATGCTGTTTTTGCTACTATTGCTCTGTAATATTGTTTGAAATCTTGTATCGCTATACCGCCTGATTCACACTTCCTGCTTAGAATTGCTTTTGCTATTCTGGGTCTTTTATTTTTCCATATAAATTTCATGATAACTTTATCTATTTCTATAAGAAATGCCATTGGGATTTTGATTGGCATTGCATTAAACCTATAGAGAACATTTGGTAATATCACCATTTTGATGATGTTAGTTCTGCCTATCCATGAACAGGGTATATTTTTCCATCTTCTAAGATCTTCTTCTACTTCTCTCTTTAGGGTTCTGTAGTTTTCATTGTATAAATCTTTCACCTCTTTTGTTAGGTTGATTCCCAAGTATTTTATTTTTTTTGAGGATATTGTGAATGTAGTGTTTTTCCTCATTTCCGTTTCAGAAGTTTTGTCGCTGATATACAGAAATGCCTTTGATTTATGCGTGTTGATTTTATATCCTGCCACTTTGCTGAATTCATTTATTAGTTCTAGTAGTTTTTTGTAGACCCTTTTGGGTCTTCTAGGTATAGAATCATGTCATCTGCAAATAGTGATAATTTAAGTTCTTCTTTTCCTATTTTTATGCCTTTAATTTCTTTTGTCTGTCTAATACTTTTCAAGTTATTTCAGGAAATAGAAAAAGAGGGAGCTCTTCCAAATTCATTCTATGAGGCCAACATCACCCTGATTCTGAAACCTGACAAAGACACCTCAAAGAAAGAAAACTATAGACCAATATCTCTGATGAACCTAGATTCAAAAATCCTCAATAAAATTCTGGTGAATCGAATACAAAGGCACATCAAAAAAATTGTGCACCATGATCAAGTGAGATTCATCCCTGGGATGCAAGGATGGTTCAATATACGGAAATCAATAAATGTTATTCACCACATCAATAGACTCAAAGATAAGAACCATATGATCATCTCGATAGACGCAGAAAAAGCATTCGACAAAGTACAGCATCCCTTTATGTTCAAAACATTAGAAAAACTAGGGATAACCGGAACTTACCTCGACATTGTAAAAGCTATCTATGCTAAGCCTCAGGCTAGCATCATTCTGAATGGAGAAAAATTGAAGGCATTCCCTCTAAAATCTGGAACAAGACAGGGATGCCCTCTATCACCACTTCTATTCAATACAGTTCTTGTAGCAGTATATTTCATTTAATTTGAAGTAAATTATATGTATAATCCAGTTATTAGCTAGTTAACTCCCTCAACAATTTATGTAAAACTGGTACAAATTCCCAATACCATGGTTTTTGGACGTACAAAGCCCTCCTTAAAATCCCAGCAAATTCCTAGGAAGGCTACAATCCTTGTATCTTTAGGCTTCTTGCCTTGTTCTCAAAGCTACATGCCTTATTTTTCATACATGCTGTATTGATCCATATGTTCAACTAAGAACCTTGTTTTACTTTTTTAGAAGAGAAAATGTGCAGGAAAACCTTTTAGTGGGAATAGAGTTTATTAGACTTCACTGAAAATTTAGGGAAAAAATGGAAGAAATGTTTAAGTGTAGTTTCACAAGCAAATTCAGATGAAACATTAGGAATTACCATTCTTAAAATCTTCTTCATCCCCCTCCCTCTCTGATTAATAATGAATGTAAACATCTACACCAACCTGTTCTGTTACTTTTTCAGATAAAGACAATTTCCCAGTTCATCCATTAAGCAACAGAATTTCAGGGCCAACTATGAAAATAATATCCTTCCATTTCATTTCATATGCAAAGGAAAAAAAATCGTTGAAACCCTTAAAAATGTTTATAGTGATGAATTAATGTTATAAGCATTTATTTTATAATATTAATAGGACTCTAATTTTTCAATGAACATGTATTGCAAAATTTAATGTGCAAATCAGATTAATGAACGATGTCCTAAATGGAGAAGCACTGAATAATTTTTACAACTGAAAACAATTAAAATAAACATAAATATCAAAGAACTGAAGAAATTAGAAAGGCTACATGTGATTAAAAACAAATCAATTTAATAAAATATGCATTAATAAAAATAATAAGAAATCCATAGTAAAATATATCTGTGTTAGAATTAAAACAAGAAAAATTAGGCATGTAAAAATCGTGTCTAGACTATAAAAGGGACTATCATAATTCAACAATTAAGAAACTCAATTTTTTAATGACGAAAATATCTGATCAAATATTTCTCCAAAGAAATTATGCAAATAGCTAATAAGTACATTAAAAGATACTCAACATTATTAGCTGCCAGGGAAATGTAAATAAATACCATAAGAAGATAATACTTCACAAATTCTAAGGTAGCTATGATCAAAAAGACAGAAATAAGAAATGTTGGTGAGACTGTTAAGAAATTGAAACCTCATACAGTGCTAATAGAAAAGCACACTGGGGAAACCTGTCTGGAAAACAATTAGGTAGCTCATCAAACAAGGAAACATGGTTACCATAGGGTCCTGAAATTCCACTCCTAGATATATATATATATATATATATATAAAGAAAAATGAAATATGTCCACTCAAAAACTGATTCACAAATGTTCATAAATAATATTATTCAAAAAAACCAAAAAGGAGTAACAACCCAATGTCCATCATTTTATGAATGGATAAGAAAAATGTAGATATTCATTCAATGTTCTTTAGCCACATAAAATAATACAGATATTGGGGTTGGGGTTGTGGCTTAGCAGTAGAGCATTCACCTAGCATGTGTGAGGCCCTGGGTTCAATCCTCAGCGCCACATGAAAACAAATAAATAAATAAAGTAAAGGTATTTTGTCCAACTACAACTAAAAATAAATAAATAAATAAATATTTTTTTTAAAAATACAGAATACATATTCCAACATAGATAAACCTTGAAAACACACTAACTGAAGGAAACATTAACAAAGAATCAAATATTGTACATTTTTATAAAATGGCCAGAATTTAAAAATTCATAGAGAAACTAAATGAGTAAGCTGGGATTGGGGTAGAGATATTGGTGATAGCCAATAGGTTTTGAATTTAATGAAAATGCTCTATAATTGACAGTTAAAAGTTCCAAGAGGGCCCAGCTATATTCAAAGCCCCACCTTTTTTTGGGGGGGGGGTGTAGCAGGGATTGAACTCAGAAGCACTCAACCACTGAACCACATCTCCAGCCTATTTTGTATTTTATTTAGAGTCAGGGTCTCTTTGAGTTGCTTATTGCCTCACTTTTGCTGAGGCCGACTTTGAACTCTCAATCCTCCTGCCTCAGCCTCCTGAGCTGCTGGGATTATAGCTGTGCACCACCACGCCAGGGAAAGCCTGACATTTTTGTGAATTTAACTTCCAGCAGTTAAACTTGGTTCTCATGGTGAATATCAAAGAAAACTCCCATTCCACTTCTGGCAGAAGGAGAAAAAAAAGTAAAAAGTTTGGAATATGGCAGAGCATTCTGTTTTTTTTTTTAGTTATTATTATTGGTTGTTCAAAACATTACAAAGCTCATGGCATATCATCTTCCATACATTTGATTCAAGTGGGTTATGAACTCCCATTTTTTACCCCAAATACAAGTTGCAGAATCACATCGGTTACACATCCACATTTTTACATAATACCATATTAATGACTGTTGTATTCTGCTACTTTTCCTATCCCCTACTATCCCTCCTCCCCTTCCCTCTCATCTTCCCTCTCTACCCCATCTGCTGTTGTTTAATTCTCTCCCTTGTTTTTTTTCCCCTTTCCCCCCACAAACTCTTATATGTAATTTTGTGTAACAATGAGGTCTCCTTCCATTTCCATACAGTTTCCCTTCTCTCTCCCTTTCTCTCCCCCCACTCGTCTCTGTTTAATGTTAATCGTTTCCTCAAGCTCTTCTTCCCTGTTCTGATCGTAGTTGCTCTCTTTATATCAAAGAAGACATTTGGTATTTGCTTTTTAAGGATTGGCTAGCTTCACTTAGCATAATCTGCTCTAATGCCATCCATTTCCCTGCAAAATCCATGATTTTTGTCGTTTTTTAGTGCTGTGTAATACTCCATTGTGTATAAATGCCACATTTTTAATCCATTCATCTATTGAAGGGCATCTAAGTTGATTCCAAAGTCTAGCTATTGTGAATTGTGCTGCTATGATCATTGATGTGGCAGTATCCCTATAGTATGCTCTTTTAAGGTCCTCAGGGAATAGACCGAGAAGGGTGATAGCTGGGTCAAATGGTGGTTCCATTCCCAGCTTTCCTAGGAATCTCCATACTGCTTTCCATATTGGCTGCACCAATTTGCAGTCCCACCAGCAATGTACAAGTGTACGCTTTCCCCCACATCCTCACCAGCACTTATTGTTGCTTGACTTCATAATGGCTGCCAATCTTACTGGAGTGAGATGGTGTCTTAGGGTGGTTTTGATTTGCATTTCTCTGACTGCTAGAGATGGTTTGCATTTTTTCATGTACTTATTGATTGATTGTATGTCCTCCTCTGAGAAGTGTCTCTTCAGGTCCTTGGCCCATTTGTTGATAGGGTTGTTTGTTATCTTATTGTTCAATTTTTTGAGTTCTTTGTATATTCTGGATATTAGGGCTCTATCTGAAGTGTGAGGAGTAAAAATTTGTTCCCAGGATGTAGGTTCCCTATTTACCTCTCTTATTGTTTCTCTTGCTGAGAAAAAAAAAAAAAACTTTTTAGTTTAAGTAAGTCCCATTTGTTTATTCTTGTATTTAACTCTTGGGCTATGGGCGTCCTATTAAGGAATTTGGAGCTTGACCCCACAATATGTAGATCGGAGCCAACTTTTTCTTCTATCAGGTGCAGAGTCTCTGATTTGATATCTAGCTCCTTTATCCATTTTGAATTAACTTTTGTGCATCGCGAGAGAAAGGGGTTCAGCTTCATTTTGTTGCATATGGATTTCCAGTTTTCCCAGCAGCATTTGTTGAAGATGCTATCCTTTCTCCATTGCATGCTTTTAGCGCCTTTATCAAATATAAGAAAGTTGTAATTTTGTGGATTGGTCTCTGTGTCCTCTATTCTGTACCATTGGTCCACCTGCCTGTTTTGGTACCAGTACCATGCTGTTTTTGTTACTATTGCTCTGTAGTACAGTTTCAAATCTGGTATCGCTATACCTCCCGATTCACACTTCCGGCTTAGAATTGCTTTTGCTATTCTGGGTCTTTTGTTTTTCCATATGAATTTCATGATAGCTTTATCTATTTCTACAAGAAGTGCCGCTGGGATTTTGTTTGGCATTGCGTTGAACCTGTAGAGAACTTTGGGTAATATCGCCATTTTGATGATGTTGGTTCTGCCTATCCATGAACAGGGTACATTTTTCCATCTTCTAAGATCTTCTATCTCTCTCTTTAGGGTTCTGTAGTTTTCATTGTATAAATCTTTCACGTCTTTTGTTAGGTTGATTCCCAAGTATTTTTTTTTTCTTGATGATATTGTGAATGGGGTGGTTTTCCTCATTTCCGTTTCAGAAGTTTTGTTGCTGATGTACAGGAATGCCTTTGATTTATGCATGTTGATTTTATATCCTGCCACTTTGCTGAATTCATTTATTAGTACTAGTAGTTTCTTTGTAGAACCTTTTGGGTCTTCTAGGTATAGAATCATATCGTCTGCAAATAGTGATATTTTAAGTTCTTCTTTTCCTATTTTTATGCCTTTAATTTCTTTTGTCTGTCTAATTGCTCTGGCTAGTATTTCAAGGACTAAATTAAATAGAAGTGGTGAGAGAGGGCATCCCTGTGTTATTCCACATTTTAGCGGGAATGCCTTCAGTTTTTCTCCATTTAGAATGATGCTAGCCTGAGGTTTAGCATACATAGCTTTTACAATGTTGAGGTAAGTTCCTGTTATACCCAGTTTTTCTAGAGTTTTGAACATAAAGGGATGCTGTACTTTGTCGAATGCTTTTTCTGCGTCTATCAAGATGATCATATGGTTCTTTAAGTCTATTGATGTGGTGAATAATATTTATTGATTTCCGTATATTGAACCAACCTTGCATCCCAGGGATGAATCCTACTTGATCATGGTGCACAATTTTTTTGATATGCTTTTGTTTTCGATTCACCAGGATTTTATTGAGAATTTTTGCATCTATGTTCATTAGAGATATTGGTCTGTAGTTTTCTTTCTTTGAAGTGTTTTTGTCTGGTTTCGGGATCAGGGTTATGTTGGCCTCATAGAATGAATTTGGAAGAGCTCCTTCTTTTCCTATTTCTTGAAATAGCTTGAAAAGTATTGGTATTAATTCTTCTTTGAAGGTTTTGTAAAACTCCGCTGTATACCCATCCGGTCCAGGGCTTTTCTCGATTGGTAGTCTTTTGATGGCTTCTTCTATTTCTTCCTTTGTTATTGGTCTGTTTAAATTGTGTGTGTCTTCGTGACTCAATCTGGGCAGCTCATATGACTTAAGAAATTTATCGATGTCTTCACTGTCTTCTATTTTATTAGAATATAGGGTTTCAAAATACTTTCTAATTATCTTCTGTATTTCTGTAGTGTCTGTTGTGATATTGTCTTTTTCATCCCGTATGTTAGTAATTTGAGTTTTCTCTCTTCTTCTCTTTGTTAGCATGGCTAAGGGTCTGTCGATCTTATTTATTTTTTCAAAGAACCAACTTTTAGTTTTATCAATTTTTTCAATGTTTTTTTTTTTGTTTGTTTCAATTTCGTTGATTTCCGCTCTGATTTTAATTATTTCTTGTCTTCTGCTATATTTGCTGTTGTTTTGCTCTTCCTTTTCTAGGGTTTTGAGATGTAGTGTGAGTTCGTTTATTTGTTAGTTTTTTCTTTTTTTGAGGAATGAACTCTAGGAAATGAATTTCCCTCTTAAAACTGCTTTCATTGTGTCCCATATATTCCAGTATGTTGTGTCTTGAATTGTCGTTCATCTCTAAGAATTTTTTTGATTTCTTCCTTTATGTCTTCTGTATTCCATTGATCATTCAGTAACATGTTGTTTATTTTCCATGTGATGCAGGATTTTTCCTTCCTTCTTTTATCATTGATTTCCAGTTTCATTCCATTATGATCAGATATGGTGCATGGTATTATCTCCACACCTTTATATTTACTAAGAGTTGCCCTATGGCATAATATATGATCTATCTTTGAGTAAGATCCATGTGCTGCTGAGAAGAACGTGTATCCACTTGATGATGGTTGATATATTCTATATATGTTGGTTAAGTCTAGGTTATTGATTGTGCTGTTGAGTTCTATAGTTTCTTTATTCAGCTTTTGTCTGGAGGATCTGTCTAATGGCGAGAGCGGTGTGTTGAAGTCACCCATAATTATTGTGTTGTGGTCAATTTGACTCTTGAACTTGAGGAGAGTTTGTTTTATGAATGTTGCTACACCATTATTTGGTGCATATAAATTGATAATTGTTATGTCTTATTGGTGGATAGTTCCTTTTAACAGGATATAGTGTCCTTCTTTATCCCTTTTGATTAACTTAGGTTTGAAGTTGATTTTATTCGATATGAGTATGGCCACTCCTGCTTGCTTCTGAGGGCCATGTGAGTGGTATGATTTTTCCCAACCTTTCACCTTCAGGCTGTGTATGTCTTTTCCTATCATATGAGTCTCCTGAAGGCAGCATATTGTTGGATTTGTTTTTTTGATCCAGGTTACTAGCCTGAGTCTCTTGATTGGTGAGTTTAGTCCATTAATATTTAAGTTTACAATTGAAATATGATTTGTACTTCCAGTCATGTTTATTTATTTATTTATTTTAGTTTGGCTAGTTTTTACTTTTTGGTTGTTTTCCTCCCCCTTTACTGAGATACCTCCCGCTGTTGGTTTGGGGCACTATTTTTCCATTCGTCTTCTTGTAGAATTTTGCCCAAAATGCTTTGCAGTGCTGGTTTTCTGGCTGCGAATTCTTTTAGCTTTTGTTTATCGTGAAAGATTTTAATTTCATTGTCAAATCTGAAGCTTAATTTTGCTGGATACAGTATTCTTGGTTGGAGTCCATTATTTTTCAGTGTTTGAAATACATTCTGTTTTTAACAAAATCTGCCTATAGACGACATTATATTACCAGAGCTTAAACTCAAAACTTAAATTATTGGGATTTTAGTGGAACTAAATGACTTAGAGGGAGGGAAATAACTCCAGTTAGCTCTGAGTAGAAGGGAAATAATTAACCTGTAAATGTATACCCAAATCTATGACACTCCAGCCATCTAAGGTGGAGGGGGTAAATTAAGAAGTGCTTGTGATCTTCATATTCCAGTAGCACAGGATCACTAAAAAACTGGAATATAATTACAGGTATATTCCTGTAATTATAAGCTTCCTCTCAGACATATTTTATCATCACATTATTAAAGGAAATTCCTTTTACCCAGTACATTTTATCCACTTTTCAACAACAACAACAACAACAACAAAAATTGTAAGGCACATGAAATGATAAAGACATTACTTTAAAGAAAGATAGCAAAACAATAACAACAACAACAACAAAACAGAGTCAAGTATGGGAAGAAGGTTGGAATTATTGAACTAGGAATTTGAAAACATTCTGATTAATATACTGAGTGTTCTAACAGATAAACAGGCACAGTAAAAGAACAGGTGAACATTGTATGCATAGAGAATAAAATTCTGAGACTAAAAAAAATAAGTGTTGTACATAAAAATAGTGTTAACGGAAATGAAGAATGCCTTTGAGAGACTTCTTAGTAGATTGAACATGACTGAGCAAAGGATTTCTAAGTTTGAAGATAAGTAAACAGAAGCTTCCAAAATTGGAAAGCAAAGATAGAAAGGATTAAAGAAAAAAAAACATCCAAAACATAATATCCTAGAAGCATCAGACAACAATAAAAGGTTTAAAGTACATGTAGTATAAATACCAGAAGGGGAAGATATGATAAAGGGATCAAAAATAAAGTAATAAGACTAAGAATTTCCCACACATTAATGTCAAACACTCAGTCACAAATCCAAGAAGTTCAGAGAACACCAAGCAAGATAAATGTCAAAAAACTATACTTAACACCAAGCAATATAAAATACACTTAGGTATATTATATTCAAAATACTGGAAAAAAACAGAGGAAAAAACATTTTACCTATAGAGGAGCAAAGATAAGAATTATATAGACTTCTCAGAACAATACAAGAAAGAGGATGGAGTGAAATACTTAAAGTGTTGAGGGGGGAACAAATCCCACCAAAGTAGAATTCTTCACCCAGAAAAATTATCCTTCAAAAGTGATAAAAAATACATTTCTCACACAGCACTGGGGATATTTGTTGCCAGTAAGACCTGCCTTACAAGAAATAGTAAAAGTTTTTCAGAGAGAAAGAAAATGATACATAGAAATTCAAATATACATAAAGAAGGGAAGAACACTGGAGAAAGAATAAGTGAAGGTACAATAAGAGCTTTGATTTGTCTTATACTTTTTATATTTTAAATTATTATTAGAAAAAATGGTATGTGCTTCGTGTAGTGATACACACCTGTAACTGCAGATACTGGGGAGGAGGAGGCAGGAGAATTGCAAGTTCAAGTCCAGCTTCGGTAATTTAGCGAGACCCCACCTCAAAATAAAATAAAAAGGGCTGGGGATGTAACTCAATGGCAAAGACCCTTGGGTTCAATTCCCAGTGCCAAAAAAGAAGACATTATATGCAAAATAATACCAGGTAAAATACTGTTATTCAAAATGTATGAAGAATCCACAATAAAAAAATGAATAGCTCAATTTAAAAATAGACAAAATATGTAAATAGATATACCATATCAAAGAAGATGTTCAGTGGGAAAAACATGAAAAGGTGCTCAAAATATATGTCATTAGGGAATTATAAATTAACACAGCAATGAGATATCCCTATACACCTGTTACAATGGCTAGAATCTAAAATGCTGACAACACCAAGTACTGACAAGGATGTGGAACAACCAGAATTCTCTCTCACTGTTGGTGGAGAAAACAAAATGGTAGAGCCACTTTAGAAGACAGTTTGGCAGTTTCTTACACAATTAAACATATTCTAACAATGCAATCCAGTAGTCACATTTAGTCACATTCATGATATTTATCCAAAGGTGTTAACAAAATGTGTGTTCACACTAAAACTTGCACATGGATATTTTGAGCAGCTTTATTCATAATTGGTCAAACACAGAAGCTTCAAAGATGTCCCTCAGTAGGTAAACCCTCTCAATGGAATATTATTTGATGCTGAAAATGAATGAGCTATAAATCTATGAGAAGACATGGAGGAGCTTTAAATGCATATTACTAAGTGATATATGTCCCTGAGAATGCCACATACTGTGTGATTTCAAAATGTATAATATTCTGTGAAAGGCAAAACTATGGAGACAGTAAAAAGGACAGTGTTTGTCAAGGATTAATTGGAGACAGGGATGAATCGACAGAGCACAGGTAATTTTTAGGGCAATGAAAATATTGTGTGATACTATGTGACAGAGATATATTGCAATAAATTTGTCCAATCCCGTAGGTTTTAAAACACCAAGATTGGACACAGTGTAAATTACAGACTTTGGGTAAGAATGATATAGCAATGTAGGCCTATTGGTTGTAACAAATGTACCCTCTGATGCAGAATTTTGATGGGCAGGCTGTTCATATTTGGAGGCCAGGAGAATATGAGAAATCTCTGTACCTTTCTATCTTCTGCTCAATATTTCTGTAACCCTAAAACTGCTCCAACAATTAAGTTTATAATATGGTTTGGATCTGGAATGTCACCCCAAAACTCATGTGTTGAACACTTGGTCCCTAATGTAGCAATATCGAGAAGTGGGGCTTTGGGGACTTGATTGGATCATGAGGCCTCTAACCTCATTAGTGGATAACCCATTAGTGGATAACCCTTTTGATGGATTAATAATTTGAATGGACTACTGGTGTAACACTGGTCCTAAGCAGTCGGCTTTTTTGTCTCCTGAATTTCAGGAATGAAATCCATGGACACAAGAGTGAGAGAAAAGCAACAGGATTTATTAGAGTAATAGAAAAAAAGAAAGCAGAGCTCCCGAAGGTGGGAACCCCAAGAGAGGGATGCCAATGGGTGTCTGTTGTCTAGGGGTTTTAAAAGCATATCTAATGGCCCAGCACAGGTAATTGTGAGGGTGAGGAATGTGAGCATGGACCAATCAAGCTCTCTAAGCTCTGAGTTTAATTAGAGAATCAGAAGTGCATAATTTCAGTCCTTTATTTACATAATAATAAGATGGATCCCACCTAATGTTTTCTGACCCATCTGTTAGAAAGAGGAAGCATTTCATATAGGGGTCTGCTTGTGGTTGGCCATTGCTACAGTTAAGGGCAAGGATAAATAAGAAAGGGCTGCTGTGGTTGAGGCTGTGAGGAACAAAACAAGTATTCTATGTCAGAAGAAGTCCTTGTGGTTAACACTGGCAGGGAGCAGCGAATCACAGGATGTATTTCAAACATGATGTCTCCCTCCCCTCCTGTCCTTCTCTAAGGCCCTTATCCTGTTTACCTATAGGAGATCTATCTTCCTGCCTCACTGGTAGGAGATTGAAACTATAGGCAGGTGGGGCATGGTTGGCAGAAGTATGTCACTGGACCCTTAGAGATCATTTCCATGGCTCCTTGCTCTCTCTCTCTCTACTTCCTGGCTGCCATGACCTGAACAGTTGTATTATGCTCTGACCTTCCACCATGATGCTCTGATTAACCTCAGACCCAAAGCAATGGAGCTGGCCAATCATGGACTGTAACCTCTGAAACCATAAGACAAAATAAATCTTTCTTCCTCTAAGTTCTTCTTGTCAGGTATTTTGCTCACAGAGGTGAAAAGTACACTAACACAGGGGAATATATATATATATATATATATATATATATATATATTTGTGTCTCTGTGTGTGTGTATATACACACACACACACACACACACACACACATATATTCTAAAATTGATTATTCTGATGTACAACTCTGAAAATATACTAAAAGCTATTAAAATGTACATTTTAAATGAATCAATTGCACTGTATGTAAATTTTTATTATCTTATATTGAAATTGGCTAGAGTCAGGACACACCTGATCATAAATTCTTTAAATAATGAGTTTCTTAAGTTGTCTTCCAGGAAGACTCCAGAAGTTCTGCTAATGTTCTCTATGGTTTGGAACTGGCTTTTTAACATGAGCAGAAGCAGCTATGTCTTCTACTCAATGATATAACAAACTCAAAATCCCCAATGAAGAACAGAACTTCCCTGGGAAAAGAAGCATGATGCCCCTTCTTATCACCTAATCAATAAGCAGCACCTCTCCTCTCCCTTCCTATAAATTCCCCTGCTACTGACCACCCATGAGACAGATATGAGCTTATTGTTCCTGACCACCTTGCTTGTTGACTGCACAATAAACCTTTTTTCTTTTAACAAAAACCTGGTGCCATAGTATAGACTTTTATGCACCTTGAGCAATGAGCCCCTGCTCAATAAAACTATTGCTGCTGTAACAAATTACCTCAAAGTGAGTGGTAAAAGTCAACACCAATTTATTTTCTTACAGTTCTGGGAGTCTGAAAGTCAGAAATAATTTTCATTGGTCTAAAGTCTTGCATTGGTAGGCCTGCATTCTTTCCAGAGGCTCTAGGAAAGAATTGATTCTTTGTTCTTCCAACTTCTGATGAGTTTTTGGCTCCAGTCTCTCCATCACTCCAGTCTCTGCCTGAGTGGTCACATTGCCTTTTCTTCTTCTATCAGTCATCACATCCTCCTCCCACCAGCTTCCTTCTTACAATGATGCTTGTGATTGCATGTAAGTCCCTACCAGATATTTCAGGATACTCTCTCCAGGTAAAATGTCCTTAATTACATTTGCAAAATGTGAGCTTTATAAGATAACATTTGAAAGGTCCAATGATTATGAACTCACCATCTTGGAGTACCATTATTTAGCCTGCCACAGAATGATTTTTCAATAAGTCTGTTTATATATATATATATATATATATATATATATATATATATATATATATATATATGATTTTTCAATAAGTCTGTTATATATATTTTAATATATATAATATATATAGATAGATATAGATATAGATATAGATACATATCTCCAGAGGCTGGGGGTTTTGCTCAGCAGTAGAGTACTTGCCTGGCACATGTGACCTGGCACATGGGAGGCACTGGGTTTGATCTTCAGCACCACATAAAAATAAATAAACAAAATAAAGATATTGTGCCCATATATAACTAAAAAGTATTTAAAAATTATATATGTTCATATAAAGCTCCTAAAGCCAATATATAATGAATGTAAGAGAATTCAACTTATTGTCCTTATTATTAGTGATTTTTAAAATGTTTTATTTATGATTTGTTTTATATTATTTTGCTAATATTACAATCTAAGTTTTTAGAAAAACATTTAGGAAACTTTTTGAAAAAGTCTGTTCGTTTCTTAATTTTATGCAGCATATTGATATAATGTGTCAAAGACAAATGAATCACAAATGTATGGTTGACATTTCTTTCTGTATTTAATAAAAATGGGTGAGTTTGCTGATCTGAAAATATTGAAAAATTGATCAAGATGAATTTTGTGTAATTAAAAAAACTGCTGAATTAATATTGCAAATGTTAGCATGAAAATGATTTTTGCTCAAATTTCAAATCCATATGCTATTAAGAAGATGCATTATAAAGAAACAAATTCTTAAAATCAAATTTAAATTACCCATAACATATTATCAGCTATCAGAAAGACAAATGATGTTATCAATAGTTCACACTCAACTCAAAAACACATTTTCATTTGTACAAAACAATGATTGCATTTGTTTGGATTTTCTGCACTAATGATAATTTTAATTAAAATATTTTGCAACTGATAAGTCATGGTTGGTTAAGGTGAAAGTCAGCTTTTTTTTAAATTGAATAGTCCTTTGTGTTTTTAAGGTACTTCCATATATATTAATTTCATTTAGACTTTAAACATTCTTATTAAATATGCAGATAAAATATTATTATTCATTATAGATTTTAAATGACTTTCTCAAGTCGTAGAGAAACTTATATTGCAGTGTGTATACAATGCAAGTCTAGTGCTGCCTTTACCCTAACGTAAAATTTCTCTATAAAATCTGGTCTAGACTGGCAAATTTCAAGATGCAAAAGAACTACCAAAAAATGTTTTTAGATGCTATCTAAAATATTAGACCCCAAACACTTTAAGGTATTTGTTATACTTGGGTACTTTACCACACATGCACACACACACACACACACACACACACACACACAAATGGTAATTCATGCAGAGAAATTTTGAAGTTATGAAGGTAGTTAACTTCTCTAAAGAGAGGGCCAAGACAGAAACTTAGAAAATGCTCACCTTATTTAACTGTACTGACTTAATTTCCTCAAACATGAATAAAATATGTGACACATAAATATTTTACATTTATTCTGCAATATTAATAATTTTATTTTTCTGAATTTAAAGCTGCATTCCAGTTCAATATAAATTTGTTTTCTACATTAAGTCCTGTTCTGTCATATGCTTTGGTGTAGACAGAATTCTTAACATGTTCCCACAAGATTCTTGTCTTCCAGTTACTCAATTAAACATTAACTATTGCAATGAAGAAACTTTGCAGATGGTATTGAGGTCACTAATCAAATGACCATGACATAGAATATTCTAGACTATCTAGATGGACCCAGTGTAATCACAGGGGCCCTCAAAAGAGAGCGGAAAGTAAGAGATGAAAGAGATTCATTAGAAGAAATAAGATAGAAGAAGGAAAACTCAGTGTTATTTTAAGCATGAGAGGGTCTTGATTCTCTGTTGCTGCCATTGGAAGGAACAAAGAATCAAGCAAAGTCAGAGAACTTCAGAAGCTGAGAATGACTGGCAACTCACTACCAGGAGGTAAATGAGGACCATATTTCCATGGTCACATGGAATTGAATTTGGCCTTCAACTTGAAGAAACCTAGTGGATTCTTCCCTTTGAGCTTCCAGAATGGAACCATGCTTTAGTCAACAACTTTATTTCAGGTTATTAAGTCCCTTTGCAGAGAAACTAGCTTAGCTAGGCTATTCCCAATGTTCAGACCTACAAAAATAGGAGATAATAAATATCTGTTGTTTTAAGATATAAACTTTGTGGTAAGATGACAGCAAGAGAAAACAAATAGAGATGCTGGCCAAGAGAGACAGATTTAGCATCCTCTATTTTCCTATGTGCTTACCTGCTTTGCTTCCTCTGTTGGTCTGACCCCTCCTGGAATAGAAAATTCTGTTTGATTAAGACAGTTACAATTTATACCCTTGGCACCTCTGTTGAGTTGGATATCAATTTGCTGGTATTCTCTCCCATGGGTATATATTCAGGTTTTTTGGGGATCCTCATTTTTCTATGGGACCCTCTCACTGTGTTTTGCTGGTATAGGCGATACCTTCCTTTGTTTGACTTGTTCAATCACTCATTACTCCTCCTCAATTCTTGACTTCTAGCACTATATCACCAATCTTTCCTCACCAGTGTCACCTCATTCATCAGGTAGATGTCTTGGGCAGAATCTCCTTTAGAGTTCATCTGATAGAAATGACACTCACTGGAAGAAATGCAGTTCATTCCCAGCATAGACCTATCAGTTTGCTCTGGTGCCAGACAGGCTGCTTCAATTAGATGCTTGTCTATAGAATTGTTTTAGTGAACCAATTCCAGTGTCTGTATCTGTATTCCCCAAATACTATAGGACACTTCTCTGGATATCTTTTAAGATGCTTTTTCTTCCAGAAGAAAAATGCCGAAGCACTCCAATTCTTTAACAAAATCTTGCAACCAACTCCTTTAAATAATTAATGAATTCTTAACCTTCTTTATGAAGTCTTAAAGTGGGTGAAGGAAAACCTGCTACTCTTGAATAGATAGTATGGTACCATACTTTAGATTGTAAGGGTGCTTGACATCTATTGTTATCTGCTTTAGAATCTCAGCCAACCTGAGAAGTACCAGATTTAAAATTCTGTCTTAATGGTTGGAAATGTATCCTAGAGGTAGAGCCCATGATTTGCACACATAAGGCCCTAGATTCAATCCCCAGTGCCAGAAAAAAATAATAATAAACATCATGATGTATATCTTAGACATATAAAAAATTCTGTTTTACTTGTTAATCTACATTCTTATAGATACATAAAATAATCCTGGAAGTGTATCCCCTCTGGCAAGTTTGGAAGGTTTTAAAAAGTATGTGAAAGATATTTGTACTTTTTTTAATACCAGGGATTGTACAGAGGGGACCTTTACCACTGAGCCACATCCCCAGCTCTTTTTAGATTTTTATTTTGAGACAGGGTCTTGTTAATTTGTTTAGGGTCTCACTAAATTGCTGGGGCTGACTTTGAGCTCATAGTCCTTCTGCCTCCAGAGCTGCTGGGATTACAAGTATGTGCCTCCATGCCCAGCTTGTATTTTTTATTCTACATATTTTCATATTGCTTTATGAAGTTTTATCTTTTATAATAAGAACTTTTTTTAACCAGAAGAAGAAGAGGAGGAGGAGGAGGAGGAAGAAGAAGAAGAAAAAAAAGAGAAACAAATCAAGGCAATATTGAGGCAAAAAGAGAAGTTTCTAGAAGGGAGCAGTCCATGGTCTGTGGTGTTAAACATTACAGAAGAGACATGAGAATGCAGAACAATAAGGAAAAAGTTGATGGGGATTTGGGCAAAAAGGAAGAAATTTTGTTATCTACTACAGAAATTTTTTTGACCTCCAGATCCATTAATCAATTTCTTGCTGTAATAATTACCTCTTGATTATTGACCAATATCTCCACCTTAATATGCCCAAATCTGAATTCATTATCTTTCCCCCAGAATGTTAGGCTTCCTATGTGTTTCCTCATCACAATAAGTGGCTTCCTTCCAGTTACTTAAGCCAGATCCTTGGAATCATCCTTGACTCTTTCTCTCCTTTACTCTTCTCATCTAATCTTTTATCAATTTCTAACTAATCCACTATGAAAACATCCTACAATTGTCCAAATTTCACTATTTGTAACGTAAACATCCTGGTTCAAGTCACCATCATTGCCTACCTAGCTACTGAAATAGTTCCCAAATTAATTTCTCTTTCAATTTGCTCCTATTCCCTATAACTAAAGTGTTTTCCACCCAACAACCAGAATTGTAATTTTGCAATGCAAATTTCGTCATGCCACCACCCTGTTTTCAAAAACAAAGGGATAAATAAACAATGTTGTCTCACTTGCCAATGTAATTTAAATATGGTGTTTTATAAATATGATTCCTACAAAATCCTGACCAGTTTTCTCTCTCACCATTCTCCTTATCCCCTGTTCTACAGCCATAGTATCCTTCCTTAGGCAAGACCTTCTTTATCCCAGTGTCATTGTGTGGTGCTGATTTCTCTCCTTCTCTTTATAATGTCCCTTCTCTCACCCTACATGGCTCACTTTTGGATTGTTCAAGTTGTACCTTATATCATTTCTTTAAAGGAATCTTTCTTTCATTCCCAAACTAAATTACATTTCCTCCATTATTTTCTCTCATGTAACCTCAATTTTTCCTCCATAATTTTTGTCTCATTTCCTAATCGTGTACTTATTTCTGAATTCATTAATTTAAATAAGTTTATCTATCTACGTATATAAGTGTATCTATCTAAGCTTCATCAGGAAAAGAAGCATGACTATATTGGCATTGACTCTTGAGACTCTAGCATAGTGTCTGGTGCATATAAGTGCTTAACAGATACTTGTTCTTGAACTTGGGTGTAACAAACCAATTGCTGTTACAACCCTTTCAAGCCATTCTCAGGGGGCTTTGTGTGAACAACTAAGTATTTCTTATTTAATATCATGTACTCATAAATGTTTAACACTTAATCATATTTGTGCTATTTTGTTAAATTAAATGAAGAAAAAGTTTGCAAAACATTTTCTCCTCTCGGAGTGGGGTTGTGGCCCAGCGGTGGAGCGCTAACTCGGCATGTGTGAGCCACTGGATCTGATCCTTGGCACCACTTGAAAATAGGTGAATAGAAGGAAGGTATTGTGTCCAACTTCAACTAAAAGAATGCATATATACAAAATTTATCTGCTTAGCCCCAATCCATTATCCATTTTTCTCCTCCTTTCTAATCTGTGATGTTACTATGTTCTACAGATACAATATTTACGAATCAGTACTTTTCTTTGCAAAGAAAATGGATAATGGATTGGGGCTAAGCAGATAAATTTTGTATATATGCATTCTTTTAGTTGAAGCAAAGTAAGAAACTATTGCAATAGTTAGACAAAAAGTAATTTGGGAGTGAATCAAAAGTTATTTAGTTTCTTACTTTGCTTCTCTCTTTTTCTCATTTCTCATTTCTATTGAAATCTGTACTAAATATTATGGCCAAATATTCCCTGCTTTAAAAACTTCAATAGCTACTCATTGTCTATAAAACTAAGGAAAAACTCTCAGTCCTTCATAATCTTGCCCAAAGGTGCCTTACAAAAATAACCAAATTAGGGCTGGGCCTGCAGCTCAGTGGTAGAGTGATTGCCTCACACATGTGAGGCACTGGGTTCGATCCTCAGTGCCACATAAAAATGAATAAATAAAGATATTGTGTCCATCTACAACTAGAAAAAATATTTCAAAAATTTTTTTTAAAAAGGAAAATAAAAAATAAATAAGTCTACAGATTCTTCTTTCCAGAGGCACAGTTACAGAATGCAAGCAAGAATGCAGAGATGGCATGGGTAAGGCTATAGAAATATTAAAAAATTAACCAAATTAAATACATATAGAGATCAAACAGATATCTTAAATGTATGAATTAAGCCAAGAGGTATTAAGCAATAAGAAATGAGACCTATGAAAAATGAGAATAAGGGTTGCCTGAATATGTTTAAATTAAATAAACAAAAAAATCAAGAAAACAATAATTTAAAAAAATGTTTGCAAGTCAAACAAAATATGCCTAGAGCTACAACAAAACACCTGCTCTACAACTTTGCTACTACTCCTTTCTCATACATGTCCTGCTTTGACAAGATGAAATTACTCACTCTTTTGCAACTCATTCTATTCCATTCCTTTGTTCATATTGTTCCTTCTGCTTGGAACATTCCTTAACTGTAGCTGCTCATTGTAAATACTTGGAGATAGTTTTAAAATCCCAATGCCTAGAGAGTACCCAGACAAAATAAGTAAGAAACTCAGCCATTAGTATTTCTAAAGCAACCCAGTAATACAATATACTGCCAAATTTGAGAATTTCTAGTCTATTAATTCTCTATATCTCTACTTATCAAATTCAAATCCTTGGAGGCCCAATTCCAATGCAAATCTCTCTATGAAGCCTATCTCTCAAATTATTAAAAGGATACAACATCTCTCACATGTCACTATTTTATTTTACTTGTGGTATATTTTATTAGTTATCAGCTTAAAACCATATGCATGCATTATCTTGCCATTTCCATGAGTCTTTAATATTATTATCCTGGTCCAAGCCACTATCAACCCCTACCTAGTCTACTGCAGAAATTCCTAAAGTAATTTCCTTTTTCAACTCGATATCCCTCACCCACATTTAGTCCATCCTTCAACCAGCAAATTCAATTACTACTAAACAATGCAAAATTGATTATGTACCTCTATTGCTTTAAAACACACACACACACACACACACACACACACACACACAGAGAGAGAGAGAGAGAGAGAGAGAGAGAGAGAGAGAGAGAGAGAGAAACAAGGAAAAAAACACAACAACCTTTGATTTACCACTGTGCACAGGTTCCTGTTGGGATCCTGTCCATGTTTTCTCTCCTTGCCCACCTTTCTGTAGCTATACTAGACTTCCTTTAAGCAGTATTTTCTGTTCAGAGTCTCACCAGGTAGAAATAAAGGCACCAATTGGGACTGCATTCTCCTATGAGCCTCAGGGTTCTCCTCCAAGTTCATTTAATTGGTTGTCAAAGTCAAATTACTTGTGGTTAAAGGACTAAGATCCCTGCTTTCTTGATGGCAGTCAATCAACAACTAGAGGCTACTGTGAGGTCTCCACAGGGATCTCTCCATTTTCAAGTGAGTAGCAGTAGGTTCAATTCCCATGTGCCTTGAATTTCAGATTTTATCTTTTGCTACTACTAGGAGAAAACATTCTACTTTCAAGCCATCATGTTATTAGAATGGGTTCACTTCAATAATATCCCCATTTCACAGTCAGCTGATCACTAATGTTAATCACATCTGTAAACTCTCTTTTGCCATGTAACAATCATGTGAGTAACAGCAGGGGAAATAGTTTACGGGCACCATCTTAGAATTCTTCCTACCATACTTGGTAATACATATTTGTATATTTGTGTTTGAATTAGAAGATTGTTTTTTGGGGGGGTGGTAAGATGGTACCAGGGATTGAACTCAGGGGCACTCAACCACTGAGCCACATCCCAAGCCTTATTTTGTATTTTATATAGAGACAGGGTCTCACTGAGTTGCATAGCCCCTTGCTTTTGTTGAGGCTTGCTTTGAACTCCTGATCCTTCTGCCTCAGCCTCCCAAGCTGCTGGGATTACATACAGGTGTACGCCACCTCACCCGGCTGGATTTGAAGATGTTCAAGGGAAAAGATCAAAGTAGGCATTCCTTTTCCTTTTTCCTATTCTTTCTTCCACAATCTGCAACTCAGTACTATTTTGCAAATAGAAATTTTCCCAGAAAAATTTGTTGACTAAACTGATGGCAAATTATGGTCAATCTGCCAAGTTGCAAAATTTACACAGGCAAGAGACATATAGTACATACTTGAAATAATCATTCCCCAAATCACAGCTTGTGACAGATGGATTTGGCAGCATGAGTAGAGTTATAATTCAAATAATCTTATTGCCAAGTATGGAGGTCCAGGTGAAAGATGGTGGTATGACTTCATAATGTTCTAAGTTAGTAGACACATTCTCTAAGGAAAGTTATTTTTCAGCTATTGACTTATAAAAATAAATGACAAAAAAAAAACACCAAACCTAGACTACAAGTCATCTTGTCAATTACAAGCAATAAATCAATGTATTTATGAGCTAATCAGCTATCCATTTTCCAAAATGTATACAAACTTTCTCTTGTATGCATACTAACATTGCCTAGTTGAAGGACAAGTAGTACGCAGCACCCATTTATTTACTTATACCACTACACTAGCAAAATGAGCTTATAATTTTAAAATCCAGGAACATCAAACTTGTGAAATGGTCAATGTGGAAAAGATGAATGTCTCAGAATAAGGTTACCTTGTTTCTGTTTTCTCTGGGGAAGTTCATTTTGTTTGCTTAGAAATCTGCATATATTTGGGAATTTGAAGGCACAACATTGCATTTAATGTTATCAATGGGTAATATCAATGTCTATTTGCTCACGTAGAATTTTTTAAGGTTTAAAAATATTTTCTCATACGTGGCCTGATCCTTCACAACTTAAGAAATGAATTCGACCAGGAGGAGGCATTTTCCAACAGTCAGTTTAATGCTACAATTTGAAATCATCATCCCTGTATAGATGACTTTTCTTGCTAGCTATTTGAGGTGCCTTCAAAGGCAAAGCCATACAAATTAATGCACTTTTTAATTCTATATTTAATTTAAAAATAGAACTTCTATTTGAAAATTATGTAATATTTATCCCAGAAAACACACACAAGTGAAAGAATTCTCTGCCAATCAATATAAACCAGACATATTTGCTTCATGTATTATAAAATGACTATGTTGAATCATGGCAGCTTAAATAAAATTGATATGAAGTAGTTCTGGCTTTATTATAAAATTTACAATGGCCACAATTTGAATATCTTGGGGATTGATTTTTAGGGGATCATGAAAAAACCCACAAAATTAGATTTCCCTCTTAGTGCCTTTGTAATCCAAACTGTTTTTCTCAGATATTGGGTTTCATATCTCATCACCTTTCTCATCTGCCCCTACTCTGAGTATTTTTCTCTCTCTTCACCTGTTTTGTATTCAGAACTCAGCTTTCAAATCTACCTACTCCTGCTCTGCAACCAGAAGGATATCTATTATTAATTTTAAAAGGTGACCTAATATCAAAACTTTTCATACAAAAAGATAATAAGCCTGCCATTAAATCTTGCATTTTCCTTTAAAGTCACATTTCATTTATTTGATATTACAGGTGTGATTATTTATAGTGCCTCCCTAAATGCTTTTTTCTTACTGGATTTTTTCTACATTAAAGGAAAAAAGCAGACCAGTGTTAGTGCCCTTCAAAATGGTTTGCTATATATATAAGGAAGTATAACAATAGGCTCAAGTTTATTATAATGGTAGGGGAAGGGGAAATGGCTTTCCTCCACCTTCCTAGGCTCTTGGCTGAGATATAAATTATGTTGACATGAGAGAGTAATAGGAGAAAATCCATTTTAGTTAAATGCATACACACAGAGTACCCCAAATATGATACTTGAAGAAGGGCTGCATG
This sequence comes from Spermophilus citellus, assembly GCF_964194105.1. Taxonomy (NCBI): domain Eukaryota; kingdom Metazoa; phylum Chordata; class Mammalia; order Rodentia; family Sciuridae; genus Spermophilus; species Spermophilus citellus. The sequence goes on along the minus strand of NC_138190.1, from coordinate 111,299,491 downwards.
ACTGAAGCTTATATAGCATCCTGAGCTACAGAAAGGGAATAGGGGTTTAGGGTTTCTTAAAAGTGGTACAAAGAAGTTATGAGAGAGTAAGAGAAGGAAATGTATGGTGAATAAAAGTTGTCTTGTTATGTAGACAAATTCTTTGGGGTAGTAAAAGTTGTCTGAAGCAACTCTCTTCCATTTACACATGAAACTTTCTTTTATACATATAAATTTATTTTACTAAAGAGCAGCTTTTTAGATTTACTCCTGTATCTTCAATTTCTCAAAATAACCAGGTCAAAATATGCCAAGAGATTATATTCTGGCATGGCATATTCTGGTCCCTTGTAGTTAAATTTTGGGGTGATATGTCCTGAGTCCCAAGGTAACACAATATCAGCTGAGTTCTTTTAAAGTATTAACTCATCTATTTCCTATGATCCAATTGGGAAGAGACCACATTCGTATGCCCATTTTACAGAATAGAAAACGGAGAATTAGCACAAGTAGTTGGTAATTTGTGAAGGTCACATAGACAGTCAATACTGAAACTAAGATTTGAATTTAGCCCTCCATCAGAACTACTGGCACTACTGTACATTACTGTCTCTTCCTGATTTTGTTAAAAGGTCAAGTGCTTATGAAATGTTTCCTCATAGTGAGGAAGCCAGATATTTTTGTTTACATAAATGTATACTTTGTAGTTTTTTTTAATATGAACATGTTACAAACAGTAAAAAAAATAAACCTTGCATAGCTTAGGAATGGTTGAAATTAGGAAAATAACAATTCAACAGTTATCAGCTAAAACAACCACCTGGAATTTCAGTAGATAAGAATTGCATTATAACAACTTCATTGCCAGTAATAAGATAATGTCCACTGTTAATCATTTTTGAGTTTGCAATCAATTTTATAAACAGCTTTCCTGAAAGTTGCACCAAGCAGAGGTATTGCTCTATGAAAACACAATTCTTCTTCCAATATGAATGTCTTTGTGTGTATCTAGGCTTAAAAGTTGTTGATATATATAGCTAATCTATCTCCTATATTTCTATTCATTCATCATTGGGTTTCCTGACATTACTTATTTTCAAGCTTCTGTAGGAAATAGCTTTGTCAGGCAACCTCATAATGCCCAAGATTTCCCTAACAATTCTCTACCTTCACCTCATCACTAATCATAATTACAGCTGTGCCTCTGTCACAGGCAGCTGTAAGAGAAGCAGATTGTTGAAAGCTAATCAGTTCACAGCTGGTCTAAACTTGCTTACCAGATTCAGATAAAATTTATGGATTATACCAATCAAAAGCAATCTAAACAGTTTATTACAAAGTCTAAACAAAAATAAAAGATGATCTAAGTGAATGTAAATCAATCAAAAACATAAAATAACATGTAAATTTTTTTCATAGTGAACATATAAAATGTTAGCCATTATGTTACTTATGTAAAGCAGAAAATAATTAAAATGTTTTGAACATGCCAGGAAAATAAATGAGATAAACATGAATGGATATGGAATTTCAAAAATTCCTTAAGGATGAAGATAAAAGGGCCATAAAAGTCTGAATATGTCCAAACCTATTGTTAAATCTGACTTTCCATCTTTGTTTTCATGATTTTTCAACATAAAAATGGGAGCTGCTGTGTGACATTTTTTGCATAATTTTGGAACTGAAAGGGACTTTTCAATCCCCATCTCCTTATATAATGGCAGTTATTGACTAGGTTGAGCCATATAATAGCAAGTGGCAGGACTAAAACTAGGTCCCCTAATATTCAGGTAAATACCCATGTGATGATACTCTTCCATCTTTTAGGTGTATTGCAACTTGTGTTTTTTAATATTTAAAATTAATGACAATGCTCTTTTCTCTACAGTCAAGTAAATGGTTGTAAATTAGACACTGAAAGGCATTTTAAGTCCATAATGATAATACTATTCTCATAGAATTTGACTATCAGAGAATAACTCCAGGAAAGGGAATCTGGGACATATAATTTAGGAGGAATAATGGTCCCATTCATAGCCAATATGACTTAGCTTTTAAAACATAACGATAAAAGTCATTGTGCTTTTATAGCCAGTAAGGCAGAAAGTACTGGAAAAGGCTTTGGAGATCATCTAACCCAATTCCTTCACTTGTATGCATATGGAAAACAGAGCAGAAAGGGGATAAAACTTGCTCTTATTGGTAATGGCAATAATCTTGACTTCAAGGATATCCAGTTTAATTTTTCTAAGAAGTAATGATTTTAGTCTCAAAATATCAACCATTATGTGGTTTTTGATATTACAGAAAGGTTCTCCAAGATGTCAGAATCTCCAGCAATGTATTATTTAGCAAAACACTGTGAAAAGAGATATATGTTTAAGCTTATAACAATGAGATTAAATCATGCATGATTTTACACAATGCATTTTGAATGAACTATATTTTGTACTTTGTCAAATAAGATGCATAATCTGGTGCTTATGACTATTCAAAAGCTGTGTTATTTTGTGGTCCTAAAACTATTTAACTCATCTGAGTTTACATTTACTGAGGGAGCAGAAGAAATCACTTTAAGTGATGGTTTAAAAAATGTGCTGTTAACATAAGGCTTGTTATTAAATTAAAAGGTCAAATAAGATGGATTGAGAGCATTCATACTACTTTTAACATAGGACTAAGAGCTCTGAATATAGTCCCTGTTCCCATGGTAAAAATCAGACATTAATGAGAATGATGTTATTAATATGACTGCTTGCTGATTTTCAATTTATTGATCCAACCACAAAAGAAAGAATTGCATGTGATTTTCTTAGAATAACAAAGGTAAGTTATGATTTTTTAATATATGGGAATTTTAAAATGTCATCTTTATAGTGCTTATTTTATCAGTTATGTCACATATATTCTGACTATTAAAGTAAAACTAGAAAAATATGGACTGAGGAAAACCCTGGGAATAAACTGCTTTAAGTAGGTAATAGGTGTCCTATGTCAAATAACAGTGATAAATAGCAGTGTAGAACTTATATAACCTAGTATTTTAGATTGTGGGATGTTAAGTTACTCTTCAAAATATTAGCTGCTTCTCATTACAGTCCCTGCTATGGCTTGTCCTATGGGGTAGGAGGTTAAATATTCTCACATCATAGATGAGAATTTGTACTTCCTATTTTTCTTCTGTTATAGGAATGAAAATATTCAAGATATGGATTTACTTTTAGACTGAATACCAAAGTAAAGAGGGTATGATACACAGTCACATCTGCCCTGCAACCAACATATAACAGGCAAAGAAAATATACGTTGTTATATGTTTTTGGTTCAGAAAAATTAAGGCCTCAAAAGCAAAGTCCTCCTCTGCTCTCTGTCTCTTATTCCTCATTCTCTCCCAAGGGAAAAAAAATTGAAAATACAATTCTTCCCCAAGGTGGGTCATAGAAGTCAGAATCCCTTTTACTCAAAGACTGCTATAACACTTAGGACCCTGATAAGTCTTTTACTCAAAGACTGATAATATTGCTCTATACCCCCCCACACACACTTTTCTGTGTGAGTTGGTTATAAAGAATCACTCTGACCTACATTGTTTTGTTGTAGGTCCAAAGATCTCCATTACAGAAAATGTCCCATCCCATACCTGGAAGAAAGATATGCTACAACCAAGGGGTTAAGAAGAATCTGAATAGACAGGACTTTCTGGTTATTCCCAGTCTATTTCCATTAGCTTTTTTCATCCAATAACACTGCCCATGTTTTATTGAATATAAGCATAGAAATGGATAGTTCACCCTGAGTCTTTAGGGCTTTCATCTGAAGGCTCCCATGTCCATCTAAGTACAAATCAAATAAATTCGTCTTTTTTTTCTTTTCTTATTGTCTTTTGTTTTAGGGATACTGTCATGAACTTTTATGATAGGAAAGAAAAGCCTCATCCCTTTCCTCCCCTATATAGACAAGCTACTAAAATTTTGATTTGTTATTGCAGCATGACATAGTCCAGACAACTGTTACACTTTGAAAAGGTAACTATGTATTATATACATGACATAGGAATCACTAAGGAGGGATATTACTATAACCTATGCCCCATGATAATTATGGGGCACTTGTAATACACAATTGCAAAATCACTATGGCATACACATTCTCAATTCATGTAACAAAGGGTTATCACAGAAAATTACATATTAGGTCTAAAGTTAGAATAAAAATTATGGAATGAATAAGAAAACAATTTACCATGGTGAAAAGCCAACTTATACAACAAATAGGATGACCAGACTTTCAAAAATGATATCATAGTGCCTACAAGAGTATGCTCCAAGGAATTAAAGATGTATTAATGAAAGATATAAAAAATAAGAAACATCACTATCCAAATAAAAGTGATATTAAATATAAATACTTAGGATTTTTAAATGAAAAAGTTATCACAGTACAAATAAAACTAGAATGTGAATAACAGATTAGACACAGAAAATTCAGGGAATGGAAAACATAATCTATTCTTAGTACATTGCCAAAATTAATTCTAGAGATAAATAGAACTTACAGCAAAGACATTAAGAGATATGAGGAGCTTGATTAGCTGGTCTATTACACATCTCAAAGGAGTACCAAAAGGAATGAAGAAAAAGATGGGGGAAAGACAGTATTTTGAAGAGATTGCATCTCACAGATATCTCCATAATTTAATAAGTTATAAGGAGTCACATATTTAGGAGTCACAGAAAGTGAAGAAAGAAAAAAGAGAAAAAAATAAAGGAAAACTATAGGGAAGTTATATATTAGAGGCAATCTATAATTAAAAGACAGAACACCAAGGGTAAAGAGCTTATAAAAGCAACCAGAAAGAAAAGGAATGACAACTGGACAGCCAGTAGACTTCTTAGAAGCACAAACAGAATTTAGCCATTCATTCAAGAACTGTATACTGATTTGCTACTATGTGCCTGTCAATAGGTTTTGGGAATGCAAAGGTAAACAAAACAGAGTACAGGTCTATAGGAAAATTATATTCTAGTATGAAAATTGCATTGCTAGTGGGAAAATCAGTGAATAAATAAGAAAATAAAAAGGATGCTGATGGTGCTAAGTGTTAAAGTGAAAGGAAATACTGTGGAGTATGGGAGGGGCAAGGAATCCCCCAAAAGTTTAACTCTTTAAATCTACTGTGATAAATTGGCAAATTAACAAGAGAAAAAATATATAAATTTAACAATGAATATTGGAGCATCACAGAAATGCATATAATAACTTAGGTTCAGAAGCATGTGTGTTCTCTTCATAGAGGACAGGGAGATGGGGGATGTACTCAATTTTAAGAAGTAGTATATTATTTTTTAGGAAAGTTGAATAGGCTTAAAGAATAGATGATAGTTTATAAATGATTCTCTTTGGAGGCTGAATGGGGCTGAATAATAGTACTTGTGACAAAAGTCTGTTAGGAGTGTAACATTGCTCAGTCTTCCTCCCTGTTATATATGTTTAATCTTGCCTGGCTAATAAAATCTCCAGAATAGGATAGAAAGCAATTGTGTTCCTTCTGGAGATGCTTTAGATAAAGGAATATCAGGGAAAAAAGTTCCATTCTCTGCTTGGGGCAAAAACAGGGGAAAGTCAGTCCTTGATTATTAGGCTGCTTCTAAGGTCTTTCAATTTCCTTTAATTCAAAGTGCTCAGAATGTCAAAGTGCCCTTGTTTGGTGTATTGTTTTCAAGTACCAACAATGGAAACATGCTAACTTAGAGGGGTTAAGGCAGGTCTCATGATGAGATACCTGAAGAAACTGAGTCAACAAGGCTGCAGATAATAAATACATATTAATCTATAATTCTTGAAGCATCTAAATTTATCATTCAAGACCAAAAATTTTAAAGAAATGATACCAATAATCAAATGTATGATACATCAAGATCATTGTATTATCTTGAGCAACTAATAAAAAAATAAAATAAAAAATAAAGCTTAAGAGTGTTTACCACTAATAATTTATTGCTCAAAATTTTGCTAAATTCATACTTCAGAGAGGCAAATTTGGATTTGTGAGAGAGAAACAAAATATAAGAAACAATATATAAACATGTCAAAATAAGTATTGTCTATGGAAAATACTTGGTAGGTTAGTTAGGTATGAACAGGTGGTATTATGGTTTAATTATTATGGTTAATTATTAGGTGTCCCTCAAAAGCCCATGTGTGAGACAATGCAAGAACTTTCAGAGAAAAAAATGATTCAGTTATGAGAGCCTTAATCTAATCAGTGAATTAATCCCCCCGAGGGATTCACTGAGTGGTAACTGTAGGAAGGTAGGGTGTATCTAGAGAAGGTGGGCACTGGGGTGTGCTTTCAGGGTACATACTTTGTATTTGAAAAGTGGAGTCTCTCTCTGCTTTCTGATCATCATAGGAACTGCTACTCTCCACCGCACTCTTCCACCTTGGTGTTCTGCCTCACCTTGAGCCCCAAGCAATGGACCTGACTGTTGATGGATAAAGACCTCTGAAATCCTAACCCCCAAATCAACTTTTCTTTCTCTAAAATTTTTCTGGACAGGTCCTTTGGTCACAGCAATGAAAAAGCTGACTAGAACAAGTGGGTAGAGGAAAGGACATTGAAGGGCAAACAGTAGGCAAATGCATTAAGAAAAACCCATGAGTCATAAAAATACAACTGCAGGGAACCTTATCAGAATAAGCAAGCATTGGGAAAATGAGAGCTAGAATGCCCAACCTTCAGCAAGCTGTAGATAGTTCTAATCCTTTGAGGAAGTTATCACTTAAAACCATGGAGAACCTTACTGAAGTAGATAAGCTTCAGGAAATTGAGGCCTGGTAAGTCAATCTTCTTCCCCTTCAGCAATAGTTAATTATAACCCCTTAAGGAAACTACTGTTTCTTAAAACCAGTCACCAGGACTCAACCCTCTTATCAGTGAAACTATGTTAAAACTGCCCCAATCATCCCTTGTGACCAGGACATCAAGACTTTTACAAAGAGTATGCTGAGAGCTATCCAAAGGGCAATAAAAGAATTAAGGGAGTATTGGGAGTTAAGCCAGGAACAAAGGGAATTAAAAATCCTTAAAAACTCCAATTCTGTGAAGGACACATTGACCTCCTTAAGGCACACTGTTCAGCCTATCTTGAACATCTATACCCACTTTCTTTCTCATAATCTCCTGATGGCCATTCTGAACAACTCAACTGAAATCCTTCCAGGGTGATCACAAAGAACCAGAACCAGTGACCAAGGACTTCCATTGTTGCTTCAGTTCCCTGGATATCCTTGCTCTGAAACAGAAAATAGTAAAACAATTATTTTCATAATAATGGATTCTAATTTGTAAGAATGAATAGGGTAGAGATAAAAGTGCCAGAAGGTAACATATATGAAGAGAATATGAAAATTGTAATATTGTTTAAGAAAAATTAGTGGTATTTGAATGCCCATTGAACCACTATCAGAATTAGAATGTAATATTTTCCAAATTAGAAGTTCAGGAGAAAAAAGAGAATATGATTAATATAAGAGAGGGTAGGGAAAGACGGGGGAGAGTGAAAGAAAATACAAGGTTTATGGGAAGACTGGAAGTGAATCAAAGAATAAGGGTAATCACATCATATGTAAATGAGCTATATTTGTTAGTTAAAAGATAGATACTTAGAGTGGTTTTAGAAATTCAGCTTTTTGCTATTCATAAGAAATACACCCAAACATAGTAGAGAGCTAGACTAAAAAAAAAGATGAATAAGATAAACCTAGCAAATGGTAAACATAATTTGGTGTGTCTAAATCAATAACAGAACAAATGCACCTTAGGACAGGAGACATTATTTCAATTTACACTAGGAACCCTGTATATTATTAAATTAAAAATTCCCAGAAACTATAGCAATACTAAATTTGTAGGTATCCAATAGTGTATTCCAAAATATGAAGCAAAAATTGACAAGATAGAAAGGAGAAATTAATATATATGCTGAATCATTATAAAAGTTAACATTAATATACAATTATTTTAGCATACAGAATATCATAAAAACAGACATAAAATGTTTCTATGTCCATCCACAGAATCTGGCACATATAATTTAGAAATGCAAATTCTGTTCAAGCACAATGGAAGATTTATTAAAATTGAACATATATATGATCCAAAATCATATGTCAACATAGTATAAAATCCTGATATTATGCAGACCATATTATACAGTGGGATACAATTAGAAATCAAAGACTAAAAGATGACTAAAAAGTAAAGATTTCAAATTTGGAAATTTTAGGAAACACTTCTAAATATGTCAGATACCAAAGAATATGTGAAAATAAATATAAATATTTATGTCTAAACTAAAGTTAAAGGAACAAAAGTTCTCATATATTATATAGCTATAGCAAATATCTATACACCACCATACAAGAATTTGTACATACATTCTTCTCATTTTGCTATAAATATTTATTATATCTATTATCATATTTGTTCTAAATTCTTACGTCGTCTTCTTTAATCCTCAGAATACTTAGAAATATGCCACTGATTTCCAAATATTTGAGATTTTTAGTTGTCTTATTATAGTTTTCTAATTTAATTCTTTTTTTTTTAAAGAGAGAGAGAGAGCGCGGGAGAGAGAGAATTTTTTTAATATTTATTTTTTAGTTTTCGGCGGACACAACATCTTTGTTTGTATGTGGTGCTGAGGGTCGAACCCAGGCCGCACGCATGCCGGGCGAGCGCGCTACCACATGAGTCACATCCCCAGCCCCTCTAATTTAATTCTGATATGTTAAGAGAGTAGATTACATTCTGCATAGATTCAAACCTCATAAATTTATTGTAACTTGTTTTCTGGCCAGACATTTTTTTATTGGTGAACATGAAATATTGTCAAAAAGCATATTCTTCTTTAGAATATAATGCATAAAATATCAATTAGGTTAGGATACTTGATAATGTTCTTAGGTCTTCTATGACTATATTCACCATTGATGATCTTATATCAACTAAAGATTTTTAAATCTGTAGCAAAATTTGTGTATTTGTCTGTCTCCTTTAATTTTCTCAATTTTTACTTCATGTATTTTGAGACTGCTTTTATAAACACACACATTCATGATGCTTATTTTATGCAAAAATAGGCTTTTATCTTTATGTAGGCTTTCATCTCTATGTCTCTCCCTTTTCCTACCTAATTTCTCATTTTGTATTCACCCCAAAGTCTGTCTTCAGACATTCAGTTTGGTCAAAATTAGTTTTTCTTTGTCAAAAAATAAAGACAGAAATATTGAGTTTATGTATGAGTTAGTCAAGGTAAGTAAATGCAAGATGCTGTCACAATGCTCAAATCAATGTTCCTTAACAAAATAAGTTTTATTTTTTACTTATATGGCCATACAGTTTTGGCAGCTCTCCTCCAAGAAGTGACTCTGAATCCCCTTGCTGATTAAATATTGTGGTTTTATTACATGAGTCCTAAATCAGAGGCCTAACTGCAGGGGTTCCAACAAACCACATCCAGCCACTCACCCCAGAAACCAAACAGAAAAGGAAATGATGAAAAGCAAGAAAGAAACTTTAATCAGTATGGCATATTGGGAAGGCAAAGTGAGATCAAGCATCTCAGCTGTCTTTGGGATGCTCACAGGACCTGTAGAGTTAAATAGAGGAAAAATTGGGGCAGGGGGCAAGAGGTATATATAATGAAAGTCTTGGTCAAACTGTGGTCTGGTTGATCATTCTCTCAGTTCTGTTTTCATGGCATGACTCCAGAGAAGTTCTATCGCTTGAGGGAGTAATTTCCAGTTGGTGCTCAGGATGTTTATCTGTCAGATCTGTGATCCTGGAAGGGGGCAGTTGCTCCTGCTTAAGGGGAACTGTTTCATCATCCGGTGATGTGATGTGCTTTTTTTCCACTGTTCCTGGAAGATGGGAACTAAGGGTTTCTAAGTGTCATTCTAAGGATCTGATACTACAAAAACAGGCAGTTGAATGTTCCTGCAAATCTTGTCTCATTCTCAAAGGGGGAAAACAGGTTACAAATAAATATAGAGCTAATAAAATATAATAAAAATAATAATAAGATGACGACTCCTTAAATAATATACATGCAGAACTGAGCAGGTCACAAAGTTTAAGGTACTAAAAGAGATGGATATAAATGAAGGCAGAGATGCCAATGTTTATCTTGCTTTCAGTTACCCATAGGGTAAATGCAGGCCTAAGTAAAGAGTCACTGAGGCTAGGGCTGTTGCTCAGTGGTAGAGCACTTGTCTACCATGCATGAGGCACTGGTTTTCATCCTCAGCACCACATAAAAATAAATAAATAAATGTCCAACTACAAATAAAAAAAATCACTGCTTTTAGAAACATCAGCCTCTCTACGGCCCTATTGTAGTTTCACCATCTTGTAATTTTGATTTTCCTTCAGTCTGTTGACAAAGTGTAGTATAACAAACAAACAAAATGTACTCAGATTTTTATCCCATATTTCTAGCATAGGACTCCTAAAACCCTTCAAATTTTCTGAGGATCTATTGTTATTCATAGAAATTGCTTTAGATTCATACTGGAATTTATGCTAATCAGTTGACTTTTTGTGTGTTGTAGGTCATATTAGGTAGCTTCTTGATGGGGACTGATTGCCAGAGGAAACAACCATGTGATTAGAAGGGTGAGACTTTCAGCCTCATCACTTAGCCCCTGAGGAAGGAAGAAGGACTAGAAAAACTTGGAAATAATGTGACAGAAGGAGTTTCCTGGTTAGTGAAAATATCAACATATTGGCAGGGTACATACCCTGACTCCACAGAAACAGAGGTGCTAATATGTTCAGGAATCCTTTTCATCTTCTCTTATGAACTCTTTAGCTGGCCATTCATTTGTATTCTTTATAATAAATCAGTAATTATAAGTATAGAATTTTGCTGAGTTCTATGAGTCATTGTAGCAAATCATCAAACAGAAAGGGGGCATGTGGAAACCCCAAAATTTGTATTCACGTCAGACAGAAGTTCAGGTTACCTAGGGACTTGGAATTGTAGCTGGAGTCTGAAGTGAGGCAGTCTTGTAGGAATGAATCTCTTAACCTGGAGGGTCTACACTAACTCTGGGTATTTAGTGTCATAATTGAACGAGTTATATGATAGCCAGTTGGTGTCAGAAAATTGTTGTTGGAAAGCACATGAAGGGATAGTGAACAGTGAACCCTGCCTCTAATAATTAACCTCATTGGTCCAAAAGTGAACCCCATTACTCCTATTGACATCCCATTGGAGGGAACTATACATATGGGTGACAAGTTAATGCTGTCCCTAGTTAGGCAGACACAGGTCATCAACAACTTCATACTATGGAAGGAAGAATACAAATATTTAGTGGGAAGCTAGCTTTCTCTACTATAGTATCTAATTCAGGCAGTGAGGGAAAGAGCAACAGAGTAAAATTAAAGCCCTTAGAAGAAAGGATAAAATACAGATAAATAAATACAGCAGGGACTTCAAAAAAAAATCAAACAAAAAAGAAAAGAACTGAAAGTTAATTGCTCTGATGAAATATAGACAAATATTTGTCCAAATTTACTTTAAAAATAATATGGAATGGAAAGACAGAAGTTGTATTGAGATTTTAGGTGACATATAATAAAGAATTATAAACAACTTTATGCTCCCTATATTTGACAGTTTAGATTGAAAGGAAAATTTCCTAAAAATATATAAATTTTAAAAATAGTTTCAACATTTTGAAAGTCTCTGAATATACATGTAAACATTAAAGAAATTGAATCAATAATTTTAAAATCTACACAGCAATAAATTTTCTTTAAAGACCAGGAAAATTAATAAGGGTGTTCTACCATATATTTAAATATAAGAAAGTGTCAATATGATAGACCCAACCTGATCTTTTCTTAAAATTAGGCATCTCGCCACAAAACCATGAAAAGATAATTTTGGCTTTACTATAAATTACTGCAAATTCTGAACCTACTTGGAATGCTTGCCCGTACCCTGAACTCACCCATGTCCGGTTTTCCCTGACCAAATAACAACCCTTTCCTAAACCTTAGTGACGCCTCATAAATTCTGGCCTTCCCTGGCCGGATAACGACCCTCTCTGAGTCTCTAAGATCTCCATAAATTCTGATGCCGGGGCCAGCAAAAATGTAAACTTGTGTTATGCTCCTCAGAGTGTTGTTATCTGTAACCCCCCTTTGTGTAACTTTTTGGGCTATAAAACTGGGCCGCAAAGAAGCCTCGGGGCTGTCTTGTCCCCGCTGTTTTGGGAGGGAGAGGCAGCCCGGCTGGTCGAAATAATAAGCTTGCTTTAATTTGATTTTAATTGGAGTCAGTGGTCTTTTCTTGTGTCCTGGTCTAACAAATCTTACATAAATTTCAAAGTATAGACAAATTAGCAAAACACAAAGTAACCTTTTGTGGAACTAATAAAACTATATACTAAAATCTAACAAGGAAAGTAAGAGAAGAGAGCATTTAAGGCCAAACATATTTATGAACATAGATTAAATGGTAGTTCTGAATAAAACATCAAAACTTCAGCAGTTTCCTTAAAATGTGGCCATGATAAATTGAATTTCTTCTGAAAATTTAAAAAATGGTTATCATTAGAAAATTTAATGCCTTTACTCACCGTTAATAAAGAAAAAATTATCTGATAGTGTGGTGAGCTATTTTGCTGTGCTGCCTTGTGTGGGCGTGAGCCTAATTCTTGGGCTGAGACCCAGTTCTTTGTTTTCAGCCACTCCCTAGAATGGAATGTATCAATTGTCCAGCTCCTGGAACAAACTGTTTTCAAGAAGTGCTTGTTGTTTTGCACAAGCTGGAACTGGGTGTCTCTTGCGTTGTGTGCAAGTGCTGGGTCTATCATTCTATTGGCTGCTGCTGTGTTGCTATGCGCTCTTTGTCCAATGGTGTACGAGCAGGGCTGCAGTTGAAGTATATAAGGGGTGGTTTTTTCGGGCTCGGGGTCCTTTCTCTCAACAATACCTAGTGGATGCTCCCAATAAAGCGTGTTAAAGAAGAATCCTGTTGTTGTCGTCATTCCTGCTGGCGGGTAGACGCGACAAGTGGTGCCGAAATCCCGGGAATTGTCATCTGTCGGCTACGAGGGGACCCCCGATATTTTGCGGGAGGATTCAGAACTTTACACGCGGAGCGGTGGCGCCGGTAAGTAATCCCCTGATCCGGTGGCTCTGGCTTAGTATAGTGCTCTATCATGGGTCAATATCAGTCTGTTTTCCTGAAACCACTAAAAGGGGACAGGAGATTTTGGTGGAGCATCAGGATACTGGGTCAGAGTCAGAGGAATCTAAGCAAGAAAGACATGAAACAAAACAAAAAAGGGGATCTAATGCAAAGTTAAGTGAAAGTGCACTCAAGGAACAAAAGGACGTGACTCCAGCGTTAGGAGCACGCCCGAAACTCTATCCAGATTTATCTGCCTTCCGTAAATTAAAGATAGTTGATTCAGATGAGTCTGAATCAGAAGGCGAGTCAGAAGGCTTTACCCCAGAAGAAGAACAAAGCTTAGAGAAAATGGTGGCTGAATATGAGCATGGCCGCTATGACGCGGCAATGGCCGCCGCCCTTCTTCCTCCGAAGCCTCCAGCGTATTCTGTAGCTAAACAACTGTTTCCACGTAAAGGGTCTCCACCCACTGCTCCAGGCGGAGCTTGTGGCTTCATAAAACGCAGTACTTGGAGGAAGCTGGAGGAGGAGGGGGCATATCCTGTTGGTGCATATCCTGTCTTTGAGGATGCACAGGGACAGAGATATTTTGAGCCCATTCCTTATAAATTAGTTAAAGACATAGCTGAATCTGTCAGGACTAATGGTGTCACAGCATCTTTTACAATTGCATTGCTTGAACGCTTATATCTTAATGCTATGGCACCAATGGATTGGTATCATTTAGCAAAGGCTTGTCTCTCCATGGGACAATATCTTGATTTTAAGGCATTATACTTGGATGCCGCTATACAACAGGCTCATGCGAATGCGGCTGATGGTCAACAAGCCTGGGATGTGGAGATGCTGACCGGGACAGGTCAGTGGGCCCAAAATCAAAATGTTTATCCATTAGTAGTATATCAACAAATTAATATTTTGGCCTTACGTGCCTGGAAGGCTCTCCCCAATAGAGGTGAAACAACAGGGAATCTTACAAAAGTCATACAGGGCCCAGCTGAGCCATTTTCAGATTTTGTCGCCCGAATGCTTCAAGCAGCTTCAAAAATTTTTTGGGGACACGGAGCAGGCGATGCCCCTAGTGAAGCAGTTAGTGTATGAACAGTGTACTACAGAATGTAAAAGGGCAATAACACCATGGAAAGAAAAGGGATTGGAGGACTGGATAAAGGCATGCAGAGAGATAGAAGGTCCTTTGACAAATGCAGGGTTAGCTGCGGCAGTAGTTGCGGCAACCAAAGGAAACCAAAATTCTTCTTCTTGCTTCAATTGTGGCCGTAAAGGACATTTAAGAAAAACTTGTCCTTTCAGGGGACACCAAATGCTACCAAAATGAGACCTGGGCCACGATGTTCACCCGATTATTCCTTTCCGCCAGAGTTTACTCCTTGTCAGAGTCCTCTGGTTCCAGAAAAACAAGTTGCCCCGGGGTTCCAATTGTCCCCTCCCCTCAGGGGGTTTTCTTTTAATATTAGTGGAAATTCTACTAGGACAAATCTGGCAGGATGGCCTTGGTACTCTTGGGTATTATATAATGAGGTGGGAGCGGGAACAGACTTCTCCGCTATAGCCTATTTAAACGAGGGAGTTCATTGGATTAAAAATGTTTCTGGAAATGCATGTCAATTTGGGATCAAAAAATACTTATCAAATATCACTATCAATGAAGAATTCTATAATATTTCTTTTCCTGCTGCTGAAATATGCGTTCAGCCGCCATTCATGTTCTTACTTGTTAATCATACTGACAATTCTACTATAGTTAATTGTACTGTAAAAGAGTGTTATTTAACCCAGTGTTGGAATACTTCCTTGTCATTGGCTTTGGTGGTAAAGGTTCCGACCTTTGTGCCCATGCCAGTTGAGGCCGATACTAATTCTTTTCTCCTGGTACAGTTGGTCAGGGAAAGGAGAGATTTCGGCATTACAGCTGCTATAGTTACAGCTATTGTGGCGTCTGCCGCAGCAGCTACCACTGCAGCCATAGCTATGGCCTCTCAGGTACAAACAGCTCAAGTCATTAATAGTGTAGTAGATCAAACATCTAAAGCCTTAACTACGGTGGAAGAAATCAATAGACATCTTACTGCTGGTATCTACTTGCTTAATCAAAGAGTAGATATAATACAAGAACAAGTAGAGGAAGTTTATAAAATTACTCAGTTAGGATGTGTATCTCATTATAAGTATGTGTGTGTTACTCCTTTATATTACAATATGACTGCTTCCGTGGAACAGAGTAATAGATTGTCTAGATTTTTACAGGGAAACTGGACCCAGGAAGGAGAGCGACTCACTCAAGAACTGCTGTCTCAGATTGCCAACTTAAATGGAACACGCGTGGAACCTCTTTCTGTTGCAGACTTCGCCTCCTGGGCTTCTTCTATATTTTCCTACTTTAAAGAGTGGGTAGGGGTTGGGTTATTTAGTGCTATGCTTCTTTGTGGCCTTGTCTTATGCCTTTGGATGATTTGTCGTATGCGACGCATGCAGCAGAGTGATAGAGTCAAGGTAGTTCAGGCGCTTGCTGCACTGGAACCTGGGGCCTCCCCATAAATTTGGCTAGCCAGCTTGGCAAAATCCTAAAACCCCTGTTTTGATGTGGATGGCCTTTGCACACCAAGTGACCTTGTTGTCATTGCACCTTGGAAGGCTTCCATATCTTAGGAAGACAGCCTTTGCACTCTGAAGGGTAAATGTTGCCCATTGCACTCAGAAAGGTGACTTCCTTGTTTGGCCTTTGAATGCCACCCTTGATCGGAGGGGTCATCATGAGGACATTTCCTGGATCGGGAGAATTTCAAATGGCTCGAACAAAACAAAAAAGGGGGAACTGTGGTGAGCTATTTTGCTGTGCTGCCTTGTGTGGGCGTGAGCCTAATTCTTGGGCTGAGACCCAGTTCTTTGTTTTCAGCCACTCCCTAGAATGGAATGTATCAATTGTCCAGCTCCTGGAACAAACTGTTTTCAAGAAGTGCTTGTTGTTTTGCACAAGCTGGAACTGGGTGTCTCTTGCGTTGTGTGCAAGTGCTGGGTCTATCATTCTATTGGCTGCTGCTGTGTTGCTATGCGCTCTTTGTCCAATGGTGTACGAGCAGGGCTGCAGTTGAAGTATATAAGGGGTGGTTTTTTCGGGCTCGGGGTCCTTTCTCTCAACAATACCTAGTGGATGCTCCCAATAAAGCGTGTTAAAGAAGAATCCTGTTGTTGTCGTCATTCCTGCTGGCGGGTAGATGCGACATGATAGCTTCAATAGATACAAATAATTTATTGAATTAAACATCTTTTCATGACAAAAAAACAACTTTCACAAAACTATAGGTTGAGAATATCTTTTTAGCCCAATAGAGTATGTCAGTAAATATTTTAGAGAAAAAAAAAAAAAAAAAACGTTGTTATGTTTTGGATGTGAAGCCTCCCCCAAAAGCTCATGTGTGAAACAATATAAAAATATTCAGAGGTGAAATGATTGGGTTATCAGAGCATTAATCCAATCAGTGAATTGATTCTCTGGTAGGGATTAATTGAGTGGCAACTGGAGGTTGGTTAGGATGTCGCTAGAAGAGGTGGGTCATGGGGAGCATGCCTCTGGGGTATATATTTGGTGAGCTGAGCTTAGTCTCTCTCTACTTCCTGGTGATCATGTGAACTGCTTCCTTCTGCCATACTCCTCTGCCATGATGTTCTGCCTCACCTCGAGTTTCGAGGAATAGAGCTGGCATTCTATGGACTGAGACCTCTGAAACTGTGAGTAAATAAAGCCCCCTTTCCTCTCCTAAAATTGTTCTTGTTGAGTCTTTTAGTCACAGCTGACTAAAACAAACAGCTGACTAAAACAAACAGAATCCAATTGTGAAACATTAAAGACAACCATTAATTTAAAAGACATTTACTATCACTACTTCTATTCACCACTGAAATGGAGGTACATGAAAAAAATGAAACTGAGAAACCAAAAGGAAAAAGAAAAAACATTATTTGCTGTCCATATAATTTTTCAAATAGCAAATCCAGAAAAATTGGAATATAAATTGTGATAACTATTAAAATAAAATATTTCTATGTACAAAATGAATATTTAAAAAGAGTACTTAAGATTCAAAACAATGGCAACACCAAATATTGGCAAGGATCTAAAGCAATTAAAAAATATTATTCATTGCTGGTGGGAATCCAAGTTAGTATAGCTACTTTGGAAGATAGTTTATTGGTTTCTTACAAAATTAAAAATATTCTTACCATATGATACAAACTAAAAACTTATATCCACAAAAAAACCTCTGTATATGGATGCTTACAGATTTATTCATAAACCCAAACTGAAAGTGATCAAAGTATACTTCAGTAGGTAAATTCTTAAACAAATTGTGGTTCATCCATGTGAAGATAGCATATTACACAACAGTAAAAAGAAATGAGACTTTAATCCATGAAAAACATGGATATCTTAAATGAATATTTCAAACAAAAGAACACTGGTGAAAAGGCTATATATCTATATTGTTTTATAACATACTGGGAAATGCAAATTAAGAAAGTAAAAAAGCAGTGGTTGCCAGTTTGGGAAAGGTGTAGGAGAGTATTGTACAGACAATCCCTAACTTAAGATGTTTTGACTTATGATTTTTCAGCTTTACAATGGTGCAAAAGTGATATACATTCAGTAGAAACCTTACTTGGGCTAGAGATGTGCAGTATTCTTTCATAGACAGCTGAACCTCCAGTCAGGTATGTGATCATGAGGGTAAACAATCAATACCGTATAGTATACTCTGTGGCTAAGCTAGGATGTTTGATAGGTTAGTTATATGAAATACATTTTTGATTTATGATAGGTTTCTGAGGATCTAATACTTTGGTAAGTCAAGGAATATCTGTATCAATGAAGCACAGGAAATTTTTCAAGGGAGTGGAACCATGTTTTGACATTGCAGTGGTAAACACATGGCACCAAGCATTTATTAAAACCTATTGAAATTCACAGGACAAAAAGTTAACCTTAATGTATTAAAATTTTGAAAGTTATTTAAGAGGTATAAGAGATATCAGGATGGAAGGTATAATGTGAAAAAACAATTTCATTGTATTTCAAATGTATGAAACAACTTCACTGAAAGAATGGGGGCAAAATTGCTGATCTATGTAACTTGGACATAAGTGAAGTCTGTAAGACTAAAAGCAAAAGAATCTGTATGCAAAAACTGTATTCTTTTGGATAAAGTTATTTTCCCTGGAAGTATTAGTTAATTGTGAAATTGCTATGCATAAACACTGGAATTGAACAACTAAATAAATAGATGGCATATGGTGGGAACCAGGTTTCTCACTATTAGAGTGGGAGTTGACAGATAAGTAAGCTAGAATGGTCCACGTGCTAATGAATTAGAGTTGAAGACATCAATATGAACTCATATGCAGCTTAATATAAATACAGATGGTGACATACAGAAATATTTATTGACATATGCCTATACATGGCTTAATATACATACATATATTTTCTTATTCTGTCAACTGGGTAGACCTAAATGCAATAACCCAGAAGCAATGAGCATTCCTAATACCCAGATCCTGTTTTCTAAAACTATTTCCCAATCAAAGTAACAAGGGATCCTTGGGGAAAATGAATGATCTAAGCCAGAGTTAAGGAATATACGAATTTAGAGCACTTTGTAGTGCCAGAAAGTAAGAAAGTACTTTAAACAAAAAAATATGAGGATATGTCAAACCGGCACAGGAATCAGCTGAGATAGCTCCCAATGGCCAAATCAGAAAGAATCAGAGTGAAAAAAATAGTATTGCATTATATTTTAAAGAATAAAATAAATATTCATGAGTTTTGGTGGTATAAATAAAAGATTGAATAAATAAAACAATGAGCAGATATATGCTCCACTTCCTTGAGCATGGAGTAGAACATGTTATTTGAAATTCTTCTGCAAGGACTCACCCTGGAAAAGGAATTCTGGTGTCAGTACTCACTCTGGGGGATAAAGGAGAACAGAAAAAGGTCAGAGAGAGAGATATCCAATTTTCTTCAGTTCCAAGTACTTAACATGCCAAGGTGCCATACTTTGGGTTATTGTCTTCTAAGCCCTGACATTACCCTTGTTATAGTTAAAGCTTCGTCCCAGGGTTTCATAAACTGACTTCCAGACCACTCACGTATAATCGAATCAAGCCTTTATTGAAGCACACCAGTGGCAGCTGACCAGAACATAAAGCTGTTCCCCTGATCAGCCCTGAACAATTGCAAGGGTACTCCTTATAAGCCTGAAAACCGCAAAAGGGATGTTCAGGGGGTCTAGCCAATGCAAGCAAGCCAGGTTACAGAAGCGAAACAGAGCGGTCAAGCAGAGGGAAGCCTAACCAATCACAGTTAGCCCAGTCACCCCAGTTACAGAAACAGAGCCCTGTTACCCTAGTTACAGAAACAATACCCCATTAGGTAGTTCCGTGTTCTTAAAGGTTTCTATAGCAAAAGGAAAATAACATCTTGCTCCAGTCATGACTCTTCTACTTGGCATGGTTGTATTACAGGATGAAGTCATAAAACAAAATGGAGTCACATTTGCTCCTACTATCACACCCTAAAATGCAGTTTTTTGAAAGAAGAAATTTACTATATCAAGGAAGGAACACTATAATGCACTTAAGGGAAAATATCTTTAAGATATCCATGGTATAAATTACAAAAACTTCATTAAAGGATGTAAAATTATTTTGGTACCAAGGATTGAACTTAGAGTCACTCAACCACTGAGCCACATCCCCAGCCTTTTTTAAATTTTATTTAGAGACAGGGTCTCACTGAGTTGCTTAGCACCTCACTAAACTGTTGAGGCTGGATTTGAACTTGTGATCCTCCTGCCTCAGCCTCCTGAGCCACTGGGATTATACGTGTGCACCACCATGCAGGGCGTAAAATGATATTTAAATGTGAACAGAAACCTACCATGCTCACGAATAGAAACATTCCAATTGATAATAATGCTAATTTCCCCCCAAAAATAAATAATTGTAATGTATTTTCAATGAGAATCCCAACAGATTTTTGATGAAACAGTTCAAGCCAATCCTAAACTATCTCTGAAAGACTAAAGAATTAAGAATATAAAATGATTTTGAAGAAGAAAAGTAGGTTGTGGAGATAGTCTACCAGTTATGGAGATTTATTATAAAGTTATAATAATAAAAACCAGGTGATTTTACATATGGGAGGAAAGATGAACTGCAAAGTAAAAGGCACTGAGACAATTAAAACTAAATCTCCTCTTTTTTTTTCTTTCCCTGTGTTTCTCTCTCTCTCTCTCTCTCTCTCTCTCTCTCTCTCTCTCTCTTCTGTCTGTCTCTCTCTCTCTCTGTCTCTCTTTCTCTCTGTCTCTCTCTCATTTGTTCTAATTAGTTATATAGGAGAGTAGAATGCATTTTTTAAAGTAATTTTTTAGTTGTAGATGGACACAATACCTTTATTTTATTTGTTTGTGGTGCCTGGGATGGAACCCAGTGGCCTCACACATGCTAGGAAAGCACCCTGCCACTGAGCCACAATCCCTGCCCAGTAGAATGAACTTTGACTATATATATATATATATACACACACACACACACAGACACACACACACAGACACACATACACACACACATACATACACATACATATATGGTGTATAACCTCTCATTATTCTGGTTGTGCATGATATGTAATCTAGTCATGTAATCATATATTCACATAGGGTAATAATGTCTGATTCATTCATCTCCTTAATCTAACACTTCTCACTCTGTGGCGAGCCGCTTCTGCGGACTGTGGTCGCCATTACAAGATGGCGCTGGCCTTGTGGTGGTCTGTGATAAACAACTCCTTCTTTGGGAGAGTTGGCACATGGTTCTTTGACACCCTACGAGAAAGCTCCACGTGGCAGCTTCGCATTGGGTGTTTGGATACTTTATTAAGGCTGGGAGGGGCTTCTGGGAGATTAGAAGAACTCTCGAGAGCTTGAATAAACAGCTGTAAGAAGATTCCCGGTGTTGCGTCTTCCTTGCGGGCAAGGGGGTCGCGACAAGTGGTGCCGAAACCCGGGAAAATCAAAACTTGCAAGTCGTCAGAGGTGGTGCACTGAACAGTCCCGGTAAGTGGGACCCCATAGTCCCGGTGAGTGGGACCCGACAGTCCCGTGGGTGGGACCCGACAGTCCCCGTGGGTGGGACCTGACAGTCCCGGTGAGTGGGACACGATAGTCCCGGTGGGCGGGACCTGATAGTCCCGGTTAGTGGGACCCGCAATCAAAGCGGAGTCAGCTCCTCTACAAAGACAGAGAGAGCCTCATATTTTATTGCAGCTGCACTGTGTACTTTTCTTTTGTTTCTGTGTACTTTCGTTTTGTCCTCTGTAT
This sequence comes from Spermophilus citellus, assembly GCF_964194105.1. Taxonomy (NCBI): domain Eukaryota; kingdom Metazoa; phylum Chordata; class Mammalia; order Rodentia; family Sciuridae; genus Spermophilus; species Spermophilus citellus. Next base: position 111,277,905 of record NC_138190.1, on the reverse strand, counting down.
CTGTTCTGTTGCTGTGTCATGGGTGTCACATCTTCAAGCCCGCTTCTTCTGGCACTAGACGGCCTGTTACGTTCCAAAGGCCTGAAAGTGAAACATAGTATCTTACAGAGATTTTTGCAGAAAGTAGATGTTGCTGCACCGTGGTTTGCATATTCGGGCAGCCTTACTATGCCTTGTTGGGATAAATTGGGCAAGGATCTTGACTTTGCTTGTGAGCAGGGCATATTGGAGGGTGGGGTGATTCCCCTTTGGAAGATAGTCCGTAGTTGCCTCACAGATGGCAGATGTCATGACGCACTTGCTAAAGGACAGGAGGTTTTAGAAAAGTTACATGAGGAGAAATCGGAGACAGCAGGCAGTGCGATATCTCAGGAGGATGGGAGTGTGCGGAGCGTGAAACAGGGGAGGAGACGATTATCTCTGACAAAAGGTGAGGTATCTCGGGAGGATGGGAGTGTGCGGAGCGAGAAGCAGGGGAGGAAACGCTTGTATCCAGATCTCAGTGCGCTGCGCACACCCCCATGTGGAAGTGGGTCAGAAGAAGAGGAGGATGAGGAGGAGGAGCTTGGGAGGCTGTCTCGCCAGCTAGGGAGTTTAGCTGCTGGAGAAGGGAACGAAGATAGACCGGGGCTCAAGAAATGTGATCCTCCGGACCCACCGCCGTATGGTGGGGGTGTTAACGCTGAGATGGGTCTTGCTTATCCAGTTTTTCAGGATGAGAATAGGGGAAGATTTTCGGAGCCTTTAGATTTCAAAATTGTGAAGACCCTGGCAGAGTCTGTACGCACTTATGGAGTGGATGCCGCCTTCGCATTAACTCAGGTGGAGAGTCTGTCTAGATTCTGTATGACTCCCTCTGATTGGGCTAGCCTTGTTCGGGCTTGTGTTTCTCTGGGCAAGTATTTGGACTGGAGAACATTTGTGCTAGAGGGCACAATAGGGCAGGCCGCCCAAAACCATGCAGCAGGACATCCTCATTGGGATAAGGACATGCTTTTGGGGCAAGGTAGATTTGCTAATCAACAGACAGGATTCCCTCCTGAGGTATATGATCAAATTAATAACATTTGCATTCGGGCATGGAAGTCACTTCCAAATAGAGGAGAAGTGTCTGGTAATTTGACCAAGATTTTACAAGGCCCTACAGAACCCTTTTCAGATTTCGTAGCAAGGATGGTGGATGCTGCTGGAAAGATTTTTGGGGATCCTGATAGAGCCATGCCCCTTGTTAAGCAATTGGTCTTTGAGCAATGCACCAAGGAATGTAAAGCAGCAATCGCTCCTTATAAGAACAAAGGCATAGAAGTATGGATGAAAGTGTGTAGAGAGATTGGAGGGCCTTTAACTAATGCAGGTCTTGCAGCTGCTGTCCTTCGGATTGCAAAAGGGGGCAATCCTGCCGCCAGAACATGCTTCCATTGTGGTCAACCCGGTCATATCAGACGTGAGTGTCCCAAAAATGTCAATTTTACTGGACCTCCTCACGGTGGCCCTTCCACTGGCCTTCGATCACCGGGATTGTGTCCAAGGTGCAAAAGGGGGAAGCATTGGGCAAAAGAGTGTACATCAGTGAGGGACATCCATGGACAGCTTATTTCAGCTGGGCCAAAAAACGGCCGACGGGGCCCCCGACCCCAGGGCCCGCAAATATATGGGGCAGTGGAGAATGTCACACCCGAACCCGAGACATGGCCATCTCTACGCCATCCCATGAAACGCGGAGAGCCACTACAGGTGCTGCGGGATTGGACCTCTGTTCCACCTCCAGACTCGTGTTAACACCTAAGATGGGAGTCCAATTGGTGGAAACTGAGTTCAAAGGGCCTCTACCACCTGGCACTGTAGGTTTGCTAATTGGACGTGCATCTTCCATTTTGCAAGGTCTTCATGTTTTCCCTGGAGTCATAAGTCCTGATACTGTAGGGATAGTAAAGGTTATGGTGGAAGCTCCAAAAGGCATTGTGTCCATCTCCCCAGGAGATCGGATTGCTCAATTACTGGTTTTGCCTAGTTTACATGATCATTTCCCTGCAGACTCAAAGTCACGGACAGGGAATGAGATTGGTACCACCGGAGGGAATTGTGCTTATTTGTCACTAGATATGAGTAATCACCCTACTTTGGAATTAAGCATAGAAGGTAAATCAATTGTGGGCTTACTTGATACAGGTGCAGATCGTAGCATCATTGCACTTAAGGACTGGTCTAAGGGATGGCCAGTGCAGACTTCTGATCAATCTCTGAGAGGACTTGGATATGCCCAGGCTCCTCAGGTTAGCTGTAGACATCTTTCCTGGAAGGACCCGGAAGGACATCATGGTACTTTTCAGCCTTATGTACTTAATTTACCTATCTCTTTATGGGGCCGTGACCTGATGAAAGACATGGGGTTTACTCTTAGTAATGACTATTCCCCAGTGTCCCAACAAATTATGCACAATATGGGGTATAGGCCAGGTTTAGGACTAGGAAAACATTTACAGGGACGTAAGCATCCTGTACAAGGTCATCAAAAGCTTGACAGATTTGGTCTGGGTTTTTCCTAGGGGCCGCTGAGGCTCAAATACCCATAACATGGCTCACCGAGGAGCCTGTTTGGGTGCCTCAGTGGCCTCTTCCCTCGGTTAAACTGGCAGCAGCCCATGCTCTAGTTAAAGAACAACTTGACTTGGGTCACATCCAACCCTCTACTTCTCCATGGAATACTCCCATATTTGTCATTAGGAAAAAATCAGGGAAGTGGCGCCTACTGCATGATCTATGAGCGGTTAATGCTCAAATGCAACCTATGGGGCCCATTCAGAGAGGGCTGCCTCTGCTCTCTTCTGTTCCTCAAGGCTGGCACATTATTGTTATTGACATTAAAGACTGTTTCTTTTCTATTCCTTTACATCCTAAAGACTCGCAGCGTTTTGCCTTTACCCTTCCCTCGTGTAACCACGAGGAACCAGATCAAAGGTTTGAATGGATGGTGTTGCCGCAGGGAATGGCTAATAGTCCCACAATGTGTCAGATGTATGTAGGGAAGACACTTGTGCCCCTCAGACAAAAGTACTCCTCCATCAAGATCATTCATTATATGGATGATGTATTATTGGCTGCTAAATCAGAACAAACAGTTCATGAGGCCTATGACGACCTCGTGAAGTTGTTAGCACAATGTGGGCTGCATATAGCACCTGAAAAGGTTCAAACAGGAGATTCTATTAAGTATTTGGGAGCAACAATTGGGTATGACAAATTACAACCACAAAAAATCACCATACGAACTCAGGATCTTCAAACTCTAAATGATTTTCAGAAACTGCTGGGAGATATTAATTGGATACGAGGATATTTACATATTTCTAATGTTGTACTACAGCCTTTGTATGCTACTCTTAAAGGTGATCCAGATCTTACTTCCCCTCGTAGCCTCACCAAAGAGGCTAGAGCGGCCCTTATGACAGTAGAAGAAGCTATACAACATGCCACTTTATGCAGGCTCCAGAGTGATAAACCTTTTCAATTATGTGTGCTTGCCACTATGCGGCAGCCTACTGGAGTACTATGGCAAGATGGACCTTTGCTATGGATACACCCACATGTATCCCCAGGAAAATCCTTAGAATATTATCCTGATGCTGTTGCAGCATTAGCACTTAAAGGGATTCAACAAAGCATTCAATTTTTCGGACAATCACCTTCTTCTCTTATTATACCCTATACTAAAGCTCAACTTAATGTTTTGTGTGCTACTCTAGATAACTGGGCTATTCTATGTTGTTCGTTTCAAGGGGATATTGATAATCATTACCCTTCTCATCCGTTACTCCATTTTGTTAAGGAACATCCTATTATTTTCCCTAAAGTAACTTCATCCAGTCCAATTCCGGGGGCTGTTAATATTTTTACTGATGGTTCCAAGTCTGGAATGGGAGCTTATGTCATTAATGATTCTCCCCCTGTCCAGCATCAATTTGCTCCTGGAAATCCACAATGGGTAGAACTGCAAATTGTTATTGAGGTGTTTAAACAGTGTTCTTTTCCTTTTAATCTCATTTCGGACTCCATCTATGTGGTGCAAGCACTAAAAATCCTAGAGGCTGTGGGAGCTATTAGTGATGCCCGTAATGTATCTGCTTACTTTAATCAGCTTCAACAGCTTATCTGTAGCCGCACTGCTCCCTTTTATCCAATGCACATCCGGGCTCACACCTCTCTCCCTGGTCCATTATCACAGGGTAATGCCTGTGCGGACTCAGCCACTCGAGGTCAGTTGATCTGTTTGGCTTCCTCCTTAGAAGAGGCTAAATTGTTTCACCAAAATTTCCATGTTAATGCTTTAACACTGCGCAGGCGTTTTTCCATTTCTAGAGCAGATGCTCGGCAGATAGTATTGCACTGTCCCCATTGTGTCACATTTCTTCATCCCCCTACTTATGGAGTGAACCCACGGGGGTTGAAGCCACTGGTTGTCTGGCAAATGGATGTGACACATATACCTGACTTTGGTAACCTCAAGTATGTCCATGTTTCTGTTGATACGTGCTCTGGAGTTATTCATGCTTCTGCGTTATCAGGAGAAAAGGCACGTAATGTCATCACTCATTGCCTGGAAGCCTGGGCGGCGTGGGGTGCGCCCACGTCCCTTAAGACTGACAATGGACCTGCTTATACTGGCAGACAATTCACGTCCTTTTGTTCTACTATGGGAGTGCAACTTACTCATGGTCTGCCTTACAATCCTCAAGGACAAGGCATTGTTGAGCGTGCTCATCGCACCTTAAAGGAAACTTTACAAAAACAAAAAGGGGGAATAGGAGCTGGACATACTCCTAAAGAATGCTTGTCCTTAGCTCTCTTTACTATTAATTTTTTGAATTTGGATATTCATGGTCGCTCTGCGGCCGATAGACATGTGTTCCCTCAGCCCTCTGTGATTGGCTATGTTAAGTGGAAAGATGTTCTTACGGGCCAATGGAACGGCCCCGACCCCGTGCTGACATGGGCACGAGGATCCGTATGTGTTTTTCCCCAGGATCGCACGGAACCATTGTGGGTCCCTGAACGCCTGACAAGAAGAGTCCTGACGCCAGCTACTCAGCAACAAGAAATACCACAGCAATCCCGTGATGAGGATCTTCATTCTGCTGAGTGCTCTGGCTCTGGTGCTGATGCTGATGACACAGACGACACCAATGCAATGGTGGGCGGTGGCACGGGCTTGGCCAATGCCGATGCCGGTTCACGGTAATTCCAGTGTCCTTCCCACTCTTTTCTCTACCTCGTGTGAGATGTCTGCGCCCTGTGCCTCTCCTAGAGGGGACGTGGAACGCATTTACAATCAATCTCAAGTTAATCTCACAGGAGTGTTTTGTTTTAGCCTTGGGAACGCTCATTGTATCCGTCTTAAGACCAAGAATTTGACTAACTGGGACAATCCATTGCAGTCCAGTCAAGTCTCAGGGAGCATTCTCAGTGCTGTATTGGGCCAAGTAGTCTCAGGGGAACAATCAGGCTCAGGAACCTCCGTAAATAGCTCTGCTTTAACCATAACTACCTTGGCTAGTATCTCCGAGGTACTAATTCCAATGCCCCCATATTCTAGTGGACTTCCTTATGCCACTCATTTTAAGGCTTCTCCTTACTGTACCCCTAATCTTGGTTTCCCCCCAACATTCACGCCTTGTCAGGATTATTCTTGGGAGAAACGTCAAGTTGCTAAAGGTTTCTCCCTTTCCCCCTCTCTTAAGAGGTATGTTTATGACTTTAGCAACAGTGCCAACTCCTCTACAGGAGTGGGTTGGTCCTGGTTTCAATGGCTGATTTCCAACACAAAGGGGGCTTCAGCTGATATTTCTGCACTGGCTCAATTGCTGGGAGCCAAAAGTTGGTTGGCTAATGTTTCTGGCACTGTTTACGAGAGTGAGCGAGGTAGTAGACTCACATCTGTTTCGTTCAACTCTCTGTTGGATAATGCCACATTGCCCCCTGCAGCGGTTTGTGTTCAATCTCCGTTCTTACTCCTTTTGGCTAATGACACCTCGTCAGAAATGCTGGATTGTTTTAATGTTAATTGTTTCTTATCTGAATGTTGGGATGGTTCTTCGGCTGTAGCAGTGGTTATGAAAATTCCAACCTTTGTTCCAATCCCAGTTATTGCGGACCCTGATAAATTCCCCATTGTTGAGCTACTTAGAGTCCGCAGGGATTTTGGAATCACAGCTGCTATAGTGACAGCCGTGGCGGTATCTGCTGCTGCAGCGGTCGCGGCCGGAGTGGCCATGGCCAATCAAGTGCAGACTGCTGCCTCCGTTAATCAAGTTGTTCAACAAACTTCTATGATACTTGAGTCCCAAAATGCAATTAATCAACATATTTTGTCAGGGATCTTAGCTGCCAACCAAAGAATAGATTTACTCCAAGCTCAGGTAGAAGAATTGGCTGATTTGGTGCTTTTGGGCTGTGTTGATCAACGTGCACATTTATGCATAACCTCTGTCAGATTTAATGATTCCAGGAATGCCTCCCGTATCATCGGAGAATACTTGGCCGGAAATTGGTCCATGGCAGCGGAAGACATGATCCAGTCTCAACTAACCCAGATAGCTGTCTTGAATAGTACCCACGTTGATCCCATAACGTTGGGTCAATTCACTGATTGGATATCTTCTGCCTTTTCCTTTTTTAAAGAGTGGGTGGGGGTAGGCATTTTTGGCGCAATGTGTTGCTTCGGTATGGTTCTCTGCTTGTGGTTTCTCTGCCGCCTTAAGGCCCGCAATGCTCGCGATAAAGCTATGATTATACAAGCACTTGCAGCTTTGGAAACTGGCAACTCACCTCAAGTTTGGCTTGCACAAATTAAACAGTAAACCTTTGACATGGTCGTTGCACCCCAAGTTTTACGGACATTGCACTGGGAACGACATGTCCTTCCTTGTTATTCTCCTAGTGTTGGAAAGCCCTTGCACTCTGCCGGCTTTACTGCCATTGCACACAGATGGGTTTCCACGCTAGTACTTTTCTATCGCTCTATGACCCGTGCCTTTCTTTTAGGGTGTTGCCAACTTGTTTGTCGTTGTATTTCTATACAGCCACAGTTCAGCCTCAGAGACCTAATCATGACTGGCTGAGTAGATACCATTAAACGCCTTGGCAACAACGAGCTGATCTTGTAGTACCCAGAGACGGGCAACTTTCACGCTTGCACTGCAACCTAAGACAGGGGAATGGGGCCTCCCCAAAGACGGGTAAGCAATGTAAGGGCAGTGAACGACCTAAGACAGGGGCTACTTGATTCCCTTTGACGTGCTATAAACAGAAGGAAAAAACTGCTGGCAGTGGATTCCCCCCGGCCCCCAGGGCTTGGATCCAGCCCTGATTTGTATGCACGTCAAGGAGGCCAGCTCACAGGGCCTTAACAGCTTTGTGGTGTCTGTTTTCATATTCAGCCAATAACGGTCATGTGGGAACGTCCTGACCTGCTTGGGTCTGATGAGGTTCCTGGTTGAAGGCTTCGTATGAGTAATGGCGATTCACCTCTACTCTTGCCTGTTTTGTTTTTAGTAAACGAAAGGGGGAACTGTGGCGAGCCGCTTCTGCGGACTGTGGTCGCCATTACAAGATGGCGCTGGCCTTGTGGTGGTCTGTGATAAACAACTCCTTCTTTGGGAGAGTTGGCACATGGTTCTTTGACACCCTACGAGAAAGCTCCACGTGGCAGCTTCGCATTGGGTGTTTGGATACTTTATTAAGGCTGGGAGGGGCTTCTGGGAGATTAGAAGAACTCTCGAGAGCTTGAATAAACAGCTGTAAGAAGATTCCCGGTGTTGCGTCTTCCTTGCGGGCAAGGGGGTCGCGACATCACTCCACTCCACCACATTAGTTATTTGCTGTTTTCAACATGCACAGAACTCATCCCATCTACTGGCTCTGCCCTTCTCATTCCCTTTACTTGACTAATCACATCACTTCCTTCCTGAGGTCTTTTAAACAAAGTTCTCTCACCAGTGAGGCTTCTGTTTCTATGTCCCTCCACTACAATTTAAGTTCCATGGTCACCATACTGTGACTAGAATCTAAAACAAACATGGCACATAGTGGATGATCAATAAGTAGTTGCTAAATGAATGAATGAATGAATGAATGAATGGCAACATAAAATATCAAACTCCTAAAACACAGAATACAAAAATCCTTTCAGACTTATTAGAGATCTACATTGACAAAAGCAAAACTTTACAAGTATTAAAAGATAATAAAAGTGGCTGGGGTTGTAGCTCAGTGGTACAGCGCTTGCCTAACATGTGTAAGGCACTGGGTTTGATCCACAGCACCACATATAAATAAATAAATAAATAAATAAATAAATAAATAAATAAAGGTACATCAACAATTAACAAATATTTTTAAAAAGATAATAGAAGAGAATATTCCTAAAAAATTCAAGAAGCAAATGATTTCTTAAATAAAATGTAAAAATTACAGAACAAAGTAAAATATCTTAATACATGTTACTAAAGTAAAATTTAAAATTTCTCTATATCACAAAAAGACATTATATTCAAGAAACATGGAAGACAAGAGTCCCACTAAGGGGAAAAAACTGTGATTTCAGCTTCATTCAATGTTGGCTAATGTGAAAAATTCTTTGAAAGAGGTAACAAAGGAAAAGATGATCCCATATTATTCTAAAAGATGTCAGGTCAAAGTTTGGAGAATAAGAGGAATACAAACTTTTTCCATGGATGAGATGTGGCAGAAATGTAGTAGGATGAAGTGGCAAGAGGGTCCTTTACAATAAAGTTAAACCCTCAAATTGTAGAAGTATTTTTGGTTTCAAGAAGTACTAGAGAGAGCTGGAGATGCAGCTGAGTGGTAGAGGGCTTCCCTAACATGCACAAGATCCTGGGTTCAAACTCCAGCCCTCCCCAAAACAAATAAAACAACATTAGAAGACCAGGAACAGTGAAAGGAAATTTCCTTCCCCAGTCCTCATCTTTCTTCCTAGCAGAAAATAGCCCACACTTTGCCCCTCTGAAGAGATCTGAGTTGGCTCCTGGAAAAAGCTATCAGGATCATTGAAGGTAGATGGCTGTGAAATTTCCAAGTCATTAATGGGACTGGATAGGGCAGGGTGGGGACAGTAACCAGATGGGCTTCAAGGGAGAGGATCTGAGAGATCACAGCAAGAGAAGGGGGAGACAGGTGGTCCCCCCAGTCCAGTCCTTTGTTGAAGGGATGGGGTCAGGGGACAAAGCAAATCAGGACCAACTTCTATATTCTGGTCCTCCCAAACTTGTAAGGTTTTAGCACACTGACTACGTGAAAAACAACCAACTCAGTTGATGTAATTTGAGTATAAGGAGTGAAGAAGTCCCTGGTCCAGATGAGGAATGTCTCTCACCCATCTTATGGCCAGAAGTGGTCAGTTGCCTTGTTCTACTTGGAACACATCAGTGAGTTGTTGTTGCCCTCTAACAAAAGAAAAAAGGTCACACAAGGTAACTTGTGGGTCAACCAGAAGGAGATGTCTTCACAGGAAGAGAAAGGCCTGGGCTTGGCATTTGGAGTCATAAGCATATGGATAGAAGTGAGTGAGGTCATCCAAAGAAAGCCTGCAGAAGGAGAAGAGGACTGTGACAGAACCTGGAGGACACCAATATTTCAGACCAAAGACCACCAGGGACAAACCCACAATCTGATGAAATTAGGTTTATTGACCCCTTGCAACAAGACGAGCAACATCCCAGAGGAACCCCTGGGATTCCCTACCAGATCTAAAAGGAAAAGATAGTTATTAAAGACTCTGACAGAAGGCTATAAATTAGGTGGAATTGATTTTTTAGGTTTTGTTTCTTTAAAGTTTTATTTTCATTTCATTCAATATATACACATAGTTTTATAATTTTACTTAGTAAAATTTTCAAATGTTGGAGTCCAATGACTGCCAAATTTGAACTTGGAGGTTAAAATTCACTAAGCATATAACTAAGTTTTAGTACCCAGAAAATATTAAAGAAGATCTCAAATAAAAAAGAAATAGTAATCAGGAGAATCATAATAAAACAAATAAAATGTACATGATTTTAACCACAACGTTTTAAAATTATTTATTCTGACCTACTCCATGAGCTAATATGTGGAAAAACTAACACTCAACCTATATATGAAAATATACATATACCATGACCACTAGTTCCAACTTTTAGTATATATTCACTACAGGTTTCCTTGCTCATAGACAAAAGATAATGCATGAGAGAATGATTATTTTAGCATTGTTTCTAATGGCAATAAAATGAAATATACAAATCAAGATACAGTGAGAATACTGTAAAACAGTCAAAAATATATCAACTGGAGCTATATTTACCAAAAGAGATAAAAAACTAAAAGGCCAAGGAAACATAGCAAGTTGCAGAATTTTAAGTATACCATGTGTAATTTTAAAATTTAAATCAATAAATATACATATATATGATATATATATAACATATATATGTATATTTAACATGTATATATATATATATGTGTGTGTGTGTGTGTGTTAAATCAATACATATACATATATAAAGATATATAGCCTGTGTGTGTGTGTGTCTCTGTGTGTGTGTGTGTGTGTGTGTGTACATATATACCTCTATACAAACATTTATGAAGCTTTCTGTTTGTTGATGGTACTGGTAATTGAACAACTCAGGGCCTCACACAACATAAACAAACACTCTACCACTAATTATAGCCCTATTCCCTTACACACATTATGGGTACAATTATGTGTAATAAAAATAAAAAAACTAAACAGGGGCATAACAATACAAAACCACAATAGTGGTTTTGAAAATGCAAGAGGTAATAGAATGGGATCAGCATATACAGGGTGAAAACACATCTCTTAGGTTTAGTTTCTTTAAAACAAACAAACAAAATAGGCTGAGTATGGTGGCACATACCTATAATCCCAGTGACTCTGGAGGCTGAGGCAAGAGGATTGCAAGTTGAGGCCAGCCTCAGCAATTTAGGCAGGCCCTCAGCAACTTAGAGAGACCTTGTCTCAAAATAAAAAATAAAAATAAAAGGGGCTTGGGATGTGGTTCAGTAGTTAAGAACCCCTGGATTTAATCCCCAGTACCAAAAAGAGAGAGAGAGAGAGAGAGAGAGAGAGAGAGAGAGAGAGACCATTTGTTCTGGAATAATGATACAATAGTAACCTCTGTGTGCAGATGCACGGTTATACATGCTGTATTATTAACTACAGGCTTCAGGGTACTTAAAATACTTCATAGAGAAAGATAAGGCAGACTGATTGTGAAGAAATAGAGACCAGGGCTGGGGTTGTGGCTCAGTGGTAGGGCGCTTGCCTAGCATGTGTGAGGCACTGGATTCGATTCTCATTATCGCATACAAATAAATAAATAAAATTTTAAAAATTCATCAACAACTAATAAAAATATTTTTAAAAAAGTAAAAACAGTACAGTTTAAAAATAGAGAACAAATATGCCATTTTGCCATTAAAGGGAGCAGAGAAATAGAATAGTAGCTAAAGGAGGAAGTAGAGTCAAAAGAGATTTACTTATTTTGTTGTAATCCTGGAATTAATGGAGCATATCAGTGCACTTATGTGAATAATCCAGCTGTAAATGGAAGATTGCTAATGCAACAGAGAGAGAAGAGGTAACTGAAAAGCAAAATACTTGTGAAGAAGTGGGTGAAGAGGACCTAGAGATCCTGGGGGGTGCTGGACTTTGATAGGAGCATAATCCCTTATAGATTCAAACATTTTGTAAAAATTGTAAAATTCTTTAAAAAAATTGTGACTCCAGTTTTGTTTGTTCCATGATGCTCAGATTTATGCAGCCTGCCTCAACTCCTCAAATCTCCTTAGGTTTGCAAAGTTCTGCCCTGTGTCATTAGGGATGCAATGCAGCTGAAAAGTACTTTCTCCAAGGTTCCTGTTTGGCTGCCAGCACAGCTGTCTGAATCAACCAGAACAAAAGGTTGCAACCTGATTATCAAGCTCAATACCCAGTGGGCAGTTTGATTTTTTTTTTCCTGATTAAAGTGATTTTCCACATTAGCTGGAAACACATGGCATATTCTCAAAAGCCTGACTTTATGTTTAAATATGATCCGCATGATATGATGTGACACATTCTTTTCTGCTCAGCCTTAAGAAGCAGAATGCAATAAGAGGATCATCAAAGGCCAAGTGCCATTTAAAGAGTCATTTTCTATTAGAAACTAAGAAGAACATGGGTTTCAGGACATCATTTGCTCTTTCATTTGCATCGATTAGACAGTAAGACACTATTGAATCCAATTTTTATGGTGCCATCTGAGGTATTCATAGAATTGGAGAATGCTAACTAGCTCACATGGGAAATTTAGGAATAATCTTATCCAAATACATTCATTTCCATACAACCCAATCCATCCTTCTCTAATCTGTAGTTACAAATGACATTCCCTTGACATTCGTACTCAAATTACAAAGAATTTGTCAAGCAGGAAATTACTCTTTCTCAAAGTATGCTCCAAATATTTCTGAAAACCCACAAAGTGGTTCTCACAGGAAGTTTAAAATGAGTCTGGCAGCTTTAGTCACCTTTGATTTCCCTATCCTACTTACACCAATAGCTATTGACTGACACTTCAATAATTGACATCTAGGGTCAGAAAGGAATATGGACAAGTGATTGAGCACGTGGGCTTTGATCTGACTTCCATGCTCAAATAAGCCTGATTTTTCCCCGATTGCATAAATGAGAAGTAGTTTAACCTTTTCTATATCTTAGGTTCCAAATCTTTAAATGGGGTTGCACAGGGAAAAAGATGCTATGTAATTCAGAACTAAAGGTGGTAAAATGCTTATTTTGCCATATACACAGTGTAGATTTTTTTGTAAGGAGAGGAAGAAATTTGTTGTTGGAACAAAAAGTGAAAGAAGACAAGGAAATGAGACTGATAGAGGGCTAAACTACTAAACATAAAATATCTGATACATAGTTAGTATTCCACATATGCTTATTGTTACTAATATTATTACTAGCAAAGACTACTACTAGTAAGCAAAGGTGTTTTCTATTATTTCAAGTCAACAAATCAGAGTCAAAGAAGATATATATTTTACTCGGCATGAAGTATTTCATGAACCTTCACATCTGCCATTTCTGATGGAGTTCTTACGTGGGAATGCTAATATCAATGCCAAGGATGTTCTTATCTTTTTTTTTTTTGTACCAGGGATTGAAACCAGAGGTGCTTAATCACTGAACCACATTCCCAGCCCTTTTTATTTTTTATTTTGAGACAGAGTTTCACTAAGGTGCTTAGTGCCTCCATAAGTTGCTGAAGCTGGCCTTAAATTTGTGATCCTCATCTTTCAGTTTCCTGAGATGCTGGGATTTCAGGCCTGAGCCACTATGCCTGACTGGGTGTTCTATATTATTACAAAAATCTTAAAAGTGATAGAGCAAAGTTCATGATTTTTAAAAGACTGAGTTAGAATATTAACACAGGCAGTCTTCCCCAATACCCCACTTCAGTTTCATAAGCTCATCAGCCCCCAAAGTAAGATGAGCTATCAATTGCATCTAGCTATTTTTATTATAATTGATATAAGTGTGAGAAAGCCGAATGATAGAATTAGTTTATTTGGTCAAAGATGAAATAATTCACTATGGTTGTTAAGTACTACCCCTTCCATCATTTTAACCATTTTTATTAGTTTTCAATGACTCCTTTTGAGTGGATGCAGTTGGACTATGATGTATTACATGGAAGTAGCTGTACATTAAGGAGTATTATGTATTATCACTTGTATCCTTATCTTTGAATCAAAATATGAAGTTGTTTCATATGAAAGGAATATAGAGATTTGCATCTTGCAATAAAATATCAAAAAATATACCCTTTGCCATTGTTGTATTATCTCAGGCAGTTTTTTGTGTGTGTGTGTGTGTGTGTGTGTGTGAAAACAATGAAAGTAACAAACAAACAAAAATCACCAAAAACCTGTACCACAATCTCCAGAGTATCATTAGAGGAAGAAGATATCTTTATTTTTTCCTGCATTTTTTAGTCCATAAAATGATTTAATAGCTCTTTCATTTCAATATTTCTGCCTATAGCATGAATCACAAGCTTTCAAAGTCTGCTCATTCTTTGTGTCAGGAAATCCATTTTTGTACTATGCTGCTCTGGGAAATAAATTTAATTTCACTGCCTAGAACCAGATTTTTAAGTTTACAAAGAAGTACAAGTAAACTTCATTGGAAGCTCCCCCTCCCTGCTGAATGGAGCATATTCTGTATTCCCAACTTTACTAATGAGTTCCTGGAATGTAAACACATGCATTCATATACAAAGTAGGAAATCAGTCCTTTACTTCAGTTAATTAACTCATTTATCTCTGAAATTTTGATGACTGGTTTAGTAAGCATACAGTAGATTTTGTTCATACACCATATTTTAAACTAAATGAACCACCTCAGCCTGATCATGATGCTGCTTCATTGGAAAAACACAAAAACAAATACAATGTCCCTGTTTTTGGTTAAATGTTTTTAACTAAAGCCAAAATAAGAACGTTAAAGCAATTATAAATTTTAGGTGTAGCATTTGAACAGCAGAATTTCTTTTCACATTTTCAGACAGACCCTCAAAACAATATTCTTGTTTTAGCTTATAAATGATGACATTTTTTGAAGAATTAATTGTTCATGGAATTGAAAACTGAATTATTCAACATGTTCAGCCTTAAGCAAATTGCTCTTTAAGTTTTACATATTTTTAGATTACCTTTTTAATTTCAGCTGTTTTATTACTATGCATTAAAATTCATATTCACATTTTTCAAGAGAAAAAGTCATTGAAGTTTGTTTTAAAATAATATGCAAAAAATCCCAAGTCATAAAAATCTGCTAATAAGTAAATGGAGAAAAAAAAATACATTTTTATTTATAGCTTTCGTTATATTTCTTTAGATGCTCTTACATTTTATCCTCTCCCATGAATCTGTTCCAAAAACATACAGTAGCCTATCTACTTGGCAAAGAAATAAAATATGAACTGGATTGTAAAAAGTATACCAATTTAGATATTTGAAGCAAACAAATACTTTAGTCTATTATCACTAATAATATTCAGCCTACAAATACCCATGAATTATCAAAGTTTGCTACAGAAAGGAAAAAAAATATTTCAGGAATTATCTCAGGTACACTGCTTCAAATAAAGTCAAATTTAAGTATGTTTTATAGAAAATAAATTCCACGAAGGTGTATTCAGTTTAGTATAATATTATCTTTGCTTTGAATTGCCAATAACAAAAAGACTGGTGGCAATCAATAAGAACCGGCCATAAGGATTTTCATTATCATGATTTAGCTATTAACTAATAGAATGACCTTGAATGAAACAGCCTCTCTGTTCCTAAATGTCTCTATCCAGCAATAAACTTCTATGATTTTGTGAAGAAAACCCCACAAAATGTAAGATAGTTATATCCCATCTCATTAAGGCAAAAAAGAAACAAATTATATTTATAAAAGAGACAAAATCAAAGGTTGCTTACATGATTTCCTATTATCAAAATGTTTTCTCTGGTACAATTTGATGTTTGCATAGAATTTATACATCATAGAGAGGCTGAAATAAAAGGGTCTCTGGTAGATGTTGCTTAAAAGAAGACAGAGATATTAGAAGATGAAACAGTAAGAGATACTTATCATATTCCCATTATATATCATAGAACATCAAAGGTTTATACAAACCTCAAACACATTATCAATCATTCAACTGGAACACTCTGGAAAACACTCCGGCATGCGTGCGCACATACACACACACACACACACACACACACACACAGTAGTGGTGGGGGTGTATGCCTGTAATCCCAGTTTCTCAGGAGGCTGACACAGAGGAATTGCAGGTTCAAGGTCTGCCTCAGTGCCTCAAAGTAAAGTAAAAAGGGCTGGGATGTAGTTCAGTGGTAGGGTGCCCTGGGTTTAATCCCCATTACCAAAACAAACAAACAAAAAAACCCCAAAACCAAACAAAGAAACACAACAACAACAACAAAAAAGAGTAAGTGTAAATACTGTTTAGGAGAAACTGGAGCAGATTAATGCTAATTGGGAAAACTAAAAGATTACTTTTGATAAAATAATATTTTCAGCTTGAATTGTTCTAGTAAAATGTATGTGTGCAGAATATGTGGTATATCTAAAATTTTTCTTTAAGTATCGATAGGATATTACCATGTAGCATGAACATTCCACCATTTACTTTCAGATATGAAAATAGGGATCCAGAATGACTAATGACAAAATGGTAGGTCAAGGTCATCCAGCAAAGATCACCCATTTTCTCATTTTTTATACAAAGAAACTGAGGTTAGAAAAACTTGCCAATCATATATTTTATTATTTTTTTTAGTTGTTGATGGACCTTTATCTTTTATTTATTCATATGCAGTTCTGAGAAATGAACCCAGTGCTTTACACATGCCAGGCAAGTGCACTACTGCTGAGCCACAGCCCCTGCCCCAAATTTTAAATTTTTTTTATTGGTTTTTCAAAGCATTACAAAGCTCATGACATATCATCCTCCATTCATTTGATTCAAGTGGGTTATGAACTCCCATTTTTTACCCCAAATACAAGTTGCAGAATCACATCAGTTATACATCCACATTTTTGCATAATACCATGTTAATGACTGTTGTATTTTGCTACCTTTCCTATCCCCTACTATCCCCCCTCCCCTTCCCTCTCATTTTCCCTCTCTACCCTATCTGCTGTTGTTTAATTCTCTCCCTTGTTTTTTTTCCCTTTCCCCTCACAAACTCTTATATGTAATTTTGTGTAAACTCTTATATGTAATTTTGTGTAACAATGAGGGTCTCCTTCCATTTCCATACAGTTTCCCTTCTCTCTCCCTTTCTCCCACCCCACTCGTCTCTGTTTAATGTTAATCTTTTCCTCAAGCTCTTCTTCCCTGTTCTGATCTTAGTTGCTCTCTTTATATCAAAGAAGACATTTGGCATTTGTTTTTTAAGGATTGGCTAGCTTCACTTAGCATTATCTGCTCTGATATCATCCATTTCCCTGCAAAATCCACGATTTTGTCATTTTTTAGTGCTGTGTAATGCTCCATTGTGTATAAATGCCACAGTTTTTTAATCCATTCATCTATTGAAGGGCATCTAAGTTGATTCCAAAGTCTAGCTATTGTGAATTGTGCTGCTATGATCATTGATGTGGCAGTATCCCTATAGTATGCTCTTTTAAGGTCCTCAGGGAATAGACCGAGAAGGGCGATAGCTGGATCAAATGGTGGTTCCATTCCCAGCTTTCCTAGGAATCTCCATACTGCTTTCCATATCTATGGAACTCTTAAAAGTTTATAATAAGAATACAAACAACCCAACTGAAAAAATGGACAAAGGATCTAAACAGCCATTTCTCTAAAAAAAAACCAAAGTGACAATGGCCAATTGGCACATGAAAAGAAAGTCAACATCATTAGCAATAGGAAAATGTAAATCCAAATCACAATGAGATACCTCTTCACATCCACATGAATGACTAAATACAAAAATGACTGAAAATAACAAGTGTTGGCAAGGATATGGAGAAACCATGATTCTCATGCAATATTGATGTATGTATATAAAATCATGCCACTGCTTTGAAAAGCAGTCTGGCATTTCTTCAGAATATTAAACATAGAGTTATCATTTCCTAGAAATTCCTTTTCCACTCCTAGGTATTTATTCAAAAAAAAATATGCATCTGCACAAAAACATGTATATAAATGTTCATAGGAACATTATTCATAAAAGACAAAAGTAGAAAGAATCTGAGTCCACTGACAGAAAAGATATAAATAAATTTATTATTTCCATACAATAGAGTATTATTCACTGATAAAAAAAAGAAACAAAACGCTGATAAGCTACAGCATGGATGAACCTTAAAAGCTTCACATTAAGTGAAATTCTGACACAGAAGATCACATGATATGTTATTTCATTAGTATGAAATGTCCAGAACACATCTATGTAGAGACTATATAGAAAAAAGATCAGCAACTTTCTGGGGTTGGAAGTGGGAAGTGAATACCAAGAAGGGAGAAAGAAATAGTAAAGTAATAAATTTATTACACTGATGGTTGGACAACTTTATAAATTTACTCAAACTTATTCAGTTGAGCATTTACAATGTATAAAGTTTATGGTGAGTGTAAGATTGGAAGACGCCACACCACACAACACAGATCACCAAAGAGGTTTCCACTTTATTACAAAAGGCTGTGTGTTTATATAGGTCTAAGGAGAGGTCGCAGGGCTGAGGTAGATAACAGGTCACCCATTTATTGGCAAGCTCTTCCATATGTCAGTTCCGGAGCCCAAGAAGTTAATTCTTACTGGGGCTAAGGTTTCCCACCCGCAGGATTTGAACATTGGCGCCTGCGGGAACATTTTGCGCCAGTGAAAGAAACAAAGAGGAGAAAGAGGGTCTTTAGACGCCATGCTGGGGTTTTTCTCTGGGGTGCTGCTGCCATTATATGTTTTCCCAACAGTGAGTAAATTAGACTTGAATATACATGTATATATATGTATATATTTATATATATGATAAAGTACTTTTAAAATATTATTTAAACAGATACTTTTTATATTTGTAATATTTTATATTATACATATAATTTCTAAATTTGTTATGAATATCTGTCACCCTGTGCTCAGCATACTGCATAAATCATTGCCATATTAGTAGTATATTAGTATTCCATAATAGAGAATCTTCTTATAGTGCATTGTTTGCAACCTTGGTATGGTTGGACATTTTCCTTCTTTGTAAAACTATGCACAGAACTTTGATGCCTCAAAGCTACTTGCAAAAAAAACTAGGCTTACTTATAGATCAGAGAAACAATTTTCAATAAACCTCCAAAAGAATTTATCTAAAACAAGACCAATTACTGTCAAATGCAAAAAAAAAAAAAATCCAAATTTGAAAGCTGTTGCTCTAAACAGTTCAAGCCTAGAGAAGATACTGACATCTACAATCTCCAAAGACAGACTGTTACTCAGTGATTCTATTATGAGGAGTAAAGTTAAATAACTGGGAAAAATACTCAAATGTTATTTCAAGTAATTTTGCATAATTCAAGTTGATTAGCTAATAAAAATAATTATGATAATGAAAGCTTTCAGTCGAATAGATTTCAGAGGGAATCTTTAAAAAAAACTTTTTGACTACATTATCAAAAAACAAATCCCACAGGTGTTCATATAGTTCCTGTCTCTAAAAGGCTTGAAATATTAAATATATTTCTCTCTTCCTGTTATCTGTAATGCTAAAAATATAATTTCTTTAAAATGCTTACAGACTAAATTTTAGAATGGCATTTAATATTTGTATCTCTTCCTGGTTTCTAAATTACATTTATATGCATATATCAGCTAATGTAGTAGTGTAGTTGTTAAAAGCACTTCGGAATCCAACAGATCATCACTTATTAACTGTGTACCCATGTACAACTAATTTCACCTTTCGAACCTACAATTTCCTTATATACAAAATGGAAATAATATTGAGGTCTAACATATAGAATATTATGATGTTGTGTGTCAAGTGCAACACATATAAATATTAATTAGTTGCTATACTCTATATATCACATATAATATAACCTATAACTACATTGTGAGTTATTTATGACAGGAGCTTCAATCATATAGCTTTCTCTAAAAGAAATTATTTCTTCTGAATTCTGTTTTACTTATCTAATGTGTTCACAATTTTGTTGTAAGAATCATGTGTAAAGAATTATATATGTAAAATGCCTAAGATATTTACTTTGATGGAGTGAACACTTACACTGAATTGTTTTCTTGCTAGTCTGAATGACTGAGGCAGTCTGTGAAGAATCTATATCCTAAGGGCAAAAGCTGAAGTCTAATGGCAGCAAAGAGTTTAAATTCTACTTTGCAGTTAGGACATGTCTTCCAAAATATAATGATGAGAAATGAGTAAGAGCTTTTGCTGCCCTTTCAGACTGAGCACTGACTTAAGTCATTTTGTATAGGTATTTCTCCAGTATAAAAATAGTTGCTGGTTTCCAACCAGGTTTCTTCAATGACCTCATGATTACTGGGTTTATGTTTCTCAACAGTGGTACTATTGACATTTTGGATGAATGATTGTTTGGGGCAGTGTCCATTAAATTGCAATTCTGATGCTAATAGCACCTTTTTCCAGGTTGCTGTAACATCAAAATTGACTCTAAACAATGCCAGTGTTACTTGGAGTCAAAAGTGGTTGGTTGACAGCTTCTGCTCAACATTTGTGTTTTTTTTTTTTTTTAAGAGAGAGAGAGAGAGAGAGAGAGAGAGAGAGAGAGAGAGAGAGAGAGAGAATATTGATATTTATTTTTTAGTTTTCGGCGGACACAACATCTTTGTTTGTATGTGGTGCTGAGGATCGAACCCCGGGCCGCACGCATGCCAGGCAAGCACGCTACCGCTTGAGCCACATCCCCAGCCCAACATTTGTGTTTTTCAACATTATAGTATACATCAGAATCAACTAGAAAGTCTGTTAGAATCCCATGCCTAAAGATTCTAATTTATTGTTATGATTCGAATGCAGTTGTTCCATTATCCATACTTAAAAATTGCCCTTCTTCTGTAAAACATGACTCTGCTGAATCGATGGAAGAATTATAGGAGAATTCTGGATGTATTAAATTCTTGGCTTTCTGGAACCCTAAACTCCTCCTTTGGCCCAAATATTATGCTTCAAGGAAAATACTATTTCTTTTCTCAAAACTGTCAGCCTGACAGATATATTTGTTTGATGTTGCCTAATGTTTTTCATTTTTTTCTAAAAGAATTCATATATATCCTTAATATGCATTAGAAAGAAGTTAAATTCCACTTGAAGTTGATAATTCAAAGTCACTCTCCAAATTTTGGTACTTTTAGTAAAAAAGGTGTCACAGTATTTGAATATATATTAGCAATAGTTTGGAGAAGACATGTTATAATATGTTGGACAGGTAAAGCTCACTCCTAGACTCGGAGTTGATGGTTATAAATAAAACAAAACAGAAACAGAATAAGGAAATCTTATATGTTCAGATATCAATGTCTATTACAAAGCTATAATGAAGGTATAATAGGTAAGATAATATGATATTGGTAAAATGATATACAAAGTAACCAACTGAACAAAATAGAGCCCAGAAATAGTCCCATACATATTTGGTCTCTTATTTATAAATAAAATGAAAGAGTAGAGTGAGCAAAGGAAGGTTTTTATAAAATAAATAGTATTGGGTCAACTGGATATGCACATAATAAAAAATACCTTAATTTATACCTGACACTAAACATGAAAGCCAATCCCAAATATACTGCACAGCAAATGTAAATTCAGTCTAACTTTGTAAACTTGGAGTAGACCAAAATTTCTGAAAGAAAATCCAAAAAAGCACTCATCATAAAATAAAACAATGATAACTTGTATTACATTAAAATTAAGAACTCATTTATCCAAATTTACCATTAAAAAAAGAAAAAGAACTCAGAGTAAAAGATATTCACAATACCTATATGCAAGAAAAGACTTCTAAGCAAATATTTACAGGATAACAATAACATAAAACACAGGTAATCCAAGATCAAAAAAAAAAAAAAAAGGCTAGTGTTTAGTCAGCTTTCTCATTGCTATGACCAAAAGACCTGAAAAAGACAATTTTAGGGAAGGAAAAGTATTTAGCACTCACAGTTTCAGAGGTCTCCATTCATAGACAGCTGACTCCATTCCTCTGGACCTGATGTGAGGGAGAACATCATGGCTGATGAGCATGGAGAAGGAAAGCAGCAAAAAACACGGCAATCAGGTATCAGAGAGAGCTCTGCTCACCAGGGACAAAATATAAAATCAAAGGTAGAGCCCCAGTGACCTCCTCCTCCATTCATATCCTATCACCTACAGGTACTGCCCAGTTAATCCATATCAATATATTAATCTACTGATTTGGTTAAAGTTCTCATAAACCAATCAATTCACCTCTGAAAATTTTTGTATTGTTTAGCACATCAGCTTTTGAGGAACACCACACATTTAAACCATAACAAGTAGAATAGGCATTTTACAAAAGGAGACATCAAATATCTGATAAACATATGAAAAGGAACACAACCACATTAGCCAATGAACCACCTACATGTGTCCACCAGAGTTATAAACTTTTCAAAGAATGATAATACCAGTATCAGATTGTGGAGTCCTAAATGCTCATACTGCTAGTAGGAGTAAAACTGATAAAACCATTTTAGAAAACTGTCACTACCTTAAGTTGAATGGACGTAAACCCCAAGACCCAGTAATTACATTCTCTAGTACACACTCAACACAAGAAAACACACATATCCATCAAAAGGCATGTACTAAAATATTCATAGTAAGTCTACTGATAAGCACAGACTGTAAACAACCTAAACATCTTAAGTGCTATATAATCACACAATGGAACTATATAGCAATGATTAATGCTTTATATCAATAAGAATAATCTGTAACTACATATAACAACCTGTATGAATTTCATATACAAAATTTTGGGTGAAAAAAGCCAGAAAAAGATGTTAATTATGTATAATTGCTTTTATATAAAGTACAAAAACATGTGAGTTGATAGAAGTCAGGGTGTTTACCCTTGATGGTAGTTTGGGAGTTGTGATTAAAAAGGATATTAAGGAAAACTTCTGTAGTCCTGATAAAGTTCTGTGCATTGATCTGGACATTCATTACTCAGATGTGTTCATTTTGTATTTTTTCCCAATTCTTCAAAATAAAACGTTTTAAATAATATAAATGCAAATGAGTTTTCTAGAAGCTTATTATGCTTTTCTAAGTGTATTTAATTTTATCAAAACGTGTGGAAGTCTGTTGCTACAAACAGAAAAAGAGATAATCAAAGACTTTTCTTGAGAGATAATTTTTCATTATCAAATATTTTGCTATCTTTTAATGAGGTACATTTAACAATGTTAGTGAATATTAAGTCTGAATTGCTGTCTCGTTTTCTGTTTGAAATTCACTGTGCCAGGAGTAAAATCACTATAACTGAAATTTAAAAATCTGATATTTTCCCCTAAACAAAGTACAGAGACAAAATTATTCTGAGATAATGGTCCAAAAAGTGTATCCATACCTAATGTTTTCTACTTGGTATATTTTATGTGGTATAAAATTCAGACCATAATCCAAGGTTTGGCTTTAATATTCAACATATTATTCTATTCTTCTCAGAAGTATGACAAAGAATAAATGCATTTATATAGTAGTTACTTCTAACTTCCCTGGTATTCAAACATAAGCAATATATTGTTGGGCCCCTAGACTCAAAACTTTTATTCACTCTGGATATTATATCAGTCACCAAGTTTTGCTCTTCATCTATAACAATATTTCTTCATTTGTACTTCTGTTTCTAGAACTACCACAACCATCCTACTCCCCATACTCCAAACCATATGTTATTTCTCTCCCTTTAATTACTCATTTCACCATTCTTATTCCAGCTCTCTTCTTCTATTTTTATCTATACAATTCTTCTCAATGTCATTTCCATGATTTTGCTTTCTAGATTTCTCAGATAATCTCTCCTCTTTCTCCTTCAAAAGAATTTTCTATTTAATATGTAACAATGAATTCCAATGTTATATACAGTTATAATGCACCAATAAAAATAAGAAAAAAATGAATACACATAAAAATTCTCTACATTTGTTGTCTTTAGAATCTGTCTTCATCCTGTTGCTCCTTTGTTTCTATCTCCAAAGCTAAGCCTTCCTTTTGCATTCAGTTGCTAGAGGGATTTAAACAAACAAACCAAAGGATTTTGTTCTGCTATGAATTCCATCACTTAAAAACTTCTTGACTTTGTACAAGTCACTTAACCATTCTAACCTCCATTTCTCTCTTCATATAATGGAGAGATGGGGATAATGAGGTCATTCCCTTTCCTACTTAACTCCCAATATTGTCATGAGCATAATTTCATTTCTTTACCTAATAAATATTTATTAGCATCTACTATGTACCAGTCACTATTATAAATTCTAGGGTTATAGCTCTAAATGCACTGTTTTCCATGAAGCTTATTTTCTACTTATCCCTGAGAACAAAAACATCAAAATTCAGAATTTAATTTCAGATAGTGAAATTTACTTTGAATAAAAATTAATCAGTGTGACTGAAGATAAAACTCAGTGTAGAGCTGAGCTACTGAGCTAACCTAACATGCTCAAGACCCTAGATTCAATTCCCAGTGTAAGAAAGACAGAAGAAATAAAATGAAAGGAAAGAAAAAGAGGGAAGGAGGGGAAAGAAAGGAGGAAGGAAGGAAAGAAGAAAACAAGGAAAGAAAGACGAATAAGGAAAAAATAAGCAATGTAAGGTAAGAGAATGATCAGTTGTTTTTAGGGAAGTTCTATTAGACAATAGGACATTTGTAATACTTTGGATGTGAGCTTTTCCCCCAAATGTTCCTGTTAATGCAGAAATATTCAGAGGTGAAATAATTGGATTGTAAGAACTGTTACCTAATCAGTTCATCCTACTTTGAATGGACTGGCTGAATGGTAACTGTAGACAGTTGGGATGTGGCTGGAGGAGATGGGTCACTAGTGGTGTGTCCTTGAAGGGTTGTTCTTTCTGGGGCCTCTTCCTCCCTCCTTCCCCCTTCACTCTCTCTATTTCCTAATCCTTCCATGAACTAAGCATCTTTCTCTGCTGAGCCCTTCCTCCATGATGCACTACCTCATTTTGGGCTCAGAGCAATGGAGTTGGTTATCTATGGACTAAAACCTCTGAAACTCTGAGCCTCAAATAAATTTTTCCTCCTCTAAGTTGTGTCTTGTCATGTGTTTTAGTCACAGTGATGAAAGAGGATTTGAATTTCCCCCTTCCTTCCTTCTTTCCTTTCTTTCTTTCTTTCTTTTTCTTTTTTTGAAAGCACTAAGGATTAAATCCAGGAGAATTCTACCATACAGCTACATACCCAGATATTTTATTATTTATTTTAATACAAGGTCTTGCTAAATTGATGAGGCTAGCTTGGAACTTGTGATCCTCCTACCTCAGCCTCCCAAGCCACTGGGAATATAGGTGTGCTCCATCACACCTGGCTGAAATTTTCATTTTTGTTAGTAATAAAGCCCTTTTCTTTATGACTTCTCCTCTAGACTATCTCATTATAATCTTAATGGCAACAAATAAATGAACTAACATTACATCTCAAAGCCCTAGAAAAAAGAAAAACAAATCAACACCCAAAGCACAAAAAAGATAGGAAATAATTAAAATCAGAGTTGAAATCAATGAAATTGAAACAAAAGAAACAATTAAAAAATTGACAAAACAAAAAGCTTGTTCTTTGAAAAAAATAAATAAAACTGATAACTTCTTAGCAAAGATCGATAAATCCTATCAAAGATAAAGAGAAAACTCAAATTACTAAAATTCATGATGAAAAAGAAAATATCATGATGGAAAATACTGAAATATAGAAGATAATTAGAAACTATTTTGAAAATTTATACTCCAATAAAATAGAAAGCCCTGAAGACATCGGCAAATTTTTAGAAACATATGATCTACCCAAACCGAAGCCTGAGGACACACATAATTTAAGGAGATCAATTTCAAGCAATGGAATATAAGGTATTATCAAAAGCCTAATAATGAATAAAAGCCCAGGACAAGATGGATTCTCAGCCAAGTTCTGCAAGACCTTCAAAGAATAATTAACACCCATATTCCTCAAATAATTCCATAAAATAGAAAAGGGAATCCTCCAAACTCACTCTATAAGGCTAGTATCACCCTGATACCAAAACCAGACAAAGACTCATCAAGGAAAGAAACCTTCAGACCAATATCCTTATTGAACATAAGTGCAAAACTTCTCAATAAAATTCTGGCAAATTGCATACAAAAACATATTTAAAAGATAGTGCACCATGATCAAGTGTGGTTCATTTCAGGGATGCAAGTTTGGTTTAATATATGGAAATCAATAAATGTAATTCATCATATTAATAAACTTAAGGACAAGAATCATATGATTATCACAATAGATGCTGAAAAAACATTTGACAAAATATAGCACCTCTTCGTGTTAAAAACACTAGAAAAACTAGAAAGAGTAGAAACATACTTCAACATTCTAAAGCTACCTATGCTAAGCCCAAGGCCAACATCATTCTAAATGTAAAAAAATTTAAAGTATCCCCTCCAAAAACTGGAACAAGTCATGGATGCCCTCTTTCACCACTTCTATTCAACATAGTCTTTGAAACTTTAGCCAGAGCAATCAGATATACCAAAGAAATTAAAGGGATATAAATAGGAAAAAAGGACTCAAACTATCACTCTTTGTTGACAACATGATTCTATATTTAGAAGATTCAAAAAATTCCTCCAGAAACTTCTAGAACTATTAAATGAATTCAGTAATGTAGCAATATATAAAATCCATATCCATAAATCAAATGCATTCTACATACCAGTGATGAATCCACTGAAAGAGAAATTAGGAAAACTAGCCCATTCAGAATAGTCTCAAAAAAATAAATACTTAGGAAATCAATTTAACAAAAGAAGTGAAAGACCTCTACAATAAAAATTAAAGAACACTAAAGAAAAAAATTGAACAAGACCTTAGAAGATGGAAAGATTGCCCATGCTTCTTGGATTAGGCAAGATTGATATTGTCAAAATGGCCATACTATGAAGAGTGTTTATCAAATTTAATGCAATTACTATTAAAATCCCAATGACATTCTTCATAAAAATAGAAAAAGAAGTCATGAAATTCATTTGGAGAGCCAGAATAGCCAAAGCAAACTTTAGTATGAAGAGTGAAGCAGAAGATATCACAATACCAGACCTTAAACTATACTACCAAGCTATTGTAACAAAAACTGCATGGTATTGGTATCAAAAGAGATATTAAGACCAATGGTACATAATATAAGACACAGAGATAAGCCCACATAAATATAGTTATCTAATACTAGACAAAGGCACCAAAAAATATACATTGGAGAAAAGATAGCCTCTTCAAGAAATGGCACTCAGAAAACTAGAAATCCATATGTAGCAAAAGGAAATTAAACCCCTATCTCTCACCCTACACAAAACTCAACTCAAAGTGGATCATGGACTTTGGCATTAGATCAGAGACCCTATGCCTAATAGAAGAAAAAGTAGGCCCAAATATCTACCATGTTGACTTAGGGTCTGACTTCTTTAGCAAGACTTAACAAGCACAAGAAGTAAAATCAAGAATCAATTAATGGATGACATCAAACTCAAAATCTTCCTCTCAGCAAAGGAAACTATCAAGAATGTGAAGAGAGAGCCTACAGAATGGGAGAATATTTTTACCACTCGCACCTCAGAGCATTAATATCTAGGAAATATAAAGAAGTCAAAAAAACTTAACACCAAAAAAAGAAAAGAAAACAAATAACCCAATCAGTAAATGGGCTAAGAAACTGAATAGAAACTTCAGAGAAGAAGAAATACAACCAATCAACAAATATACAAAAAACTGTTTGACATCTCTAGCAATTAGAGAAATGCAAATTAAAACTACACTGAGTGCCTCAGTCTGGCTGGGCACAATTCAGGAGCCACTTGTCAAAAGAAACTAACTTTATTTTTAGAACTACAAATGCCAAACAAAACAGCTCCTCAGGGAAAACCCCTCAGAGCCCAACTGCCACCACCGGCTTCCCACAAGCCTCTCACCCCCACACAACCCTCACCACCTCCCACAATCCTCCTGTTCTTGAGGCCGATTGGCTGGGTCGCGTGGGCGGAGCCAAAGAAGTCCCCCAATGAGCAGCTCTGTGGAGGAGCCAATCAGCTAGATGTTGCTGGGGCCGCTGTGAGCCAATCATCAGCTGGCAGTCTGAAGGGCAGGGAAACAGCCCAATGAACATCACCGCAGAGGAGCCAATCAGCTAGATGTTGCTGGGGCTGCTGTGAGCCAATCATCAGCCGGCAGCTGGAAGTTTGCTGGCAGCTGGAAGTTTGCTGGGGCCCCTTTGGCTGTGGCTCTCAACATCTCCCCCTCTCTGTTTAAACAACAAGCATGTGGCTTGGGGACCATGCCTGCCTTAGGTTGTCCAATACTACATATGGTCCTTACCCGTCTTCGGATGAGCTGACCTCAGGGCGTCAGCCTCCTGTCTTAGGTTGGTACCATTGTAATTGGATCTTACCCGTCATTGACTACCGGTCCAGTATACAGCCACACCTGTGGAGAGGTCTTTGTCATGACAAGCAGAAGGGAGGAAGATACACCAAGCCAACTGATGGCTCTTGTTGGAAAAATTGTACCACCGATGACATCATCAGCAAAAATACCCCAACACTACCACAAGTTGCTGCACCAACAGATAGTTCACAATGCATAGTCTAGGCAAGTCTAGGCAAGTTCTGCAAGTTCTACACATAGTTTAGGCAAGTTCTGCAAGCAGTTCAGTGATGGCGATTGCAGAAGCTGTAGATTAGTTTTATCTTTGTCTTCACCGGCACTGGGATTAAGATAGGAATTCTGGCAATAATGGCTAAAGAAAAAATTATGTAACATTCCAGAAGGCACTAAAAGAAAACAATTTTCTTAACAATTTACATTATCTTGAAGAGAAAAGAAAACAATTTTCTTAACAATTTACATTATCTTGAAGAGAATTATTAAATATAATGAAGAGGAAAGGTGAAAGTAAACAAACAGATCTGTTAAACTTGTTTTTTGTTTACATATTAAAACAATTCTTAATAGTTATTTACCCAATTTAAATTAAACCATTTAAATCACGTGAATAAAAAAAAATATTTGGATCCATTTTTTCATGAGCGCTCATCATATATGATATATGGACATACGTACATTCAAACATATAACACAAAACACAAGTGTGCACACATAATATAATACATATAACACATAACATAATAGTAAAGGCCTTATAACTTCTTACAGGTGAAATCTCCATTGCAATGTTTAAAACTCTATAGTCAAAAAAAAAATAGAACTGATCAGCAAAACATTAACCTAGGTCTGTATGAGCTCAAAAAACAAAATAGAACTTCATGATATGAGAAAGGGCAATAATAAAATAGATATTGAAAAAAGCATCCTGGTTCTGTCGCAGATGTAAGGATAGCCAAATTGGAGTTTTGGATATCAGCTGTTATGGATTTGAGCCAAATCATCTTCTTTTTGGTCTGTAGAAATCGCTTTAGTTAATCTCTCTGGAATCCAAATCAGCTGCTGTTCTCCCTGTGGAAATACACAAACAGGCCCCTGACTCCAGACAATCACTGGGTCAGGATTTTAGTTAATCTTTCCAGAATCCAAATCGGCTGCTGTTCTTCCTGTGGAAACACACAAACAGACCCCCGACTCCAGACAATTACTGGGTCAGGACCTTTCCATTGTCCTGTTAGAATATCTTTCCAAAGTACCTTGGGCTTATGTAAATTTTTTGGACACATATGCCTTTCTGCAGCACTAAGTCCTGATGAATCCAAATTTAAAAAGTTTAGAGTAAAAAGGGTTATTTTAAGTTTATCTTTGGGGAATATATACCCCTTCCCAATTCCGTCTTTTTGCTTTAATAAGTACATTTTAATAGTTTGATGAGCTCTTTCAACTATGCCTTGTCCCTGTGGATTGTATGGGATTCCTGTTATATGAGTAATGCCAAATGATGAGCAAAATTGTTTAAAAGAGGTAGAAGTATAACCAGGGGCATTATCTGTTTTTAACTTATTTGGAATGCCCACAGTGGCAAAATTTTGTAAGCAATGAGCTATAACATCTTTAGTTTTTTCTCCGGCATGAAGGGAGCCCATCAAAAATCCAGAAGAAGTATCAACTGTAACATGCAAATATTTTAATTTTCCAAATTCTGGCAAGTATGTGACGTCCATCTGCCAAATATGGTTAGGTAGCAATCCTCTAGGATTGACTCTAAGATTAACTTGTGGTAAAAAGGTCACACAATTTTGACATTGTTTTATTATTTGTCTAGCTTGTTCCTTAGTTATTTTAAAACGCTTTTTTAAAGTATTAGCATTGACATGGAACCTTTAATGAAAATTTATAGCTTCTTCTAGTGTAGAGAAAATATGTATGTCATGTGTAGATTTATCTGCTAAATCATTGCCCAAACTAAGGGCTCCAGGCAATCCTGTACGTGCCCTGATATGTCCTATAAAGAATGGATCTTTTCTGTCCCAGATTAAACTTTGTATAGTGGAAAACAAAGAGAAAACAGTAGAAGAAGGGGAAATCCTACCAGCGTCTTCAAGGGATACTATAGCATTAACTATATACTGACTATCAGAAAATAAATTAAATACAGAATCTTTAAACATCACAAAAGCTTGTAATACTGCATTAAGCTCTACCTTTTGAGCTGATTGTTTGGGTACTAAAAATGTAAAAGTTTGATCAGGTGTAACTATTGCTGCTGTACCATTATTTGACCCATCAGTGAATATATTTGGAGCATTCATGATAGGTGTTTTTCTTGTCATTTTTGGAAAAATTACAGGATGCAATGACCAAAAAGACAATAAAGGATTAGATGGTAAGTGGTTATCAAATGAAACATTAGATTTGCACATGATTATTGCCCAAGTATTGAACTCATTAGCTAATTCATCAATTTGATTCATAGTATATGGAGTAATAATTTTATTGGGAGAAATTCCAAATACTCCCTTTGCTGCTTTTATTCCTTTGAGTATTAATTGTCCTACAGCCTCAGGATACCTAGTAAGAATAGTGTTAGGAGAATAAGATAAATGTATCCATAATAATGGACCTTCTTGCCAAAATACTCCTGTAGGAATATTTTTTGTTGGTAGTACAATAAATAATAAAGGCAAACTTATATCAATTCTATCCAAATGCATATTTTCCATATATGTTTCAATGATTTTTAATGCCTTTCTTGCTTCAGGCATTAACATTCGGGGTGAATTTGGATCTGATGGACCTGTTAAGATATCAAATAAAGGTCCTAATTCTCCTGTTGGAATACCTAGATAAGGCCTTATCCAGTTTATGTCTCCTAATAACTTTTGAAAGTCATTAAGTGATTTGAGTTGATCTACTCGTATTTGAATTTTTGGTGGATGGACCATGGTTGAGGATAATAGAACTCCTAAATAATTAATTGGAAAATTTAATTGTACTTGATCTATTGCTATCTCTAGATTATAATTTTTTAATAAATTTGTAAGTGTGGCATAACATTCTAGCAATGTGTTTTTAGCTTTGTGTGCTAATAATACATCATCCATATAGTGAAATATTTGTAGTTCAGGATTTTGATTTCTAAGTGGCTGGATTACTTTGTTAACATAAATTTGACACATAGTTGGGCTGTTAGCCATCCCTTGAGGGAGTACTTTCCATTCATATCTCTGATCAGGACTTTCATGATTTAGTGCAGGGATAGTAAATGCAAAACGTGGACTATCCTCAGGATGAATTGGAATTGAAAAAAAAACAATCTTTAATATCTATAACTAAAACATACCAAGTTTTTGGCAAAGCAGACAATTGAGGAATCCCCGATTGAGCAGGTCCCATAATGACCATTTCATTATTAATGGCTCTTAAGTCTTGCAATAATCTCCATTTACCAGATTTCTTTTTGATGACA
Source organism: Spermophilus citellus (assembly GCF_964194105.1). NCBI lineage: Eukaryota > Metazoa > Chordata > Mammalia > Rodentia > Sciuridae > Spermophilus > Spermophilus citellus. Next base: position 111,246,138 of record NC_138190.1, on the reverse strand, counting down.
AAAATGGGAGTATTATGGGGAGATACAGAAGGTTGTATATGTCCTTCCGCTAATTGTTGTTTGACCAGATCATGGGCTACTTGTATCTTTTCTTTAGTCAAGGGCCACTGAGGAACCCATATTGGTCTTTCTGATTTCCATGTAATTTTTATTGTCTCAGTGGCCCTTTGTGAAAATCCAACTCATGTCTGTCTATTCCTTCATCTATTTGTATTGGTGCTGCTATACCTTGTTCTTGTTTTTCTAATCTTTTTCCTTTCCTAAAACCTTGTCTAGCCATAATAGTGGGTGCATTTTGATTGATGTTATTTGTTAATGTCAAACCTAATTGATCTAAGACATCTTGTCCCCATAAATTTACGGGAAGATGATCCAATACATATGGCTGTATAGTTCCTTCACATCCTTCAGGATCCTTCCAATCTAATACCATTGCGCTTCTATCAGGATTAATCGCCACTCCTAGGCCTCGAAGCGTTTGAGTGGCTTGTTGTAATGGCCAATGTTTTGGCCATTCTTGACGAGAGATGATGCTAAGGTCTGCACCTGTATCCAGTAGCCCATTAAATTCATGTCCTTGAATATTTAGTTTTAGCATGGGGCGAGAATCCAAATTTAAAGAAAGCATAGCCCAATCTACACCTGTGGAGCCTAATCCCTTGGAACCTCTTTCTACAGCATGACTGGAAAATTTATCATGTAGGCTTGGTATTATTAGTAACTGTGCTATTCTATCTCCTGGTGAAATTACTGATATACCCTTTGGAGAACTGGCTATAATTTTTATTTCACCTTCATAATCGGGATCAATTACCCCAGGACTTATCAAAAGTCCTTTTACAGTAGAAGAGCTCCGTCCCAATAATAAGCCTACTCTTCCTTTGGGAACAGGTCCTTTTACCCCTGTGGGAATGATTTGAACTCCCATCTCTGGAGTTAGTACTGATCTGGCGGAGGCGCAGATGTCCAACCCTGCGCTCCCTCTGGTTTGTCTGAAGAGGGATCTGATGGACAATGTGTCCTGGTCACTACCCTGATGGGGTTGCTGGGTTCCTCCAGTGCTCCGTATATTTGTGGTTTGGGGCCCCGGAGCATTGGGGCCCCCTGTCCATTTTTTGGCAACGGAGCCCGATGCCTTTGTCCACGATATTTAAACCCTGGTAAATTCGCTGCCCTCCTACCTCAAATACAGGGCATATTTGAGATCCTGTCTCAGGATCCCAACTATCAACACCTTGTCCTTGTTCGTTTTTTGATAATGGAGTACCCTCTATGGTGGTTTGAGAACGGCATTCATTAGCCCAATGTAATGGAGTACCCTCTATGGTGGTTTGAGAACGGCATTCATTAGCCCAATGTCTCCCTCTACGGCATCATGGGCAAATACCCGGTATTCTACTCCTTTGATACCTAGTTTTGTTAAACCCTCCTCCTATGGGGCAATTCCTTTTAAAATGTCCTGTTTGTTGACAATTGTAGCATGTTCTTGGCCTGGTATATAAAGCCTGTTTTACTGCAGCTGCCACAATTTGCCCTTGTTCATTAATGTCTCTGGCATCTAAAGCCTGTTTTACTGCAGCTGCCATGACTTGCTCTTGTTCATTAATGTCTCTACATAATTTAATATATGTGTTTAAATCTTCCTGTTTCCATGGTCTAATGATATCTCTGCACCAACGATTCGCTTGGTCATAAGCCAGTTGTTTTATTAATGGCATTGCTTGTTCTGTATTCCCAAAAACTCTGGTAGCTGTTTGAATAAGCCTATCTACAAATTCAGCGTAAGGTTCATTAGCTCCTTGTATTATCTTAGATAATTGACCTTGTAAACCTCCATGTCCTTGTAAAGTCTTCCATGCCTTAACGGCATCTACAGCAATTTGTGAGTATACGCCAGGATCATATGCAATTTGTTGCTGCGGATCCTCATAAGGTCCCTTTCCTAACAACATATCTAGATTTCTCTGAGAATAACCAGCTGCTGCATTTCGCCTAGCCGTCTCCTTGCAAAATTCCTCATTGGCAACCTTCCATAACAGGTATTGTCCTCCATTTAGCACAGCTTTACAAATATTAGCCCAATCTGCTGGCGTCATGTTTAAGTTGGTAATGGATTCGACCAAGCTTACAGTGAAGGGTGCTTGGGGACCATAGGTTGTTACAGCCTCTTTTAGCTCCTTCACTGTTTTGAAATTTAAACCCTGGTAAATTCGCTGCCCTCCTACCTCAAATACAGGGCATATTTGAGATCCTGTCTCAGGATCCCAACTATCAACTGCGGGGGTTGGGAGTCTCCTAGCATATGGAGGTGGTGCTGTTGATTGGACACTTATGTCCTCTGGTGATAGAATGCTGTTAGTAGCAGTCTCCTGTAGAGGTGGTGCTGATGGTTGGACACTTACGCTCTCTGATAGAAAGGTGTTATTAGCAGTCTCCTGTTGTAACTTTTCCCCTGGTGGCTTTTTCTGCTCTAAACTTCCTTCCTCTGTCTCACTAGCTTGAAAGACCTTCTCTTTTACTTGAATCTTTTCCTCTTTCTGACTAACTTGAGAGACCTTCTCTTTTACTTGAATCAATATGTCTTCTCCTTCCTCTACCTTTGTCTGAATTGAAGGCTTTAGACTAAGCAAACCAGATACAAGTGTCCACAATGGCAATGTGCCAGTTGGCAGAGTCCCTGGGTTGTTCTTTTGTATTCTTTTTAAATCTTCACCATGATGGTCCCATTGTGATATATCTAACAACTCCTCCTTAAAAAGCCATGGGCTACATTGTTGTATTGTATCAACGTATGCCCTGACTGTTCTTGATTTTACTGAGATGCCTCCTTCCTCTAACAATTTACTTAACAGTCTTTCGGTTTGTTTTCTACTAATTGCTGATTCCGTATTTCTGCTATAATACAACCCAACAAGATGATGCCAAACAAAACCAAGACAGAATGCAATAAAAATGGAACCACACAAAATCATTATATCAGCCTTTCTATCCTCCTGACATGTGCATCCATCCTTTCTCCCTATCTGTTCCTCAGACGCAAATAGTTTTTCCTCAGATGTGAGCGGTTTTTCTTCCGTCTCACTCATCTCCAGGGACAGGCAACTTAAAACAAAAATGAAGCAAAACAAAAGAGGAAACTTAGAATGGCTATCCATCCTCTCGCCCTGCCCTCAGGGGCGAGCAGTTTACTTACCCTCAGTCGCTCCCCGTGCGAGCCACCAAATGCCGCAGTCTGGCTGGGCACAATTCAGGAGCCACTTGTCAAAAGAAACTAACTTTATTTTTAGAACTACAAACGCCAAACAAAACAGCTCCTCAGGGAAAACCCCTCAGAGCCCAACTGCCACCACCGGCTTTCCACAAGCCTCTCACCCCCACACAACCCTCACCACCTCCCACAATCCTCCTGTTCTTGAGGCCGATTGGCTGGGTCGCGTGGGCAGAGCCAAATAAGTCCCCCAATGAGCAGCTCTGTGGAGGAGCCAATCAGCTAGATGTTGCTGGGGCCGCTGTGAGTCAATCATCAGCTGGCAGTCTGAAGGGCAGGGAAACAGCCCAATGAACATCACCGCAGAGGAGCAAATCAGCTAGATGTTGCTGGGGCCGCTGTGAGCCAATCATCAGCTGGCAGTCTGAAGGGCAGGGAAACAGCCCAATGAACATCACCGCAGAGGAGCCAATCAGCTAGATGTTGCTGGGGCTGCTGTGAGCCAATCATCAGCCAGCAGCTGGAAGTTTGCTGGCAGCTGGAAGTTTGCTGGGGCCCCTTTGGCTGTGGCTCTCAACAACTGAGATTACATTTCACTCCAGGCAGAATTACAGTTATCAAGAATACAAGCAATAAGTGTTGGTGAGGATGTGGGGAAAAAAGATACACTCATACATTGCTGTTGGGACTACAAATTGGTGAACTACTCTGCAAAACAGTATGGAGACTCCTCAGAAAACCTGGAATGGAACCACAGTTTGACCCAACTATCCCACTTCTCTGTACTCAAAAAACTTAAAATCAGCATACTACAGTGACATAGCCACATCAATGTTTATAGCAGCTTTATTCACAATAGCTAAACTATGGAACCAAATTACATGCCCTTCCACAGATAAATGGATAAAGACAATGTGGTATATATACACAATGGAAAATTACTCATCCATAAAGAAGAATGAAATTATGGCATTTGCCAGTAAATAGATAGTGCTAGAGAATATCATACTAAGCCAATCCCAAAAAACCAAAGGCTGAATGTTTTCTCAGATATGTGGATGCTAATTCACAATGGGGAGATTAGGGAATAATTGAAATACTTTGGATTGACAAAGAGGAATAAAAGGAAGGGATGGGGATGGGAACAGGAAAGCTAGTAGAATGAACTGGACATTATTTTCCTATGTGCATATATGATTATATGATCAATGTAATCCTATATTATGTATAACCAGAGGAATGAGAAGTTATACTCCATATATTCATAATAAGTCAAAATATATTCTACTATCATGTAAAACTAATTAGAACAATTTTTTTTTAAAAAAAAGAAAGCACATGTGAGAAAGATCAAGGAAGGGTTGAATTTACTTTTTTTATTTATTTATTTATTTATTTATTTATTTATTTATTTATTTATTTATTTATTTTGGGGGGGTACCAGGCATTGTACCCTGGGGAACTTAACCACTGAGACACATCCACAGCCCTTTTTTACTTTTTCATTTTGAGATAGGGTCTCCCGGTTGCTTGGCTTCTTGCTAAGTTGCTGAGGCTGGCTTTGAACTAACAATCCTCCCGCCTCAGCCACCCAAGCAGGTGGGATTACAGATGTGTGCCAACTAGCATGGCTCATGGCTTGTGTGTGTTTTTAAAAATGTGCCATTCTTTGTCTTACTATGGGTCACTTGTATGCATGCTTTTTCTCTTGATGTTCTCAAGATTTCCTGTCTTTGGTTAGTGGCAATTTTGTTATAATGTTTTAGAGTAGATCTGTTTGGGATTTATCCTACTTAGAGTTTATTGAGATTCTTGGATTTGTAGAACCATACCTTTTTCATATTTAGGAATATTTTGGCTACTATTTCTTCAAATATCCTCTGTCCCTTTCTCTTATTATTTTTCTTCTAAAACTTTCATAATGAATATATGTTACAGTTGATGATTTCTTATGTCATTTAGACTCAATTTTTGTGGATTCCCTTTTCTTTTTGTTCCTCTGTCTCAATAATTTCAAATGATCTGTTTTCTAGTCTACTGATCATTTCTTCCTGCCGGTCAAGTCTGATGATAAACAGCTCTTATGAATTTGTCAATTCATAAGAAAAGTTCTGCTTAGTTATTATAATTTCTATGTGTTAAAATTATTTTTTTTCTCATGGTACTTAGGATTGAACCCAGGATCTTGTGTATGCTAAGCAAGTGCTCTACCACTGAACCACATCCCCTGCCCATTCTATCAATGTTTTTTATTTTGTTTAGATACTGCTTCCCCCAGTTTCTAAATTATCTATTTTCCTTTAGCTCTTTGAGCATATTTAAGATAGTCATTTCAAAGACTATTCCAATGCCTATGTTTCTTCGGGGATGTTTTCTGGAGATTTATTTGTACCTTTTAACGGGCCTATTTCTTTGGATGCCTTCTGCTATTTTGTTAAAAGTGTTGTGATTGAAAAACAGACAATTGTTTCTTTCTTTCTTTCTTTTTGGTGGGCTAGTGAAGATGACTTTTACTAATTATCAGCAGGGTATATTCTAAGTATTGGGATAAGCTCAGAATAAAGGCTTAAGATCTTCTGAGCTCCTTCTGGAATTAATAAAAATCTCTCACATATATGGCTGATTTTAAATATCCTAATTTCTAAAACAGTTTTACTGTAGCTGTTTCTTGGGACTCTAAAAAAGTCTGATCTATTCCTATGCCTATAATCTCTGGTCCCAGATGACAGTTTTGGGCTTTTGCAGTTCATGAACACTATGGTGCTTGCCACTGACTTTTGCTTCTTTTTTCAGCCTTAGATCCAAACTATGATACCTTTTCCTCATATGAGTTAAGTCGGATAAAACAGAAACCAATCCCTCAGATAGCCCACAAATACTTGGAACACTGAAAATAAATTCTACTCTGTTCCTTCTTGCCCATGGAAAGGAATAAAGGAATTGAATTGAGCCACTCCCTTCCAATCTCCCCACATACTCCAAGGAGGAGATAGGGCAAGAGCAAGTAAAAGTGCCAGAAAATGTCTTATTTTAAATGTGTTTTTTTTGTGATTAGGGTTCACTTGGTTGCTGGAGAATTTCGATGTATCCTAGAGCCTCTCTAACATTATTTTAGCTAGACTTTTATGGTTTCTTGTTTGCTTTTTTTAAAAAATATTTTCGTGATTGGCAGGGTGATAAAGACCTGGTACTTCCTAGTTTGCTGTCTTGTCAATATCACTTCTGAAATTTTTAATAAAGACATATGCCAAATTTATACAAATCACTTAGAGAATCAAAATGGAGAAAAATTTTCAACATGTTTTAGGAGGATACTAGCATAACTTTGATATTTTGTAAGCTAGGAATATAAAAGAAAAGTGCTTAACATGATATAAATAGTGACTACAACAAATATCATGCAAATAGTAAAATGGTGAAAAATTTAACTCTGAAGTTTAAAGCAAGACAATGATGCTCACTACCATACCTCTTTTGCATACTAGAGTTCCTGGTCACTATACCAGCATAACAAAATGAAACACTGTTCTAGCTATTAGAAAATAAAAGTTTAGGGCTGGGGATGTGGCTCAAGCGGTAGCGTGCTCGCCTGGCATGTGTGCAGCCCGGGTTCGATCCTCAGCATCTCATACAAAAAAAGATGTTGTGTCCGCCAAATACTAAAAAATAAATATTAAAATTCTCTCTCTCTCTCCCTCTCTCTTTAAAAAAAATTATTCTCATTCACAGACCAATAATTGTTTATGTAGAAAATTCAAAAGAATCTTATAAGTATTGTTAGAATAAATAATGAATATAGCAGGTTTATCAGTAGTAAAGTCAGTGCACTGAAATGAATTGTGTTCTATAAGCATTTAGAAAACATAGGTTATAAAATGTACAATTGACATTAAAAATATCAAATATCTTAGAATTAACCTACAAGTCTCCTAGAAGGAAAATCTGTAACTTGGTGTCTCATTTATACCATCTATAAAAGATAAATAAAATTATTCAAGTAAATTATATATCTAAATGGTAAAGAGAAAACATTAAACCTTTTTGTGATAACATAGAAAAATGTCCCCATAACTTTGAGGTAAACAAATATTTTTCCAACAGGATACAAAAAGTATTAGCTATTAAGAAAAAATTAGGCAATCTGATTATAATAAAATTGGGAATCTCTGAATTAAAAGACATCACCAAAAATGTGAAAAGTAAGGCACCAAATAGAGAGCTGTGTTTGTAACCAACTCAGGTCTTATAACCAAAGTAAAAGACTTCCTACAAATCAATACAAAAAGACAACTCAACAAAAATGGGCAACAGAGATGCACAGATATTTAAAAAGAGATTATATTCAAATAACCAATAAGCATATGAAAAATCAGTCAACTTTTTTAGTTAACAGGGAATACAAATTAAAACAATGGTGTAGCAAAACTGCAGCCCACCAAATTATGAATTATTTTGATTGATATTTTGAGGTCACAAATTACATTTTTATATGTTGTATACACACTAAATTATACAATCTAGGGGGCTCTGATTGAGAAAAATATAAAATTATAAATTTAAGATTAGGTATAAAAATGAGCATGTAATTAGAATATTAAAAGATAATCTCTAAAATTATGAGAGGCTTTGGGATTCTGGTCTTTTGTAATTTCTGAAGACATCTCATCAGAAATGCTTTCACAGAGATGCTCCAGAGAATCTTGTTTCTCCTTCCTACCTAGAATATTATGCAAATAGTAACAATCCATAGCCTTTAGGGAGACCTGTGAAAGTAAGAGACTGTGACACTTAAGTTTTATAATCTTTATGTGAATTCTGCCTATGATCATAATAGCATTTTTCAGAATAGCCCAAGTTGGAAATAATCCATCTATCCATCAGTAGGGAAATGGATAGGTTATGGCATATCCATTTAAGTAGGGTGTTATATGGCAATAAAAATAAACAAATTGCTACTGTAAGCAACAACATGAGTTAAACTCACAACCATAATGTTGAGTGATGGAATCCAGACAAAATTTAATGCTGTATGATTTCATTTCTGTTCAGTTCAAATCCAGAGAAAATTCATCAATGGCAACAGAAGTATGGATAGTGGTTTCTTTGGGGGGGTGAAGAGAATAGATAGTTCTTGGTAGGTGGCAGAAAAGGAGACTTTGAGATGCACATGATGTTTTATTTTTTAATCTGGCTATTGGTTATACAGATGTGATTATTTTGTGGTAATAGATCAAGCTGTACACTTTCACTAAAGGAAAATTCTATTAAAAATAGTATATGAAACCCAGATATCATCAGTGAGTGAATTGGACAATTTTAAAGGAGTATATCACCAAGCTAAGAAAACCTCTCTTCACTATATTGAAGAGAGGATTTCACTATTTTTGCAAAGTAGAATGAAATAATTTTAGGCACTGATCCACATACCATATTCTCTAGAGCATCAATAGAATCCCTGTTATTTTTTTATTTTTATAAAATTTTATTAATGATTCCATTCAAAATCCTACTTGTATTTGAATATCACATTGTTTCACATTAAGATTACCTTTGTACCATTGAATTCCAGTCATGTTTTCTTAGGAAAAAAATAGCCCTCTCTTAAAATAACTTTTATTTCCATTATCAGGTAACAAATTATACTGTTAATTTTAGAACAAAAAAGTATCAGGGCTTATACTACACCCTGTTCCAAGAACAACCTATCTCACAGGATAATCTCCTTTTGTCTAGATTTCTGAATGAGAAGATACATGGAGTTGAGCCATTTTGTAGGAACATATGGCCTACATACAGTATGAACAAAAATTAAATTTTTTGAAGTACGGAACTTTAATTTAGGGCTATACAACACAAACACAAAATATATGTATGTATATCTGTAAAAAATTGTGTCCTTTGTATATTTATGAATATGTATGGTAAGTAGAGACAGGATCTATTACCAGTGAATTGGTCTTAATAAGTTGCTTTAAAATATTTGGTCATTGCAGGATGGGTGTGTGGCTCAGTGGTAGAGCACTTTCTCAGCAAGAAAACACTCCAGGTTTGTGATCCCTAGCACCCAAAATAAATTATTTTGGTTATTGGAATTCAACTTATTTTGTTAAGCTAATTTGTATGCATAGAAACTCATTCTGGAGTTTAGAGCCTTTAAAATCCTAGGTATCATTTCTTAGATGACTAAATATTGACGAGGAGAATGATACTGAAAGCTAGTAAATGCAAATACTCAAATAATTTTAAAGCTTACATTCAAAGTTTTAAAATTTTTATCATATATTCGCTCTGATACAAAATTACATATATGCCACTAACAATATAATCAGGCTATTTCTTCTTTAGCCTAAAATATAGATCCAGTGATTTCATTTTCTTACATAAAAATGTTCCTTTGAATGAACATAATGATCCTCACAGTAGCTTTAATCATAAAGCAATATGTAGAGAATTCATTGACCTTCATTCAAATCCAATATAAGTGACCAGATTATTATAATTAAATATATTTTAAAACACTTGAATTGTCATATAAGAGTCATACAATGGCTGACTCCAATAGATTTTTTAAAAATATTAATATAAAGAAATTATTAATTTTCCTAGCCATTGTTTTAAAGTGTATAAATATTTGATGAAGAAAGTAAAAAAAATATATATCTTTACCCATCTCTATTCTTAGACTTTCTTGTTGGTTTTCTGTATCAATGATTAATCATGGCCCTAGGAAAAATGTATTATTAATGCTAAAAAACAAAAAGGAATCACTTCATTAGCTCAAGTCTCCCAGCCTCCTAGTCAGGTCAAAGAATAGGCTCATTATAACCCAGAAAGAGATGCCTCAAATAGATTTGTGGGGTGAAATGGTGCTTCACTTTCACATTTCTGAGGAAATAGACCTCCAAATTTATAATTGGTCAATTTTTTTTGTGGATCACTTACAATATGTTCCAGGCCATGAGCTGTACAATAACGTATTTTCATGACTCAAGGAGTTGGCATGGATATTTATGGATTGGCCCTTTACTGGGGGGGGGGACTGCACTGATCCAAACTTTGATACATTCTGAGAATAATGGACCACATTTCTATAGCATCATTCTCTGAGAAAATTATGTCTCAAAGAAGCCAGTTTTCCTAATCCAACCCACTAAATAAAACGTTTGGCATCCCTTACACATTTCAGTCTAATGGTCACTTTACCTCTGCATGAACACTCCAACATGCAACTCATTCCACTTTTGAAGATCTTTAATTACTAGAAAAAGTTCTCTTGTGTTGAGCTAAAATCTGTCTTTATGTAGTTTTCCTCCCCATTGAGCCTGATTATATCCTCTGGGCAAAACAGAGCGATTTTAATCCCTCTTGCATATTACATCTTTCTAAACATGTGAAGAACTTCCCAGTTCCTTCAACTATAATAAGATACCATGAATATTTTAAATCCTCATTGTTTTTTTTTTCTGAACAAATATTGAGTGCCTTCTCTTTAAAAATTATCTAGAAATGCATAGAGTTTTCCACATATCCACCAGTACAGACTACAACAAGTACATGACATTGCTCATCCTGAAAGGTTTTCATTTTGCAGGTAAAGTTTTATATTACATTAGATTTTCTGATCACCTTCATTACTCTGTTAACTCAAAATGAGCTAACATTTGACTAAAACTAGTAAATTTGTTTCCAGGGTAGAGGGTGGATACATGTATTTCAGCTCTTTTTCTGGTTCTATACCTGTAAAGTTGTATTTTGTTTTATTTTATGATCTGAAGTATTAAATTCTTCATTCTTTTTCCTGGGAAATGCCAACCTTTTAGATTCTGCTTCTCTTTGTTTCTTAATTCTGCTGTTTAACATATTAGTTACATGCCCAGATTTTCCTAGAGAATTATGTAATTCATTGGTAAAATATGTTACATATCATCTCTCTGTGCTCTACTTTCTTATACTAACTTAAAAAAAAGTAGCCTTTAGTTTACAAGTTAGAAGAGAATGGCTTTGAAATTTATCTAAATTCAGCTAAATGACTGATGAACATAAATGTTTTCTTATATTTAAGTTGAAAAGAGCATTACCTCTCCTGCCTCTTCATACAATTGATTAGAAGCAAAGGAGAGATTATTTATGAAAACAACTTCAAAGAGAATAAAGTGCTATATATAAATATGTGAGGCACTGTTATTAATGATATTTTTTTACTTACACTAAAAGAGTCATATTGATTGATTTCCCAATGAAGTGACCAGTTGTTTGGCATTATGCAAAGAAATAGTTTATAACAGCTTTATACCACATAACAGTATGAACCAAAATTTATATGTCCTTCTAAATGAAAGCCTTTCAAACTCAATGAAACATGGATATCAGGGCACTGAAATACGATGACAGGAATGATTAATTCTTCCAAAGTAGACATACTATGTTGACAAGGTAAAAGGAAATTTGCATTTTTAGGCTTGTCTCATATTTCTAATTTTGAATATTTTGGTACCTATTCTAAAAGCTTTCCTTCATTCATATTTTATGATGTATGATATGTCACTGATCATTCCAATTCGCAAAATGAGATCTATTCTAATTACATATTTAAAAATTATGAAAATATTGATTTAAATTCTAAATATCCAAGAGGCCAATTCAGTGGAGCAGAAAAAGAGATTGAGGAGGAGAGAGGAGGGACCGGAAAAGGGAAGAACTACAGAATGAAATCAATGAAATTATACTATGTACATAAGACTATATCACATGAATTCCACCTTTATGCAAACCTATAAAGCACTGATTTAAAGAACTATATAAGGAAAACCAGTAGAGTAGAGGAAGGGGAACAGTGGGACAGAGGAGTGTCTGGGGATTGAAGTGGATCAAATTGTATTAGATACATGTGTAGTTATGTCAAAATAAACTTCAATATTAGGTATAACTGCAATGCACTAATAAAAACATTTTTTAAATGTAGGCTCTAAAAATAAATAAAATAATTTCCTAATTTTCATTATTTTTTAGTTTTAGTTTATATACCCATTATCACACACAAAAAATACTCATTTAACTCATATAGAAGAGGCAATATAAGGTCAAAATTTAAAAAGTACAGAGATAATATTTTTTCAGATTGGGGATGTTTTAAAATGTGAAGATATAGTGATGTGGCATAAAAGGTTGGTTGTGTGCATGCATGTATTTATGTGTGTAGTATGTTTATATGTATATAAGTTGATTTTCCATTTGAAAGGTAGCCATCTGATGATGATCTATAGTCCTTTCCCCACACAACACAGAATCAATCAAGAATGAATTGCAACCAGGCTTGGTGTTGCATTCTTGCAATTCCAGTGGCTAAGGAGGCTAAGGCAGGAGGATTGCAAGTTCAAAGCCAGCCTCAGGAACCTAGCAAGGCCCTAAGCAATGCAGTGAGACCCTGTCTCAAAATAAAATATAAAAAAGGTCTGGGGATGTGGCTCAGTGCTTAAGTGCCCCTGGGTTCAATCCCTGGCACAAAAATAAATAGATAGATAGATAGATAGATAGATAGATAGATAGATAGATAAAAGAATGGCGGAGCGCTGGGGTTATGGCTCAGTGGCAGAGCACTTGCCTGGCACGTGTGAGGCATTGGGTTTGATCCTCAGCACCACATAAAAATAAGTAAATAAAAGAAAGTCATGCTGTCCATCTGCAACTAAAAAAAAAAAAGGTTTTTTCTTTTTAAATGAATGGCAGAGTAGAGAACTTCTCTGTGGGAATTACCTGAGCTACTGACAACACAGAATGAGAGGAGATTCAAGCACAGAGGAATAGGGGAAGCTTGATAAGAGCATTGCACAAACAGCACAAAAGAGGAGGCATTAGCAAGCTTAGAGCAGATGGCTGTACTAACAGAAAAACACCAGCAGAATACTGACTGTATTCTGCAGAAAGGGAAATGTACATAGGCATATACAGCAGAGCAAGAGTTCAGGAAAAGTAGGAATCCAAGTATAAAAATTCACAGAAAAGGCTAATGAAAAAATATGTTATTATGTAATAAGGCTAATAACAGAATGTGACATTGATTAAACTGCAGGGAGAATATAAAATTCCCTGCAAAACACATACACCAATGCATATATAAAGAAAAGAAAAAATAAAGACAGAAGAGGAGACAAGAATAGAATTATGATCCTTACCTAGTCATCCCCCTTAGATTTTTAAATGATTCACACAGAGATCTAAGAAAACTCCCACATGAATAGTTATAATCAGTTTAAATGGTAAAGTCATCTGCTTAGTACATATGTTTATAATTTGTCTATGGTATACTAATTTTCAGTTCTTTTTTGTTTTAATTTTCAATAAAAAAGCCCAGATTGAGGAATGTAGAATGAATAAGTTAAATTTAAACTGAATATATGGACATTCTGGTCACTAGACAGACTTATCTCTCACTGAATCACCTATCCTCTAGCAGATTCAGAGGAGAAAAGAAGGGCTAATATATGTTTCCTTCTTAGAATATGATTATGGATCATAAATTTGAAAATATTTTCTCTCCACTATTCCCTTACATTTTAGTAGTCCTCCAAATCCATGTATAGCCCACATGTCACCTTACCATCTCCCTAAATCCCCTCTGGAACATAAAACCACATAAGACCAAATCTTCTTCTTTTTTTTTTTTTTTCTGCCAGGGTTTGGATCCAGTGGTGTTTAAACACTGAGCAACATCCCCAGCCCTTTTTATTTTTATTTTGAGACAGTCTCGCTAAGTTGCTCAGGGCCTTGATTAATTGCTGAGGCTGGTCTTGAACATGCAATCCTCCTGCCTCAGCCTCCCAACTTTCTGGCATTACAGGTGTGCACCACCATGCCTGGCAAGACCAGCATTTTTAATGACAACACAACTCTTATGAGTGTCCCACTAACAACTAAAAATCTCAAAAGTTCAGGAAAAAATTTACTGAATTTCTATATATTGCTCCTAAACTGCTCCTTCATTTTGGTTCTGTGTTTCAATTGAAAACTTCCCCACTCACTCCGTTTCTCAAGTTAGCAACTTCAGTGCCATGTTTGACTTTTCTCTTTGCTTTAGTGTATAATGAGTAGATCACCTTTTTTTGTAGATTTGACCTTATAAATGTCTATTAAATCCATTCCCTCCTCTTTATACCCATTGTTATTATCATAGTTCAGGACTTTTAACAACACTCATTAATGTGCAAACATCTCAGTACAACTTTCAGACTCTTCCATTTTAATTTATTTGCTATATTCATGCCAGAGGTTTATCTAAAGCATAATTATATAATTTTCTTTTTGTAAGAGAGAGAGAGAGACAGAGAGAGAGAGAGAGAATATCTTTGTTTGTAGATGGACACAACACAATGCCTTTATTTTTATGTGTTGTTGAGAATCGAACCCAGGTCCCACCCATGCTAGGCGAGCGCTCTACCACTGAGCCACAATCCCAGCCCTATATCATTTTATTCCAAGCTTCTTTTCTTGAAAGTTTTCCACAGGCCTTCCATGCTCCAAGAATATGAGATAACTCAACTCCCATAACACACTATTTTCTTTCATATCTACAAGTGTTTATTCTTTAGTCTACTAGAAATTTCATACTCATTCTTCAAGAATTGGATCAATAGCATCCTCTCCTTAAAGCCTTTTTAAAATGAAATCCCCTCTCATTCCTGGCACAATTATTCTTTCCTTCCTCAATGTTAATAGAATGCATAAAGTTATTGCTAGAATGGCCAGTAATTTATATCTTTTTATGTATTAAAATGATGCAAATAATAAAGTGAATATACATTCAAATACTTTCGTTATAGAGAAATTAATAAACCCACTTTAAAAATAATATTCAGACTTTTCTTTATAAGCTCTATAGCAGGACTGTCCACATCTCATCCTTCATAAATATTTCACATACATCTAAGCTATTATTTCTATGAATCCCACTGACTGACAGTTTGAGGGTTCCATGCATCTTTTGAGTTGGATTTCTTAGCCATAGAGCAAATCTCAGGTGCACAAAATGGCTGGTAGGGAAAGAAACAATGAATGCTTCTCTCACCATCACTAAGGACCTGAATGATTTAGCAGTCCACAGCTGCTCCTTTCTGAGCACATTTTGCTTTACCACTGAGGATCCTTGCATGTTATTATTGATAGAGGCACTAGCCATTCTACATGTGGAAAGGATTAGGATAAACAAGGAAGTAGGCTCTAGCTGGCCATCTTTCCAAATTCAGCTTACTACACATGTATCTCACACACAGTATTTGATGAGATCAATGAAGAAGCTGGAGACACAAAACAGAGGTCTACCAAACCCATCATTGTTGATTTTCTCACAAACATTAATAATCATATTTCACTGAAAAAGAAAATTTGAAACAAATGCTGGATGTGCTACATGCTAGAACAGTGGAAATAAACCAGAATGTCTAATGTGTACACATCATTGTTTTATGCTCTATAAAAGATATAAAATAAGTATGAGATTCCTATTTTTAAGAAGTTAATGGCTTTATTAGACAAATAAAATATAATCTTTTGAGACAGAGATCTAATCAAGAGTGAATATCAAAAATTCAGTGATTAGTATAGAAGGTGGCAATTATAATTCAATTGAGAGGATGGAGTATTTAGAGAAGGCTTCACAGAAGATCCGTGACTTGAGCTAATAGAAAAATACAGCCTGTATGTAATTGATAGCAACCAAAAGATAGTAGAGCAATCTATGAACAGTTCTCATTATTATATGGAACTCGATTCTGCATTTGTGAACAAACTAAGCACACAAGTCATGAGTGAAATGACATTACCACTACTGGACTTGATCAGATAGAATTGAGGCTCATGCTGTGAACATGTATGACAGCCCACAATGATCTGACTTTTCTTTACATCTCAGTTCCCAAATCTGGCCATAGGATTCTACTTTTGTGCTAATCCTGACCTGATTACCAGTGTCATCTCTAATTTTCCCAGGAGGGAATCAGTTAACCACACCATGACCATTTGAATCCACTGACTTCCTATCTCCTTATAGCACACATTACTTAATATTGAGATCTCACAAATGAAACTAAGGCAAAAAATTATTGGAGAAGTATCCAAGTTAATCGTTCAAGAAGCATACCAGACACATATTTATTCCTGAGAGAAAGACACAACCATGAATTGATTGAAGTATAGTTTGGGTCAACTACAAGAGTGAGAAGAGTAACTCAGAAATTTTTATTGTTCTTATTTTATTAAATCTATGAGATTATTATATGGAACCTGATTCTGCACTTGTGAACAAAATAAGCACACAATTCATGAGTGAAATGACATTAGTACTACTGTACTTGACCAAATAGAATTGAGGTTCTTGCTATGAACATGTATAACAGCCCATAGTAATAGTATGACAGCTATAGTAATAGTTCCCCTATATTTTTCAATTAAGATCCTATCAGATGGCTTCATCAACAAAGTACCAATCTCTTAGATTTGATGCTTTATACAAAACTCAACTCTAAATTAGTGGTGCCTCCTCTGTGTCTTGATCTAATTCCCATCCTTAGAAATCATCTGATACCAACTGGAGGCAAGTGTTTTCCATGAGTAGGATACAATTTAGTTTTTAAATGCCCTGAATTACTTTTTACAATTGTTTTTAAGCTTTAAAATTATGTTTTAAATCTCTCCATCAGCCTTATACTATATGGATCAGCCTTATACTATATGAATTTTAGCAGCTGTTTTTCTTGGATGACTCTCTAGTTAGATTTCTCTTTAGGATCAATCATGAATTGCTAAAGTCTTATATTGCATTTAGAGGAACAAGATAGCTATATTGTAGAAAAATATTTTGTGTAATAAAAAGTTTATGAAAGAACAATGGAAATTATACATAGAAAAGAACACTGGAATTATTATTTTGACATTTGTACAAACAGAATCTTTTACATTTGTTATGAACATTTAAGCTCAACATTTCTAAATCCTATAGTAAAGAATTTCATTTGCTGGGCTGTGAATGAGTTTTCAAGTGGCTGAGTTTTCAAGTGACTAACGATTATATAATTTCTGAATTCAAAACCTGGAAAAAAGATCATCTAACTCAGTCTCCTGCTGTCTTCAATAAAATTTATATGTATGATATTCCTAGGAGTGGGATGAAAAAAAAGTTGTTGTTTTTTTCTTATTTTGGGGCTTAAAATGAGAAGACCTTAATAGTTACCCACTTGCAAGATGAGAACATACAAAAAAATGAAGCCAACTTCCTTTGCAAAATGAATATAATGACTTCAACAAAAGCATATTTGGTTGATTCTAAGAAATATGTAGTGCAATTGAATACCATAATATACATGCTAATTTACTATGATGGCATAGAAATTGCATTTGGGTTTCAGGGACATGCACACAGGTTCCTTTTTTTAATTTTTTTTTAGTTATAGTTGGGTTCAATACCTTTATTTTATTTGTTTATTTTTATGTGTGCCGAGGATCGAACCCAGTGCCTCACATGTGCTAGGCAAGGGCTCTACCACTGTGCCAGAACCCCAGCCCCACACAGCTTCCTTTAAAAAAAAAAACACCAGATTTTTATTTGAATATGAGTGAGTGCTCAATTACATCCCATAAGAAAGGAATCTTTTACTGCTCACATTAAAGCACACAAATTATCAAAACCTGAGTGACTGGCTGATAGAGAGATGTACTTTAGTAATATGTATTTTTTATAATAAATTTAAATACATATTTAATTTATATATTTAATGTAGCATAATTGAATATATTTAATTAATACATTCTTAATTTAATAGAATTAAATATTTTATATATAATATTATATGTTAATGTATTTGTATGTTAATATATGGTATAATCTAATATATTAATATAATATTTACTTATATCATAATATATTAATATATAAATCATTGCCAAGACAAATATCAAGGAGATTTTCACTCAGAATGGATTGGCTATTGCAGCAGTGCTGCTAACTTCCATTTACTTTCACACTACCATCTTCATCCAGTTTCTTCCCCTTCTCCAGTTCTTTGGAAATTTGTGATCAGGGGAGTCTTAGTTACTTATTTGTTTTGACTCTCTTCTTGTATGCTGTGGGCACTGGAGTAGAGATAATTTTACTCATAATGAAATAGCAATATGTATTTCTAGAGTGGATTTAGTCAGCATTTCAGCAAACTCTTATATTTATGGGTTTTAGAGATTAATAAAAAGAAAATATCAAACTTTTAATGACAACCTTTCTAAGTTCCATTTGTCCAAATGATTTTTTTATTGGTTCTTTTTAGTTATATGTGACAGTAGAATCCATTTTGAGATAATTATACAACCATGGAATATATTTTATTCTAATTCAGACCCAAGTATCTCTCCTTTCCCTCCCTCTTCCCCAACTTCTGCTCCCTTCCCTCTACTGATCTTTCTGCCATTTACTCATAGTTATTATTATTTTTAAGTTAATATCTTGTGGATGCACATGATGGTGAGATTCACTATGGTATATTTATTTAACTTCAATATATGAATGAATAAATTGTGGTATATATTTCTTTATTCATTCATATATATAAATATATCAAAGTCATAAAGAATAATGACTTTATGGCATTTTTTCACTAAATTAATGAGTCTGGAGACTATTGTGCTAATTGAATTAAACAAATTCCAAGAAACCAAATGTCAAATGTTTTCTCTGATATGTGGAAACTAATGCACAATAGGTGGGGGGATATAGAAATTCAGTGGATTAGACAAGGGGAATAAACAGAAGGGAGGGGGAATAAATAAAGGAAAAGACAGTGGAATGAATCTGACATAACTTTCTAAATGATTTTTGTGTACATGTACCTTATTTGCAGCCATGGTCATCTAACAGGAGTCAACAGTGTCCAGGAGAGTTTAATGTGTTTAACCTATTTTTCTCTCTGATCAGGTTTCCAAAATGTCAAAATCACTAATGACTCCAGTGTCCTATAAACATAGATCCATTGAATACACTTATAGCCATATCTCCTTCACATATACTTAGTTCTTGTCATATATATTATTGTTTAGTAGGATATACCTACTAAAAATGTTCTAAAGCATATTGACTGATCTCTGACCTTTCTGACTTTGCCTTGACAACCAAATTTCCTACTCAAACTGTGAACCTCTTAAAGTAAGAGGCTGTTTCCTATTCATCTTTGTATCCCTAGTGCTTAACACAGTATCTGACACATGATAGTGATCAAGAAATGCATGGATGCTTTATCTTTGAGATTGATTTCCATCTATTTTGACTCCAATTTAGAAATCTGGTTTTGAAATACTATTTATTCATTTGGCTTAATGGTTTGATCTGAACTTTTAGAACCTCTTTCTAAGATGTAATTAACCTAATCATAGTGACTTGGTAAAATAAGCCCAGGTCCCTTTCCCTAAAATTGGTAGATTAAAATGAAAGAAGTGCAAAACAGAAAAATAATGGTCCTACATATAGTAATGTGGATATTTTACATTAAAATAATTTGAGAATGAACTAACATGAACAGGATAATTTTTGTGATAGTCATTTTCAATAAGCAGAGCAATATAAACATATCATATATATGATATGTATATATATATATATATATATATATATATATATATATATATATATATATCAGAGCAATATTTTGAAAACTAGTAAAAAAATAGTTTTAGTTGATAAAATTTTCTAGATTTGGTAGCCGGGCATGGTGGTACATGCCTATAATTCCAGTGTCTCAGGTGGCAGAGACAGGAGGATTGAGTTCAAGGTCAGCCTCAGCAAATACAAGGAGGCAGGCACTAAGCAACTCAGTGAGACCCTGTCTCTAAATAGAATACAAAATAGGGCTGGGGATGTGGCTCAGTGGCCAAGTACCCATGAGTTTAATCCCCTGTACCTCCCCCCAAATTTGCTAGGTTTGTAGACAAAATTAAGCTACATGAACACACAAAAGAAAAATCTAGTTTAAATAAAATAACCATAATTTTATTAAGCCACTTAGACTGATTGGAAGGAAAGAATAAATTATATATTTATCAAGGTAAGTTTCCCAAATCCAAAAGCAAAACAACAAGGTTTCTGTTTAAAGTTACATGACTAGAACTTTTTTTTGTATTAATGATTATATAGAAATATGGCCATAAATCCAAAAGATATTGAATTTTTTTCCAGTAGCATTTTGGTCAAATATTGCAAAGTAGGGCAAGAACAAGAAAATTTGGTGTGTTTGTGTGAGTGTGTGTGTGTGTGTGTGTGTGTGTGTAGAGAGAGAGAGAGAGATGGGGGGAGGGAGAGGGAGAGGGAGGGGAGAGAGAATGAGTTATAGAAAAGGTGGTAAGCAGAGGGTGTACCTTTTGGATACTTCTTCCGTCTACCACACTATTCTCAGCCCAAGTCACCAGTAAGGAAGTCTAAAAGATGTTTTTTAAAATCTATTTGGAAAAAGTAGAGAATCCTCTAGACCATTTCTCTCTTATCCATGAATTATTGAATTGCAAATGAGAAAAAAAGCCACTCATATTGCCATCAATAGGACTCTGGAAATGCTTGTAAAATTAGGGAACACTTGTAAAAAGACAAAATAATTCACCAACACTTTAGCATGATTTAGATGACAGAAAACAGAAAGAAATATTAATATCCAAATTTTGGTTGAGGAAAGATGGAGAAGTAGTAAATTATCAATTAATTCTTCAAATACAACAGTCACTAATATGGCAGTATGTAAAAATGTGATGTGTAACCTATGTGATTCTGCAATCTGTATTTGGGGTAAAAATGGGAGTTCATAACCCACTTGATTCTAATGTATGAAATATGATATGTCAAGAGCTTTGTAATGTTGTGAACAACCAATAAAAAAAAGTGATCACTGTTATACCTGGTATTTGCATGCTATTTTATGTCTCCCAATATTGCTTCCTTTAGTACTTACAACAGGGCAAAGAAGTAGGAATTATTGTAAACTTCTGATAAATAAAGAAAAAGGATTGCTTAGGTTTCCTACACTTAATAGTTTTGCTACTCCTTTTACCTAGTAATTTGACATAGTAAATTCCTAATAGTCATAGCATAAGGACTAAAAGTTTGTATTCGCAATTCACCTAAAGCTCCCATTTGTCTCAAGATTCTTTTATAAAGACAGACTCAGGTAGGCTAGCTTATTTTATTAAAAATAAATTAAATCAAATCAAAATTATTTTATCTCAACTGAGTTTCTATTTTCTTCCATGTCAACACAACCTCAGAAAGAAATAATTCCTCCAAAGCAGTGGTAAGAGAGTTTTCGCCTTAACCAACTAGACTATGTGAATTTTAAATTTTTATATATGGGCAATATTTGAAGCAGTCTAACTGCTTTTATAGATGTTGGCATCTCTTCTCTTTAGCAGTCTCTGAATAGAGCTTCATTTTCTTTTCAGATCACTTTGGTCTAAGATTCTGGAACCCTATGTTGGGGCAGGGTACAAAGTTCCATCTGGCATCCACAGATTTTATGCCAAGAAGTTTGTTTAATCTAACTTTTCACTCTGTGGCATTCTTTGCTAAACAAGTGCAAAACTACACTGGCCAAGTACTTTGGGACCAATAGCTGAAAGCTAAAGACTGATTACAGCAACTTACATATAGTACAAATGGGCAAAGAATAGATTGGATTCAAACGAAACATTGAAATTCACCAATTTCATTTAGATCAAAATTCATAGCATCAATGCAAACCATTTTACTAAGGAACTTGTTTTTCCATTAGTTACCAAAATTCCATCATCTTCTTTATTCATATCAATATTCTATCAGCATTAAGCTTTAATCCTTTACCCCATTTTCTGGTCTCAAGTACATTTGCTTCTCAGCATCTCGACTACCATGACCCTTGTCAGAACCAATATCACCTCTTGGTTGGACTATATTGCAAATTGGACCCCTGATCTCCACTCTACAAGTCTGACCTTTAAAGAAACAGAAACAGTGTCCTGTCATACCTGTGCTCCTTCTCAGGCTCTGCTATACTAAAAACCATGCAATGAATTCTCATTGCTTAGTATAACAATAATTTTTTTAATATAACCTGTATGCACTGCTTGGTTTCCTTCATATTTACATCTGGAGTATCATCTTTTCACCAAGCTTCCCTGAAGTTTTTCTTCTCCAATCACACAAACTTTTTGTGTATGTGTGAATGTATTTACTCTAATTACATGCCTGCAATAATAAGAATTTCTCACATATTCCATTAACTAAATCATTCTTCTGGAGAACCTTCACCATTACTTTTAAGCAAACTCTTTAGCATTCTTTTGATCCCACATATAATTTCCCCAGATAAGCTCTCTAACCTCTCATACCATGCCAGGTATATATTCTGATATATAGTCTCATAGCACAAGTACTTTTTTTTCATAGCACCCACCAGAGATTTGACTTCACATTTTTGTGTGTATCTGTGATGATTTGATTACTCTTTGTCTCTACTACCCAAATGTAAGTTTTATAAAGGATTAAGCTATATCAATTTTGCTTACCAATTTATCTCCAGATTCTAAGCACACTATCTGACACATAGCTGATAACTGGAATGTATACCACTAACTGGCTGATATGACCTTGGACAAGTCACTTAACCTGTCTGTGAAACAGTTTCTTCATTTCTAAAAGACTGATGTAGAAAATGACTAGTAAAATTAGTTTACTAATGTATCAACACCTCTGTGTGAGGTGTTGATAAAGAGAGCCATGACAGTTTGGTATGATCCTTTTAGGATGGTGCTATCAGAGGAGAGAAGGTATTACTTTCATTGCCAAGAGAAGGAACTTGAAGTTATTGAGCCATTAGTCTGTGTCAGGCTCTATGCTTTGCACTTTATATGCATTATCTCATTGAATCTTCTCAGCTGGAAGTTTGCAGAGCCAATCTGCTTGAGACATATAAAGAAACCAATATGTCTCTCTCTCTCTCTTTCTCTTTCTCAACATGATATCAAATTGCAATGCAGCCTAAAATATCACCAAGCACCACACGATGTTCTGGTTGGCAATTAAGAAAAACCTAATCAAACTTTATAGTATTTCTTTCTTCATGTAACTCATATCAATAGACCTGGCTATAGACAATTGTTAATGTATTTTCACTGCTAAATTTAACTTCTGTGTAATTCTTTTTTCAGTCACCTTAGTTAATGAATTAATTACCCTAAAATGTTTTTCAGGTCAGCCAATTTTCTCATTTTACAGATGAGGGAACAAAAACAATGAGATTTCCTTAATGTCATAGCTGAGTCACAAACCCTTCAATATGATACTCCTTGGGAATATTGACTTTTTTGAGTTCTTCCGAGACATCTTCACTCAGCTCAGGAACTCAGTATCATGATTTTTATGTTAGTAGTAGCAACATGAACAAACTGAAGCTCAGACTTTGTAGTCACTGCTTTAAGACTTTCATTGCTCTTAGAATTAGTTCTTAGAAGCTGTAATGCTATGGTAAAACTATCAAGCATGATATACATACTAGAAGGCACATTTATGTCTCCTCTATGATTTAATCATATTCAGACAACTCTTACTTCATTAAAATACCAGATTTCTCCATCAACCAGGATTAGTGGCATTAAGTGCATATAAATAGGTGGCAAAATGTGTCAGCATTTACATTTGGTTTTAACCTTCCTCTGTTCCATTTCTCATAGTTAAGATTTCCACTATCTGGTCAGACAGGATGTAATATTGTGTTTTGTAGAGAAGGGAAGAGGAAGAATCATGCCATTATTTTAGAAAAGATATTTAGTACTACAACTGTAAAACTTCCTGATCAAATTTTGTTTTTCTGATTCCATACTTAGGCAAACAATATAGATCAAAATATAGTTTCATATTAGGAATTGCATTTTTCACTTACAAAAAGACTATTTTTTTCAAGACTATGTCCTCGGCAAATCCTACTTCTACCTTTTTCTAGTTTCCTGTCCCAGTCAATGACCATGGAAGATCAGAATGATACAACATTCTCTAGAGTCAAAGAAACAATAATAGTCCCAGGAAAAGAGACGTTGGACTTTTGAGGTGGGCATTTTAGGGATTCCTTGTAAATAAAAGGAAAATAAAAGAGTAAATTCAGTTGGGCTGTAAAGAATATAAATATTTTTCAAACCTCACCCCCATCATTCAATTAGTTAAGATTTTATATGCCCCCATTTCCTTTTTCTTAATTTTTTTATTAGTTGCTCATGACAATACAATGATCTTGATATATCATACATTTTAAGACAGGGTCTCACTAAATTGCCAAGGCTGCCCTGGAAATTGCTATCCTACCTTAGCCACCCAAATAACTGTGATTACAGGCATATACCACCACATCTAGTTTATACCTGGAACCTATCATAATATTATGCCCAACATTCATACACAGGTGAAGGTAAATTTAAATAATGGTCAAGAAAGACTTGGGGAAGGGATTATAGGCATGTACCTAAGTGCTTCATATGTTTCCTTTTAATTAAGAGATATCAACAATCAAATTCTTTCTTATTACAAATTCTTCATCTTAGATACTTGTGATCTGAAAAAGCCAGTGTGAATTTTGTTTTTTGGGGGGAGTACCCTGGATTGAACTCAGGGGCACTCAACCACTGAGCCACATCCCCAGCCCTATTTTGCATTTTATTTAGAGACAGGGTCTGAATTGCTTAGCACCTCACTTTTGCTGAGGTTGGTTTTAAAATTGTGATCCTTCTGCCTCAGCCTCGCTAGCTGCTAGAATTACAGTTGTGTAGCACCATGCCTGGCCCAGTGTGAATTTTTTGATAGGAATTGTTTATGTTTATCTTAGGCTTCATTGAAAACCAATGAGCTTTCCTTCTAAGGAATGGAGAAGAAAAATCACTCTTTTCCCAATTTAAGAAACAACCATACATTAGTAAATTTAGAGTCATGAAGTAGAATTTGAAAACAGAGCCAGCAGGACCTCTTAGATATAAGGTATATCCCTGTCCAAATAGCTCTTGGGTATTAAAAGTAGACTCCTATAAAGGAACCTCTATTAACCAGAGGAAGCACCATAGTTAACCCAGGGAACAAGGCATTTAAACTGAAACTGAGGCTTCTCTTTCTCTCCATGATATAGTAAGTCTATCAAACACAATGTTACAGAACTTTACTAATCAAAAAATAAATGAATTCATAATGAAATGTTAGCTTTGAAAGTGAGAATCATTTAACATGCTAGAATCAAGAATGTATTGGTTCACAATTTTCAGGCTATATAGGACAAAGACCTTGCTGTGTTGCTTAATAAGGGTTTACTGTAAAGCTACATAAAGATATCTGGGCACTGGGGTATTATTGCTTAGTGGTACAGAGTACTTGACAAGCATGCATGAAACCTTGGACTCCATCTCCAGCACCTCAAACAAACAAACAAAAAAGACAAAACAAAAAAAAAAAGCGTAAAGAAGCACAGGAAACATTCTCACCAATTTAATAGTCGGTGTCATGGAAGTTTGAAGCATCATTCAAAATTGTATAGTAATCATAATCACCCAAGAATATATCTAGCAATTAAATATTGTTAGAATTCAGCATCTCTCTTCTCTTTTTGCTTCTACTGTATTTTACTTTATGGGTCATATCCATACTCTTCACAGGAGAGACTTTATGTCAGCTGATCACTCTCCAATATAGGGTATCTCTTTTTTTTTAAAGAGAGAGAGAGAGAGAGAGAGAGAGAGAGAGAGAGAGAGAGAGAGAGAGAGAGAATTTTTAATATTTATTTTTTAGTTCTCGGCGGACACAACATCTTTGTTTGTATGTGGTGCTGAGGATCGAACCCGGGCCTCACGCATGCCAGGCGAGCGCGCTACCGCTTGAGCCACATCCCCAGCCCTAGGGTATCTCTTATAAATAGATTTTTTAGTTTTTTTTTGTTTGTTTTTGTGTTTTGCCAGGGCCATTTGTATACTGCTAGCTAGCCTCAATCTCTCTTCCAATCATATATGCCAAAGGTGGAAGACATAATAACAAACCTGTGGCTATTTTTCTCAAAAGGGTCAATGTAATTACAAAATAATGTAAGATTTTGAGTCCTGAATAACAACATTTTTGTTGCTATTTATTACAATAGTTGTTAAAGAGTATAAAGATAAGGTCAAGAGATATAACAATGTGTTTTACCTTTTACAAATTTCTGAAATATCATAAGAAAGTTATGGAAATTTTTAACAAGCTACCTTCAGAAGTAACTCTTTTGATTTCAAGAGAGAATCATGAGCTTTCCTGATAACCTTGTCTAACTTATCCTGTATTTTCTATCTGGATTATGGGATCAACTCCTCAATTAAAAAAATAGATATTTCAGTTTTTTAAAAAACAGTATCATCCTCATTAGTATCTACCTTTAATGCCATTTTTCCCCTACTTTCTCCTCTTGACCTTTTTCTAGTTGATCCTCAACAATTTCTAAAAGCCTCTAGGCTGCAATGCTCCCCAGGAATGGAAATGATATTGTTGACTGAATAAACATAAGGAAGAGCTTGTTTACTGGAAAAACATATCAGAACCTTTCAATTAGATTAACTAAACATGTTTCACAGTGTAGTAAAGCATTAATAATTACTTCAAAGCTCATTCGTGCCATGCATATGACTAAATCTGACTATTAGAAACAGCTAGAGCATGACAATTTTCTTGTTTTATGACAATTGTCATTTATTATGATAATGATGACAACCTTATGAATATTGTCTACTTTAATCTGAAATCCTTCTTTCAGTGACTCCATTGCTATTGCACTGATTTGGTGTGCTTGATGATAGAAATGAAAGATATAAACATCAGTTAGAGAACTGATAAAGATGAAGAGTTTCATCCATTGAGATAATGTTTTAAAGCACTATGTCTGTGATAAAAATCCATTAGCTACCTTTAGTCTCTTGTACCTTAGGGAAAATTACATGTTAACTTTTTGTGCCAAAGGGGGAAAATTAACTATATTTGAAGCAATAAATAATCAGAAATTGAAATCTTTTAAAATGTGCCTTGTATGGGTTAGAAAATAATTATTAGTGTTTGTTTTAGCATAATTCTTCTACTTATTGGAAGTAAGAATCAACCTGATTCCAAAATAAAACAGAGGCACAGTTTATCTTCCCCATAAAGCCTTTACTGAGTGTTGAGACTGTAGCTCAGTAGTAGAGCGCTTGCCTAGCATACGTGAGGCACTGGGTTCTATCCTCAGCACCACATAAAAATACATACATATACACATGCATAAAATAAAGTTATTGTGCTCATCTATAACTAAAAATATTTTAAAAATAAAATAAAGGTATTATGCCCATCTATAACTAAAAAAAAAAAATAAGGCTTTACTGAGCTGCCCCAGACAATTCAGTATTTACATCTTATTTTAGTCTGCTTTTTTTTTTTTTTTTTTTTTGGCTACTAGTGACTAAAAGACCTGATGGGAAAAATTTAGAGGAGAAAAAGTTTATTTAAGGTCTCAGAGTTTCAGAAGTCTTAATCCATAACTAGCAGGCTCCATTCCTTAAGGTTCAAGGTGAGGCAGAACATCATGGTAGAAGAGTGTGTTGGAGGGAAGCAGCTCACAGATGATCAGAAATCAGAGAGAGAGAGAGAGAGAGAGAGAGAGAGAGAGAGAGAGAGAGAGAGAGAGAGACTCCACTGCCAGATACAAAATATATTCCCCAAAGCCATGTCCCCACTGCCTACCTCCTCCAGCCACACCCTATCTGCCTTCAATTACACTCAGTTAATCCCATTATATGATAAAGTAACTGATTGGGTTAAGGCTCTCATAACACAATCATTTCTTCTCTAAATCTTCTTGCATTGTCTCACACATGAGCTTCTGGGGGATGCCTCATATCCAAACCATAATACCTCTCGTTTCTGTAATGGTTCATTTTATGTGCCTACTTAACTGGGCCACTGGTGCCCAGAATGTTCATTATACATTATTATCCTATGTATCTGTGAGAGTGTTTTTCAGAGAGATTAGCATTTCAATCAGTGGGCTAAGTTCGAGTAAGCATTATCCAATATATTGAGGGCCTGAATAGAACAAAAAATGTGCAAGAACATTTAATGAACTCTGCCTTTACTATTAGAGATGTGGCATTGATCTCCTGCCCTCAGTACTCCTGATTCTTGGGCCTTCAGACCTGCCCTGGAATTTATAGCATTAATTCTTACTCTCAGGCCCTCAAACTATAATACCAAGGGCTGGAATTGTTTCTCAGTGGTAGAGGGCTTACCTATTGTGTGTCAGACATGGAGTTTGATCCTCAACACCACATAAAAATAAATAAATAAAATAAATATTGTGTCCATCTACAACAAAACAAATTAAAACAAATGAAAAATTACAATATCAACTTTCCTGTCTCCAGCTTGCAGAGGACAGATTGGGAGACTTCTCAGCCTCTATAATCATATATCATTATATCATAATCATAATTAATATATGAATATTCTTTCTACAGTTATTATATATCCTATTGATTCTGTTTCTCTACAAACCAAATATGTTCCTGAAAGTCTTCTTATGCATTCATTTAACAACAGTATTACCTAGTAACAGAAAAAGTTGACTTCCAAGCAAAGAGTTGGTTATTGCATTGTAACCTTCCCACCCTTCATCAAGATAGGACCATAATCTTTTCATCAACATGTCAACATTGTAGAGGATCAAGCACATAATTCTATTTAATGACAAATAAGTGCTCTATATCCAGTAAGATAAAGAAAGCCTTACAACCACTCTTATCTCTACATCTGTCTTCTATCTTCTATACCTGAGTGTGTGTATGTTAGCATGTATGAGTGTATGTTTGTGTTGATCCTTTTTAAAAATTTTCTAATTTAGTTGTTTTGCTGGGACATTACAGAGGGTGCTTTGTCTACATAAAATAACATAGGCAAAGGGTGACACCACACTTTCTCATACCTGGAATGTCTTTCTCTTTTCCAATTACAACCATTATTTCCTTCATGAACCTCTTCATCCAAGAAATCTGCCTATAACCTAACCTATATTAATTGATATTTGTGTCCCTTTGTGTACATTCAGGATTTGTAATTAAATCAATTCTACTCAAAGAATAACAGTGAAGAAGGCTTTAGAGAAAATTTAGTAAAGTGGCATTAAGATTTATATTGGCCATTGTCTTGGTCAGGGTTCTCCGGTGAATCTGAAACAATAGTGTGTGTGTGTGTGTGTGTGTGTGTGTGTGTGTGTGTGTGTGTTGTATGTGTGGTGTGTGTATGTGTGCAGAGAGAGAGATTTATTATTAAAAAATGGCACATACGAATATGAAGAATGATCAGTCCAAATCTGCAATGCGGGCTGGCAGCTAGAAACCCTGAAGAGTTGATGGTATAGATCAAATCTGAAGACAGTCTGCTGAAAAATTCCCTCTTGCATAAGAGGTCACATTTTTAAATTTTGTAAGTCCTTGATGAACATAATACCTTTTTTTAAGTTTATTTTTATGTGGTGCTGAGGATCAAACCCAGTGCCTCACACATGCCAGGCAAGTGTTCTACCACTGAGCCATAACCCCAGTCCAGAGGTCACATTTTGTTGCTGTTGTTCTATTTGGGCCTTCAAATGATTGAATGAGGTTCATTTGCATTATGGAGGACAATTTGTTTACTCTAAAGTCACCAATTTAAATGCTAATCATATCCAAACACTCTCTTCAACTTGACATATAAAATTAACCATCACCCTAAAAGCTTTCGCAAATAAAATCTTTCATCAATATCATTATCATTATTGTCATTTGCCATTATCACCTTCAAAACTGATTAATATTGAGACCTTACTATACTTGTTTAGGTTTTTAATCTTTACAATTACACTGTGGTACAAGTACATATCATCATCATCTGCTATGGTTTTGATATGGTTCCTCCCTCAATGTTCATATGTTGGAAGATTTGTTTCCAAGGTGACAATGTTGGGAAATGGTTTGAAACCTTTAAGAAGTAGGGTCTGATGGAAGGGTCTTAGGTCAATTGGAGGTATGATTTCTGAAGGCATTGTGGGACCTCAATGTCTCTCTGACTTCCTTTTTCAAGTGATCTTTTCTACATACACTCCTGTTGTCATGATACCATCTGCTCCCTTCCCAGAGGTGAAACCAATGGGGCTGCCTAATGTCGAACACTGAATCTATAGAGCTGTGAGGTAATCATTAGCTTTCTTTCTTGATAAAGTTTGCCTGCCTCAGGTAATTCCTTGTAGTAACAGAAAATGAACCAATACATTGAACTTGTTTTCTAGATGAAAAAAGTGAAGTATAGTAAGGTTGAACAACTTGTCCAGGGTTATATAATTAACAATTACTAGACCAGGATTTGAAACCATGCTGTTAGAATTCAGGATTTTCCATAAGACATTGTTTCTCAAGGAAATAAAGCACAAATACCAGATTTTTCTAAATATAGACATTTAAGTATAGCCGGTAAAATTCAGTTGCTGAATGCATTTGAACTCTTTGTTGAACAGATAATTATACATGTACTGTCCAATTCTTATCAGTGTTATTTAACCCAAACTTTTACTATAGACAAGTAGCTAACAATTTATTTTCTCTATTCTTAGATCTTAGGCTTGAAGAAGAGGGAATCAGGAGGAAAAGCATAAACTGCAATCATGTTTATGTAGTTGCTTTAAAAAGAATGGTGCTTGATGGTCTATGGAATAGAAATTGCAAATTAGCCAGATGTGATGGTGCACATCTGTAATCCTAGCAGCTTGGGAGGCTGAGGCATGAGGAGTGCAATTTCAAAGCCAGCCTTAGCAACTTAGTGAGACTCTGTCTCAAAGTAAAAGATAAAATATGGATGGAGATGTGGCTTAGTAGTTAAACATTCTTGGGTTCAATCCCAAGCACCTGCTCCCCCTCTGCAAAAAAATTCCAAATTAATGGTTATCCTCTATTAAAAGGATTTTTTGTTTATTCTTAACATTTGATGTACACTTTGGTCTTACCACTATAGTAAGGCAGAGTGCTCTTGGAGAAGGAGGATTCTATTTTTCCTTTTTTTTAAAGAGAGAGTGAGAGAGGGAGAGAGAGAGAGAATTTTAATATTTTATTTTTTAGTTATCGGCGGACACAACATCTTTGTTTGTATGTGGTGCTTAGGACCGAACCCGGGCCGCACGCATGCCAGGCGAGCGCCCTACCACTTGAGCCACATCCCCAGCCCAGGATTCTATTTTTCTATTCTGGGATTCCCTTATAAACCTTACTCAGAACTATGAAATTTCCAGAAAAGAAAACTGGATAAATAAAAACATAATGCAGGGTTTTGGAAAAGGTAGTTTCTCTTTTAGTAAATATCAAGTCCTAAGCCATTTCTAGAAGAAATATGAAGAGGAAAAGTACAACACAGCAGCTAAGAACATAGGCAGTAACAAAAGACAATTCTCACATTGAGTTTTACCTTACTAGACACAGTTTAGCCCTATCTCTGTGCCTCAGCCTTCTGTTGAAAGGTTATTTTACTAGCGTCCTGAGTTGTAGTGAGAATTAAACATGGAAATGAACACCAAATTCTCAGCACAACACATGGAACTGAATGAGACTTCAAAAATAAAGGCTAATTTGGTGATATTTATCTAAGCAATTATACCATGATTCCTCACCAAGCCATTGAGTTGAGTATTACTATCATTGCCATTTTACGGGAGAGAACTGAGGCAAAGTAACTTGCCCAAGATCACACAGCTAGTTAAGCTTCAGAAAGGAGGTTCAAACCCACAGTGTCTATCTCCAGAAACTATGCAGTTGGCAGCTGCACCATATTGCCTTTCAGGGTGCAGTTGAACTTGCGTTTGTATAATTTCTCCTATAGAAGATGAGGAATATCCTTTTTAAAACTGGAGAAATTTTGTCTTTTGTTTTGTGTTGTTTTGTGTTATTTTTTTTTAACAGTACTGAAGATTGAACACAGGGACCCGCTACTACTGAACAACATCCTCAGCCCTTTTTGTTTTTTGATTCAGGGTCTCACTGAGGCTGGCTTTGAATTTGAAACCCTCCTGCCTCAGCCTCCTGAGTTGCTGGGATTACAGGTGTGCATCACCAAGCCAGCCCATGTCCCTTGTTAAAGAGACCCTAAATTGCAATAAATAGATGGGTCTTGCATATGGGGGAACAGAAGTCTTCCCAGTTTCTCAAAAGTCACTGGTGGCTACATGTACCCTTTTTCAGAAGGTTTTCCTTCTTCCCTGGCCAAATTTAGTGAATCTGCTTTAACTACTTCCCCTTCCCCATCAAGTGATTGATACACAGCAGGGATGGAGCTGTCACCAAATAAATGAAGCTTCCCCAGTCCTGACATGGTGCATTAAAATATTCTTTAAATGTTTTCAGAGACATCAGCCCACTGAAGCAATCATTGTGTTACAGCAGTTACTTCACCTGATGGATATTACAGCTTTCAAATGGGAAGACATCATTTTTCAATACTTCAGTTATGACCAGACTCAGGCTTCAAAATTAAATTGACTTCTGAATGGGATACAATCTCACTGTGAGCACATTTCTTTTAAAATTCAGCAATTAAACTAAACAATACTAAAATATCATCAATGATTCATCACTGCACAGCAAATTCAAAAGACATCATTTTGTGAAGTAAAATGTCTTGGGCCTCCATCAGTGTGACTGCATTTAAGAAATATGGGTACATAAGCAGCAGTGATTTAGAGCTGCTACTGGATATGCAAGTACTCTATTTCTGGAGGAACTATACTTGATTAATAGATAAGTTGAATTATAGACCTCTATTGAGGATCTGGGTATAAAAGAGCATTCTCTAGCTCAGAGATTCTCAAACCCTGATCTATAGAGAGCAAACTTTCCATTCAGTTACCTTGGGAGCCTTTAGCAATATCTTTGAAGCAACATATTGTGCAAAGGCTTGATTGACATCCCTACTTCTTTAACCAGAGTAGCTCCCCATTGTACTTTGATGTATTGGGATTCTTCATAAGGTTTCCTTTAAATTGAAAAAAATATATTTTATTAAAATGATCCTTAGAGACAAAGAAAGAATCACATATTTATGATTTTCAGTGAGACTTTCTATCTTGCAGGGATACAGAATACACAGTACTAAGCAAACCAGCAAACTATGATTAAAATGTCTTGTGCAGGAAAGAATAATTTTGAGCCCACCCAAGGTCATTACATAATAACCAGAAGAGGAAGCACATTCTGCCAGGCATTTTATATTTATTATCACAATAAATCTTTAACCAAGATAATGTTCTCATCATTACCATTTTATGGAACAATAAACTGAGTTTCAGAGAGTTTAAGTAATCTGCATAAAATAACATAACTAATAAACTCTAGGGAAGGGATTTAAAGCCATGTCTGCCTGTCTCCAAAGTCCATGTTTCTTTAATGTACACCAAACATCTCCAACACATATTGCTATCACAGGATTTCAGAAATACATAACATCACTTTAGGCCATACGAGTCCCCAGAGGTTCACCAAATAATTCTATTGAGTCTAGGGCTCAATTCTATACAGTCTCTTTATCATTTTGCCCATTGTCTATTATAGTTTCAAAAGTGTTAAATGACAGAGATTACAGGGACCCTCAGGCTGCATTTAGCTTA
The DNA here is from genome assembly GCF_964194105.1 of Spermophilus citellus. NCBI lineage: Eukaryota > Metazoa > Chordata > Mammalia > Rodentia > Sciuridae > Spermophilus > Spermophilus citellus. The sequence goes on along the minus strand of NC_138190.1, from coordinate 111,212,235 downwards.
CAGTTGTGCTTTGTTTGGCCTACACAGAGTTTTATTTTCTAAAATTTATTATTTTAGCATGTATTAATTATGTATATTTTAAAATGTATTAATTATGCATATCCATCGGGTTCAGTTTGATATTTCCATACATTCAGGTATATATATATATATATATATATATATATATATATATATATATATATATCACATTTTGTTTATCCATTCATCTGTAGACAAGTACCTAGGCTGATTACATATCTTAGCTATTGAGAATAGCACGCAATAATCATGGGTATGCAGTTGCTTCTGATGTATGCTGATTTTATCTCCTTTTTATTATATATCCAGAAGTGAGAAAGCTGGATCATATGATAGATCAATTTGAGAAAACTCTATACTACTCTTCATAATGGCTGTACTAATTTACATTCAGACCAACAATGTATGAGTTCCCTTTTCTCCACATTCTCATCAGCATTTTATATTTTTAACTTTTTGTTGATAGGCATTATAACTGGGGTGAGATGGTATCTCAATGTGGTTTTCATTTGCATTTTCCTGATGATTATTGATATTGAACATTTTTTCATATACCAATTGGCCATTTGTATATCATCTTTTGAGAAGTGTCTGTTCAGATATTTTGCCCATTTTTAACTGGATTACTTATTTTTTGGTTAAGGTTTTTGAGTTTCTTACATATTCTGGATATTAACTCTCTGTCAGATGAATAGTTGACAAATCAATATTTTCTTCCATTCTGTAGGCTTTCTCTGCATTGATTGTTTCATTTGCTGTGCAGAAGCTTTTTAGTTTGATGAAATCTCATTTGTCAGTTTTTGCTTTAGTTACTTGTGTCAATGTTTTCTTCTAGTAGTTTCAGAGTTTCAGATCTTACATTTAGATCTTTGGTCCATTCTGAGTTATTTTTGTATAGGACTGCAGAATTTTAAAATCTGTACATTCTAATTAGGATCCCATTCTTATGGTTGTACATGATGTGGAGTTATACTGGTCGTGTATTCATATATGAATATAGGAAAGTTAGACCCAATTCATTCTACTGTCTTTCTCATTCCCATCCTTCCTCCCTTCCTTTCATTCCCCTTTGTCTAATCCAATGTACTTCTATTCTTCTGCCCCCTTATTTTGTGTTAGCATCTGCATGTCAAAGACAACATTCAGCCTTTGAGAGATTCAAATTTCCAGTTTTCTTTTTTTTTTTAGAGAGAGAGAGAGAGAGAGAGAATTTTTAATATTTATTTTTTAGTTTTTGGTGGACACAACATCTTTATTTTATTTTTATGTGGTGCTAAGGATCGAACCCAGCGCCCTGCACATGCCAGGCAAACATGCTACTGCTTGAGCCACATCCCGAGCCCCAGTTTTCTTTTTTGAAACATAGAATTTTTGGATAGCTTGGATCTTACATTTCTGTATGACAGAAATTACATATACCTAAATAGGTGTTGCCACATTTAAATAAAAGAACTATATGTTCTCTAGGTCATCACAGTACTTGTCATTCACTACTGAATTTCATTGGATATTGTCCTCCTTTATTCTATGTGCCTGACTTTTGTGGAAAATTCACTTTTATTAGGAACTAGAAACAAAAGGGGAGAGAAGCTTCCTCCAACTCTCTACCTGAAAAAGATACTAGTTGGAGGTTAGATTGAGAAGCACATAAATAACATGGAGTGAGATCACCATCCATGAATAGAGTATGAAAGAAATAGTGAATTCAGTAATTTAGCTGAAAAATACCAATACTATATAAAGTTAATAAGAGCATGAAAGAATATCTATTCATACAACACATACTTATTAAGTACTTTCCATGTTTCTCAAAGCAACAGGAAGACAGAAAGATATAAGACATGGTTCTTGCTCTCAAATTTCCCAGTCTAGTGAAGTAAAAAATATAAGAAAATGGACAATTAAATGTAAAAAATGAAAGGCATGATGTAAAAAATATACACAGTTATTATGGGGCCACAATGTATAAAACTAGGATGAATTTTATAAATGAAAATTAGAAGTCACTATGTGAAGAATAAATTAAAGAAGAAGAAAGGGCAATCAAAGTAAAGGAATAGCATTTTTGAAAACAGAGAATTTGAAACATCATGGCTCTTCAGAGAAGCATAAGTATTTTCTGTATGATTGTAACAAAGGAAGCATTCTGGGGAAGAAGTTGAAGAGGAAGTTAGAAGAATAAGCATATGCTCATACAAACTATATTCATATATTTATTCCACAGAAGCTTAAAGGTACTGATTAAGGCATTAGAAATATGGACAGAGAGAACCCTACCATTACAAAACATAATATGAAGGACTGAATCAGATAAATAAACAACATAATTGAATAACTAGATTAGTACCACTATGGAATTTTTTTTATTAAGTGTTATAATAGAAATGAATTAGAGTAGAATTTTTAAATAAGATAATCTAGAATATCCAATAGTTCATAAATCAAACCTACATATCTTTAAAAAAAGAACTCTCAATTTTATTCTATGGACCACAGGGAACCACAGAAGTGTTTTAAGAGGAATAGAATTGTGGTACAATCAGATGTGTGTTTTAGAAAGATAACTGTAGTAAAAGTGTGAAGGACAGATTGGATGAGGGAAATAGCAAAAGTAAGTACAGCAGTTGGAAGACTTGCTGGTAGCACAGATAAAGAGGTGACAACTTCAACTACACTGTTTTTTGTAGAGATGAAGAGAAATAGATGGATAAGGAGTTGTGGACTTGTTGAATGAGTATAATGAAGGAGAGGGGATTTGGTAGTAGACCCAGACTTCTTTTAGTACATCAGTACCCAACTATAGCTTAGTTTGAGTGAAGGTTAGGGAAGGTGAATTTACTTCAGAAAGCAATAATATTTAGTCATAGACTCTACTAACAGTTAGTTTGGTTGTAATGAAAATCATAGTTTTACCTGAGTAGTATCAGTCCCCTTTTAAAGCTATGCCCTAATTAGGTATCTTCTAGAAAGGTCACTATGGCATCTAGTATTTGATAAACCAACAAAACATTCATAGAGAATTTTACTCAAATCTATTATGATAAAAAAACATTTAAGGATGGAAAAATTCAGAGAATTACAGACTAGAAGGCAAGATAAAATAACAGCACAACAAGCAAGAGCTTCAGAGACAGAAAGACAAAACATTTTTAAGGGGATAGTGGCTGATGCAGAATACACTGGGGTAAACAGAAAATGTGGTATTCCAAATATTTTCTATAATTATTAAAATAGAAAGACATTAAGTACTCTATTTTTAGAAAGTTTGCAGAATTCTCTATTTCCAAATGATCTGCCTACCAAAAATTTATCCACCTTCTCCTAACACATTTTGATTAAGTCTCTATACATATATGGCAAATAGATTAGATTTTTCTTATGAAAATATAACACATTGAGAAATAACTGCCAGAATATTACCTAACAAAATCTAAGTCATGACAAATGAAGTACAACTTGGCAATTATTGGAAATCTCTTCAGCATAAATGAATGGACTCAGGAGAGAGTTAACATTTTAATAGAAATGTACATTCTAAATAAGATAGGATAAAATCAGCCTATTGAAACTGTGTAACAGAGGGTTACATTTTCTTCCCATCTGCTTCAGTTTCATTAAAAACCACCATCTGCAGAGAGAATTTATATATTAGAAAAACCACTTCATTTTTACTCCTGTGACTTTCTACATAAAATCCAAGTAGACACCTTTCTTTTATGTTGGTACACAAACGTAGAGGTGGCCTGATTTTTTTTTCTGTAAATTGAACTCAAGGACATTTACCCACTGAGCCACATTCCTAGCACTTTTTATTTTTTATTTAAAGATAAGATCTCAATAAATTGCTGAGACTGACTTTGAATTTGCAATTCTGGTGCCTCAGCCATGCAAGCTGCTGGGATTATAGGTGTGCAAGGTGGCCTGACTTTTGGCAGTAACTCTGATATTTGAAATCTATCTTTAAAATACCTGAATCTCATAATATATAGTCTAGAATCTTCAGGAAGAACATATAGGGGCTGGGACTTTAGCTCAGTGGCAGAGTGCTTGCCTAGCATGTGTGAGACACTAGGTTCAATCCTCAGCAGCACCACATAAAAAAATAAATAAATAAAAACTATTCTGTCCATCTACAACAACAACAACAACAACAAAATAGCACACACATACACACATACACACATACACATATATGTAAATAAAGAAAGAACATGTTAAGTAGAAGAGGCAAAATTCCACAAAGTCTCTAAAGATGGTAACTGAATCCCAGACTGCCTGAATCTATTGAATCCGGAGAATTCTGTACAGCAAGAGACTCTAAAGCTTTTCTCAGCTCATATGTAGTTTTCAGTTCTAAAGCACTGTCTTTGGTTGTCTTCTCTTTGCTTCCTACCTGATTTCCCAAGGCATTGTGACATTCTTTACATCATTATGGCTTGAAGTTCAGATCAACTCATATTCACTAAAGCAAAATGAAAGGTTTATTTAGTTTAGATGGGGCCCAATTAAGATCAGTGTTCCCAATCTTTATTGCACTTCATTTTAGATTCAATTTTTGGTATACTTAATGTACTTCTATATTTTAGTGATCAGCTTTAAAGATTGGTTTGGAATTCAGTGTTCTTAATTAACAAAATGAGAGCCATTTAGCTACTCTCAGAATAGCCTTCAGAGTATGCTTACACATATTCATTTAGCACAAATTCACTTCTTCATTAAAACAGAATAGTGATGTAAAATATCTTGTATATGTTTTATTGAGTGCTAAAAACATTTCAAAAGTATTAGAAACACATTTGTTTTAGCTAAAATATTTAATTATAAATAAGATGTATTAATATCTTATTCAAATAAAGCTGGGGCTTTTTTTTTTGGGGGGGGGGAGATAGGCTAAGCATGGCAGTGCATCCAAAAGAAAACAAATCTAGGGTTGGGAATATAACTAAGTGGTAGAACACCTACTTAGCATGTGTGAAGGCTGGGATTCAATTTCCAACTCCGGAAAAAACAAATGATCATGTCAGTGTTTTAGAAAAAAATAACACTGGAGCAGGGTCTTGAATGATGAGTAGATTTTCACAAGGCAAAATGGTGTATGGTTGGAATCACAAGGAAATTCCAAGAAGATGGAACACTTTGAGCAAATGCCAAAGGATATCCACATATAGTATATTAAAACTGCATAGGCTGGGGATGTGGCTCAAGTGTAGCACACTCGCCTAGCATGTATGAGACACTGGGTTCAATTCTCAGCACCACATAAAAACAAAATAAAGATATTTTGTCCATCTAAAAATAAATATTAAAAACTGCAGAGAATAATAATTAGCATAGTATAACTAGAATATAGTTTATCTGATAAGGAGGCAAGAGCAAATTAAATGCCAGAAACTAGGGTGGGTTGAGGTCAAGTTATGACAACCTTGAATGCTGTACAAAGGAATGTGGACTTTATATTATAGAAAATAAATAGACCATAAAATATTTAATCAAAATAATTATATGCTAAGAGTTATGTTTTAAGAAGAATATGGCAGCAATGTAGAGAATGAATCTGGGGATAAAGAACAGTAGGGATGTGAAGACTGATTAGAAAGCTAGCAGAAGCAGCTAAGAAACTGAACTAGAGAAGGAGTCTAGATGGAAAATAAAGAACAAAAAGGAGTCTGAAGAAATAGAAACAAGACTTGGAAAATGCTTTTAGGTTGAGAATAAAGGAAAGGAATCAAGCAACTATAACTGCTAGGTGACTAGCTTGATTAACTTAGTGGATAATTACATCTTTAGTTGCCAAAGAATTTCAATAGAAAGAAGTATGGAGTCAGGGTCACAGGGGTAATGAATTCAATTTAGGACAATTCATGCAACATCCAGCTGTGTATACAGATCTAGAGATAGAGAATTCAGGAGTTATTTGAAAGTATATTGAACCCACCCACAGAAAAAGTACAGAGAAAAAGAGAAGAAAGTTGAAAAACCCTAGAGGACATAAATATTTAGTCAGGGATGAGAGGAAGATGAATCAGAGGCAGAGCCTGAAATGGAATTGGCAATTTGTAGAGATGCTGGAAAGGTAAGAACCAGAGCTAAGAGAAAAGAGAAAATTCCAAGAAGGGATGGTAGTCCCTCTTCATCATAAAGATCCCACACTCCTGAATCCTCAACTAGCTGTCTTTTGTTACAATATAGTCACATACATCCAGATACAGAATGCCAGGAAACTAGTAAAATCCAAAGGTATATTATATTACTACCTAAGACCTTATCCAATATGGTAAGGTCTACCTACCCATGGAGCTGGGTTGAATCTTCAGGAGCTGAAAGAACTATTTTTTACTCTCAGCTCAGGCATAAGAAAGAGACTTGATGAGTGCCCTCTCCTTTGGAACCATTCCCCTAATCTTTTGTCATTTAAGCATCAACAAGAGACAACATGGGAAAAGAAACACAGATAAAAAGCCTTCTCCCCATGGCCATAGTCTCCTGTCCTCTTTCCATTAGGGCCCACTACAGTCAGAATTTTACTGTAACCAGGCTTAACCTAAAGCTATCCTCTAACTAAACCAAGGAAACACTTATTTGTTATATTCAGCTACACTGAGGTAAATTGACCAACCCAACTTACCATTTCTATTGTATCTTTTTTTTTAATTATTTTATTGTTGGTTGTTCAAAACATTACATAGTTCTTAATATACCATATTTCACAGATTGATTCAAGTGGGTTATGAACTCCCATTTTTACCCCGTATACAGATTGCTGTGTCACATCAGTTACATTTCCATTGATTTACAAATTGCCTTTCTAGTGACTGATGTATTCTGCTGTCTATCCCATTCTCCACAGAGTTACAATCCCTTGTGCATATCTCCCCAATCCCATTCCCTTCCACGATATTGAGATTGGTAAGTATAATTCTGATTGGTTTACACATATTAGTTACATTCATATTTACCTATAAAATATGTGCTAATATTTTTAATTTGTGGTGGTAGATTGTACTGGATATGGTTACATGACTATAATCCCAGAAACCCAAGGCTGAGTCAAGTTCTAGGCCTTATGCAACTTTGGAAGATCCTGCCTCAAAATTTTGAAAAAAAGCAAACAAACAAAACAAAACAACTATTTTTTTAAGAGGCTGGAAATGTGCTTCAGTGGTAAATTACCCCTGAGTGCAATGCCCAGAAGCAAAAAAAAAATAAAATAAAAAAGGTACTTCTTTGTGAATATTATTTTGGAAATTTTTACTTATATTAAATATGTATGATAGGATTTGCTTCTTATTCCTTAAGTTATCCAGTAATTCATATTTTAAACTCTAGAACATATGTGTGTATATATATATATATGCATATATATATATATATGTGTGTGTGTGTGTGTGTGTGTGTGTGTGTGTGTGTGTATATATATATATATATATATATATATATATATATATATATATATATCTTTTAACTACAATGTGTTCAGAGAAAGTTGGCTGCATGATATGGTTCTTTAAAATTTGTTTTCATTTCATTCAGGATCTAACACATAGTAAATTTTGGTAAATATTTTATGTAATCTTGAAAGCCATATTCTTTATTTCTTCTCTGAAATAATGTGGGGTGTGTGTGTGTGTGTGTTTGTGTATTAAGATCAAGCTTGTTAATAATATTGTTTCAGTTTTCTAAATACTAATTTTCTATCTGCTTGGTTTCTGTTTGATATGTCATCTCAAAAAGAAATATATGAAAATTACCATTGTAATAGAGTTTTATCAACTGCTACACATAAATTTATCAGTTAATAATATATATGTTTTGGAAGCTATTTTTTGTTTTGTTTTTTGGTTTTTTTTTTTTTTTTTTTTTTTTTTGGTCCATAAAACCTCATACCAGTTACAATTTCTTGGTAGCTTGGTACTATTATTATATTGTGATGTCCCTTTTTACCTTTTTTAATGCTCTGTGTTTTAAATTCTATTAAAAGAACCCTTATGGGGCTGGGATTGTGGCTCAGTGGCAGAGCACTTGCCTTGCATATAAGAGACCCTGGATCCTCAGCAACATATAAAAATAAAGAAATAAGTAAAGGTATTCTGTCCATCTACAACTTAAAAAAATTATAAAAAAACAAAAAATAAAAAAGAAGCCTTACTCAGCCCTCCTCTCTCTCCTCTTATAGGCAGCCTTAGCCCCCAATTTTTTAACTTGTTTAACCATGTTTCAATCCTAAAGTAATATATATTAAATTCTGTATACTTTAATAATAGACAAATTAAATCATATTGTGTATGTGTGTGTGTCATTTTAATTTTTGGTACCAGTGATTGAACTCAGGGATGTTTCACCACTGAGCCACATCTCCAGCCATTTTAATGTTGTACTTTTTAATTTTTTTTTCTCAGTTGCTTAGGGCCTACCTAAGTTTCTGAGGCTGGCTTTGAATGGGCAATCTTCCTGCCTCAGACTCCCAAACTGCTGAAATTACACATGTGTACCACCATATCCAGCTGTATGTATTCTTTGTTTTTTTTTAATTATTTTTTTTAGCTGTAGTTGGATACAATACCTTTATTTTATTTATTTATATGTGGTGCTGAGTATCGAACCCAGGGCCTCTCACATACTAGGTGAATGCTCTACTGCTGAGCCACAACCCCAGCCCCCTGTATATATTATTTTACAATTTCCATCAATCAACATTATGACTAACAGATTCATCCATGTTGTTGTACAGCTTTACTTTTGTTACTGTATATACTCACTGCACAAATGTACAATATTTCACTATTTTATGGTGGATAAACATTGGTGACATTTCCAGATTACAGCCATTAACAAATAGTGCTCGTAGGAACATTTCTATAAACATCTCTTGATATACATATAATAAACTCACCCTCTGGGTTTGGCAAACTGTTCCTGTAGTGGGCCAAATAGTAAATATATTAGGCTTTTTAGACCACATCACATACTATTTTAGCCACATATTCTTTTTGTTTTCTATAAACATTTAAAAATGTCAAAAAATCATTGTTTACAAGGTCTTACCAAAATTGGCCATAGAACATACTTGGCCATGGTCTATACTGTCAACCCTTATGGAGAAAATAGCAAGGAATACAATAACTGTCAAACTTTTATATTTTTGCCAGCAAGGGGAATGTAAAATGACATGTCATTGATTTTAATTTAATGAAGCTAAACATTATTTCCTATGCTTATTGGCCATTTGAGTTTCCTTTTATGTGAAATGACTACTCAAGACTTTGGCTCATTTTTCAAATGAATTGCTTTTTTGTATCTCTTGCATATTAATCCTTTCTGAGTTATATATTTGCACATATCTTCTGTTTATGTCTTATTGTTTGCTGAAAAGAAACTTTTGATCTTAGTATAATCCATCTATCTTTATTGTGAGAGCTTCTTTTCCCTTATATTGTTATCTTCAAGATTTTATAGTATTAGTTTTAAATCCTGAATATACCTGGTGCTATGATTTGAACACATTTCCCCCAAAGTTCACCTGTTGAAAACTTAATTCCCAATGCAACAGTGTTGAGAGGTGGGAACATTTAAGAGGTAATTAGTCTGTGAAGGTTTTGTCCTCATGAATGGATTATTGTTATTGTGGCAGTGGGATCATTATAATGGGAATGGATTCCTGATAAAATAGTAAGTTTGATTGCTCCCTCTCTCTTGCACACATATGCATTCTCTTGTCCTTCCACCTTTTCTCATGGGATGATTCAGGAGAAGTACTTTGCCAGATGCCAGCTCCCTGATCTTGGATTCCCTAGCCTCCAGAACCAGGAGAAATGAATTTCCATTTCTTATAAATCAGACTGTGATATTCTATTATAGCAGCACAAAATGATCTAAGGTGCATGGAATCTATTCTTATGTACAATGTGACATGGAAGTACAATTTCATAAAGTCCATACTTTCCCTATTGAACTAAACTGCTGATTTTTTATGAATAAATTCTTATTCAGTTATGCTTTAATAACAAATAACTCTCAAATCTTGGAGAATTACACAGTTTATTTCTCGCTCATATTGCATATTGACAGTACATCAGCACTAGGTCTCCTCTACATTTATTTATTTTTTTAATTCAAACTGAAAGAGTATTCCTTATTTGGAGCATGACTTTTTTTATTTTTCAAGAGAAAAGAATTGTAAAGTGATGCAGTGAAATTTCTGTCATTATAGTTATATAGTTACCATGGTTGAAGTTTCTGTCAGATGTACTATATGTCACCTCTGATCACATTTTTCCCCGCTTTGGTACCAGGGATTGAACACAGAGACCTTAACCACTGAGCAACATCCCTAGCCCTTATTTTTTACATTTTCTTTAGAGACAGGGTCTTGCTGAGTTGCTTAGGGCCTAAAGTTGCTGAGGCTGGCTTTGAACTCATGATCCTCCTGTCTCAGCCTCCCAAGCCACTAGGATTACAAGCATGGGCCACCTAGCTCTGATCACATTTTATTGGCCAAGAAAGGTGGGTCATGCCCAACATAGTAGGTTGTAAAGGCATGAAGGAAAGTACACTCCTCTCACATGATAGCATTGAAAGTTGTGAGTGGGGTTATATAATCCTCTTATAGGAAGTGGAGCAATTTGGGGGAATAAATAATACAGTGTTCTACATTTATGTGTGTATCTTATGGGCAATCCACTGTATTCTTCTGGTCAGGTAATCTATCCTGTGCACATGCCACACATTTTAATTAGTACAGTGTCATAATAATTATTGATAGCTAGTAAAGGCAAGGCTGTGCACCTTGACCTCTTTTTTGAATAATCTCTTGACTCCTCTTGGTCTTTGCTCTTCCATATAAATTTAAAATGTATTTGTAACATTAGAATATTTTAAAATATTTTACCCTACTAAGCATATTTTTCTTCTTTATTCCATTGGTATCTGATGAATATAAACAGAGTTGATGGATTTTTATGTTCAACAAACTTGCCAACTTGCTATTAATTGTATTAATTCTATAGATTTTTAAATTTCTTAATGTAGGTAATATATCAAGTATAAAAATGACAATTTTGTATACTTTTTCCATTGCCTCTGTTTTCCAATATTAATTTTGCTTTTTGTGTATTATATACAAAAATAACTGATTTTTAAAAATGTTTTTTAGTTGTCAATGGACCTTTATTCTATTTATTTATATGTGGTGCTGAGAACTGTACCTAGTGCCTCACACATGATAGGCAAGCACTCTACCACTGAGCTACCACCCCAGCCCAAAGAACTGACTTTTTTGGAACTCCAATCTGTTGTTTTCATTTACTCCTTTGGTTATGATATATTTTAGTGTATTCCACTCATTTTGTGTTTTTTTTTTTAATTCACTGTAAGCCTTTTTTCTTTTTTGGGTATCCTGAAATCTCAGATTATATTTTTATCTCAAGAATCATTAAGTTTTATATTTTTTATATGTCCTTACCTAAAAATGTCTCTAGTAATTTCTAACAGTATTCAGTGCATCTTTGTTGATTTTCACAAAAATAAAACAAAACAACGTTGACTTCCTTTAAATAACCACTGATAATACTGAGGAGTACCAGCTCAAACCCTATTATTGCTATTATACATTTAGGTTTCAACTATTATTTTAATTGTAAAATGCTACTTTCCATTCAATAGGGAATTAAATTTACTGAAACATCATCAACATCTGTGGCTTGCCATTGTTTCTTGAATCCACACCTTTACATTCACTTTTCTTTTTGTAGAAAGACATCCTTCAGACTATCTTCCAACAAAAGTTTTTGTGTGGTTATGCATACTAATTTTTATATTTTAAACAATATATTGTTTTTGCTTTTGGATGGTAGTTGCACTGAACTGATTATACCATGGACTTCTGGCACCTTCTTTGTATTGATGAGAAATCCACTTGTTAAATTATTGCTCTTTAATAGATCATCTGTCTTCTATGTACTGTAGCTTTTAAACTTTTTCCTATATTCTTAATATTTTGCAATAACATTCTGCAGTTTCATCAAGTTGTATCTATTTATGAATTTAGTTTTAATTATCTTGCTACTTAACGTTTACTTTTGAAGTACCATTGCTTTCTTCAATTCTAGAAATTGTCCTCAAAGACACTTTGAATGTTTTTTCTCTACCATTCCCTCTCATTTATTATTTTATAAATCCTATAATACTTATAGTGGAACCTCTCAATGTATCTTCTATTTTATTATCATTCATCATTTCTATATCTTTATGTGTGCATTCTGAATGGATTCTTTGGCCACACATTCTATTTCATAAATTTCCTCTTTGCTTATGGCTAGTTTTGATTTATCTTGTCTACTGAATTGTTTATTCAATAATTGCATTTTTCACTTCTAAGATTTCTTATAGGGTCATTTTTATCTCACCCTATTTATATCCTATTATCTCGATTTTATATATAATTAAATTGTTTTATTAATATTATTCATTTACTTATCTACTTGTGGATCCTAAATACACTTCATTTAAAACTTTTTTTTTCATTTTAAATGAAACAAATGTATCCTCAAACTTTGGTTATCTGGGCTATTTTTCCTAACATTATTTTTACTATGTGGGATTTATAGATTTATTGTATATAGGGTATGTTTTAGTCAGCTTTTTCACCACTGTTACCAAAAGACCTGACAAGAAAGGTTATTTGGGGCTCACTGTTTCAGAGTTCTCAGTCAATAGACAACCAACTCCATTCCTCAGGGCCAGATGTGAGACAGAACATCATGGCAGAAGGGTGTGGTAGAAGAAGGCAACTCAGGACATGATATGATAAGAAGCAGAGAGGTTCATCCCCCAGTAGATTTAAAAAAATATGATATATACATGCAATGGGATGTTTCTCAGGTATAAAAAGGAATGATTCTGATATATACTATTACATGGATGAACTTTTAAAAATTATGCTAGGAGAAATAAGACAGGCATAGATAAACAGTATATGACTTCACTTATGTAAATATCTATACAAGGCAAAGATGTGGATTAGAGGCAAAGATAGAAGTAGATTAATGGTTACCAGGGCCAGGGTGAAGAAATAAAGTTATTGCCTAATGGGTATAGATTTTCTGTTGAATATAATGGAATATTTTTTACAAATGGATAGTGCTGATGGTTCTAAAACACTATGAATGCATTAATGCCAAGAAGTATATAGTTAAAATGGTTTAAAAATCAGAAATTTTATATTATGTGCATTATATCATAATAAAAAACTAGAAATAGGTAAGGCAGAAAGATTGTGGATAATAATATTTTAATATGTTTTTTTTCCTTTTCACATATACCACTGTTACATAGTAGATGTAGAAACTTGGGCAAACCATTTCATTTTCTGACACTCACTTTCATCATCTGTTAAATTGGAATCATTTCACACTGCTAGGCTCAGTTGGTTTGAAGTTCATTTGCAATCTAATATGTACAAAGTACCTAGTAGTATAAGTGCTTCAAGTACTTAGCCCTTCACATTTTATAATAAGCATGTGATTTTAATGTAGTTTTTCTATTAATAATAAAAGTGGCTTTCCTGATGTTTAGTTAGCTTTTCACTGATGTGACCAAAATACCCAATTAAAACAACTTAAGAGGAAGGAAGTTTTATTTGGGGTTAATGGTTCCAGAGTTATTAGTCCATAGACAGCTGACTCTGTTGCTCTGTGTCCAAAGTGAAGCAGCACATCATGGAAGGGGCCAGCAAGGAAAGATGCTGAGTTCATGGCAGGGTCAGAGAGCAGAGGTATGGGGCATAGGGAAGATGCACCCTTCCAGGATATGCCTCCAATGACCCACCTTTTCCAGTCATGCCCCTATAGCTACCACCCAGTCTACTCAACCTAAGATGGACTGTTAGGTTACAAGTCTCACAATCCAATGATTTCATCCCAAAACATTTCTGTATTAATATAGGAACTTTCAGGGCACATCTTATATCCCATCCACAACAGCTAGAGATGGCTATTAAAGCACATCTTCTGGGGAAGGGATTTTTGCTATATAACAATTATAGCCTGGACCAAGTAATTGCTTCAATCACCAAATAGTGTGCAAAAAACCAAAATGTCGAGATTTTTTTATCACAAGCATCTTCTACTTAATGATCCTAAATAAATTCTTTAACATCTCTCCTAAACACTCCTCAGCTGAACCTTCCACACACAGTAACACCATCATATGCTCAGCTGATCAAAACAGAGGTACTTCCTTCCTTGTATTGCCCACCCCACACTCATTCTGCTACCAAATTCAGTCCACTCTACTTCCAACACACATCACTGATAGGCCTCTTTTTCTTTCTCATTTACACTGTTACCACCTGGATTGATTGCCCCAAAATTCAGACTTCCTCTATAATTTTTTTTCTATTCTACACAGAGTAACCAGAGTGACCCTGAATATAGAGATTGGGTTATATAACCCTGTTTGAAACTCTCCATGGTTTCTCATGCACTTTGAATGAGTCCCAGACTTCTTTTTTTTTTTTTTATTGGCCATCCTAGGCCTAGATTTTTTTTTATTGGTTGTTCACAACATTACAAAGCTCTTGACATATCATATTTCATACATTAGATTGAAGTGGATTATGAACTCCCAATTTTACCCCAAATGCAGATTGCAGAATCACGTCGGTTACACATCCACAATTTTACATAATGCCCTATTAGTAATTGTTGTATTCTGCTACCTTTCCTATCCCCTACTATCCCCCTCCCCTGCCCTCACATCTTCTCTCTCTACCCCATCTACTGTAATTCATTTCTCTCCTTGTTTATTTTCCCATTCCCCTCACAACCGCTTATATGTAATTTTGTATAGCAATGAGGGTCTCCCTTCATTTCCATGCAATTTCCCTTTTCTCTCTCTTTCCCTCCCATCTCATGTCTCTGTTTAAAGTTAATCTTTTCTTCCTGCTCTTCCTCCCTACTCTGTTCATAGTTGCTCTCATTATATCAAAGAAGACATTTGGTATTTGTTTTTTAGGGATTGGCTAGCTTCACTAAGCATAATCTGCTCTAGTGCCATCCATTTCCCTGCAAATTCCATGATTTTGCCATTTTTAGTGCTGTGTAATATTCCATGGTGTATAAATGCCACATTTTTTTTATCCATTCATCTATTGAAGGGCATCTGGGTTGGTTCCACAGTCTAGCTATTGTGAATTGTGCTGCTATGAACATCGATGTGGCAGTATCCCTGTAGCGTGCTTTTTTAAGGTCTTCAGGGAATAGTCCGAGAAGGGCAATAGCAGGGTCAAATGGTGGTTCCATTCCCAGGTTTCCCAGGAATCTCCAAACTGCTTTCCAAATTGGCCTCACCAATTTGCAGTCCCACCAACAATGTACAAGTGTACCCTTTTCTCCACATCCTCGCCAGCACTTGTTGTTGTTTGACTTCATAGTGGCTGCCAATCTTACTGGAGTGAGATGGTATCTTAGGGTGGTTTTGATTTGCATTTCTCTGACTGCTAGAGATGGTGAGCATTTTTTCATGTACTTGTTGATTGATTGTATATCCTCCTCTGAGAAGTGTCTGTTCAGGTCCTTGGCCCATTTGTTGATTGGGTTATTTGTTATCTTATTGTCTAATTTTTTGAGTTCTTTGTATACTCTGGATATTAGGGCTCTATCTGAAGTGTGAGGAGTAAAAATTTGTTCCCAGGATGTAGGCTCCCTATTTACCTCTCTTATTGTTTCTCTTGCTGAGAAAAAACTTTTTAGTTTAAGTAAGTCTCATTTGTTGATTCTTGTTATTAACTCTTGTCCTATGGGTGTCCTATTAAGGAATTTGGAGCCCAACCCCACAATATGTAGATCGGAGCCAACTTTTTCTTCTATCAGACGCAGAGTCTCTGATTTGATATCAAGCTCCTTGATCCATTTTGAGTTAACTTTTGTGCATGGCGAGAGAAAGGGATTCAGTTTCATTTTGTTGCATATGACTTCTTAATATGTCTCTTCATACCCATGCATGATCTATCCTTTACCTACTGGCCAGCTTCACCGTGGCTTTCTATTCCTTCAATTACTTTTCACTAGTCACACTCATCTTCATTCCTTGGACTTCTTTCCTTCTAGAGACCGCGACCATTCTGTGGCTCTGCCTGAAATATTTTTATCTCATTTTCTTCTGGTTTCTGTCACTTCTTTAGGACAACTAACCATGAATCTATACCTAAAGTCAGTTCTTTAATGACTCTTATCACACCTGCACATTGACTTATGCACTTTTTTCCTGCTAGTTTCTCATATAACATAATGTCATCTCTCTAAAAATACAGGAGCCACAGTTGCTTTATTTACTATTATCTCTGTAGTACAACCATGGTGCCTAGCACATTGGTGAGTCTCAATAAACAATTGTTAAATGATTCACTAAGTAAGTAAGCAAGCAATAGTGCAGTACATATTAGTATTTATGTGTCTCATGAATATATACAATTGTATGTATTAATGTCACTCAAGTAAAATAATTACATGTGCATGACAATACGTTGTCATTTTGATCAGTCACGGGACATTACTTGAACATTTAAATTTCCACACAGACCATGACCATCTCATATTCCACAACAAAGTGTTTTATGGGAGTTGTGTGGATGAGTCATCAGTCTGAATATTCTTGCTTTTCTGGCACTCTGTAAATAATCCAATCAAGATCCAGGACAATCATTTCTAATGAGACCCTTTTAAATTTGAATGTTTTGATGGGTCTGGTTATATTGCATCATATACTAAACTGATTTTATTTTTTTAATCTAGTACTTTTTTAAAGTTAACCCTTCACTTACATCCAAATTCAATCACACACTCATGTACCCACAAACCTGCAACAACACATACACACAGGTTTCTATTTGTATCCATAGCAGTACTTTTAAAACAACAGAATTTTCCTTATTCTTTATGATTGCAACACTAGATTCAAACTGCAAAAAGTACATTGTAAACAGAGTTCTTGCACAATAGAGGTAGTCAGAGAGCTGGGAAATAGGGGACTTTCATAGACCAGTTTCAGAGGAGATTTTGAAAACCCCTCTTTATGATGTTTGTTAATGCTCCTCTGGCCAAGTGTTTGTTGATGTCTAAATCAAGACTTTCATTATCTGATACTCTATAAGCTTTTTACCTTGGTAAAATTGACAATGGAAAGCTACTTCTCCAAGTTAATTAGGTTTTTCATTAACTTTTTAGCTCTGGTATCATTTTGCTTTCAATATGATGGAGAGTGTTTTGAAGTACCAAATTTAAGTAAGGATCATACAAACTTAATTTGGGAGGCTACAGATATCCTTTAGCCAACTTTCATTAGATTGGGCTGCAATCAGTCAAAGGAGAAGGAACAGTTAGAGGAGGATATGTTCTCCAATTGCAAGTAGTTTAAAATGTGCTATTAGGGCAATTCAGTGGTTGATTTGGTTTATACAATTTAATTAAAAGGCAACAAACCTTTAGTACTCATCATTTCATATTAGCACTCTTATGCTTGAAAGCTGTTCACACCAAATCACATCTTCTTAATATAATTACCAGCTCACCATAAAAGACAAACCGCAGCCTGAAGTAAGCTAAGGCCATAGAATGTTAGCCCAGAAAAAGCCTTCAGCCATCATTTATTGAAGAGATTTCAAAAACTTTAACAAACTCTTTTCTCAAACACTGTTTTAGAAAGGAAGCACTAAATGTAAAACACATAATGGTAATGACATTCATAGCTAATTCCTGAATGGCCTTAGCTTTATGCCAGGCCTTGTTCTACATTCTGTACAGTAACTTATTTAATCTTCACAAAATCTCTAATATCAACATTCTTATTTTATACATTGGTAAAAAACAAAAGACGGTTAATACCATTCTAGTAAGTTGTAAATCCAGGATGCAAAGGCTGGCAATCAGCTGTTAGAGTCTGTTAACCACTGTTGCCTCTGTAGGATAAAGAAAACTATTCCAATCAGGAAGGGAAATACAGAGTTCCTGCTTTAATGAACTCTAGAGAGCTATCCCCAAAGTAATCCCCTTCCCCTTAGACCCCTTGCACAGGAATTTATTAGATAGTTATTTATCAGATAGCAATAATGATGGGACCAACATCAAACATGAAAGAGCAAAATGTATTAATGTAGGATCTGAGTCTCTAAGAGGAGTACAGACTTCACCAGCCAGAATTTGGTAGTAAGAGAGGTGGCAATATTGTGAAAGGAAAGTTTTATGTGCTAATTACAGAAGGACTACACTTGTAAGGAGTCAAGTCAATACAATGGGTTGAACCATATCACTAAAAAGTGTCACCAGAAAGGGAGTTTGTAATACACAATTTAGTATCCTGCCTTATGGGGCACTTATCAACCAAACACTCACAAGGTCTGGGGTATTAGCTAAGGAGTGAGAAATCTAGGGAGAGTTGAGTGAGAGGAACTTGGTTGAGCTCCCCTTGGAAGAAAAGGAATTAACATCAAGCAGCTACCACAGACTGGTGGGTCCTTTTCATTACATGTGCACGTGCACACACACACACACACGTACATCCACACACCTATTCATATTTTTTCTTTCCACAGAAATAGTAGGTTTTATACTGATGACCGAATCCTGGAATCCAGAGAGGTTATGCTGCTTATTCAACATTTACATTTGCCAAATGAGGGCTTATTTTGTTGTTGTAATGGTTAACTTGAAAATGACTTCTGAAAGAAACTCTATGGGTATTTGAAATGGTTCCGTAATTAGTTAGATACTACTTTATTTTTTTTATTTTTTTTAATTTTTTTTATTGGTTGTTCAAAACATTACAAAGCTCTTGACATATCATATTTCATACATTAGATTGAAGTGGGTTATGAACCCCCAATTTTACCCCAAATGCAGATTGCAGAATCACATCGGTTACACATCCACAATTTTACATAATGCCCTATTAGTAATTGTTGTATTCTGCTACCTTTCCTATCCCCTACTATCCCCCCTCCCCTCCCCTCCCATCTTCTCTCTCTACCCCATCTACTGTAATTCATTTCTCTCCTTGTTTATTTTCCCATTCCCCTCACAACCTCTTATATGTAATTTTGTATAGCAATGAGGGTCTCCCTTCATTTCCATGCAATTTCCATTTTCTCGCCCTTTCCCTCCCATCTCATGTCTCTGTTTAATGTTAATCTTTTCTTCTTGCTCTTCCTCCCTACTCTGTTCATAGTTGCTCTCATTATATCAAAGAAGACATTTGGTATTTGTTTTTTAGGGATTGGCTAGCTTCACTAAGCATAATCTGCTCTAGTGCCATCCATTTCCCTGCAAACTCTATGATTTTGTCATTTTTTATTGCTGCATAGTACTCCATTGTGTATAGATGCCACATTTTTTTTTATCCATTCATCTATTGAAGGGCATCTGGGTTGGTTCCACAGTCTAGCTATTGTGAATTGTGCTGCTATGAACATCGATGTGACAGAATCCCTGTAGCATGCTCTTTTAAGGTCTTCAGGGAATAGTCCGAGAAGGGCAATAGCAGGGTCAAATGGTGGTTCCATTCCCAGGTTTCCCAGGAATCTCCAAACTGCTTTCCAAATTGGCCTCACCAATTTGCAGTCCCACCAGCAATGTACAAGTGTACCCATTTCTCCACATCCTCACCAGCACTTGTTGTTGTTTGACTTCATAGTGGCTGCCAATCTTACTGGAGTGAGATGGTATCTTAGGGTGGTTTTGATTTGCATTTCTCTGACTGCTAGAGATGGTGAGCATTTTTTCATGTACTTGTTGATTGATTGTATATCCTCCTCTGAGAAGTGTCTGTTCAGGTCTTTGGCCCATTTGTTGATTGGGTTATTTGTTATTGTCTAATTTTTTGAGTTCTTTGTATACTCTGGATATTAGGGCTCTATCTGAAGTGTAAGGAGTAAAAATTTGTTCCCAGGATGTAGGCTCCCTATTTACCTCTCTTATTGTTTCTCTTTCTGAGAAAAAACTTTTTAGTTTAAGTAAGTCTCATTTGTTGATTCTTGTTATTAACTCTTGTGCTATGGGTGTCCTATTAAGGAATTTGGAGCCCGACCCCACAATATGTAGATCGGAGCCAACTTTTTCTTCTATCAGACACAGAGTCTCTGATTTGATATCAAGCTCCTTGATCCATTTTGAGTTAACTTTTGTGCATGGCGAGAGAAAGGGATTCAGTTTCATTTTGTTGCATATGGATTTCCAGTTTTCCCAACACCATTTGTTGAAGATGCTATCCTTCCTTCATTGCATGCTTTTAGCCCCTTTATCAAATACAAGATAGTTGTAACTTTGTAGATTAGTCTCTGTGTCCTCTATTCTATACCATTGGTCCACCCGCCTGTTTTGGTACCAGTACCATGCTGTTTTTGTCACTATTGCTCTGTAATATAGTTTGAAATCTGGTATCGCTATACCACCTGATTCACACTTCCTGTTTAGAATTGCTTTTGCTATTCTGGGTCTTTTATTTTTCCATATGAATTTCATGATTGCTTTATCTATTTCTACAAGAAATGCCGTTGGGATTTTGATTGGCATTGCATTAAACCTATAGAGAACTTTTGGTAATATTGCCATTTTGATAATGTTAGTTCTGCCTATCAATGAACAAGGTATATTTTTCCATCTTCTAAGATCTTCTTCTACTTCTCTCTTTAGGGTTCTGTAGTTTTCATTGTATAAATCTTTCACCTCTTTTGTTAGGTTGATTCCCAAGTATTTTATTTTTTTTGAGGATATTGTGAATGGAGTGTTTTTCCTCATTCCCGTTTCAGAAGTTTTGTCACTGATATACAGAAATGCCTTTGATTTATGCGTGTTGATTTTATATCCTGCCACTTTGCTGAATTCATTTATTAGTTCTAGTGGTTTCTTTGTAGACACTTTTGGGTCTTCTAGGTATAGAATCATGTCATCTGCAAATAGTGATAATTTAAGTTCTTCTTTTCCTATTTTTATGCCTTTAATTTTTTTCGTCTGTCTAATTGCTCTGGCCAGTGTTTCGAGAACTATATTGAATAGAAGTGGTGATAGAGGGCATCCCTGTCTTGTTCCAGATTTTAGAGGGAATTCCTTTAACTTTTGTCCATTCAGAATGATGCTAGCCTGAGGCTTAGCATAGATAGCTTTTACAATGTCAAGGTAAGTTCCTGTTATCCTTAGTTTTTCTAATGTTTTGAACATAAAGGGATGCTGTACTTTGTCGAATGCTTTCTCTGCATCTATCGAGATGATCATATGGTTCTTATCTTTAAGTCTATTGATGTGGTGAATAACATTTATTGATTTCCGTATATTGAACTATCCTTGCATCCCAGGGATGAATCCTACTTGATCATGGTGCACAATTTTTTTGATATGTTTTTGTATTTGATTCGCCAGAATTTTATTGAGGTTTTTTGCATATAGGTTCATTAGAGATATTGGTCTGTAGTTTTCTTTCTTTGAGGTGTCTTTGTCTGATTTCGGAATCAGTGTGATGTTGGCCTCATAGAATGAATTTGGAAGAGCTCCCTCTTTTTCTATTTCCTGAGAAAACTTGAAAAGTATTGGTTTTAATTCTTCTTTAAAGGTTTTGTAAAACTCCGCTGTATACCCATCCGGTCCTGGGCTTTTCTTGGTTGGTAGTCCTTTGATGGCTTCTTCAATTTCATTCATTGATATTGGTCTGTTCAAATTGTGTTTATCCTCCTGACTCAGTCTGGGCAAATCATATGACTTAAGAAATTTATCGATGTCTTCACTATCTTCTATTTTATTGGAATATAGGTTTTCAAAATAATTTCTAATTGTCTTCTGTATTTCTGTAGCATCTGTTGTAATATTGCCTTTTTCATCCCGTATGTTAGTAATTTGAGTTCTCTCTCTTCTTCTTTTCGTTAGCATGGCTAAAGGTCTGTGAATCTTATTTATTTTTTCGAAGAACCAACTTTTAGTTTTGTTATTTTTTTCAATAGTTTCTTTTGTTTCAATCTCATTGACTTCCGCTCTGATTTTAATTATTTCTTGCCTTCTGCTACATTTGCTGTTGTTTTGATCTTCCTTTTCTAGGGCTTTGAGATGAAGTGTGAGCTCATTTATTTGTTGGTTTTTTCTTTTTTTGAGGAATGACCACCAGGCGATGAATTTTCCTCTTAAAACTGCTTTCATTGTGTCCCATAGATTCCGATATGTTGTGTCTGTATTTTCATTTATCTCTAAGAATTTTTTGATTTCCTCCTTTATGTCTTCTATAACCCATTGATCATTCAGTAACATATTGTTCATTTTCCATGTGATGTAGGATTTTTCCTTCTTTATTTTATCATTGATTTCCAGTTGCATTCCATTATGATCAGATAAAATGCATGGTATTATCTCCACCCCTTTATATTTACTGAGGGTTGCCCTATGGCATAATATATGGTCTATTTTTGAGAGGGATCCATGTGCTGCTGAGAAAAAAGTATATCCATTTGATGATGGTTGATATATTCTATATATGTCAGTTAAGTCTAGGTTATTGATTGTGATATTGAGTTCTATAGTTTCTTTGTTCAACTTTTGTTTGGAGGATGTGTCCAATGGTGAGAGAGGTGTGTTGAAGTCACCCATAATTATTGTGTTGTGGTCTATTTGATTCTTGAACTTGAGGAGAATTTGTTTTATGAATGTCACAGCACCATTATTTGGTGCATAAATATTGATAATTATTATGTCTTGTTGGTGAATGGTTCCTTTTAACAGTATATAATGTCCTTCTTTATCCCTTTTGATTAACTTAGTCTTGAAGTCGATTTTATTCGATATGAGGATGGCCACCCCTGCTTGCTTACGAGGACCGTGTGCGTGGTATATTTTTTCCCATCCTTTCACCTTCAGCCTGTGTATGTCTTTTCCAATCAGATGTGTCTCCTAGAGGCAGCATATTGTTGGATTTGTTTTTTTTTAATCCATGATACCAGCCTATGTCGCTTTATTGGAGAGTTTAAGCCATTAACATTCAGAGTTACTATTGATATATGGTTTGTACTTCCATCCATGTTTGATTATTTATCCTTTTTTTAAAAAAATTAGTTTGTTTCTCCATGATTATCTTTCCCCTCGCCCTCTGTCTTTACCGAGGCACTTCCCACTGATGGTTTTGGTTATTGTTTTTCATTTCTTCCTCGTGTAGTGTTTTGCTCAAAATGCTTTGCAATGGTGGTTTTCTGGCTGCAAATTCTTTTAACTTTTGTTTATCATGAAAGATTTTTATTTTGTTGTCATACCTGAAGCTTAATTTTGCTGGATACAGAATTCTTGGTTGGCATCCATTGTCTTTCAGTGTTTGAAATACATTGTTCCATGACCTTCTTGCTTTCAGTGTCTGTGATGAAAAATCCGTTGTTAACTTTATTGGTTTACCCCTGAATGTAATCTGTCTCCTTTCTCTTGTAGCTTTTAATATTTTCTCTTTGTTCTGTATATTGGATATCTTCATAACAATGTGTCTTGGCGTTGGTCTACTATGATTTTGTGTGCTCGGTGTCCTGTATGCATCTTCAATTTGTATATCTGTTTCCTTTTTTATTTCTGGAAAGTTTTCTGTAATTATTTCATTCAGCCGGTTACTCATTCCCTTGTTTGAATCTCTGTACCTTCTTCTATCCCAATGACTCGTAAGTTTGTTTTTTTTATGTTATCCCATAACTCTTGGATGTTTTTCTCGTGATTTTTTACCAGCCTTTCTGAGTTGGCTAGACTCTTTTCAAGATGATATATTTTGTCTTCATTATCTGACGTTCTGGCTTCTAATTGCTCCACTCTGTTAGTGATCCTCTCAATTGAGTTTTTAATTTGGTTTATCGTTTCCTTCATTTCTAGAATTATTGTTTGATTATTTTTTATAATCTCTATCTCCTGATAAAGATGCTTAACTTCTTCTTTTATCTGTTTATGTAATTCATTCTCAATGTGTTCTTTCGCTGCTTGAATTTGCTGTCTTGTATCCTCTTTGAGGTTCCATTCCATCTGTCTAAGGTGTTCCTTGAGTTCTTTATATGACCATTTTTCTGATGACTCTAGGTCCTCCTGAATATTTAGGCTGCCCTGCATTGTTTGTACTCCTTTTCTTCCTTGCTTTTTGAAGCTGCTCATGTTACTTCTTGTTCTGTTTGACTGATGAGTTACTGTTTACTCCTATAAATTTATTTGATGCTTGGGAGGAAAGGTATTAGAAGGGAAGGGAAGAAGTCACTAAAGAGAATGAGAGTAAGCAGGTAGAATTCAAGGAAGGGGGGGTAAGATAATTGAAAAGAAATGCAAAGGCAAAAGAAGAAAAAAATAGGAAATAAAAAAAGAAAAAATATTTTTTAAAAAATAATAAAAAAATTAAAATTAAAAATAGAAGAAAAAAAATTTTAAAAAAAATTTAAAAAAACAACAAGAAAGAAAAAATGAAAATGAAAGAAAAACCCAAATCAAAAAAAAAGAGAAAAGAAAAAAAAGAAAAAAAAACTAATAAATGCAGTCTTAGAGTTTGATTAACTTCTCTTCCAGTAGGTGGCTCTGTGCCCACCAGGCCAAGTTTCTCCTGTCAATACGTGGGAACCAATCACTGTGCAGCAGCTCCTCCCAGACTGGGCGAGTCTCCAATCCTGAGTGCCTAGGGCCTCCTCTTGTGTCTAGTCACTTCCCACTTTTCCTCTAGCCAGGCCCCTCTCACGGGGGCTGCTCACCACAATACTGGGTACACGCCAGGTCTGGTGCTCCCGGGAGCCCTGTTTTCATGAACGACTGGGCACACTCTTCCAGTTTGCCATTCCCTCAGACCCTAAGTTTGTAGAGCTTGGGGCTGAGAATCCTCAGCGAATTTTACTTGCCCTCTGGTAGCCACGCCCCAGGTAGCTGGTGCAAGAGACCTCAGCTGCCAGCCCTGGTGGGAGCGGTAGTTCTGCGCCGCGGGTTCCGCACCACCTCTGATTCCCTCGGGCTGGCTATCGCGCTCATGGGAGAGCTGGGAGGGGCCCTTAAGGTCTCCCCGATGTGTGGAGAGGGAAGGCTAGGGAATTACACACCTGTAGCCGCAGGTTTCAATGAAGTTATCTCCTCCGCCGCAGTCTGATGACGTCTGTTCTCTGCCATGGTGGTGTCTCTTGCAAATGGCGACAGTTCGTTTCCCTTTGCCGGGAGACCAATGCAACTGGTGGGTCTTTACTGTCTCTCCCAAGCCCCGTTTCAAACCTGTGGCCACTACCTATGAAGGCTCGGTAGGCATTTACCTCCGTAGGATCAGAAGGGCTGACCAGTTGTTTCAGCCGGATGGATTAGTGCTGAGTCACAGCTGCTTGTCTGCGGGAAGCAGGCGAACAGGAGCTTGAATTCAGCCAATCCGGGCTCAGTGTGTGTTCTGAGAGGCCCAGACTGTTCGCCCCAGATCCACGTCAGCTCAGCATTGCCTAGTGATCCAGATAATCCATGTACAGAAACGCCTCAGTTATCCGGAGATCAGACATCCGGCAGCCTAAAGCATCCGGAACGGCTCCGAACCCAGAAAAAAAAGCAGCGTCTCTGGCTGCAAGCGAGCAGCTCCTGAAAAAGCCAGCAACAGCGAAAATATCTAGATACTACTTTAATGAGTTTTTTTTCCATATCAGTGATTTCCATTTGTTTAAATCATGGTTTTGTCCATATCTACTGATGTAAATGACAATATTTAGATTACTGTTGACACACCTGAATAAAATTTCACTTACAAAAAGGAAACCATTATTGCCGAACTATAGCAATTATCTTTCTTGCTACTGATTAACTGATCTCATTTACACTGTTACTGGCTTTTGGAGAAATAAAACAAAATTAATTTCTTAAATGTATCAAATTAACAAAAGCATTTAAAGATAAAAGTCATTCTAATCTTATTGAAGGAGATATTTGCCTATTGTAAGAGTATTTTTAAAAAGAAAAAGAGAACCTGATTTCTTTGCTGTCTGTAAAGCAAGAAACTGATACCCAAGTCTTATCATTTATCCCTCTAAAATACCAGGGCCAGACCAAAGTCCTTATGTAATTTTGTGTATTAGAAATGTTATATTCACAGCATCCATCTCAGAAATTCCAGTAAATTTCTTATATGCATTTTTGTTTTAGTTTGCATTTCCATGATTATTAATGAGTTTTAACATCTTTTACTATGTTTTATAACATTTGTAGCATTTGGACATCCTTATTTTGTGAAACTGCATGTATTTTAAAATTTTTATTTCAAAATAATTTCAAATTTGCAAAAATATGCAAAAATGCTAGAGATTTCCCATAAACCCCTCATACTTTTTTAAAGGTTTTTCTTCATGCTTTTATTATTTTATTTGTTTCATTTTTATGTTGTGCTAGGGATCGAACTCCGTGCCTTACACATGCTAGGCAAGCACTCTGCCAGGGTTCTATAGCCCCAGCCCCTTCATGCCTTTTATTCAAAAATGGGTAATTTCCCCATTAGGTGTTTTCAAAGACTCTAGTCACCATGAAACATCAGAATTATTCTGTTAGGAACAAAGTAAGACTATACCTATTTGACAAACATGACCGCATAGAAATGGTTCTCCTGCCATTTTGCAGATAACAATTTGACAACCTATGAGATTGTTGTAAAAGGCCTTCAACTAGAATTAAAGCAGTAACTAAGGTAGAAGATTAATACATTCCAGCTATAAAAAGCTTCTGACCCCAACATCAGTCCAGAGTATGTGAATCACTTCTTAAAATTCAAATTATATTTCATGAACTTAAGTGAACCCTTTCTAAAATGATAATTCTTACATTTTATAATGAGCATTTATTCTGCACCACATGATTCTTTATATACATTATCTCATTTATTCCATGGTTACTCATCGGAGAACCAGATTTCATCCCGGGCAGTTGATTTAAGAGCCTATGATCAAAAATACCACATGACAGCATCTCTTATTAATTCATCTCTTCACAGATATTCTAACTCTAGGACGTTTGCCCTAGGCCACACTGTTTCATATAAAAGAATTATATTCTCAGGTAGGATTTTCATGACATAATTAATATTTTGATATCTTCATACTTTGAATGGATTCTTTCATGAGGTTTAAAATAATTTGGAGAAGTCTGTCTCCCACTGCTGTCCTAGTTCACTCATTTCCTGTTGTTGCCCCATCCATCCTTTGCTTATTTATCTTTGCAGTTTCCTTATGCAAACATAAGGGAATAGAACTACATATATTCACTTCACTATACTACAGCGAATTCTATAAACATTGTAATGACCCTTACCTGTTTCTCATAACAAGATGTGTTGGAAGTTTTTAATATCAGTACATAGAAGCTTCCTTATTCTTTTTAATAGCTGCTTTGCATATTGCCATAATTTATGAAAACAGTCCCCTTTTGAAGAATATGGAATGCTTTAATCTTTTGCTGTCAATACAAATAATAGTACTGTGGGTAATCTTGTACCTACCGTTTATGAGACACATTCAGTCTATTTTTTTTTCTGACCCTTCCATGCTTTGCAATATAAATCAATCCTTGGAGGCATTTGAAAATAGGCAAAATCTACAAGTTCTGAAGTTACTTCACTATCCTCCACCTTCTACCACTGCAGCAGCTTTTCCCTGAGATTGGTACAAAGGAAAGAATTATATAATAGTTTCCCACACCCTTAAGATGCTAACTATGTATTTGCTTAATGTCGGGAAATGACATTGCCTTTTTCCAAAACGATGAATACCAAAAATATTATTTCAGGCAACATGATAATTGATTTTAGGTCAGATGTGAAACTTTTCTGCTATCTTTCTAGTTCTGTTTAGACAAAAGCATACCCTACCTAATTATAGGCTATTTGGATAATTTTCTTATCTTTACTGGTTCTATGTTTGTTTATATTATAGAAGCCCAACATAAATGTGTGTAGGGTTTTGTCTTCAAGAGACCACAAGCATTTACAAAACAGGTCCCAAGTGATTTGTATTACTCCAATTTTTTCAGTAAGATCAATAAGATTCCATTCTCCAAGACTGATAAGGTTTTTTTTGACTTTTGGGTGGGGGTTTGTTTGCTTTAAGTTTGGTCTGGAAGTTCAAGATCCTGCCTTGGGAGTGTTACAGGGCTGGGGCCTTCTGGAAATTGGAAGTATAAAGACCCCGCTGGCCTTCAAACCTTGATTCCTGCAGTCAAGTCAGAAAGATTTCACACATTTCACTAGGGAGAAAAGGGATACTCTCAAAAGAGAAAGTGGGTCCTCTGAGAGGAGAGGGATAGAGTGCCTCTCCTGAACTCCTGTTTGGGGGACCCAAGAGAAGTTTCCAGAGAGTACCTCCCAGGTCCACATCTTGACTTTTGACTGACAGAAGAATGACATCAGACTTTCAATTCCCCACTGCCATGATAACTCTATGTCGCTTTGGCCCAAGTTAACTGGTTCTGATTGGATTCTTAACCATAAAGTCTTGCAGATTTCCCATAAACCCCTCATATCTTTTTTTTTTTTTTTTTTTTTTTTTAGTCTTGCAGACTTTATGGTTAGGAGAAATTGTCTTTATCTCCCTAAGTTTCAGGATCTGCCTCTGAAAAGGGTCACAAAAATCTCCCTGTCCAGGGTAACTTGGATTCTTCTTATGGACATTATTTTGGGCCTGCATTTCTCCTTTAGGTATCTGGTAGTTTGCTGAGGCCATATCCTGTCTACTTAGACCAGGCAGGGTTGAAGATAAATTGCTTCTTGAAAAAGAAAATATGTGGGGATCAGAAAAGCGGGCCCATTTTATAGAATTATTTCCTTAGCCTTGTGTTCCCACCACTCTGATCAGTCTGTCCCCCATCAGGAGGAAAAAGAATAGACCTTAATGCTATTGAAATCTTGGTCCTTATCCCCAATGCCAATTCAGTAACAAAGTTTTATTGCTTTGCTAGCAAAGCAGAAACACAGGAGACTCCTGTCCCAGAGGCTGTGATTCTTCATCAGGGAGAACAGAGGGCTTTTTAAAGAGGTGACTCAAAAACTGCATTCCAGGTGTGCTCTGGTGGGGAGGGTGTCAAAATTCACTTGCTAATTTGAGAGCAGGAGAAGAGAAAAAAGTATGGCTGTTTTAAAATAAGCTTCAGTGGCAGAGCAATAAGGGCTATATTCAAAGTATGGGTGGACCATTGTTACATTAACACTCAATGCTGCAGAAATATTCAGAGTCAGATTGGTAGGAAATTAGGTTTTATTCACAGCCAGGTTTGAAGGAAGATGGAATAAACATAATTGGTTTAAAAGTTCCATCTCCAAAACCCTTGAAAATCAGTAGAACTTTTAAAGGAAAGGAGGCAGAAGAGAAGTGACAGTGGCTATTAGTGAGACAAAAGGTGGGAAATGTGCATATGCAGATTTAGTTGGCCTGCTGTAAGCCTGAATGGGCAATCTCCATCTTCTTTGGCACGTGTCAAGGTGGGGGGGGGGCGTCACATCCCCTCCAGCCTCCCCTTTCAGCAAGAGGGGGAGGTGTTGGGGGGAGGTGGGAGTGGGGAGGGCTTCCTAATTTTACATGGGAGGGTCCCAAATTCAGTCTTTCAAATTGGGGACATAGGAGGGAATAAAAGGGAGAAAACCAAAGAGTTCA
The DNA here is from genome assembly GCF_964194105.1 of Spermophilus citellus. Taxonomy (NCBI): domain Eukaryota; kingdom Metazoa; phylum Chordata; class Mammalia; order Rodentia; family Sciuridae; genus Spermophilus; species Spermophilus citellus. The sequence goes on along the minus strand of NC_138190.1, from coordinate 111,182,597 downwards.
ATATTTTTCAACAAAATCTTGTTAATATTTTCCTTATTCAACTCCCTTGGGTCCCATCAGACATTTTCCTAAGCAGTTAAATAGCACAAACTCAGATTGGTGAGCCAAGAAGAAGAGGAGAATAATAAGAAAGAGCATGGTTTTGGGCACCCACTCCCCGGATTTGAATTTCAGCTCCATTACTGACTATCTCACCTTGAACAAGGCACTCTTATGCCCTTGTTTCTGGTATTTAAAGAATAAATATACTGACATCCTAACGGGGTTGTTGTGTAAGCAAAATATATGGTATATGAAAAGTGTTTAGTGCCGATTATAAGCTTAATAAATTTTAATCGTTATATTTTATTACATCTTCACTGGACTGTGAAGTCCTTGAAGGAAGGCAGAAACCACAAATTTGTCTCTGTACTCCCACTCTCTAGTCAAGTACTAGGCACATAATAAATGATGAATTAATGTTTATTAAATGTATGAATGAATGAATAAATGAGTGTGTTAGGTAGGAATTCAGGGACACCAAGATGGCAGAGGCATTGTACAAGAAAAATGCCACTGGAGGACAAGACAGGAGAGGAGTCATCATGTCCTTGTTTATGAAAGCCTCATTACTGTGACAACTCCTGCTAGAAGTTAAGTATTCTAAAATAGCCAATGGGGGTAAAGTGGACAGTATTCTAATTAAGTTTTCTAAATTAATCATTAGGGGGAAATTGGACACTATTCTAATTAGGTATTATAAGGTAATCAATGGGGAAAGATCTTCAATCAGGTCTGAAGAGGGAAGAGAATTCCTCATAGCTCAGCACATGAGACACTGATTTCCAGACATCAGGGCTTTGAGCCACTCTCTCTTGCTCAGCCCACTCCACTCTACCTTACGAAGTGCTAATTCTATATTCATCTTCAATAAATCTGTATTTTTGCCTGTTACTTCTGTGTATCTAGCTCAATTCTTTGTTCAAAACACCAAAGATCTGGACCCCAGCTGAAGGGAAAGCAAGGAATGAGAGAAGGGTAAGTGAGAAATGAAAGATGGAGATCAGGTAGAGATACACACAAGAGTTTATTTGTCAGAGTTGACAAATAAAGGCCATCTCTGTCTAGTGGAGAGGAGCAAAACAAGCTTGAGTTCTGGGACTTTTATAAGGCAGGCTCAGGAATCAGAGCCAATCAGAGCCGATTGGGTCCTAGGTTAGGGTTTGGGTTGTTATGAGGAAGTAGTGAGCCTTTCCAGAAGTGCCCTTGGGCAGGAAAGTGAAACTTTTTCCTTAAAATGGCAGCTGTCACTTAAGATGGCCATTCAGATACTAAGCAAGGACTTTATACCAGCTGAACACTCTGATAATAACAAGTACACTAAAGGCTATGAAGTCCTTCCATTTTGTTGGTATATCACCCATCATTCCTGATGGCTTAGAAAAGGGGAGATGAGTAGTTAAGTGGAGCCATCTTAGAAAGCACCATTCCTTTGCTTATATATATAGAGAGAGAGGCAGGCAGGTGACAAGCACTATATGAAATCATATCTTCACAAAATTTTGTTCTTTTTAAAACAAGTTGTTGATTCACAAATATACACATACACACAGAGACACACACACACATTTTCTACCTGTGTGAATCTTTTTGTGTAAATACATTTGCATTTACAAAGAAAAAAAATGCCTTTTTCATATTCTGTCAAGTCAAAATCTTAGTTCAGAAAAAATATTCATTTTAGGGCTTGCAATTAATTGTTGGCCTGTCAATGTTTTCCCTCTCCTCCATAAATCCCCAATTATTTAGTTTAAAAAATCCTATTGTATATGTGCCTTTAAATATGAGTCACTTTGAATTAATTTTAGTAGCAAGTTGTTTTAGTCAGCTTTTTTCACTGCTGTGACTAAAAGATCTTACAAGAACAATTTTTGAGGAGGAAAAGTTTATTTGGGGGCCTCATGGTTTCAGAGGTCTCACACCATAGACAGCCAACTCCATTCCTTGGGGCTCAAGTTAAGGGTCAACATCGGGGCCAAAGAATATGGTATAGGGAAGTGGCTCATATGATCAGGCAATAGAGAGAGACTCCAATCACCAGATATAAAATATGTACCCCAAAGGCAGAACCCCAGTGACCCATCTCCTCTAGCCACACCGTATCTACCTTCAATTACCACTTTGTTAATCACCTCAGATGATTAATTCACTGATTAGTTAGGGCTCTCAAAACCTCTAAACCTTCTTGCATTGTATCATACATGAACTTTTGGGGACATCTCACATCCAAATCATAACTCAAGTAGATATAATCAACAGATGATAACTAGAGAGCTAGAAAGACATAAGATGTGGAGAGATGGATGGATGGATATGATAAATAGGCAATTCTTATAATGGTAGCATACATGTAGAATAGTTACTATTAAAAAGGTAAACAAGTGATATCTGTAAATTTTTCACTCTTGTAGGAAGTTCAATTTAAAAAGTCAAAGGCTTGCATTTTTCCCCCAAAATAAAGCATCAGTAATGTCTTAATCTTTAAAAAATCAAATGAATGCCTAACTTGGTATTTCCAGTTGAATGGAAAATTTAATAAAATTTAATATCTTCTCTGTAGATCTATTGATTATTCCCCATTTTATCCTGGTCTTCATCTAAATAAATAGCACCACATTCCTCTTCCAAGCTAGAAACGTATCATCAATTCTTTTTTTTTTTTTAAAGAGAGAGTGAGAGAGAGAGAAGAGAGAGAGAATTTCAATATTTATTTTTCAGTTATCGGCGGACACAACATCTTTGTTGGTATGTGGTGCTGAGGATCGAACCTGGGCCGCACGCATGCCAGGCCAGTGCGCTACCGCTTGAGCCACATCCCCAGCCCACGTATCATCAATTCTACCATGTCTTTCACCTCTATAGCCAACCTATTAATAACACCCATTATTCTACCATCAAAATATATCTTGAGCCATCAGTTTCTCTTCATTTCCATTGATACTACTTTCATCCAGGCCATTATTATTTCTCTCTCACAGACAGCATCTCTACCTGTCTTCCTGTTTTCAGTCTCATTTTTACCCCCATCTTCTTAAAACATAAATCAATTTGTGTTACTCCCTTTATTTAAATCCTTCAGTAAGTCAAGCTTTTTATTAAGATATGGTATTCTCTGCAGCATGTGACCCCTACCACATTTTCAACCTTGTTTTCTTTTTTTTCTCCTTGATCACTCTATTCCAGCTATTTTTATGACATTTTCTCTAGTATATACCCACATAAATAGGCTTATATTCTTATTCATTGATAATTCACCTTTAGATATTACCTATCTACTTTCTCTTATCAGAAGTGAGGATTCTGTCTCTTGTACCTTTTTTGAATTTTTGTAAATCACCAAGCACTTTCCTGCCTGAGGTCCACTGTAGGTTCTGCTTCCTGTGTCAAAAATGTTCTTTCCACTATCACCAAGCCTATATTCACATAGCTAGATCTTTTTTTTTTAGATCTAAGTTTAAATGTTACCTTGTAACAAGGGGGAAACATTTGGCCCTTCTAAAGATTTGCTAGAATGATCTGACAATAGATAGCTTAATAGGAGAAAAAAGTATACAAATTTATTAACATGCATGGATGACAATCACAGGAGTGTTATTATCTAATAACCCAATGAGAGTAAGATGCTCATTTATCCTTCTTTATAGGGGAGAAGGAAATGGGACATGTGACCATTTTGAGGGGTAGTAAGTGATTTTAGGTGAATGAATGGGCCAATGTTCATACAATAGTAAATAATTCAATAGGAAATTGAATTTGACTAGAATACAGATAATAACTCATGATAAAATCTGTACAGCTAGGCTGGGGTTGTGACCTGCAAGGCACTGGGTTCAATTCTCAGCACCACATAAAAATAAATAAAACATACAATTTGATTTTTTAAAAAGGAAAAAGATGCATTGTCGCTCAAGCCAATGAGGATAAACTGGTTTTCATCTTCCACATGTAGTGGAATGATCAAAAACGCATTAGTAGGAGCTAGGTTTGTGGCTCAATGGTAGAGCACCTACCTGGCATGTGTGAGACACTGGGTTAAATTTTCAGCACCACATATAAATAAATAAATACAAGAAAGATCTATTGACAACTAAAAATATATTTTTAAAAATCTTTACAGGTGTGGTTACATGATTTAACCTTTCTTCATGGAGATATGAGTTTGGTTCATGAAAATTCAGGAATGGAACAAAGATAATTGCTTTATTCTTTGAAGGGTCTGGTCTTTAAGGAGATATGAAAATACTATAGTAAAGCCTCTTCTAGCATCTGATACTCTACAAAAGGCCTTTAATTTTAAAAATAATCAGCATACCAGAGAGCCAATAACCTCCTTAAGGATACCTTTCCTAAAAACTCGTTCTAGGGCTGGGGATGTGGCTCAAGCGGTAGCGCGCTCGCCTGGGATGCGTGCGGCCCAGGTTCGATCCTCAGCACCACACACCAACAAAGATGTTGTGTCTGCCGAGAACTAAAAAAATAAATATAAAAAAAAATTTTAAAAAAAATAAAAACTCATTCTAAAAGAGATTTATTCCTTACTTTAAAAAAAAAAAATCTTAACTCGTTTTCTCCATTGGACTAAATACAATTTACTTTTAAGTCTCTTTGACTTAAAAGTAAGCCTAATGAAGAAGAGATGCTGTTATTGTGTTCTCACTTTTAAAATTTATTTTTTATGTTATTTATTTATTTTTTGGTATTGGGGATTGAACTCAGGGGCACTTAACCACTGAGCCACATCCCCAGCCAAGTTATTTTGAGACTAGTTCTCACTAAATTACTGAGGGCCTAGTTAAGTTGCTGAGGCTGTTCTCAAACTTGCAACCCTCCTGCCTCAGCCTCCCCAGTCATTGGGATTACAGGCATGATCTAATGCATCCAGCTTAGTTATGATTTTTATTACTTTGCTAATATTTACACTGTGCCTATCATACACTGCATATGGTTAAATAATTATTTTTCAACTGGTGAATAACTGAAGGCAAAAATTTGAGAAGTTTTATTTTAACGTCTCTCATTGCCAATGGAAAACAAACAAACAAACAAACAAAAACTCCAACTTAAGCATCTATATAGTGTTTGTATTTATGAGAAGTCCATGGGTTATCAATGCTTTATAACAGTCCTCCTAATTCTGATTTTGCCAAAGTTTGAGTATATTAACAATGTTTAGAACTAATAATAATAATAATAATAATAATAATAATAATAATTTTCTATGTCTTTTTAACTAAAACTGGACACAACCGTTCAACAAAGGTTAGGCAGAAATAAATAATTCAAGTGATTCAAAAGAAAATTTTAATTTTACATATAAAAGCAATTCCCCAAGACTTTAAAAACTATATTTGTCTAGTAGTAAATTTTTGGAGGTACAAGCATACTCCAAATAATAACCAATTAAATTACCTAAGGCATAAATTTGAATTTAGTTATAAATATTTCTAATTTTTCTAAAAAATGAGATTTAAAACCCCTCAATTTCAGAAAGAGTAGGTTCCTTTTATGCCAGAAAACAAGTTTATGATGGGTCTTTAATGTCAGGAACAAAATATATAAAGGCACCATCAACTTGATCAAGAGGCATTTGTTAACATGACCAGCTGAACATTAAGATATTCTATAAATGAAATGTCTGGCTAATGGTCCATTACTTACCACAACTTCAAAAGAGCACTTGTTTTCTGAAGAAACAGCATGCATTTTTGACATCTTATTGTTTTTCATGCATGGGTCAGAGTCTGGAGGTCAGGCAACACCCCTGTGCAGCACTTTTAAGTAAGAATCTCCTACTGATTTCAAAGTCACTTTCACACAAAGAAAAGTTCCACGCAGTAGGAGAATGGACCACGCAAAGGGCAAAATACAAATCTATATTTATTATCTATCTCTGTATCAGAAAAGCAAAAGAAACATATCATTCACATGCTTCAATATTTTTACCTTGGTTTAAATTAAATTAATACATTCACATTATTTTAAATTACCATAGCTTTGTAAGGTTATAACAAAAACACTGGTCCCCTACTCCTTTCCTTTAGATCTCAGATTTCTTTCTCCAAAGAAAATGTTCTTTGTTATTTGTTTTGGTGTTTACCTACATGATGGTAAATAACATGCTGTTTTAGTCAGCTTTTTCATTGCTATGATCAAAAGACCTGCCAAGAACAATTAGAAGAGGAAAAGTTTGGAGTTCATTGTTTCAGAAGTCTCAGTCCATAGATGGCTGACTCTGTTGCTCTGGGAACAAGGTGAGGCAGAACTTCATGGTGAAAAGGTGGGGAAGAGAAAAGCAATTCAGGACATGGCCAATCGGAGGGAGGGAGGGAGAGAAAGAAGGAGGGAGGGAGACAATGAGAGAGATACTAAGCTGTGCTCACCAGGAACTAAATATATACCTCAAAGTCACATCCCCAATGATCCACCTCCTCCAGCTACAAACTACCTGCCTACAGTTACTACCCTATGAGGGGATTAAAGCACTGATTATGTTAAGGATGTAATGACTCAATCATTCCACCTCTAAATTCTCTTGCATTGTCTCACACATGAGTTTTTGAGGGAAGTCTCATATCTAAACCATAACACCTGCTCAGACACACACAAACATGCTCCCCTTGCTCTATTTATCATAGATGTATAAAATCAACTCAGGTTAAATGAGCATTCAGTGCTTACATTGTGTTAGGACTATATAATGACTATTTATCTATAATCATAGGGCTGTATGATTACCTTTTTTTCACAATTTTTATTTAACCTGGAATTAAATATGAAGATTTTTTTCTTTGCTTTATTAACAACATAACTCAATGATTCAGTGCTAAGTTCTCTATCAGAGACATAAAAGTCCTCTCATCAGCATCCAGTCATCATGAGATTTCTTGTTTTTGTTTTGTTTTGTTTTGTTTTGATACCAGGCATGGAATTCAGGGGCACTCGATCACTGAGCCACATCCCCAACCCTATTTTGTATTTTGTTTAGAGACAGGGTCTCCCTGAGTTGCTTAGTGCCTTGCTTTTTGCCGAGGCTGGGTTTGAACTTGCAATCCTCTTGTCTCAGCTTCCTGAGCTGCTAGGATCACAGGCGTGTGCCATGGCACCCAACTGTCTCTTCTTTTTCTTTTCTGGCTATCATTCTTTCAGGAGCTGTCTGGCCTCTTGCTCCATTCTGAACTGCAGCTCTCTAGATCTGCTGTGAAGGGCTTCCTCCTTCTTGAAGCTTCTCTTCAAACCATCTTGTGAATTCCTTTCACCTCTCTATTCCACTGTTTTCCCAGTTTCCACATGCTTTTCTAACTTGCTTTGCCTACTAATTCCTATCAACTTTCTTGTCAAGGGACAAAGGTAAGATAGATTTTTGAGATAGCAAACATCTGAAAATGTTTTTATTCTATGATTATAGTTCAAAGTTAATCTGAATGTGGACTTCTAGGTTGGAAATCAATACAAAATAAAAATGTTTTAATTGAACTTTACTTTCTTTTTTGTAAATATATATGCCATGCTAGAGTTAACATCTAAGGATTATCTTTGTTATAATCTCTTGTTCTGTTTTTGGAATCCATTTCTTGCTTGGAGAGCACAATATTATAATTACTATCCCAGTAATGAAACCACAAACTTCTAAAGAGAGGAATCAGATGGTTTCTCTACTTTGTGTTACTCCTAATATTTATTGAGAATTTCTTATGCACCAAGAATTCTTTTAAGTACTTCATATTATGAATTAATTACAACCTTGCAATAATCTTATGTGATACTTTTATTACATTCATTTTACAGATGAAGAAACTGAGAGAGGGTAATAAATAATAATGCCACTGGCCATGCAATTAGCAAAGCAGTAGAGAGGGGATTTATACCTAAGAAGTTTAACTCAAAAACTATTTTTCTTACTCTTTTAACCACTGTGCTATACTGCCACTCAATAGCCTTTAAAAAGAAATTTCATTAGGATACCAAAGTTTGGTTTAATTTTTCCTTTTGCTCTCTGTGTCACTCTATTTGTTCATTTCCTCAGTTTTGATTTCTGCTTTCAATTCTAGAATTTTTTCTCAAGATCAACCCTTGATTATTCATTCATATATAAGATTGAGGAACTAAAAATTGATTGATAGTTCCATGTGCTTGAGCAAGGCCTATTAAATGGTGCACTTCACTACAGGCTGATTAAATAATGATATAGCTATTTCCTTGGGGCATCTAACTTGTCACTATCCATAGACATTTGTTCCAGCCTGGGCCAATTTTTCTAGAGCGGTATCTTCCTAATTCCTGTGTGGGGATTTTAAACTGGACTGCTGGCTTTCTCAGTGAAATTAGAGAAGGGGCTGGAGACATCCTTGCTTAATATGCAGATTTCCTCTTAATTCTTCTCTTTTCAACATGGCACCACTCTGCTCAAGCTCATCTGCTCAGCTATATCTGAATCCCTAAATCCAGATCCTTCTACTTAAACTTCTTAGGAGAATAAAACAGGAAGCTCATCATAGGGGAAGGACTCTGGCAGTCAATATCATTTCATTCCTGCTACCATTCTGAAATAAACTGTTAATATTTGCCTTACAGAGCTATAAGGTTTGTAAACATGTTCCTCTTCCCTAGATGCTGAAGTACATGCTAGCTTTTTATTTATTTATTTATTTATTGGTTCTTTTTAGTTATACATGTAATCATACAAATATAGACTATATATTGTTCTAATTCAGTCCCCAGTAACATGTTAGATTTTATCGATTTCTTAATTCTACCTCCCAATGTAAGCTTTGTCCTGCCCCAGTAGGCTTGGGTTTCAACTTTGTCCTTCCTTCCATGGCTTCCCATTTATTTATCTACTTTCCAGATTTTAAAATTGGGTTAATATGGTCTGCTCTGCTGTTCCCTCCTCCCCTGTTGATTTATGTCTTTTTATATTATTAGTAGATTTTAGGAGGGAGCAGAGATGAACATGTGTTTACAATGTTTGACTAGAAGTTGGCATTGACTTTCTTGATAGGCCAAATATAAATTGTGGACAAAATCATTTTATGTACTGCTACCATTCTGAAATAAGTTTGTTGATTATTATGTGAATTCAACAAGTGCTAATAATGGTTAAGTTGTGTGTTAAATATCCTTTTAAGTGTCCATTATCTTTGCCCTGGTCTTGGGTCACATCTGTACCTTAGCCTTCTCCTACAGGAGAGCTCACAAATATGTTCTAGGGTCTATAACAGGATCAGGTGAAGGACTAAATGTAGTCCTTTTTACTTCCCTCTTATGAACTGGAAAATATTCACAAATACCATGCCTATGCATGTGCTTAAGCAATAGCCTGAGATTTCTCTTGTCTTATGATCATTCTTCAGAGCTCCTTCTCTCTGAATATGCAAAGTCCTAGGAGCAGGGTGAAAGTACTTGCAATCTTCCAAGTATTTGCCAATTTCCCCTTTTGTGCATGTTTTAGGAACTATGGTTAAACACTCAGCAGATAGTAGCAAGGCAGAACCTGAGGTAGTATTAGTGTGCTTAGGGGCAGAACTGCTTGCTTCATTATTGTCCTGCCATCTGAGTCAGAAAGGATGTATAGAAACAACATAGGACTGGGCTAAAATACAACTGGAGCCAATTTAAATCTTCCAGTTGACACTAGAGATCCAGAACATTTGCTTTACTCTGCACACTATTTTCAGTCGCTCTGTCCAGGAATAAGATGCAGAATCATCTAGTTAATGTCAATGTTGCTGCAGGTGTTAATGCTACACCCTTTAGAGCTCCACACTCCTTAGAGTTTTGTTTTGTTTGTTTGGTGCTGGGATCAAACCCAGGGCCTTAAGAATGCTAGGCAAGCATGCTTTCCCACTGAACCACATGCCCAACCCTCCTCAGAGCTTTGTGTCCACATCGATCTCCCTACTTAAGTAATTTTGACATAATTAAAAGGCAATAATGCTTAACTCTTCTAAGCTGAATATACCTCAGCAACACTCTGCAAATCACCTATTGTTTAATTAAAACACAATAAATGTCTCATCATATCTAATTAAAAGGCTTTTTGAAGGGAGGTAATTTACATTGCAATTATTTCTCTAGTTTAACAAGAATCTGCATTAGTAGAAGTCTCTACAAACACAAGAATTAGAATGTGTAAATGAATTTTAAAGTCCTTTTTACAGTTGTCTTTAGAATTTCATTTTGATCGACTCTATCATGTCTTGAAATTTGCTCTCCAAAGTCATTTTTGACCTCCAAATTCCTAAATTTATGGTATTGCCTTGGTCCTTATGATAACATTGCTGGCTGTTTTTATTCTTGAAACACTCTCTTCCTTTATGTTCCCATTCTCCACTCTTATTTCACTTTCACCAATCTGATTACAAGTGCTCAGTATACTCAAACCTTCACCATGGGGATTCTATTTCTCCACATACATCTACCAGGTAAATTTAGTAAACTTGTCCTTCTCTCATGATTTAAGTTCAATCCCATGTCATCTTACAACTAGAATATCACATCTGACTCCTATCTGGCTTTTGCCACCAGTTCTATCACAGTTACCTTTCTAAAATATAAATCTGTTCATATCAGACATATCCTCAGAAGTTTCTAACAGTCTCTCCTAGGGTTGTTCTTTTATATTTATTATAATTAGTTATACATGACAGTAGAATGCATTTTGATAGCTTCTCATTCTTCTGGTTGTACACAATGTAGAGATACACCAGTTGTGTAATCGTATATGCACATAGGGTAATAATATCCAATTCATTCTACTATCATTGTTTCCCCCACACCACCTACCCTACCTTCACCCCCCTCTGTCTAATCCAAAATACCTTTATTCTTCCCTAGCCACCCCTGACACCTAATTGTGAATATCAGAGAAAACATTCGGCCTTCGGTTCTCTGGGATTGACTTTTTCACTTAGCATGATATTCTCCAGTTACATCCATTTGTCTTCAGATGCCATAATTTCATTCTTCTTTAAAGCTGAATAATATTCCATTGTGTATATATAACAAAATTTCTTTATCCATTCATCTGTTGAATGGCACCTACATTGGTCCCACAGTTTAGATGTTGTGAATTGAGCTGCTATAAATATTGATGTGGCTGTGTCACTGGAGTATGTTAATTTTAAATCCTTTGGGGATAAACTGAGGAATGGGGTAGCTGGGTCAAATGGTGGTTCCATTCCATGTTTTCAGAGGAATCTCCCTACTGCTTTCCAGAGTGGTTGCACCAATTTGCCATCCCACCAGCAATGTATGAGTGTACCATTTTCCTCACATCCTCACCAATATTTAATGTTACTTGTATACTTAATAATTGCCATTCTGACTGAAGTGAGATGGAATATCAGTGTCCTACATTTATTTTTAAAAATCCATATTTTTCAACCTATTCAACAAATGAGCAAATGAATCAGAAATTTCTCAAAGGAAGTACAAATGGCTAAAAATTATACGAAAAAATGTTCAACACTTTTAGCCCTCACTGAAATGCAAATCAATGTACATTGAGGGCTGGGATTATAGCTCAGTGGTACAGCACTTGCCTAGCATGTGTGAGGCACTGGGTTCAATTCTCAGCACTATATAGAAATAAATAAATAAAGTCCACTGACAAAAACAACAAAAAAGTACATTGAGATTCCATCTCACTCTAGTCAGAATGGCAATCATTAGATACAAACAACAATAAATGCTGGCAAGGATGTGGGGAAAATGAAACACTCATACTTTTGGTGGGATTGTAAATTGACAAAACCACTATGGAGGTTCCTCAAAGTATTAGCATTGGAACCCACCATGTAACCCAGTTATACCACTCTTTGGTATTTATCCTAAATAATTAAAGTTAGCTTATTATAGTGATACATGCATATCCATAGTTATAGCAGTACAATTCACAACAGCTAAACTATGGAACCGCCTAGGTTCCCATCAATGGAGGAATGCATAAAGAAAATGTGACATATATACACAATGGAATTTTATTTAGCCATAAAGGTAAAACATGAGAATAGATGAAATTGTAGATCATTATGTTAAGAGAAATAATCCAGACTCAGAAAATCAAGGGGCATATGTTTTCTCTCATATGTGGAAGCTAGAGAGAAAAAGGGAAAACAGGGGATCTCATGAAAATAGAATGGAGACCAGTAGGGTAGAAAAAACAATAAGGGGGAGAGAGGAGTAGAGGGTAAGGAGAGGATGTACTGGGGACTGAAATTTACTAAATTATGTTATAAGCATGAACAAATATGTCACAGTGAGTGAGAATGAAAATTAATATAGCCACTATGGAAATCAGTTTGGAGGTTTCACAAAAGACTAAAAATGGAAAAAGCATAAAACCCAGCTATACCACTTTTCGGTATTTATCAAAAAGTTAGCATACTTTACAGATACATACATTCCTGGTTTTATGGCAGCACAATACACAATGGCGAAGTTATGGAACCAGTCTTGGTGTCTGTCATTAGATAAATGGATAAATAAAATGTAACATACTCTCATACACACAATGGACTTTTATTCAGCCATAAAGAACACAATTATATGATTTGCAGGAAATTAAATTAAATTAAATGGAACTAGAGAGCATTGTGTTAAGTGAAATAAGCTAGATTTAGAAAGACAAGTGTTGCATGTTTTCTCTCACATTTGGAAGCTATAAAAAATGAAGACCATTAGTGTAGGGCAAGGAGATCAAGAGGAGGGAGGAAGGTAGGGCAAGGAGATTTACTGGGAAATGAAGTTGATCAAATTATGTTATACACATGTATGAACAGTATGCCAGAATGAAAGCCACTGTTTTATATAATTAATATGTACTAATAAAAGACTAAAATTTGCATATTATTCTGAGAATAGAATATTAAAGCTTTTTAATTTTTCAAACATATCACTTAGTAAATGTTAATAATTTTCCTCCAAAATAAACACATTTACTATCTACTATGTATTAAACTCTGTGAGATACATAAAAATAAAATATACTGGGGCTGGAGTTGTTCTCAGTGGTAAAGCACTCGCCTAGCATGTTTGAGACCCTGAGTCCGATCCTCAGCACCACATATAAATAAAGGTATTGTGTGCAACTACAACTAAAAAATAAATGTTTACACAATAAATAAAAAATAAAATATACTTATTGCTGTTGAAAAAATCCTTATTTCTCAGTATTTTATAAAATAATCTCAATCATACCCTAAGTTTTATCTAATACAGATTTCCCTATCAATCCCAGCCATTCTACCCAAGAGCTGTTGCTCAAACATACCACTCATTCTCGTAACTTTGTTTTTGCTTATGTTTTCTCTTCTACACATGACCCCTTACTTTCTGCCTTTGCTCATATAGTCTTTTCATTTCAAGATCTTACTCAAGTCAATCTTCTTGAAGAAGATGTCCCCGTCAATATGCATTTTCATCACCCCTTTGGTCTTTCCTTCACATTTTGTAATAAATGAATTATAGAAAAACATTATGAGTGTTATATTTGATCATGTGCTCAACTTCTAATAAAGTATAAGCTCCTGGATGGCAAAAATAAATTTTCCAGGTCTTCTTTTTTCTAATTTCCATTTAATTATTTAACTCCTAATGATTAAACTTGAAAAATGGACTCATTACAAATAAAGCAAAATAATACAAAAAGTCAGCCAAACAATTTTTGGAGCTTTTATTATTGCTGAAAGCTTCTATCAGCTGAAAGCCATTTGTAGTTTGTTTACACAGAGGAAGCTGTGACAAACTTCCTTGTTATATATGTTGAATTTCTTTTCCACATAGATTTTTAGATTTTAAAATTTGTTTCCCCTTTTAACCAACTTAGGAATTTCACTTCTACCTGTGATACAGGAAGGAGGGAGAAGGGCTAACTCTTAAGTTTTACTTTCATTAGAGTCATGGTGTGACCAGTTTAGTTTATATGCCACTATTTTAAAAATAGTTTACTGATATAAAATACATAAGCCATATAATTTTAACCATTTAAATTGCCACAATTCTGCATTTCTTAGTGTATCTGAAGAGTTGTATGACCATCAACACAATCAGTTTTAGGACATTTTCATCACCCCTGAAAGAAACACCCTACTTATTAACAATTATTCCTCATCTGTTCCTAACCCCCACAGTCCCTAAGCAAATAATAATCTAATTTCTGCCTTATATTTACCTCTTTTGGACACTTATTATAACTGAGGATAAAATATGTCAGTTTTTGCATCTGAGTTTATTCACTTAACATAATGGTTTCAAGATTTCATAGCATATATAAATTCATTATTTTGTGGCCAAATAATATTTCATTTTATAGACACATCACATTTTATTTATACATCAACTAAAGAAGTCTATGTGGATGTTTCCACCTTTTGACTATTCTGATTAATTACAAGCTTGTGTGGGGATATATGTTGTCCATTGTCTTAGGTAAATGGCTAGGTGTAGAACTGCTAGATCATAATGGAACTCTATGTTGAATTTTTTGAGGAGTTGCCAGACTTTTCTCCAATGCACTGCCACATTTCCTGCTCCCAGAAGCAGTGTACAAGGATTTTTATGTCTCCACAACCCTGCCAAGCATTTTTAAATTATCTGTATTTTTTTTATTACATAGCCACTCTAGTGAATATAAAATGATACCTTATTTTGTGTGTGTGTGTATGTGTGTGTGTGTGTGTTGTACCAGGGATTGAACCCAGAGACACTAAACCACAGAGCTACATTCTCACCTCTTTTAATTTACTTTTTTTTAAAATTTTGATACAGGTCCTCACTAAGTAGCTGAGGTTGGCCTCAAACTTCTAATCTTGTTTCAATCTCCCAAGTCCCTGGGTTAACAGGTATGCACCACTGTGACTGATCCTTCTTGTGGTTTTAATTTACATTTCCCCAATGATTAGTGCTGTTGACCATCTTTTCATGTGCTTCTTGGCCATTTGTGTATCTTCTGTGGATAAATGCCTGCTGAAATCTTTTGCTGATTTATTAATTAGGTTAGGTGTCTTTTTATTATTGCGTTAAAGATTTCTTCACACATTCTGGATAAAAGTCCCTTATCTGATACATGACTAGCAAATGTAGTTGACTTCCATTCAGAAGATTTTTTTTTTCATAAAGGGTAGTTTCCCATAAAAGACATTTTAATTTGATGAGGTCAAATTTGTCTTTATTTTTTTTTTTGTCACCTTCTTCTTTGGTGTTGTATTTTTGAAAAAGGCTTTGAGTTAACAAAGATCATAAAAATATACTAGTATGTTTTCTTCTAGGGCTTTTATAATTTTTTACTTCTATATTTAGGTCTATGATTCATTTGGAGTTAGTTTAATGTGAATTTTTATAAGAAACAAGGTCAACTTCACATTTTTTCATGTGACTATCCAGTACTATATTTAGAAAAGATAATCCTTTCTCACATTGGGTTGTTTTGGCTTTTGTGAAAAGTCAAATGTCCATAAAGGTATAGGCTTTTTTCTGGACTCCCAATTTCATTTTGTTGATTTATCATTATGCCATAACCATACTGTTTTGATTATTATAGCTTTGTAGTAAGTTTTAAAATTGGGAAGTATCAGTACCCCAATTTTGTTCTTCTTTTTCAAGATTATTTTATCCACTTTGCATCTCTGGTATTTCCACATAAATTTTAGGAACAAATTGTTGACTTTTGCAAAAAAGCAAGCTGGAATTTTGATATGAATTGAACTGAATCTGTAGATCAATTTTAGACTAAATATTCTATTAAATATTTAATATTAAATATTTTATTAAATATTCTATTAAATACTTTTGTAGTATTAAATATTCTATTCCACACTGGGATAGCCATCCATTTATTTAGGTATTTAAATTCTTTCAATAATGTTTATATTTTTTTAAAGTACATATGTTCCTTGATGTATGAAGTGGTTACCACTGATAAATCGATCAGAAGGTCAGTATAGTATAAGTGAAAAGGTACATTTACTATACCTAACCAACCAAATGTCTTGACTTAGAGTGTAGGTTGTTTCCCTCATGATCACATGGCTGACTGAGCTGTGTCTCACTGCCAATACTCAGAACTGAAAGACAGAATCTACATACCACACATTGCTAGCCTGGAAAAAAATTTAAATTCACAAAACAATTTTAACTGAGTATGTAATACTTTTGTACCATGATAAAGTTAAAAAAATGTAAGTCAAACTACTGGAAGTCAGGGATTATTTGTAAAGGTTTTGCACTTTTCCTGAAAAATTTGTTACCATGTATTATGTATTCTTTTTGACACCAATTCAAAGGATTTTTTTCTTCATTTCATTTTCAGATTGCTTATTGCTAGTGTTTAGAATTTGATTTCTTTTTATATAATGACCTTATGCCCTATAACCTTATTGGACTCTTATATATTAGTTCTAGTCATTCTTTGTTACATTCGTTAGGATTTTCTATGCATAGGGTCATATTATCTGCAAATAGAGATATTGAACTTCTTACTTTCCAATATGAATGGCTTTTATTTCCATTTATTGTCTAATTTCCCTGGCTAGAACCTATAATGTTCATTGAAAATGGTGAGAGTGGACATCCTTCTCTTACTCCTGTTTTCTAGATCCTTTGGGGAAAATATTAAATCTCGAAATTTTAAGTTTAATGTTAACTGTGAGCTTTCCAAATATTGTCTTTATCAGTTTGAGAAGTTCTCTGTTCTTAGTTTAATGAGGGTTTTGAATTATGGAAACTTGATGGCTTTTGCAAAATATTTTTTTCTGGGTCTACTGAAATTGTCAGGTGGTTACCATCCTTTATTCAATTTAAATGTTGCATTATATTAATGGATTTAGTAGAATAAATGAATCTTGTATTTCTCAGATAATTTTTACATGATTATGATGTACACATATCTTTATATGTTGTTAGATTTAATTTGCTAGTATTTGGGAGGAGCTCTATGTATATTCATAAGTAGTATTTGTCTTTATTTTTGTGGGGGAGGGGGACTAGGGATTGAACCCAGGGCCTAACACTTGCTGCTCGACAAGCACTCTACCAGTAAGCTACATTTGCAGCCCTGGTTTTTAGTTGTTTTTTCTTTTTCCTGTGATATCATTGTTTGGTTTAGGAATCAGAAACTCAATAGAATGTGTTTAGAAGCATTTCTTCTCAATTTTATTTTTATTTATTGGGGTAGTGGAGAAGGATTGGCATTAATTCTTCTTTAAACATTTGATAAAATTCACCAGTAAAGTCATCTTCCCTTGGGCTTTTCTTTGTAGGAAATTTTAAAATCCTAAATAAATATCTTTATTTTTATAATAAAGATATTCAGATTTTCTATTTCATGTCACATTATAGTTTGTGGCATCCAACTATACAGAGTATTCCCTTACAATGCCTTTTAATTCTATAAAACCAGTACCAAGGATTTCTAATTCTCAATTTGATAATTTTAGTATTCTCTCATTTCTCTTTCCAGCCTATCTAAAGTTTTGTCAATTTTACATTGCTCTTAGTAAAGAAACAGCTTTTGGTTTTAATAATTCCTACATGGTTTTTCTATTTTTTAGTTTGTATCCATTTTGTTATTTTCTTCATTTGGTTTGCTTTGGATTTTGTTTGTTCTTCTTTGCCCAGTTCTCTGGGGTGTTAGGTTATCGATTTGAGAATCTTATTTATTATTTTACAGCTATAAATTTATCTCACTCTAAGCATTGTTTTAGAAGCATTCTATATATGTTGGCATGTTTTATTTTCATTTGTATTTATCTCAAAGTATTTTCTCCCTAATTCTCACTAGCTTCAGTTCAGTTCCACTGGCTCCATTGTTATGAGCCTAAGGGGAGTCAGAACATCATGGTGAAAGGGTATGATAAAGGAGAGCTCTTTAATTCAAGGCAGATAGGAAGCAGATGGAGAGAACAGAAGGGACCAGGAACTAAGTGTAGTCCCCAAAGGCACACTCCCAAGGATCTACTTCCTTCAACCAGGTCCCACCTCCCACAGCTTCTATCTCCTTCCAGTAGTTTATTCAGCTTTCACTGGATTAATCCACTAATGAGATTAGAGCCCTCATGATTCAATTCAACTGGGAAAAGCCCCACATCTGAACTTCAGTGTATTAGAGACCAAAATATGAGGCTTTTAGAATAATACAGATCTAAACTATAATAGGCCCAGAGCTTTATGATCTATCATCTTGCTCACATGCATATTTATGCCTGAGTCCTAGATTTTCCATATATAAAAAAGGGATAATAAGATCTTAGTACACAAATTTAAGTAAAAATAGTTTCTATTTTTTAAGTATTTAAAATGAGTCACAATACTATTGCATATATAGAATCCCATTTTTTGTACACTGAAATGATTTGACATTGTCTATATTATTATCCCTTTTAACAGATGGAGGGAAACTGGACCTTAAAGTGTTTGTATAATTTCCCTAGTTCATTTAGAATTTAGCATCAACATTTGAACTTGCATTATATATATTTTGGTCTACCACACTTTTGCAAAATTCATGGTCTTAATCACTAACACACAATGAAACATAGAAATGTAATGTTTATTTCCTTCCTTCCTCCATTCATTTATTCACTTTCTACCTGGGGTGGAGGCCACAAGGTTGACAAAACACTTCACTTTTTTTTAAGCTAGGAAAGTACATAAATTATAGATAGATAGACATATTTGTTTAATATGTATTTTGTGAGGAGGACTCTTAGAAGACTGTTCTAGAGAACAACTGTAATTATTCAGTGCTTATCCTTAACATGAACTACCTGAACAATGACAGAAACAAAATAAAAAAAAAACATGGAAGTCAGCTTCCAAATAGAGAATCTGTGTCAATAAGATAGACCACCAGGGAGCCAATCAGATAGTATGCCTGGGAGCCTGTGGTGCGAAAAAAGCAATAAAGCTAAACCAATGTTTTCACCTTCCTGGTCTGTTTCAGGGGGAGCCGGGGTTGGGGGGGTGAGGCAGGATATGGAATGAATTCATGTTTATGTTTATGCAACAGAAACCAAAAGGAAAATTTAGAATATCAGTGCCTTTTTTACCAATTTGGCTAATTTTTTAGTTTTCAAACAACATCTTCTATTATCCCCAAATGTTTAGATGGTGTTTCTTCTAAAGAGACACCTCAAAAGCAATTATTAGACTCAAAATATATATGACATATTAGAAGTCACTCTTCCTTTTTATATGCCAAGGAAACATCAGATATATGTACACACAGACAAACCATGCCATTACTCATTTTGCTGAAATTGTTTCATATAAAGCCCTCAGTATGGTACTGGAAAGTTTATAAAAACTAGCCATTTTCAGATGTCCCTCTCGGCTTTTCAATTTTATATCAGTAGCTTTTTTTTTTTTTTTACAAATGATAGATGATAGTATTAACACTGGCATTTACAGATTCACAGAGGAGGAAATAAGAAAAGACTCTATGACCTTTTGAAGATGTCAAAAGTTTTTAAAGTAACTCTCATCCTTTATAGGTGACTAAACACTTATTATTAATTGTCAATGATGGTTAAAATTAAACATGTCGATTTTATCACTTTTTCTATGTGTAATTTGTGGCCCGTAAACATCAGAATCAATTCAAGAGCTTGGAAAATAGACAAAATCTTATACCTATGGAATCAGACAGCTCAGGGATGAGGCCATGGAGTCCATATTTTTATAAATCTTTCCCAGATGAATCTCATGCATAAATATCTAAGAATAAACAAAGTAAATCCTTTGAAGAAACCATGATTCAATACAGAAAACCCATAGTTTTCTCCATAGTTTTAGTCCTAAAAGGAATATTTTTTAATGGTAAATAAAGTAAAAATTTACTGACTACTTCCTGTATTGCTTTATGAGTTCAAAATGTATTACTTCATTTAATCCTCCAAATCACCCTACTAATTCAGGACTATGATTGCTCTCATTTTATAGCAGGGAAATTGGAGGACATTTCAAGAGACATCACTGGAAAATTTACCAGTGAACATCAATCTAGCATAAAGAAATATTAGACCAGCATATGATTATAAACAGAAGATGTTTAGAGATGAAAGACATCCAAAACATAGAGAAAGAATATTTGAATATCTACTACATATCAGTTCCTATACTGAGGTACTAGTCTTATCTTATTTAATCATCACCTTGACTATTTGATATAAGTATCCCTTTTATTGTTATTTTATAGACGAGGAAGCTGAAAATCAGAAAATAAATTAACTGGTCCAAAGTCATACAGACAGATGGTGACAAAACTGGGATTTAAAGTTGTCTGTCTCATTCCAAACCCCATGGTTTCTTTATTTTGCTATTTTTCCCTCAGGAGAAGTTCAAAGGTGTTTTATACCAAATGTTGTTAACTCCTAGTCTCATTAGGAGTATTATAAATATATACTATAATTTTAGATAGTAACAAATTCTATCAAGAAAATGAAAAAAAATGCTGTGATAGTGATGGAAGGATGGGGATGAGGGACATCAAATAGAGACAACTTCTCTAAAGAAGTAACATCTGAGCTAAAACAATATAAGGGATCATGTCAGGGAAGATGTAGAGGATAGCAAAGGAAAAATATTCCAAGGAAGGGCAGTGTCACTGTATTTGATGATCAGCAGCATGGTTACTGTATGGAGAATAATTAAATATAAAAAAGGATGGCAAGCTATAAAGACATATCATACAGAGTCCTGTAAAATATGACAAGGAGTTTTGATTTTAGACTGCTGGAAAGGCATCAGAGGGATTTGAGCAAGGAATAATTATGACTTAATTCAAATTAAAACACAAACTTTATTCTGGATTCTGTGTGGCAAGTAGATTATAAGAGGGCAACAGTGAAAGCAGGGAAACTGTAAGAAGAAAATAATACAGATGAGAGGTGACAATGGCCTGGAGGTAGGGTGGGCAAATGTGGAATGGGTAAGATGTAATTGGATTTGAAAATTATTTTCAAAGTAGAGTTGGTAAGAGTCGCTGATGGATTAAGCATGAGGAATGAGCTAGAAAGATAAATCAAGATTTTGAAATTGAACAAGAATCTTAAATTGAATAAGATCCTTAAAGTGAGTAATTCAATTAAATTAAACTGAGTGTTGGTGTTTTCATTCAGTTAGATGGGGAAGATTGAGGAAGACATAACAATTTTGGAGATGGTGAGAGAAGGAGTGAGGAAATGGACACATTTTTTAACATATTAAATTTGAGATGTTTATTCAACATCCTAATGAACATACCAAGCAGGCAGTTGCACATAGGAGTATTTTTCAATATCATTAAAACTAAGTACACCTGTTCTTCCCATGTACCATTAAGCCAATGGGCAAGATAAAAAGTGCCAAAAGATTATTAGTTTCATATCCATTTTGTTACCTACTGTTCCAGTAGGGCAATAAGGTACCTTCCATATCACTATGAAATGTTCTACCTAGAGCATCCCATTAAAAACAAATATAACTTTCAAAACCAATATTTTCTTGTATCTGCATAGACTCCTCAAGAACCTACCATTTAAATAAACAAAACACAACACAAAACAAACTTATTATATCTACTGCCAACAGATAGCCCCTCAATATATTAAACATTGAAATGTGTATGTACAGATAACAGATTTAGATGGCTTTCCCCCTTGTAACATGCCATAGTGAAGAGAAAATTAATTTAAGCATCAGAAATAGATCAGAATTCTGTGTTTTTCAATAAATTTGGCATTGTGCAACTACTTTGACTTGGATCTTATTTATCTCTTCTGTAAAATAGAGATGTTAATAGTACTTATCATATAATCTGTGGAAAGCTGTTTTAGTCATCTTTTTCAGTGCTGTGACCAAAAGACCTGACAGGAACAATTTTAGAAGAAGAAAAGTATATTTGGGAGCTCATAGTTTCAGAGGTCTCAGTCCCAAGATGGCAGACTCTGGGACATTCTGAAAGGGCATGGCAGAGGAAAGCAGCTCAGGACATGGCAATCAGGAAGCAGAGACAGAGCTCTGTTCACTGTGGACAAAATAAAAACACTAAAGGCAATATTTTAGGGGTTTATGACCCAACTCTTCCAACCACACCCTACCTGCCTATAGTTACCACCCAGTTAATTCTTATCAGTGGATTAATGCACTAATTATGTTAAGGCTCTCATAACCCAAACATTTCACCTCAAAAGTTTCTTGCATTGTCTCACACATGAGCTTTGGGGGAACCACTAATATCTAAACCATAACAAAAGCTTTAACACAAGCCTCATTAAATGTTCAATACTTTTATTCTTGAAATTATACTTGATTGAATCAAATAAAATTGCTGATACTAAATTTTTTATTTTACTAACAAAATTATGATTGTATGTGATTTAAACACAAGACAAGTAAAAAAGTCCAGTCTAGTTGGCAAAGCCAAAAATTTGGTGGCTATATTCTACTCCTCAAAGCACATGAAAGCCAGCACACTTCCAAAGCAAAGCTATACTTTAAGGGTGTTATAATGGTATTAGACATTATCCTTCTCACAAATATATAATACAGGTAGGGGATAAGAAACTCACTTCAAAGTCACCAGAAGCTCTTTTGTATGTGGAGGACATGCTAAACTATACATTGCTAGGAGGAGAGAAGAAGGAAAAAGGCATACGAGGAGCCCAGAAATAAAGCCTTATACAGTGTCAGTGCCACCCAAAAATATAAATAAAAGACTTTCTCCTCTCTGAGAGTTCTGGACACATCCTCTGAAGGTCCTGCATATGGTGCCTCCAAACTGAGGCATAAATAAAACTAAAGAAGTTCTAAATTTACAAAAAAATTGTTAAGATAGTACAGAAAATTCTAGTATATCCCACACTCAGTTTCCCTTATTATCTTATTAATATTGGACATTTGTTATAACACATGGTATTGAAAGATCATCATTAACTAAAATCCATACTTTATTCAGTTTTCCTTAGTTTTTACCCAATATCCTGTTTCTGTTCCAGGATCCCATTTATGTTAAGTCACTATATTCACCCTTTCTCTTTAGGTTGCTCCTGGTTGTTATAATTGCTCAGACTTTCTTTGTTTTTGAAGACTTTAGTGATTTTGAGGATTATCAGTTGGATGTTTTTTACTATGTCCCTTATTTGGGATATATCAGATGATTTTTCTAATAATTAGTCTGTGTTATAGGAATAGGAAGAATACAAAGGTAAAGTGACATTTTCATCACATCATATCAAGGGTACACATTATAAACCACACTATCACCATTGATGCTGATGTTGTTAACTTGGCTATGATAGTGTTTGGGGGGGTTCCTGCACTGTAAAATTACTCTCTCTCTCTTTACACACTCAATCTCAGAAGGCCATCACTATGCACATATTCCATTAAAGGAATATGAAGTTATGCTCGCCATCATTCAGGAGAAGTATCTACATAAATTATTTGGAATTTTTCTGTATAAAATATTTGATTCATCTTCCTTATTTTGTAGTCATTTCTTTATATCCATGGATATTTACTTTTTGCTTTGGTTTATAATCTACTACTTATTTTTTTTTACTCAAGTTATTTTAACTTTGGCCTTTTGGAGCTCTTTCCTTTGTCTCCTGTGTTCCTCTAACAAATTCTCATCTTTGTGGGGTTTAATTTACATTTTTTGAGAATTTTATTACTTTCTGGTATGACAACCTGCTTCTGGCTCACCTTCCTTTTTTTTTTTTTTTTTTTTTAGAAAGAGTGAGAGAGAGGGAGAGAGTGGGAGAGAGAGAGAATTTTAATATTTATTTTTTTTTAGTATTTGGCGGACACAACATCTTAGTTTGTATGTGGTGCTGAGGATCGAACCCGGGCCGCACACATGCCAGGCGAGCGCACTACCGCTTGAGCCACATCCCCAGCCCCTCACCTTCTTTTTTTCCTGCTACAATCCTGTTTATTTGCCTGATTTGAAAACTTAAGTACACATAAAATCTACATGCAAATGGTTAAAACACCATTATTTGTAGTTAGCAAAATTTATAAACATCCAAGATGCCCTTCATTTGACGAATGGATAAACAAATTGTAGCACATTGGAGGAATAAATATTATTCATTAATTAAAAAGGAGATATCAAACCATGAGATAGAACAAATTAATCTTAAATGCACATTGATAAATAAGTTAGTCACTCTAAGGCATTGGTGTAGGAAAAGGTTTTTGTTTTTTTTTTTGATAAGACCTTAAAAGCGCAAGCAACAAAAGTAAAAGTATACAAATGAGATTATATCAAACTAAGAAGTTTTTGCACAGCAAAGAAAACAATCAGCAGAGTTAAGAGACAACTTATAGAATGAGAGAGAATATTTGCAAACTATTCCTCTGACAAGGAATTAGTATTCAGATTATATAATTGACTGAAGACAAAATACAAATAAAAATGGCCTAAAGTTTCTAATACATACTTTTTTTAAAAAGACATAAAATGGCCAACAAGTGTGGGAGACCAACCTGGCGTGACTGAGTTAACTCCCCTGCTGGGCGATGTGGTGTCAGGCACCCATGCTGCTTGACTTCCCTGCTCTTCTAGGGTTCGAGTGACTGTCTTCCTGCCTGGGCATGACTTCCTACAGCCCAATGGGTGGAGCTATGCTCACCTGTTTCTTTGTACTATAACACCTTGCCCTGTTTAGGATAGTGCCGCAGTCTGGCTAGGCACAAAATCACAAGCCACTCAAGCAGGAACAAATTTTATTTTTTGAAACTGCCACCAATGCCCCATAGGCCCCCGGGAAGAATGCCAATCGATGCATGCAGCGTACTCCCAGATCCTAAGAGGAGGTTCCTCCTCCGGAAATCCCTCCTACTGCACTTCCCCACTCCGGGAGAGTTCCCATTGGTTGGGGAAGTGCGGTAGGAGGGATTTCCAGAGGAGGAACACTGGTGACACGTCAGCAAAGATACGCCAGCACTACCATAATTCGCTGCATCAACAGATAGAGCACAATGCATACAAGTGATACATAGTCCAGGCAAGTTTTGTAAGCAGTTCAAAGCGGAGGAATTTATCAATATGTCCATTTCCTCCCAAAATAAATTGACTCAGTGATTGAGCATTACTTGTTGAGTTATTATTCATTGATGCATCAGTTTATACATGAGCTGAGGTAGCCTAGAAGCAATGATACCACAAAAGCTAAGAACACAAGTATTGCCCAGATATTTGTTTCTAATACTATGCTCCAATCAAAGTAGCCAGGACTCCTTGAAAAATAGCCGATTCAAAGCTTTTCAAACTAATATGCACAGAATCATATTAATCATGATGATAGATAATGAATCCTTGGTTCATTGTTCTCTAGATGTCTTTTTGTATGTGTGTGCAATTCCAACTATTCCCCATACTACCTGTGTGTCCTTGGGCAAGAAACAAACTCTCTCAATTTCAGTTTTCAAATAAGTCTTCTTTATAAAAAATACTGAAAGCACTTAATTTATATGGTTGTCATACAGATTAAATAGCATGATACATATGCAATGTTAAAAAGAGACCTTGGCATATAGTAAGCATTCAGTAATTGTAAGCCTTTCTTAAGCTTTCAAAGTAGGACATAAAAGGATATTTGGAAGCATACAGAGGACTAAGTGAAGTTAGCCTATTTTTCAGAGAGCAAGTGTTTTCAGTGACTTTGATCATTCTGAAAACTGACACCCACACTGGACTGGAAAAAATACACAGTAAGCAGCAAAACTGGATTCGTATGATAGTGAGGTAGATAATAAACTGTGTCTTGGCAAACTGGGCTAAAAAAGAATTTAACTTCACTATGATTATTTTCTATTCTCTTGAGCTTATCTTGAAAACACTAGGCTGAGGTTAGATGTATGAACTGCAGAAACATAGGGGGATGTGTATTGGGAGGGGCCATTGCATGGTAATAAAAAAGACTAAAAAATATACTAAGAGAGAAAGCCAGATGATAGAAGGGAAGAAGATTAGAGTAAATAGAAGAATGGGAAAGGCCTAGTTACCCGTGCAAGCTTAAAAGATATAAGTTTGAATGGCCTAACATAGAGTTAGAGTAATAAAAGAAAACAGCTGTTAGTTTTCTGAAATAATTACTTCTTATTTGATGGCTTTAGCAAAATGGAAAAACAGTTTTAATATGAACTAAATAACCCTTTCTCAGTGAGTTTTGTTTGAAAAAAACTCCATGGTGATTTCAATAGAATACTGTGATAGGATCCTGATACAAGATAAGGTGCTTTAAATTCTGTACAGAATGTAAATGGAAAATATTAAAATAATTATAACTATAAATTATAACAATAATTATTAATGAATATATAATATATAAAGGTATAATTTGTGACATCAATGACAAAGAAGGGATTGGGTGATGTAAAAAGAGTAAAATTTATATATATGATTGAAGTTCTTAATAGCTTGAAATAGAATTGTAAGATGTATGATTAAAGCCCCATGACAACCACAAAAATACACAAAAGAAAATGAGATAAAAATCAAAGCATATCATTTTAAACAAAAATCAAAAAACACTAAATAAAGCAATAAGACAAAATAACATTAAGATGAAAAAGAATAAAATGGCAATAATCACTCCTTCCCAACAGTAATAACTAAATATAAACAGATAATCAAAAGAAATAGAGTAGCTGAACATGATAAGCATAAGATGTAACTATATGCCATTGACAAGAGACTCACCTTAAATGTGAAAGGACACATAAGCTGAAATTGAAAGGATTGAAAAAGATTTTCCATGAAAATGGTAATTAAGAGATCAAGGTGGTCATACTTATACAAAATATACTGTAAATCAGCAATTGTCAGAAGATAAAAAGAAAGACATTGTATAATGAAAAGTGTCTATCTTCTGGTGAGAAAGGTATACCTTCTATAAATATATGTACCTAGAGGAAGAGCACCCAAATATATGAACCTAGAGGAAGAGCACCCAAATATATGAAGGAAACATTGACACAATCTAAAGGAAAAATGGTAACAAAATAATTGTGGGAGATTTTAGTATACTACTTTTAAAAATGATTAGAACAACCAGAAGAAGAATCTATAAGGAACTACAGGACTTGAAAACCACTATCAACCAATTGGACCCAAAAGACATATTATAGCACACCCCACTCAACAGCAGCAGAATACACATCCTTCTGAAGCACACACTGAACATTATCCAGAAGGAATCACATTGGGATACATATCAAGTCCTAAGCAGCTTAAGGAGATTAAAATCATACCAAGTATTTTTAATTTTTATACTTTTAGATGGACAGAAGGTATTTATTTTATGTGTTTATTTTTATGCAGTGCTAAGGATCTAACCCAATGTCTCACATGTGCTAGGCAAGTACTCTACCACTGAACTACATCCTCAGCCCCCAAGTATCTTTTCTGAGCACAATGGAATGAAACTAGATATCAGTAGAAAAGCTGGGAAATTCACAAGTGTGTAGAAATTAAACACTCTTGAACAACCAAGGGCAAATAAGAAATCACAAGTGAAATTAGAAAATATTTTGAGACAAGTGAAAAAAGAACACAACATAGTAGAACTTAGAGGTTGCAACAAAAGCAATAATAAGAGGGAAATTTATAGTATCAAGTATCTTATTAAAAGAGAAGAAACATCTCAAATTGACAACCTAACTTTACATCTAAAGAACAGGAAAGAAAAGAACTAAGCCCAAAGTAAGAAGAACAAGGAAATAAACATAAGAGTAGAAATAAATTAAATAGAAAAATCATTTTAAAAATAAGTAAAATTATAAATTAGTTTCTTTCAATATTAAAATTAGCTATACTCACAAAAGTAAAAGAGAAGACTCAAATTACTAAAATAAGAAATGAAAGAAGAAGCATTACAAATGATGCCACAGAAATTAAAAGAATTGTAAGAGAACACTATGAACAATTACAGGCCAACAAATTGGAACCTCCCCCGCCCCCGCCCCAAATGGATAAATTCTTCAAAACATACAACCTACTAATACTGAATCAAAAAGAAATACAAAGCTCCAACAGATAAATTGCTTATAAGAAAGCTTATTCAATAGCAAAAAAACCTTTCAACAAGAAATCCCAGGATAAAATGGTTTCACTGGAGAATTGTGCAAAATATTTAAAGAAGATTTAATAAAAATCCTTTTCAAATTGTTCTGAAAAAAAGAAGAGAATATTCCAAACACTCTTTATGAGGCCAGCATTATTATAGCAAAGCCAGACAAAGATACTACAAGAAAAGAAAACTATACTCTAAGATATCTGATTAATAATGAAGTAAAAAATTCTAAGCAAAATGATAGCAAACAGAATTCAAGAGCATATTAAGAGGATTATACAATATGACCAAATGAGATTTATCAAAGGGGGGCAAGGATGGTTTCAATTTATAAAAATCAATATAATATGCCATAGTAATAAAAGATACGAATCACATGATCATCTCAATTGATGCAGATAAAACATCTGATAAAATTAAATACCATTTCATGATAATGATTCAAAAAACTAGGAATAAAAGGTAAATACCTCAAAATAATAAAGGTGATGTGTGAAAACCCCATAACTAACATCATACTCAATGTTAAGAGACTGAAAGAGTTTTCTTTAAGATCAGTAAAAAAGGCAAGGGTGCTTACTCTCAACAGTTTTAGTCAGTATTGTACAAGAAGTCCTAGCCAGAGCAATTAGGGGAAAAAATAAAATTCAAATTTGAAAGAAAAAAGTAAAAGTATCTCTGTTCATAGACGATATGATCTTACATATAGAAAGTCCTACAGTTTTCACACACAAAACTATTAGAACTATTAAATGAATTTAGCAAAGTTGCAGGATACAAAATCAACACTGAAAAATCAGCTTCATATCTATAGACTAACAATGAAAAACCCAAATAGGAAATTAAAACAGCAATCCCATTTACAAGAGCATCAAAAAGAATAAAATACTTAGGAATAAATTTAAGCAAGGAGGTAAAAGACTTATATACTGAATACTGTGAAACATTGCTGAAAGAAATTTAAGACACAAATAAATGGAAAGATACATCATGTTTCTGGATTGGAACACTTAATATTGCTAAAGTGTCCATACTAACCAAAGTGATCTACAGGTTCAGTGGAATCTCTATCAAAATACCAATGGTATATTTTTTCAGAGAGAGAAAAAATCATCCTAAAATTTAAATGGAATCACAAAGCACCTGGACTATATAAAAAAAAAGTCTTGAGAAGAACAAAGTTGGAGGTCTTACCCTTCTCATTTCAAAAGATTAGATAGCTACAATAATCAAAAGAGTATGTCACTGGCATAAAAACATATGAATGAATTGAATGGAATAGAGTCCAGAAAGAAACTCTCATGTATATATTCAGATAATCTTCAACAGGGATATAAGAAAAAACAATGTGGGAACAATGTTCTCTTCAATAAAGGTATGAGGTGAACTGGATATCCACATACAAAGCAATGAGATAGTTTCTTATAACTTATGCAAACATTAATTTAAAATGGATTACAGATCTAAACATAAAAGTTGAAATGATAAAGTTCCTAAAAGCAACCTAGGAGAAATCTTTGTTTTTTTTTTTTTATTATTTTGGGAGATGATATTAGATTTGACACCAAAGCACAGGCAACAAAAGCAAAAATAGGCAAATGGGATGACATTAAATTTTAAGTTTTGTATAGCAAACAACTACCAGATTGAAAAAAACCTATACAATGGGAAAAGTATTTATAAGTCATATATTGGATAACGAGTAATTTCTAGAATATATAAAGAATGCCTACAATTCAACCACTACCACCACAATATGATGTGATTTAAAAAGTAGGCATAGGATTTTAATAGATATTTCTCCAAGGAAGGTACACAAATGGCCAAGAAGCTTACAAAAAAGATGCTTAACATCACTAATTGTTAAGAAAACCATAATGGAATATCACCTCACATTCATTATGTTTTGCACTATTAAAAAGAAAAACAGCAAATGACAAGTGTTGGCAAGAAGAACATGGAGAAATTGGAACCCTTGAACACTGTTGGTAGGAATGTAAGTTAGTGCAGCCACTATGAAAAGCAGTATGGAGGTTGCTCAGATTTTTAAAATGGAACTGACAAATGACCTAATAGTCCTCTTCAGTGTATATATCCCAAGAATTAAATGGGATCTCAAAGAGATACGTGGACACCCAGGTTCATTACAGCATTATTTACAATAGTCAAGATGTGGAAGAAACCTAAATATTCATCAACAAATAAAGAAAATGTGGTATCTACATACAATAGAATATTATTTAGCTTTAGAAATAGAAAGAAATCCTGCCATATGCTACAACATGAATAAACCGTCAGAACATTATGATAGGTAAAATAAGATAGTCCCCAAAGATAATACTGCATGATTCCTTTTATATGAGTTATCTAAAATAATCAAACTCATAGAAATAGAAAGAAGACTGGTAGTTGCTAGGTGCTGTGTGGGAAGTGGGAAATGAGAAATCATTGTTCAATAGATATTGAATTTCAGTCATGCAGGATGAAAAAGTTCTATAGGTCTTCTGTATAATAATGTAAACATAGTTAGCAATATTATAATATAAACTTAAAATTAGTTCAGAGTTTAAAATAATGTTACAATAATGTTGTAAAGAAAATGTAAACTTTTTAAAATTTTTTATTAGTTATTAATGGACCTTTATTCATTTATTTGTTTATATGTGGTGCTGAGAATCAAACCCAGTGCCTCCCACATGCTAGGCAAGCGCTCTACCACTGAGCCACAACGCCAGCCCCAGAAAATGTAAACTTTTTGATACTCCCCAAAGGAAAAGAAATGTTATTGTCAATACTAGCCTTGTAAAACCTTAATTAAAAATTGTTTTGTACTAAAAAAAATCCATAAGGATAGTAATTAATTTTATGCATAAATGTTTGGTGTAGTTGCTTCCAAATCCTTCTTAAATTCCATGTTTAAGTGTTGCAAAGTAATTGATTATGGTAAACAAAGCTCAGACCAGTTTTCCAATATATGGGCTCTGCATGTGTGTTCATAAGACAGGAGCTTTTGATTTTCTTGGCACTTATTACTGTTTAGTGAGGTTTTCAGGATAAGTTCCAAAGTGATGTGGACAATTTGAAGGTCCTGATGAAACATAATTAGATAGCAATACCTTTACATAATCCTTCTTTATTACATTCACCATAGTGAGAACATTACGGAATCATTGTACCCTATAATATACTAATCATTGTCAGTTATCAATGAGAGGATTTGCCATCCACATACTTTTTAAAAAATGTGCCCTCTTTTCCTAAGAAGGGGTATGCAAATGAAATGTGAACAAATCTAAAGCATAATCGTTATCATACAAAGCAATGAAATAGAGGTCTTACAAGGATAATCTCTTGTATATTCTATGGCTTTACCATGTGATTTTTCTCTATATCCTTAAAAAGTCAGGCATAATGCCCAACAGTACTGAGATTAAAATGTTTGATGATCTCAATTCTGTCCCCAACTACAAGAATCAAGCATCACAGACTACTTGGGTGCTGCCTAACAATGACTTTGAAAGATCCTTTCAAGGGGTGTTTAGCAAGTGGTTTGTTTACCCTATAGCCTACTTAACAGCAATTATCATACAATGAGATGCTAATGCCACGATAAAAAGATGCTGTGGCCACATAACATTGCACACCTTTAGAAACTTGCACACTTGGCAAGGACTTTATACTTCAAACAGAACAAAAAATGAATCATGTACTTATAATTGTGAATCATGTACTGAGATTATAAACAAATATCTTAGACATAACAGCTTCTAAAATTCTACCCTAGTTCCTAGTTGCTATCCTTCTCAGATGCCAAGTTCTTTCAAGTTGTTTTTGGGCTACCCCAAATTAGCATTCTTCTTCACAATCACCCTGGGTTTTGATCCCAGCTAATAATGAGAAGAAAAATATCCCATTGTACTAGTTCACCCAAAGGGCTACCTTTCAGATCTATTGAATCAGGAGAATTGATAGGCCTAAGGATGGTGACCATGATTCAAATCATGCCACATTCTGATGAGTTTTGGTAGTAAAATTAAGAACCAAGTCTCAGCATGTCTCAATTTAAGACTCAGTGGTTTTTAGCCATCTCAGTCTCAAACCTCTGGGTTTTTTTTTGTTGTTGTTGTTCTCAAATAGATCCAGAGCATCACCAGATTAGTAAATTATCAAGAGTTGACCAGTTTGACGATGATTTAACCTATGACAAGTGCCTTTTTAACCAATACAGAGACCTACTAATCCTTTAGCCCTCAGTACTATGCATCTTGTGTGGAACTATTTCAATTATAACTTTAAGAACCCAAGCATATATAAGTAGATTGCTTAAGAATCACTGCTTTCTGTTTCAATCATTGACTTTTACATTATGCCAAACATAGTTTAACTAGAGCCCAAAAGGAGTTAAAATCACATACCTATTAATAATAATGATTTGCCTATTCTTTTTTTTTCTTTTCTTTCTTTTTCTTTTTTTTTTTGGGGGGGGAGGGGGAGGTTGGACAAATGATTGAACCCAGGAGCACTTAACCACTGAGCCACATCCCAGCCCTTTTTATTTTATTTTGAATAGGCTCTTGATAAGTTGCTTAGGGCCTCAATAATTTGCTAATGCTGGCCTTGAACTTGTGATCCTCTTGCCACAGCCTCCCAAGTCTGTGATTACAGGTGTGCACGACCATGCTTGGCAAGTTACCTATTTTTTTAAGCATATCAACCATCATTCCCTAAAATCTCAGGGTTTGGCCTCTTTATTATGTAATTACAGCATAAGGTATATAGTCCTCATTTATTTACTTTTACCTTCTATTCCTTGGCAATAAGGTATTGATTATAACATAAACTAAGTTTTCTCCAGAGAGATGGCAAGACTTCATGGTGAGGTAGTTTAAGAGGTACTTCTGTTAGGAAAGAAGATGGAAAGAATGGATGCATGTAAATAAATTTCTTTATTTAGTAGTAAGGAAGAAGTGAGACAAATGTAAGAACTGAACAGTTAAACTATTTACTTCTTAGAAGTTAAGATATTATATATATTTCTTCAATTCCAGAATCCTCTGAAGTGCAAAAAACCTTTCTATGATAACATACACTTCATCCAAAGTACATAAAAATGAAAACCATGCCTCTATTTGTCATACTTGTATCTCATATCCTCATTGAATAACATGGTGCCTGGCATATAGCATGTGCTTAATAAATATTTCTTTAATGAGGAAACTGAATGTATTATAATTATTCTCTTGATATGTTCATCTTTTACTAAAGTTGTGACTGGCTAAAGACAGTGTTTATTTCCAAAAATCATCTGGCACGTGTTTAATTTTTTCCTGATCTATGAAAAAGTGGGTTTTAATTATAAACCTGTCACATCTATACCAGGTCCAGTTCTACCTGGCTATCCAAAATGTCTTTCATCCTTAATTTTATTATATATTTTATGTGCTGCCTATGTGGTAGAGCTCTAAGTGCCTTGATATCTGAAGTAATAAGTGTATATGTGGTTTTATTTGTTGGTTTATTTAAAACTCATTTGGGTACTCTAAAGGCCCTAAACTCAAGCTATATCTGAATTAATAGCTATACTATTACAACTTATTTTTCTGCTAAACTCATTCCCACTTTCTCTCATTTCTAGTTATATGTTTCTTTTTTCCCAAGATGTCTAAGTTAAAATATGTCTTGAGTGTTTGTCTGACTGTGCTCTGGATCTGTTGAATAATTCCTCTTATCCTTAAAGTACCCAGTTGCTCCAGGAAACATGTTTTTACAGAACATTCACAACAGCATGTAGTAGTAAACCTTTCTATCTTTCAATTATTGCCAATTTTTACTTAATTCAAAAGTTTTCATAGCAGAATCGGGGAAGAAAGGGGTCTCAGATCCTTTTATGAAACTTTTCATCAATGGCCCTGAATAGGCTGGAAAGAGGTGGATGAAGGGAATCAGAAGAGAGTATGATATAGAGCTGGCAAAGGCCTAAGAAGACTAAGAAAGCATTGTCTGAAAATGGAACACATGTCCAGACTAATTTTCTCATTCTGTCTCTCCATCTCATGTCTACGAGCCTTCCCTCAACCCTGATTTTGCTAAATACTTAACTGATGATAAGTTGACATCTTCCAAGTGAAAAGTGAGACTAAAATTATGCCCATGCATTTTAACCAGCCAGGAGCAGAGGAGATGTGACAAGATTTTCCAGAACAAGGTGGAGAAAGCTGGGATACCATTTGAAGGATTTGTTTCAAAAGAAACTCCTAGCCTTTCTGGTAATCTCTTCTCCAAGAGTTCATGTGACCCTGTCCATGACCTAGGTTTGATTTCTAACTTCTCTGAGGAGAATCCTTTATTCAGTAGTTTCTTATTTATGGCCTTGAGACTCTATGCACCAAACAGTCTTAGTAAATTGAATGAATAAGTAAGATACTTTTGTGTATGAACTCTGTTCAAAAGTATATGTTTTTGTAATGAATAAAATACAAATTTCTTTAAGAGATTTACTAAACCCAATATAGCTTATTTATAATTACACATCTCTCAGTTGAAATATACTAAAAGTATAATTACTAATATGAATTTATGTGTGTTAAAATGTGTCCTAAGACTGATAAGCAGTAGAGGATACCTATTTTATATAATCCCAGTGGTTTGGGAGACTGAGACACGAGGATCATGGGTTTAAAGCCAGCCTCAGCAACAGTGAGGTGCTAAGCAAGTTAGTGAGACCCTGTCTCTAAATAAAATACAAAATAGGGCTGGGGATGTGGCTCAGTGGTTGTGTGCCCTTAAGTTCAATCCCAGCACCAAAATAATAATAACAATGATAATCCCCATAGACACAACTAAAATATAAACAACTAAATTTCCCACAATCCACTAATGTTGTACCTATTAAAGTAGTATTTTCTACAAGTATACTCAAGTAGAAACCATTGGACCATTCTGTGCTATTGGACACAGTGAGATTTCAGCTCTATACACAAAGAAACTAAATGCTCAGGATGTGCACATGCTTTGATTTTATAATTATCCACAATAGCTAACACAATGTTTGGTACTCAGCAAATAGCCAGTACATTTGTGAGTATTAAAAAGAATTTTAAAATGTGATTATATTCTCATACTAAGAAAAAAAACAAGCATTTTCATCTCAAAACAAATTTCATAAATCAACATATTGAGCATATGGGGGTGTAATTAAATAATTCTTCCACACATAGATTATGCACTATTAATTTTCTCTCCCTTGAGAAATTACAAGAGTCAGTTCAAAGAAACCTGAAAAATTACATTTGACGAGATTTCCCCTGGGGTTAATTTATGGAATCATGTGAAATGATTTATATTTTCATTTAGACAGCTTAATTCCAAAATTAGTTACATGATTAGTTCAGTGGCATTAAAAAAGACCCTATAGTTTTCATTAAGAGGGTTCTAATCCACTATATAGCTTAGTATAGAATCAGTATATTACCTTATAAAAATAAACACCCATTATTACGTTTATGCTTCATTCCCAGTGCAAAGATAATTTAGAATTCATCTACACTTTCAGTATTACCCATTTTCCTAAAGTTAAACAATATGAGTAGTGTGTGTATATGTATGTATGTAATAACAATCTGTGGATTAAAAAGACCTAGTATCTCAATGTAGGCTCTTCATTCTGTGTAAATCATGACAAGCCAATCCTCCTAGTTCTTGATTTTTCTGATAGAAAAAAAAATGAAGAGGAAAAACTGCTGAATTATTATCCACCTAAAAGAAAATTACTCAAATTTTATGTCTCCATAACTAACTTTCCCTCTGAGAACAAACCCATATATTCAAAGGCTTTCTTTCCTTTATTCCATTTCGCAGTCTATAATCGGACCCACTTAAATATTTTACAGTCTACCTGCTTCTTGTGAACTTCCATTTTCTCTTGTACTAAAAAGCAAAACCTTATTAATTGGTCTAATTTATATCTATTTTGCTCTTCCTCCAACCTGCTATCCATAGTCAGAATGAAGTCCTTAAAGGAAAAATATAAGGACATCTTTCCTTTGCTTAAAAATCTTTAGTACTTTCCTTTGACTCTTAGGGTAAACACAAAATTCTTAATATGCTCATCAAGACTTCTGATGACCCCATTCATAAGTACCTCTGCATTATCATTTGAATAATATTTTCTCCTATTCTCTTTTCTAACCATGGTGACCTTCTTTCAGATCCTCATATTCACCATGTTACCTGCCCCCCCCCCCAAATACAGGTGGTAACACTGTTGGTTTCCCAAAACCTTTTGTCTAGTTAACTTCTTATCACTCATCATATCTCAGGTTAAATGTTACTTTTGAACATGCAGACTAAACATACAGTCAAAAGCTGTAAAGAACTGTATACTTCTTAGCATTCATCTCAGTACAACACTTATATTAATTTATGTGACTCTTGGGTTAATGACCATTTACCTCAGTTTACCAGACTATTACTCCATGAGGGCAGGGGCCATACTTCTTATTGTTCTACATTGTATGCTCAGGATGGTAAATGGAACATTTTAAGTGCTTGACAATATTTTGTTGAGCAAATTCATAAAGTGTCTTAAATTGATGTTTTAGAATTTGCCCTAAAGGAAGTTTCATTATTCTTCCATGGTATGCTTTCAAGTGTAAAAACTTTCAAAAAGTGATTGGTGGCTCTTGTTTAGAGAGCTTTAGGACTTTGAAACAAAGTAGATGTGATGGTTAAGTTTATAGGTGAAATTTATATGTGCCCAGATAATTGATCAATAATTATTCTGGATGTTTCTGTGAAATTAGAATTTAAATCAGTGAATTTTGAGTAAAGCAGATTACCTTCCATAATGGGGCAGTTCTGATCTAATGAGTTAAGGGTTTTAATAAAACACAGACTGAATTTCCCAAGAAAGAATGAATTCTTCCAGCACTGCCTTTGGAGTAATTGCAACACTTTTTAGAAGCCCAGCCTGCCTGCCTATCCTATATCCTACAGACTTTGGATGTGTACTACTTCCTTGTCATGTAAGGAAATTCCTTAAAGTTAAGCTCTTTTTGTGTGTGTGTGTGTGTGTATAGGTATATATGTTTGCAGCAAAAGAATGTGTATGTGTATAGCTAGATATAGATATGAATACAGATATAAATATCCTGTTGGTTCTATTTCTTGAAAAAATCCTGCCCTAATACAGAATCCACAACAGTTAAGATCTTCTTCTTTTTTTTTTTTTGGAAGAGAAGAGTGTATATATACTAGAACCATTTTTCTCAGAATTACATGAGGTTGACATTTGTTTTTGGCTTTATTTTTGTTAACAGACATCAATTGCTTACATAATGAAATATAAACAAACTAATAATGATGAGATTTAATATCCAAATTGAATATTATTATTAGATTATTTATAATAATAATTTATAAATATGCTATGTATTCCTACTTAGCAAAAATAACCATATTTCTAATTCTTCTCTTAAACTTATATGTTAGCTTTTCATCATGGTAACCAATATATCTGACAAGAACAACTTAGAGGAGGAAAAGCATATTTTGGACTCATAGTTTCAGAGGTTCAGTCCAGGGTTGGCCTACTCTATTGTTCCAGGCTTCTGGTGAAGCTGAACATCATGGAAGAAGGGTATGGTGGAGGAACTTTGCTCAGCTCGTGGTACCCAGGAAGCAGAAAGAGAGGGGGGCATCAGGGGAATAAGATATAATCCTCAAAGTTATGCCCCCCCCAAGTGACCTACTTCCTCCAGTCATACCCCACCTGCCTACAGTATTCCATGTAAATGATTCCAGTATTATTATTCCAGTATTATTACTATTCCAGTATTATTCCATTATTATTATTATTCCAGTATTCCATGTAAATTATTAATGCATCAAATGAATTAATCTACTGATTAGGTTATGACTCTAATAATCTAATAATTTCACCTCTGAGCATTTCTGCATTAATAAAAGAGTTTTAGGGGAATACCTTATATCCAAACCATAACAACTTGGGAGCAATACCCTCATATTTCTCCTGAGTCAAATGCCAGTTTCATTCTCAATCCCAAAATGGGAACTCTGATAAACAAAGTACAGCAAGAAAAAGCATAGTTAGTCTTCATCCATATGAAATACTTCATCCATTTTTAATACCATTTGTAACCACATGGTAACTTTAACTACACCATTTCCTCCAATATTCCTGAACTTCAGCTTTCCTTATCGATCTCATCAATGTCTGTAGTCAGTTCAAATACCCACAGATTTTTTATCTTTGCTATTTCTTCTACTATGTAATACTCATGCAATACTTTAAAAAGTTGTGTTGGAGTAACAAATTAAAATTATTTACCTTTATCCATAGTAGATTTCATTTTCTAGTTTCAAGCCATCACTTCAGACTTCCTTAATCTTTAGAGATCCTGAATTTGAGCAATTCATTCACATTTTTTATTATCATGTCATATTTTCATCCAAATAATTGAAAAGAAAAAAAATAATAGAGTTATTTTAAAAGAAACTTCTTGAAAAATCAAAACCACAGTGAGATCTGATGTAACTGTCAGAATGGCTATTGCCAAAAATAAAACAAAAGACAAAAAATGTTGATAAGAATGTGGAGAAATTAAAACACCCACATGCTGTTGGTGAAAATGCAGAATGATATAATAGTTATAGAAAACAGTATGAAGGTTCCCTTCCAAATTAAAAATTGCCATATGATTCAGAAATAACATTTCTGGGTATTTATAACAAATAATTGAAATCAGGCCTTGAAGAGACATTTTCATTCTTATGTTCACCGCAGCATTGCACAATAATGGAATAAACCTAAATGTTCATCAATAAATGACTGGATAAAAATATAGTATATATGTACAAAAGAATAGTATTCAGCCTTTGAAAAGAAGGCAAATCTGAAATATATGACAACATGGATGAAGCTTGAGAACATTATGCTAAGTAAAATAAGTGGGTAACAGAAAGACAAAGACTACATAACTCTACTTCTCTGAGGTATCTAAAGTAGTCAGATTCATAGAATAATGGAGTAGAATAGTGGTTGCCAATGTCTGAGGGAGAGGGCAGAGAGGGAAATGGGGAGTTACCAATTCAGTTTCAGTAAAGGTGAACAAATTGTAAAGATCTACACTACAACATTGTACCTATGGTCAACAATACTGTATTTCTCACCTAAAATTTATTAAGAGGAAACAAAAATCTTATGTTAAGTCTTTTTTTAACTTTCATGTATACTTTATTCAGATATATCAATTAATTCTATTTTTTTGCTTCATTTGCTTTTTTTTTAAGAGAGAGGGAGAGGGAGAGGGATGGAGGGGGGAGAGAGAGAGAGAATTTTAATATTTTATTTTTTAGTTATCGGCGGACACAACATCTTTGTTGGTATGTGGTGCTGAGGATCGAACCCGGACCACACGCATGCCAGGCGAGCGTGCTACCGCTGAGCCACATCTCCAGCCCCTTCATTTGCTTTATCATGTCCTATCTTTCTGTACACACACATGTTTTTATTTCTTAAAACATTTTAAAAATATTTTTTAGTTGTAGATGGACACAATGCCTTTATTTATTTATTTATTTATTTAAGATGTGGTGCTGAAGATCAAACCCAGTGCCTCACATGTATGAGGCAGGTGCTCTACCACTGAGCCACAACTCTAGCCTTTCTTAAAACTTTTTATAGGTTCTTTTTAGTTGTGTAATTTTAAAAACAGAGGAAGCAAAATATTGAAGAGTTTTCAAATTTGCTTTAGAACATTTATATTAAATTTGCAAATTTAAAGCCGATTTTAATGTCATGTTGTCATTTATTTGAGTTTTTATTGTACTTCATTTAGTCTCAAAGCCCTATATAGGATTTCTGAAATGTTTCGTTTTCTTAATATTAAATACAAAATATTGATCCTTCTAAATCTCAATTTAAAAAAAGAAATTTCTCTCTCTAGGTTAATATCAACTCTTTATCTTTCTTTAGGACTATTCATTCAAACAGTTATAGACCCTTTTACATGTATTTTAGTTTAGTTTCAATATCTCCTTTCTATCCAAAAGGCTATCAAGGTAGTTAGGCCAAGACTTTGCAACATCACATTCTCTTATTTGTCCATGAGATTATCTGGATTGTATAGAACTAACATGATACCTTGCACTAGTCTCTAGTAATTCATTCCCATACTATTAGCACAACTAGCAAAAGAAAGGGAAAATTTTAAATATTTGACAATAAAATAGCAACCATATTACAACATAAATTTTTCAAAAAGCTTTTACTTATTATTTAAATAAGTGATATTTGTATAATAAATGAATAATAAGATAATTCTTCATTTGAAATGCAAATCAACACAAATTTTGCTATTATTATTGCCATTTTCAATAAATGGGAAAACTGAAGTTTTGAATGGTTGGTTGATGTACCTAGAGTTACAAACCTAATTAGCAGGGTATACAGATGTAGAACACAGACCATCTGACCTAGAGGGTTTTTTTCCATTGTATACTAAACTGTCTTACTTAGATAAGATATTTTTGCAGATGAATAAGTAAAAAGATTAAGACTCTAAAATTTATAGATTCAGATGACATAAAATTACTCAAGATTAATCTACCTTTTATATAATTTTCATAAAACAAGGATCATATGTATCTATTGGTCCCAAATGCTAGGCTGAGTATATAGCTCAGTTGATAGGGTGCTTGCCTTGGTTGCACAAGACCCCTGAGTTAAATCCTTAGCACTACCACCAACAACAACACAACAACAACAACAAAAAAAAAAACAAGATGGACCAAATGTTGTGTTTATAACATATTGGCTTATTCCTCAATGAAAACAAAAGAGTTCATCTTTTATTTCTGTATAAAGGAACAATCTCATAAAAATAATAAGAGACATTTATTTAAAACCTTTAGATATTCTAGGACTATGAACATTTTAATCATGTTTTGGCTAACCCACTAAAATTCCTTTCTAAATGCAAAAATCAAAGATTAGCAAATTTTGGGTTTTTGGTTTATAAATTTTTTTTTAGTCATGAATGTACCTTTATTTATTTATTTTTTAAAATGTGGTTCTGAGAATCGAACCCAGTGCCTCACGCATGCCAGGCAAGTGCTCCACCACTGAGCCACAACCCCAGCCCTTGGTTTTGTATTTTAAGGTCCAGTCCTCAACATGTATCCTCTGGATTTGGCTCTTTCATCCACTGATTAATTGAGTTAATTTTCATTTTTACATTTCTAATATCAATTTAAAATGGCCTAAGTATCATATTTCTGATATTTAACTGTAGTTGCTGTTCTATACTAAATTGTATTTCATTTGCTGAGTTATAATTCTCAAGATACACTTTAGATATCTGAACTGTGGAATACCAAAAAATCTGGATAGTTATAAAACTCTGGAGATTAAATTATTTAAAATAATTATTCTATTTAATATACCATAGACATAACCTTGGTTAGGTCTAGAGACCAATACCAAATCACACTAGACCTTATATTTCACAATTAATTGGTAGAAAATGTGTATGGATTTCATGAATAAGCTTGTCAATTCTCTAATGGGTCAGAAATCAGAGATCTTGCCACTTTGGAATGTGCTTAGATTCTGCGAGAAGGAAACATAGTTAAATATGCTTAGTATGCTGAGATTAATCTAAAAGGTAAAGTGAAGATAGAAGAAATAACTTACCACCACCTTCATCACCACCAATACCAGCAGCAGCTTCACATACCTTATTTTTCTATACTGATGATCTGCTTCTCTAGTGTTCTCCCAGTTTAGGTTTCTTACCTGTCTTAATTTAAACTTAGGGATGTGCTCTATTACCTTACATCCTGCTTACTATTTCTTGATTCCTAACTTCTCCTCCCAATAAACTGGTACTGTAAGGGACCGGTGAACGGAGGAAGAGACCACCAAGAGACCGTCTCATGCAACAGCAAAAGGGGTTTATTGCAGATCCAGCGCGCTGGGGCTCTGTGCTCACTCAAGAAGGGAGAGTGGCCCAGAGCCCCAAGCAGGGGTTAAGCAGTGCTTAAGTGCACTTTTTGGGGAGGGCGGGGGCTTTGCATACATCAGAGCAAATCATTATGAGGCGCGGAAAAATCGAACAACAACTCTCAAACATGATTAGTACATTCATTGGCGGGAACAGGTCAGGCGGGGGTGATAGGTCAGTCCTAAAGCAGGGTATACATTCAAACTGATTGGTTTAGGCCCTGAGGTGCCTACGTGCTGAGCTGCACTGGGTCCAAGTTGTTAAGCAACTAAGTGGTCAGGGGGGATTCCTACACATATCTAATGGGTAGTCCCGGGAATTGTCTTAACAGCTACAGGAATTTCAGGCTTTGAGTGTAGCTTAGAAACTTAACAATACCTGGTCCTTTACATTTTAACTTCAGTTTCTTTTACTCTTTCAGTACTTTGGTCCAATTCCTGATCATACTTTTTTACAGTTTATTTTGATGTTCTTGATTCTGGACCACATAGTGTGATAATGATACCCTATTACAGTAACTTGGCAGAAGAACCTTACTCATCGTCATCTCTTGAGATTAACAGATGATTATTAAGTAAAAAGTACATTCACCCAAGCTTGGTCTGAGAGAGAGTTGATTCTTGTTAGAGTTGCAAATTCTAAAATCATCTTTACAAATGGGAAATTGGGGACTGGGGTTGTAGCTCAGCAGTAGAGCACTTGCCTAGCATGGGCAAGGCACTGGGTTTGATCCTCAGTACCACATAAAAATAAATAAATAAAATAAAGATATTGTGTCCAACTACACCTAAAAAATAAATATTTTTTAAGAGAGAGAGAGAGAGAGAGAGAGAGAGAGAGCGAATTTTAATATTTATTTTTAGTTTTCGGCAGACACAACATCTTTGTATGTGGTGCTGAGGATCGAACCCCGGCCGCACGCATGCCAGGCGAGCGCGCTACTGCTTGAGCCACATCCCCAGCCCAAAAGTAAATATTAAAAAAGTGGGAAATTGCTACCTTTTTGTACTCCATTTTATCCCATTTACTTAAACACATGCTATTGTAACATAAGAAAACATTTTTTAGTTTACATATTTTACTTAGCTATATAGTTAATGAAGTCAAAAGCCAATGTTAGGCACAGGTAAGAAAAGGGAACTAGAAATCCTTCATTGAATAACCTTAAGATGGTTAGATTCATCCATCTTTTGAATAGTTATGGACTGTAGCTAGAGCAAATTGATAAAATTCTGAATTTTCTCCCAGCCTTATGATTCTATTACCCTATTTGTTTTGTCAATGGAAACAGTCTAGTGTATATAAATCAGATTGCCAGCAGGGTCCATTTTGGTGCAACATAAACAATATATTTCATATCTCATCACAAATTGAAGGTGTGCAAAAAGGCAAAATCAATGAAAACACATTCAAGCAGATCTTCTGCTTATAGCAAGGTAAACAACTATTATTACAAAGAGCAAAGTGTTTGTACCCTAGAGATTCATGCAGCAAAACCTAGCCAGAGTAAACTTTGGATTTTCATGAAAATTCAGAAGAAGCACTGTATCTGTCTTCTAAAGAGATAAGAAAAGTAATATGATTTTTTTGAAATATAGAATTTCTGAGATAACTATCTTATAAAAGTGTCAGAGATAACTTCTTGTTT
Organism: Spermophilus citellus; assembly: GCF_964194105.1. Lineage (NCBI taxonomy): Eukaryota > Metazoa > Chordata > Mammalia > Rodentia > Sciuridae > Spermophilus > Spermophilus citellus. The sequence goes on along the minus strand of NC_138190.1, from coordinate 111,138,831 downwards.
ATTTTTACCTTAGTCATCTTGTTGGTTTTGTTTGTTTCTGTCTATTTCCAAAGATTAAAGTCCCTGCATGTGAAGCACAATTTTCTTTGCTTTTATGTCTGAAAAGTTCAAGGGCAAATGACAGTGTCATTTTCATTTCTCTCTTTATATTATATTGAGCACATGTCTTAATAGAAATGTTTGTTGAATAAATGTAAAAATAAAACTCTAATCAAATTATTAGTGAATTTCTACCATGTTCTATTTGTACTAGGTATCCTGAAGGATATTAAAACAGTTACACCACCACCAAGAGCTTATCCTATTTAGAAGAATACCTTTGTTGAAATGAGAAATTTTTACCTACCTTCATATGCCAGTATAGGTTTCTTGCATTCAGTTAATCTTATTCTCTAAAATTGAACCACAATGACCTTTAAGTTATTTATTTCAAGCCCCTACTCTAATGCATTCATTTGCTACCTTCTGCCATCTTTCAGCTCATTCTAACAGATATTTCTTATCCTGTGGCTATAGAAGCCAATGAAGTTTTGCAGCCACTGAAAATTAGGAAATGCCATGGAATAAACACTATCCTAATGTCAGACCACGTTTCAGAAATGCATTCCTAGAGATCGGAACCTGTTGTTTGATATTTCAAAGATAATTACTTCTTAAATCAGGAGGTCACAGTGGCATTGTTGCCTCTTCAAACAAGACTTTATCTTGCTACCCTTAATTCTTCATGTGAAACTTAGTTTCATTGTTTGGTACTTGTTTACAGGATCTGTGTATCCTTGAGATTTAACACTGTTCTGTTTTTCCTTACTGTACCTGTACAAACCCTAACACTAACCTGCTGGCCATTTTCTTGCCCTTTAAAAATCTCTCCCAATGATCCCTGACTCCGTTTTCTTCTAGTTACTCTTCTTCCTCCACAAAGGACACAGGATAGGTACCTGTGATGAATAATGTCAGGATTTCTTTTCACTGAACTGAATGCAAGAGATTGGTGTTTGCAGCTCTAAAAACGATCTATAAGTCTGCAATTCCCCTACCATCCCTTCAGTCAGTGCAAGAATTGAAAACTGTCATATTTTTCAGGAAAACTGCAAAAGGAATGACAAAATGATGGTTAATATGGGATGTGAATGGCTGCTCTTTCAACTCTGATGTTTTGGAACTTTGTATCTTAAGCCTAAAAGCCAAAAAAAGCAAAGAGAACAATAATTACGCATAAAATGAGAAATATAAAAGCCAGACTGAATTGTAGCTTCTAGCTCACTATGACCTTAGTTATGCAACATACACTTGATGTAACTGGGTTTTGTGAACCAAAAATTGAGACAAATGCCCTGTCAAGGAGTAAGAATATTTGAAATTGTAACTGTCTCTGAAAATCCATTCCACAAGGAATATAGGACAAGTATTATTTTTGCCATTTATCAGATGAGAAAATGGAAACCTAGAAAAGTTTACTGGAGGAAGCCTAGGAAAAAAACAGATCCTAGGTCATAGAGTCCACATGTCCTGTCCCCAGGCCTCCTTTCAAATGTATGCTCAGTTTCTGCCTCCCATGAACAAGCCCTTTAAAATTAGATAGCTAATGAACTTCCAACTCACATCTCTCTTTTAAATACTCATTAAAATTCCTAAATCAAAATGCATAATTATATTATAGAAATAATTAACATTATGTGGGAAAAGTCATTACTCTAAAAGTTTCAATCAGTGATAATTGAGCTTTAGATAAACTTCACGAGCAATGATATTACCACTGAACAAAGATACATTAAAAGTTGACACGAAAGAAAAAAAAAATCATGTAAAAACTACTTGAATCAGAAAATTTGTGAATGGCATTTAATACTGCAATTTTTTCAATACAGTAATTTATTACTTCCCCTGCTTTCATACAACTTTTGATAAAGTGAATTAATTGTGTAGCTTCTTTTAAAAACTTGACTCCCCTAGTTGTACCTGATAAAATCTTTTGCACCTTGGTAAATATCTCTACTTAACCTTTTTCTGACATTTGAAAAAACACACAGCTTGACTATGAGCAAAGCAACAGCAACTGATTATAATGGCATCTTTGAGAATCATCTTGGTATCTAAATGGGAGGATAGACTATTAAGTTTGAGAAAAAGAGGGAGTTTCTTTAATGGAACTGAACTACTGAGAGCTGACAGAGATTCAAATGGTCAAAACCCCTGCTAATGATTATCTTTTAATACTTGGTGCATGTGGATGCATTTTGCATGGTTTGTCTGCAATGTTCTAGCAGGACATCACATTCAGCCTTCTTCAGAACACTCAAAGATACCTACTACCTGTGTTTGTAGTATGGAGTGTCATCAATGGCAGCAGCACAAGAAAAAGTTAAGTGGAGGACACTTGTGAATTTGGCCTTAGCATCTTGCACTTGTATATCAGAGTTCTAAAGAAGCCATTGTATTAGTAAAGAAGGAAAACAATGAAGTCATTTTTATGTACTTTAAAAAAAATTATAGTTATAGATGGACAGCATGCATTTGTTTATTTATCTTTTATGTGGTGCTAAGGATGGAACCAAGTGCTTCACACATACTAGGCATGCTCTGCCACTGAGCTACAGCCCCAGTCCTTTAGCTACTTTTGTATTATATTTAAGATTGCAAATGGTAGATGAAGAAATGGTGTGAGAAGGAGTAGAAAGAATAAGTCGATTACTCTTTCAAGGAACTTATTGCTGAAATAAAGGAGAATAGGTGAGCAATATTCTAAGAGATAAATAGAATTAATAGAAGATTTGGAGAGTTAGGATGGAAAAGACTTAATACACATACACAGACATTTTTTATATATATGGATTTATTGAATAGGCTCATATGATCACAAAGGCTGAAAAGTTTCATTGTGGTCATTAGTAGCATGGTTCAATGCAAGAAACTGGAAGCTTCAGAACCAAGGAGGTCAATGATATAGCCCTCAGTTCAAGGCCAAAGTCCCCAGCCCCCCATGGAGTGGGGGCATTGGTGCAAATCAGAGAGTCCAAATTGAGAAGAATCCAGAGTCTGATGTCAAAGGGCAGCATCAGCAGCAGCAGAAAACATACCCACTCCAGAAATAAGAGCCAGAAACAGAGAAAAAAAGCTAGAGAGAATTTCTTCCTATTTCCCTTTTGTTCCATCCAGCCTAGTCAATTGAATGGTTCCCATCCACATTCAGGGGGGGTAGTCCCCTCTCAGTTTGTTGACCTACCTACCAATCTTTTATGGAAACACTCTCAATGACACAGTCAGAAGGAATAGTTTACCAATCACTCAGGTATCCCTCCATCTAATCAAGTTGACACCCAAAATTAACCATCAAAGAGATATTCGAGAAAAAGAATTTAAGAGCACAACAGAAAAAGAAATTGATAACATCTAAGACTTTACATTTATTTTATCCTCCCAAACCCCTTTCTTTTTCCTCACACTACTCTCAAGCCACTATCTGTCCCACCTCATAAAATACCAGCCCTAGGCTAGGTGTGGTGGCACATGTTTAGAATTCCAGCAACCAGAAAGCTGAGGCAAAATGATCAGAAATTCGAGGCCAGCCTCCACAAATTAGCAAAGCCCTATCTAAAAAAAAAAAAGTAAACTAAAATGAAAATGACTGGGGATGTAGCTAAGCGGCAGAAAACTTGACTAGCATGTATGAGGCCCTGGATTCCATCCCCACTATTGCAAAATCAAACCAAAGCAAAACAAAATACCTTATCCTTACAGTTTTCCAGTTGCTCAAGTCAAAAATCTAGAAGACATGCAATTCATTATCAAGTCCTGTCCACTCCATATCCAAAGTAAAATCCAAATCCAAATCTAAGCACTCTATACAACTACTCACTCTCATCAAGGCTATCCATGTCTCAGACTGAAAAACTTCCTAATTAGCCTGCCTGTTTTTACTTTGGCACTCCCTCATGATTCATTTTCCATATAGGGACTAAAATTATCTTTTAAAAATATCTCAACTTTGGGCTGGGATTGTAGCTCAGTGGTAGAGTACTTGCTTTGCACGCGTGAGGAACTGGGTTCGATCCTCAGCACTACATAAAGACAAATAGAATAAAGGTATTGTGTCCATCTACAACTAAAAATATTAAAAAATGTATCTCAACTTCCATGTTTTACTAAAACACAACAAATAAAATCCATATTACATGGTCTGCAAAGCCCTATCTGATAAGGTCTCCACTGACCTCTTCAACCCCACCTTGTACCACTCTCCCATGCCTTCACTTGAATGAACTGGCATTCTTTTTTAAAAAATATTTTTTAGTGGTGTCAAGCACTCCACTACTGAGCCACAACCCTGGCCTTGTACTGGCCTTCTTTCTGTTTTTCTAATGTTGAATTCATTTCCACTCATGTCCTATGCATTTGTGATTGTTCTACCTCTTCAAATATTTATCTCCTCTGGTTTCAGATCAAATGTTACCTTCTCAAATGGACCTTTCCAGATCAGCATATCAAAAATAGTCCATCAATTCCACATTGCTTTTGTATATCTTCTTATTTTATATTCTTCATTCTTACCAAAACATGAATTATATTGTATACTTATTTCTCTCCTTATATACTATCTTTTTTTCTCCATGGAAGGTAATTTTCATGAGAAAGCGATCCTTGTCTCTCTTGTTTGTCATAATGCCTGAGAGATACATATATCTGTTGAATGAATAAGTGAATAGATGAATAAATGAATAAAACATACTAATTGATCAAACCAAAAACATATCACCAATAGTATAGAAAGTAAAATTTCTTGTCACCTGAGGTAGAAGAAATGAAGTTAGGAGGGTCCACATAGATCTGGAGATAGGGGGTTTTCGCAAGTATTATTTGAAGAGGGGCCAAGGTCATCAGCAAAGAACAAATGGGACATCTTTTCATTATTTTCTGAACAGCAATGTATAATCTATTTGTAACATTTTCCTAATGTATTTTCCCTGACATAGCCAGTGTTGCCAGAAACTCTAGCTCCAGATATTCTGTATCAGTTTTTACTCATCAATTAATTATTCCCTTCCTCTTATGTCTGCTATATACTTTACAGTTTACAGAACTTCATTTGCCTTCATGAAGCAGGTGACAAGAGAGCTAACATAGGAAAGACCCCTTCTCTGTTATCTGCTAAAATCATACCATCTGCCCCATGCAGAGGGCCTAGCCTTTTTCATCTTGCATCTGTGAACATAGGAGAAAAAGCTGCTTTTCTTGTCTTTGGCACTGTATATAAGCTTGTACTTATTCTGGACTTTAATCCTCATGAAAATCCAAGTACTCATTGAACACAGCCTTCATTATGTGCTACCACCACCAATCTCACTCCATCTGTTCTTTTCATGTTCTCTTGATCTAAGCTCAACCATTCTGGCTTCCTTTTCTTCCTCTTTTATTTGCATAATTTACAATTTTCAGAATTTGCTAACCCTTTTGAGCCATCTTCTATTTTCATAGTTTCTGGCCATGAGATCATACCTAGCTTCTCTCTAAACTTTCTGCAAACTCCTTTCACAGAGTGTAGGACAGTATCTTTTTCTTGTTATTTTAGCCCTTTTGCCCTCAGTTTCTATCTATTGCTGACACCAGATTTCTAAATTCCTAATCCATTACTATTCTTACTATATGCTCTAGGCAAAAAGGCTTAATATTTGTAGGAGTACCTCCGTGAATTTTCAATAAATTTGGGTTCTAAAAGCAAACTGCTTCTTACATCACCACATTGTGGATTTTCTGAGCAGAAAAGAAGAAAATATATGTGTGGACAGATGATAGATAAGTAGATAGGAAGAAGTTATATCAATAAATCTCACATCTCATGGGTACTACAACCACCCACAAATTCAGTGATTCACTGGAAAAATTCACATTATACAACATAAAGGTATACCCATGGCCAAAATTTATTACAGCAAAGGACATAGTGCAAGAATACCAGCAAAAAGATATCCAGGGGCAAAGGAGGAGAGTGAGATCAAAAACAAGTTTTCTTATCCTCCTTCTGTGGGATTGTATGGGCTTTTTTTTTCTCCAGGTGCAAACAGCAGGAACATTTGAAAGATGTCTTTGACCAGGGCAGTTCTGGTCAAAGTATCTTACAATTCACAGTTCTTAAAGAGAGCTGTTCATGTAGGCTCATATCAGGTAATCCTGGACTGGACCTCAAACCAGGCAGCAGGAGCACATCCTAAATGTTCATGTTTACTTTAGACATGCCCAGAACCTGGTTCATCTTGACCCACTACTTCAGGAATACATAATAACATTGTAACCCAGTTTGTGGATATTCTAAAAGATTGATTTTCTGAGTCATTGCCAATTGTTATAGAGATCAAAGAAAAGCAAGGATGAAATTAAATAGACCTCTAAGATAAGTCATATGAAAGAGTTTATATATATAAGAGTTAACTCAGAGGTCTATGTTCAGAAATTTCATACACACACATACACACACATACTCATATGCACCCACACATATATCTCTTACATATATGTAATATAACACATAAATCTATAGCATAGATAGCATATTATATATAGCTATATATGTACATATCTATAGCTAATAATAATGTATATATATTACATTATAGATGTATAACTTCTAAGTACTGAGCTCTATGTGCTTTACATATTTCATATTACTTGACACAACAATTCTGTGAAATGGATACAATTATTTCTATTTTGCAGATGAGAAAACTGAGACACAAAAACTTAAAGGATAAGTAATCAAGTAATCATCTTTTAGAGGTGAAATGTATGCTCATATTTTTCTAAATCTACCACATTTCAAGGTCAGATGGACTTGGAGCAGGTAAATGAGGATTGGCCAAATTGAATAAAGTCATATATTTTAAAAGTGCCTTTGTATCAAATATTTTTGTAGAATCTCATGGGGTTCCCTGAAACTCAACTGATATTGAATGGAATGCTACTCAGAGTCACTGATGAAGGATTGAGGTGCTTTTCCAGCAAAGCCACTTATCCTGTCCTTCAGCCTTCATTTAATTAAGCTACTTCAAGAAAAACTCAAAAGAGGCATTTTTTTAAGAGTTGCATTGTTTAAGAGTGCAGCTTGTACATGGAGTTTTCTAAAACTGCCTTTAGGCTATGAAACAAGAACCAAATAAAGAAGGATGAAAGAGCTAAGGGAGGGTTTATTTGTTCGTGTATATGGTAAAACTGGGTTATATCCCAAGTTCATTATTTCCTGATTCCAGTATATTATTCCCAGGCCTTTGGTTTTCTGTCAGAAGTCAGCCAGCTGAAGCCTAGGCCAAATCCCACCTAGCTTATTTTTGTAAATTAAATTTTGTTGGAACATAATCATTGTTTGTTTATGCCTTGTCTATGGCTGCTCTATGCTACTGCAGAGAATTGAGAAATTGGGGACAGAGACTGCATGGTCTTGTGGAATCTAAAATATTTACTTTCCAGAAAAAGGTTGCCAATCCATAGAGTAAAGAAACAAAAATATCTTCTTGTGGGCTGGGGCTGTAGCTCAGTGGTAGAGCACTTACCCGCATGTGTGAGGTACTGGGTTTGATCCTCAGCACCGCATAAAAATAAATTTAAAGAAAGGTATTGTATTCATCTACAACTTAAATATTTTTTTAAATCTCTTTTTGTAGATATTTGTGGTAATGCTTCATAAGGATCTCAGCCTATGAAAGAAACTTTTCAGAGGTTTTAAGACAGTTGCTTTGTATTTGATTGGCTATCTTTTTTGTTTTTTAAAGTTTTTTTTTATTAGTGCACTTTAATTATACTGAATAATTCATTTCCTTGTGGCACAATACATTCAAATAACATACTTTGGTCATGTAATCATGTCCACTCTCCCCCTTCCCCTTTCTTGTCCTCCATCCTCTTTCAATCCCCTCGCTGTTCTTTTGTAGTGTCCTTATTATTTTCATGTCCTCTTTTTATTTTTCCCCCGATTCTGCACATGAAGAAAAGTGGGCTACTCTCATCTTTCTGAGGCTGGCTTATTTTGCTTAACATTAGGATTTCTTTCTTAATTGCTTTAGTGTGCTTAGAAAGCCTTTGCTGAAGAGTCCTTAGGGACATTTTATAAGCCACTGAAAATGTGCTTCTATTTACTTTCTTATAAATTTCATCTGAACTTTTAAAATAAAATCTTACCTTTTCTCTTTTTATATTACTTTAAATGGGGTTTTAAATGGGGCAAAATCATAGTTCTGCACAGGTGCCTTTAGCTGTACTCCCTAAAAAAAAAAAAAAAAAGAAAAGAAAGAAAAGAAAAAGAAAAACAGTGTTGTCATTTCATTCTAGTTTAAATGGGAGGAGATTATTATGATTTGGAGAAAAAGTTACACTTATAAATAATTTCTTATCCTTGTTTAAAATGCCCATGCAGATACTTAGCACACTCACTCAAAGTTTGCCAATAAGCATTTCTTTCTCTGGAAAATTACACCCTCCCTGGCCTTCATGTTACCTGTTTTTAATCTTATAATGATGGCACCAGTGCAATGTTATCATTACAGAATTGATACAGCTTTGTCAGGGTCAAAGCCAAACACTTCACCTATAAGAATTCAGAAGTGCTCCATAATCATCTTAATTCAGTTGGAGTTTATGTCCAGGGTTATCATAGAATGCAGCATTTTCTCATCCTGCTGGTAAATATCTTCATATTTCGTGCAGATGCTAACTTTGCTGGCCTGTCTTGGTCATTTTGGCAGCTGCATGGAATTTCTTATCATTCAGCACAGTTCTGTGCAATCATTTCAGACAGTTCCCTTTCCCTTGGCAACCATTTTAGGGAGGTTAAGAACTTATACTTGAAATCATTGCTTCTAGTCACGTCACGAGCTTACAAGTTAAAGTTTTAGTTCCACAAATTAATAAGGTCAAGGAACTGACTTAATTTTAGCACTTTTCAGATCCTGTAGGAGAAAATATGTACAAAGTCATAGTTTCCAATATTTGATAACTTTAAAAATTAAGCCAAGCTACCAGTCATATAATTATAGAGTGAAAATAAAAGAAGTACAGAAATAATAATTAGGAATAGGCTTATAATGTAATCCTTTTGTGTGCTTAATTCTAGGCAATTTCTATTGTTCTATACCATTTTATTAAATTTTATGGAAGAAAGCTCAATGAGGTACCAAAATAAAAAAAAAAAATCTGAGACAAATTTAATTCAATTAGTTTACTTTACATCAAGGGAAGATTTCAAAAGCCTTCTCTTAGTATTTTATTATTTTAAATTGCTTTTCCTAATTAATTTTAACTTTGTGATAGAGGCAGTCGTTCTTGTCAAAGTATATCTTTACAGAAGATAAAGCTAATTCCCACCCCAATTCCTAATCTACAAAACCCCCAGAGATTCTCCAGAAAAAATTCTACTGATTTAGTCTATGCTGAGCTAAAATTTTTGGAGAAGCCTTGTAGATAGATACCAGGAGCAAAAATGGATCTGGAGACTGAATTTACATATGATTGAAAAATTCTATCAAACAACTGGCCATTGAAAACAACCCACCAGTGGCTGGGGGTGTAGTTCAGTGGTAGAGCATTAGTCTAGCATGTGTCAGGCCCCAGGTTATATCCCCAGTACCACAAAACAGAAAAAATAAAATTCACTTGTAACTGAGTACATACAAGAATCGATCCAAAGAATTACTACCATATTGGCCCAGTTTTTGCCCTCCAAATTAGTTTCTGCAAATATTTCATAGCTCTTCAGAAAAGATATACTTCTACTAATTTTCAGAATTTGAGTCATTAAGCAGATACCTGCCTATGTTTCTCTGTTAGAGCAACCAGAATCCATGAGGGTTTTTCATTTATTTAATTTAGCTCATATTTAGCACAACCAATGTCTGGGGATGACTATACTAAAGAGATGAATAAACCTAATGTCTTGTCCTAAAACATCCAGAAGATCTGCTTTCTGCCCTTTTCCATCAATCCAAATGCAAACATAAACACAGGAGTTTGAGTAAATCTCTATTTCCATAGAAACCAAGAAAAACACAAGGCATACAAGATCATAATGTCAAGATAAGAAGGAAAAACAAAGGATTTGAGAAAGCAAATACTAAATATGAAAATGACTAAAGGAAAATTAACTATATCTCATTATCTTATTTGTCTTTATCTGTTTAAAAATCAAAACAATGCAACACAGAGGTCCATTTCAATGTTCAAGTTAATAAAAGACAAAAGCAATTTCAAATATTTATACTGAGAATCTATCTGAAGGTATTTAAACTATTGCAATTATAGATTAGAGAAATTTATAAAAGAAACAGATGTGATTTCTAACATCATTTTGTTGTTATCCTGTTAAGGATATGTTCAGTTAACGTGAATAATATATTAAAGAATCTAATATTATTATAAATGTAATGAGTGTATCATGAGTTCATGGACTCCCATAATCTTACCTCCAAAGTATGTGACTAGTTGTTTTTTTTTTTTTTTTTTTTTTTTGGACCTAGAGTTGAAACAAGGGGCACATAACTACTGAGCTACATTCCCAGCCTTTTTCAATTTTTTTTTTTAAATTTTAAGACAGGGTCTCACTAAGTTTTTGAGGGCCTTGCTAATTTGCTGAGGCTAGCCTCAAACTTGCAATCCTCTTGCCTCAGCCTCCCAAGTTGCTGGAATTATAGGAATGTGCTACCATACCAGCTAGTATGTGACTTTGATATGTAAAACAAATTGATATTTTAGTTGTTTGTGCATTTGAATCCATGAGGGTTTTTCATTTATTTAATTTAGCTCATATTTAGCACAATGTACAAATGTGTATGTGTGAAGAAAGATGGATGGCTGCGCCCGATCAAAAAACAAGCCAAGATCTCCACTTTCAAGGAAAAAAAGTATTTCTTGAATGTGAACATTTGCCCATATAAAAGAGTAAATTATACATGTGTAAATGAGTAGTATACTAGTGATGAAGAATTCCACATGAGCCAGGGTCAACTAAATGCTGAGGGACAGATAAGATTTGAATAAACAGAGAGGCAAAAATGGGCACTAAATGTTTAGAGACAATAAGGACTCTAAGCTGATGATTTCCTAACATTTGTAAATGCTTAAGTAGAACTAAAGTGAAAAGACAGGTATGTATTCATTTACAAATGTTAAATTAAAAGGAAAAAATTATTTCAGAGACCCTTCTCATAGCCATAAGGAGTCTTTGAGGGCAAAAAAATCAATCTTCTTAATTGTTTTTCTCTTTTCAAGGGTGTCTAATTCAAGCTCTGACATCCTGATGCTTCCCCTAGTGAGAAAAGTGTGTCAATTCATATCACAAAAAGCTACCCTTAGAGGACACAGCTGCTATTTGTGACTTAGTTCTTGAGAGTAATTATGAGTTAAATCTCATTCAAAATTCATTTTAATGACAAGGCTCTGAGACCAAATCAGAAAGCTGGAAGTTTAGTACAAACTTTTTATTGCATTTAATCAGAATTCTGAAGCTGTGACAAGATTTCAAGTAATGTGCTTAGCATTATTTATTCAGATCAAAAAATATAAGATACTTTCTTATTCAGAATCTATGAAATTAGCTACAGTGTACAGAGCTGGGGTCAAAAGTAGGTCTACCTTGCTATAATCTCTGAGTTTATCCAATCCATCATTTTTACTGATGCCATAGATTATACAAGTTTGAGAAACAATTCTAAATTCTTTAATAAAGTATAATATATTGGATTTATACTTACAATGTACAAAGTTACAGTTAAGCCATTGCTTGCATTCTAACAATGAGAACATTCAAAGTAAGTAGTAAAATCATAATTTTTATAACTCATTAGAGAGCTCAGGACATGAATGTAGCTAAAATAATCTCCAGAAAGTGATAATAAGTACTTCCTTGGAAAGAAGAAACTCATAGGTTGCTTTTATTGAAAGCACACAGGAGGTGGCAAACAGAATCAGACAAAGACTGCAGAAAGGAAAAACCAGAAGAACTTTGAAAAAACTTTTGAATGCAAAGTACAGGTGGACATGATAGATGAGCGTCTCTTGCAAGCAAGCAACAATAGAAAGCAAACTTGCAATCATGTCCTATTCACCCAGCAACTCTTTCCCATGGGCCTTCACTGATTACACAGAGGAAGTATGCTAAAGGCAGGCGCAAAGCCAGAGAGCTAAAAACCACTTTGATGCACTCTGACCCTTCACTGAGTGCACCCAAGTGAAGGTTGGCAGCAGATCAGCCACATGGAGACCCCCCACAGTGCTGAAAGCAAGGGGGAAGATTGTAAAGAAAAGAGAACTTCCCATAAACTCAAAAAGACTGAGAAAAAACTGTAAAGCATTAAAAGAACTCCAGTCACACCAGTGTACAACTTTCCAGCAATTCTGAGAAAATGGATTTAACCCCATCCTGAAAACAATTAAATCCAGTGACAAACTGAATCTGAATGAATTGGAAACAAAGCCCAACACTCAGTCTGACAGAATAAATATAGCTTTTTCCTATGTGTAGAGATTATTTACTTCAGTCATTATTTTTCTTGAACATTTAATGTCTAACAACTAGCAAAAGTTAAAATGATTGGAAAAAAAACAGAAAAAATTGACACTTGGATGAGAATATAGAGTTAAGGACAACAAATGAAATTATGGACAAGGCGTTGAAATTAACATAGAATGCTACTAAAATAAGTATTATTATTAAAGGATCTGGTATGCATTAACAGAGGTGAAATTTCATTAGATAAATAGATACTATAAACTATCAAGAAGTCAGCCAGCATGCATTAACAGAAGTGAAATTTCATTAGATAAATAGATACTATAAACTCAAAATAAAAGCTGGGTGTGGTGGTGCACGCTTGTAATCCCAGTAGCTCAGAAGGCTGAGATAGGAGGATTGCATGTTCAAACCCAGCCTCAGCAACAGCGAGGTGCTAATCAACTCAGTGAAACCCTGTCTCTAAATAAAATACAAAATAGGGCTGGGGATGTGACTCAGTGGTCGAGTGCCCGAGTTCAATCCCTGGTACCAAAAGGGAAAAAAGTAAAAATAAAACAAAAACATAGATACAAATGAAAACGGAACATTGAAAATTATAATATTGGAGATCTTCCTTCAAATTTACTCTTATTAAATTTAGTGAGTTTTTTAAACACAGCCTGCTGGATACAACAGAGAAAAATATCATTGAATTGCAACAAAAGTGAAACAAAAAGAGCCAAGCACATGAGATCTGTAGAAGTAACAACATGTGTCATAATACATGTGTAATTAGAGTCCCAAAGAGAAGGGGAGAGAGAGAGAGAGAGAGAGAGAGAGAGAGAGAGAGAGAGAGAGAAGAAATATGGGACAAGAAAGCAGCTAAAAAGCTTTTTAAAATAATGAGTGGTATCAAGTCACAAAACTACAAATTTCAGCTAAACCTGTAAAGGACCAATACCAAGTCCATACTGAAGCATTTCATAGTCAAACTGATTGAAACTAAACATAAAGAAATTCATTTTTAAAAATCTTATTTATATTTGACATATACAAATCAGACATTTCTGGGTGTAATGTGATGTTTTCATACATTGTAGAGTGATCAAATCAATACAATTCTTGGTAGCTATTAGAATAGAGAAGAAATATTACATAAAAGGATACTATGGCAAGAATGCTGGCTGACTTCTTGATAGGAATGACCAAGCAGAAAACAAAATGAAGTAACATTAGTTGTAAAATGCACAGGGAGAAAAGAGCTGCCAACCAAGAATTCTATATTCAGCAAAAATGTCCTTCACACATGACAGCAAAATAAATACATTTTTAGATAGACAAAAACTGAGATAATCCATCTTTGACATACAATGCAAGCGATGCTGAAAGAATCACTTCAGGCTAAATGGAAATGACATATACAATTATTTGAAATCCCAATCTGTAGGAAGAAATTAAAAGCAGCAGAAAATGTAAAAATGTGGCTAATTACAAAAGATCTTTTAAAATTTTTCCTTATTATACATACATATTACATATCTTTAAAAGACTATTAATTCAATAAAAGGAAAAAACTGTATTGGGAGTTTATAAAATTAAATAAATACAATAAATTAATAAAATACACAATTTTAAGGGCAGAAAGGTAAGCGAATCTAAATGGAATTATCCTACTGAAAGGTACTTGCATTTTTCATAAAACAGTATAACATTTTTTGAAAGTTGCTTGGAATAAGTTAAAGATTCATACTCTAAGCTCCTTAGGAAATATTAAAATAATATAAAATAATAAAATTAAGGGGTCATGGGTATAGGTCAGTGGGAAAAGCACATACTAAGCATGCTCAAGGTCTAGAGTTTGGTTCCCAGAACCAAAATAATAATAATAAAATTAAATTAGTACAGGGAATGAAATTAAATATTTGAGAAATGCCAGAAAAGAAAGTAAAAGCAGAACAAAGAACAGATGGATCAAATAAAAAAGAAATGCCAAAATGGTAGACTGATTCACAAACATATGATAAATTATAAATGAATTAATCACTATAACTAAAAGCAGATATTGTCAAAATCACTAAAAAAATAGACTCAATTATACGGAGTTTACAGATATACCCTTGAAGTATAAAGACACAGGGTGAAAGTAACAGGGTAGAAATCTTCATAGGATACAAACTTTAAGCCTATAAAAGCTGATAAGTAAATCTCAAAGTGTATTTCAAGAAAAATCACATCATCATAGATAAAGAGACTACCAGTTATGAGTCAAATTATCAAGAACGTACAAAAGATCTAAATGTGAGTCCATCTAATAATCAATAGGGCTTCTAAATATGTGAAGCAAAAAAAAAATGTAGTGAACTAAAGGGTAAATTAAATGGACCTAGCAGCTTGGGAGGCTGAGGCAGGATGATTTTGAGTTCAAAACCAACCTCAGCAAAAGAGAGGCACTAAGCAACTCAGTGAGACCCTGTCTCTAAATAAAATACAAAGTAGGTCTGGGGATGTGGCTCAGTGGTCGAGTGCCTCTGAGCATAAGGAGTAATTTCCTGACTGTAAGCATTCTAAATTTAGAAATCAATACACAGACGCGATATCAGCAGGTATAGCAAAGTAAAGACTCCAAAATATCCTACCTTATAAAATCAATAAGATCATAGGCAAAAATTTTCAGAATCAACATTTTAAATTTTTTGGAAATTAGCAAAAGACAAAAATCCCAGGAGTATTCGTTCAAGAGAAGAAGCTGAATCTCAGTAGAATAGCAGGACTTGTGCTCCCCTAATCCTAATCATCCTCTCTTCTGCCTGTGATAGCCTTGAAAACGAGTAATGACACCAGAAGGGTCAGAATAGTATTTCCACCAAAGATTAATTTCTACTTACTTGACAGTATTAGTCCTTTGTGGGAGTTATTTAGAAAATTGTAGTCACAAGGCTTTTTAAAATTTGATATTTCCCAGAGATCTCAACCTTCTGGAACTCTCTTTTTTCCTGGGGGTGTTTCCCCAAAACTATCAGTGACTATTCTTTCATTTTGCAGCTGCCTAAAGTGGCAAACCAGGATTCTTAAAAAATAAAAGATGGAGAATGAGACATTCAGAAGAGCAACGAAAAGCTTTAGCCTATTCTTGGGCATCTAGAAGGCTCTGCACATATGTAGGGCTGTATGTATATTTAGAGAAGACCTGAGATGTCACTTAAGCTCTCATACCTGGCTGGCCTTGAGGTTATGTACAATCAGGAAGTAAGGAATAGAGGTAGAATTGTAAATTACCTGCCTATGCACTGAAGATGTGCCCTGAGACACACACTAAGACTCTGCAGAGACTGGAAGACTTATTAGTTCCAAAGATTTAAGGACAAATATTAGTACCAGGATAGAGGACTCAGGAGAAACCAGTTTTGCTGGCATCTTAATCTCAGGCTTTACTTTTGGAATTGTGAGAAAATGAATTTCTGTATTTAATCCACCCCATCTGTTATATTTTGTTATCAGCCCGGGCAGACTAATAGGATCCCCTCTAGTGAATTTTTCATTACTGTTGCTGTACTTATTTCACTTACCATAATGTTCTCTACATTCATCCATGTTGTCACAAATGGCAGGATTTCTTTCTTTTTAAGTCTGATCCATAGCTTGCCTATGGTGGATTGTGCTACAATGAGCATGGGGATGCAGACAGTCTCTGTGATGTATCATTTCATTACTTTTGGGTATATACCCAGAAGAGGAATTTCGAGTTCTATGGTAGTTTTAGTTTTAATTTCTGAAGAAAATTCATACTGTTTTCCATAATAGCCACACCAATTTACATTTCCACCAATAGTACATAAGAATTTCCTTTTTTCTACATCTTTGCCAATAATTAATTATCTCTTCTCTTTTTGGTAATAGCCATCCTCTTGCCTTTATATATATATATATATATATATATATATATATATATATATATATATATATATATATATATATATAAACATGTAATATTCTTTCTTGCCTAGAGATCTCTACACACATTCTTGTTGCTACTTAAGATGTTCTCCCTGACCTTCCTTTATCTAGTTAGCTTCTGTTTATTTTTTTAAGTTTCACCTTAAACATTCTTTCTTGGGGAAGCATTCATGTGCTGTTTACTAGATTAAGCCCCTGACTGTGTGTCATTACCCTAGACTTACACTCATATTATTTTAATTGCATGTTTATTGCTGGTCTCCACCAATAAGTTGAAAACTCCATGAGTTCAGACCCTGTAAATGTCCTATTGTTCATTTCTGTATACCCCAATGCCTAGCACAGTGCCTAACATGTGGTAGTTGATTAACAAACAGGCAATAAAGGTAGAATTCTATCAGACCTCAGAAACAATCCTGTGTCAGGATTGCTGTTCACTTGCCTAATAAGAATTCTCAATGAACAATAACTTTACATACATCATCATGACTTTATAGTTTAGATAGGCATATTTTTGATTAAGCAACATTGCTACATATGATTAGTGGTAACAAAAGTGCATACATTTCCCCTAAGCAGTTTCTTTGGTGCCTTAGAACCGAAAGATTAAAAAAAAAAAAAGACTCAGGAGAAAAGTGGATATAATTAAGAATGAAATTCATTTCATTCCATAAAGCACCACACACTCTGAGTAGAATGATTATTTCACCTACATCCTCTAAAATTTCAGGAAGTAACCTAAGGGCTAATTCCAGAATGTTCCATAAAGGCACAGAGACAAGCTGAAGGCCGAGGAAGGGAAGCAGGTGCTTCCTAGAAACATCCAAGTTAGAAAAGGCTGGTCTGGGATCCCACTGCTTTTTTTGATTAAAAAGAAAATTAAGGGTGTTTCCTGGGAGCTACTGTTTGGATAATCAAACTCAAGATTTCTAAGTATATCAGAGTCACTGATGTTGGGGAAAAACAGTATTTACTTGCTATTTACATTAATTTTGTTTCATATAAATTTGACAAAAATCCCTACAAGTTTTCATTTCATGTTTTAGGATGTAAAAAGAGGCTTTGTTGCCTTCCACTTGAGAAAGTCAAAATCTTAAGTATTTAAAATGCTCTTTATAACTCTGATTCAGATAACGAATGTATTGTTAAATGCTTTGGGAAAAATATTACTGTCATTGCCATTCTTCTCCTGTGTAGAAAAAATATATATATTCTTATCATAGCTGGAGTGTTTATCTACTGACTTGTGAATTTCCATAAATTTGGCTGTAGACATTTTTATTCTTGATGGACATGCCTAGAAAGTTTGTCATCTATTTAATTTCTTCCTTCATATATCCAACTTTGTCCAGAGCTTACTTTCTGATATTATTTTTTAGGCACTAGGAAGGCCAGCTGTTTAATATAATAGCTAGGGCTGGGGATGTGGCTCAAGTGGTAGCGCGCTCGCCTGGCATGCGTGCGGCCCGGGTTCGATCCTCAGCACCACATACCAACAAAGATGTTGTGTCCGCCGAGAACTAAAAAATAAATATTAAAAATTCTCTCTCTCTCTCTCTCTCTCTCTCTCCTCTCACTCTATCTTTAAAAAAAAATATAATAGCTATATTCCATTAAATTAGAGATAGATAAAATAACCAACGATCACATCAAGCAACAATGTTACAGTCTAGACTACAGATAATATAATTTCTATCCTTTTGTGGTATTTTGCAAAATCAAAGTTATTCTTAGAAGCTGGAAAAATATAATTAAATCAATGCCTTAGTGTCTGTGGTTTACCTGGTTAGAACAAAAAAAAAGAATGTAATTTAGTGAAGAGGCAGAAATAAGAAAGGACTTATTCAAAGGATTTTTTTTAGATATTTGAGAAAGCAGATTAAAGCTAATTTTGAGCAATATGATTTTTCTATATTGAATATTAAACTGGGCCTACTTTGGGACAATGACAAACAATATTTTTTTTCTTTATGTTCTAGCACTTTTAGATGAGCCGTAGACACAGCATTCATAATGAATTCTTAACAATGGTTTTTTGCTTAAAAAGCAAGGCTTTGACTTTATTCTCTGCTGTGATTATGTGTCTTCACCTTTACTTATATGAAGGTTACAGTGAATGTCTAAATTATTGCCAGAGTGAATAGCAAACTCCATCAATAGAAGAGAATGAAGAGAATAGAGAATAGAAGGAGGAGGAGGAAGGTGAAAAGAACAGGTAATGGGAGGAACAGAGAGAGAGGAATTAATGTAATGTATGGGAAATAAAAGAGGAAAAGTGCTGGATCTTGCTTTTACACTACCTTTAAAATTCAAGCTACAAGAGTACACTACAAGGAAGATTCTTTAATAGTAAGAAAATAGCAGAAATTGTTATTTTTTTTCCAACCTTATTCTGGTGAGACAAGTATGATAAGCTTCCTACTCTGGCACCACATTATTTTTCATTTGCTTGAGAGCAAAATTCACAAAAAAATGTATGTCATTTCTCCTACATTAGCTCCACTGGCCATCATTAATTCTATTTCCTCAGCTTTTCATGTGAAACTATGGCAATCAGTTTTGTAAATCTTCCTATCCCTGCTCTCCTATCATACACAATAGTCAATAATTATGCAGATATTTCTTCTAAAATGTATTATACTTTTTACTGTTTTCAAATTTTTCTGTAACAGTATGCTGTAACCAATGATGCCAAATTCTAAAAGGATATACATCTGGATCATTTGACTGGTTTTACAGTTTTTCTCACTTCTATTTAAGAATTTACGCTTAGTCTTTGCCCTAAATTTTAATGACTCTATATAAACTGGAAGTGAGGTGTCTAAAGCCACCTAGCATTTTGCCAAATGTCAGAGGTTGTGCTCAGTGTTTCACAGGATATGCAAAAATCATACTTCATCTAAAGATTATCAGATGTGTAATTAACAAAAGACAAAAGAATAACTCAGGTAAACTATATATAAAGGAACTGAGAGGCAAAATGCTATAGGATAGAGGATATTTTCTTTGAGATGAACAAAGAACTGTCATACTTTGGATTCATACTAAAAAATACTGTCCTTGATGGGTAGTGGGTAGAGGAACATCTTACCTCTCCTTTTTAGATCTCTACCTATGTGTGCTTATCCCATACAATTTACTAGATTCCCAAGATGCCGTTAGGATTTCCCTTATCTTTCCTGCCCCAGTTACCAGTGCCCTAACTCCAAACTTCTCTCTTTCCCCAGTCTCAATCTTCTAACCCCAAACTCTCTGTTCTGTGTTCTAGGGTGAAGAGTAAAGGAGAGAGGGTTTATAAGGACAGATATTCTTCTTTGAGATCAAAGTGATGCCAATTCTTAAGAAAGGATTCTAACAAAAAGTGCATAATAAAACTTAAAGAAAGTCCTAATAGTCTGCCACTGATGATCTGATCATGTGTAGCTTGCTTATTTAGAGTCATTCAAATAAGTCTTTTAAAGTCATTCATAATCTGTCCCCAACTTTCCTTTCTAGAGGAAGTCCTATTTCTCCAATTCTCAAAGGTTTCTGCTTTCCATACTGTGCAACCAATGTACCAGGCTTCTCCTCACTCTTGATGTCTTACTCCATCTTATTAACACTACTTCCTCTTCCAAGAACTCTCTCATAGTTGCTCCAGCCTACATTGACTTGGTCATCCACTATGCTTTCATAGTTAATGTTAAACATGTATCTTCTTAGTTTGACACACATATGACTTGCTTTATCATTTCTCTGTCTCTAATAATACTTAATCTCTTTGACAGAAATAGCCTTGCTGTCAACTATATGCTGGACTTATAAAAAAAAACTTAGTAAATACCTGTTAGATTGAATGAATGAATTAGTATTCTACTATCATGGTATAATCTTTTCTATACCTATACCTATGTCATTATCATTCTTTCCTTTCTGTAAACAGATAGCAAGAGATTATAGTTACAAGGTTTCTATATTGGTTTTGCCACTATACATGTAGACCCAGTTAGATTTTGATAATTCACAAATGATGTCTGTTCTCATACATATATCCTTTCACTCTTCCTCTGAAAAAAATAGAGGAACCAGATTTAACTTTGAGGTAAGAAAAATAGATCTGTTCAAAGGGCAATGTGTTAATTGTCCATTCATATGGAAGTTCAAATTGAATATCATTTTTGGATTAAATAGAGAAAAGCACCTGAAAATAATGTATCCTTAACTGGCATGATGAAAGGGAGATCTGTATCATTTAATTCGCTGTTAGAGCACTGGAAACTATAGTCATTTGGAAGACCTTTATGGATTTTGTAAATGTGCGGAAGCCCTGATGCAGTACTAAATCAGCTGCTACCAGACATGAATTTTACTTCCCTATTTTCATTTCAATGAATAATTTCCATGGAGTAGTAACTAATGGAATCATAAAGAGAGGTCATTAGGCGTTGGTTTCAACAAATGTCATTTGGCGTAATAGACTTTTGAACACATTGGCAGGGAGATATATTGTTTCTAATAAATATTGGAGTAAGTTTTTCCAGTTATCAAAAATATCTGTACATATGCACGGAGTATCACAACTTTAAAGAAAAGGCTAGTGCACTATAATAAATTGCAAAGGATATAAAAAGAAACTTCCAAAATCTATCTTGTTTTGTTTATTTTAAAGATAAATTTGTGTTCCTCTTTCCTCTCTAAAATGAATGAAGATACTACTTGCCAATTGAGTTTTATAGCAAGTTTTGGTTTTTCTGTGGGGCTGAAATGCATCATTAAGTAGAGATGGAACTATCAATTTTACTTACAATCTTGTAACAATTTTGTTATATTTAGATAAAAACGGAGAAAAAAATGAATTTGAACAAAGTCTTTATAGCCCCAATGAAATGAATGTTAAGTGAAATGACTCAAATAACAGACAACAAAGCAAGCCTGCTTTGACTTGAAAACATTCAGATAATTCATAAAAGATAATTCGTAATTCTTTTGCTTTAAAATTTTTCCAATAAGTATGGCTGAAGTTAAAAATAATGGTGTGCCATATTCTCCTTCTTATGGGAACTCTGAGTAACAAACTATCTTTCAATGACAATTGTTTCCTCATCTGTTTACTTCATTACACCTGTATGAAACAAAAATCTCAGGTATATTTTCAAAGATGATATAACTTTTATTCAACATTAATTTGATTTTATTCTATTTATTTGTTTGGATAGTGTGTCCACAGATATTCATTTTATTATTATGCTTCACATTTTACAAATGCTTTTCAGATATTCATATATATATATATATATATATATATACACACACATATATATATTCTTCAGAAGATATATGTTTGTCAAATATTACAAAATATATGTGTCAAATATTACAAAAATATAATATTGATGAGTTGACTATAAATTTTAATTTTTATAAAAACAAAAAAACACACAAAAAGGAAGTAAATAATGACAAGTGCTAAAATTGATAAAACAGAAAAACAAACAAAAAAGAAAGTAAATACTGTTACATTGAAGAAAAATATTAAAGTAAATAAACCACTGGAAAAAATATCATAAAAGAAAGACAAGAGTAAACACTGCAAATGAAAACAATGATATATTTTAAGTTATAATAAAAATTTATAAATCACATAAAAATATTAATAACTTTATATCAATATATTCAAAAACAGATGTAAGGGCAATATATCAGATAAATATTTCTTGCAAAACAGAAAAAGACTCAGAAGTAATCTAAATAGATCTATAATTATTAAAGAAGTTAAACCATATTTCAAATAATCTATTAACACCCACAAACAATCCAACAAAAAAAGGCATCAGGGCCATGCAATTTTTCAGGTTAGTCCATAAAGCTAATAGGTAATCCCTATGTTAATCATTGTATTCTAGATAATTGAAAAGGGGGGAAATCTATGTAATACAATAACGTTGATGTCCATCTGGAGGTATTTAAGTAGGTAAATTCAATGTATGGATAGATGTAAAAAGATACATTAGATAGATAGAATATACTCAAAATGCAAGCATAATAAACTTTAGAAAATCTACTAATACAAATTATAATATAAACAGATTGAAGAAACAAAAAAGTATTTTAATAGATGCAGAAAACATAGTTGATGAAATTTAAAACTATTATTATTGATAAAATTTGTCTGCAAATTAGAAATCTATGGAGACTTTCTTAATTAGATAAAATGTATCTAACAAAACAAAATATAAGCACCATACTTAATCACACATATTCTTATTTTAGATATGGAGAGAAGGAATGCTAAAGTCCTATGTAAGTATACAACCTTGGAGATCAATTTGAAATCATCTTTCAAGGCTGAATACATGAATATCATGTTACACAACAATTACACTTCTTTTTTTAATTTATAAGTATTTTAGTTGTAGATGGAAACAATACTTTATTTATTCATCTTATGTGGTCCTGGGGATCAAACTCAGTGCCTCACAAATGTGAAGCAAGGGCTCTACAACTGAGCCATAACCCCATCCCGTACACTTCTATTTTTATCCCAAAGAAAAACTTGTGCACCTGGGCACATGAAAAACATGTACAAGAATGTTCAATGCAGTACTGATTGAATTAAGAAAAATATGAAATAATCTCTTTCAAAGAAAAAATTGATATTTAAAAATTTCCATAGTCATACAATAAATTACTAGAGAATAGGTTAAGTTAGTGAACCATGGATACTTGGATCAACCATTTAAATCTCAAAACCAAAATTAAACTGCAAAAGAAAATCACAAAACATGTCTATATGGCTTACCATTTAATTTTGAAAGCATACGACATACTGTCATATATTGATGTGTCTACATAATAAAATTAAAAACAAAAAACAAAAGAAAGATACAGACCAACCACAGTCTAGCAAATGCCTTCATGGAAAGAGGGAAGGAAATGAAGGCAATGGACACTAAATATGTGTCCTCAGTTCTAATCTCATTTACAAATCTGTTAGTAAGGTTTGTGTCACTGTGATGAAAATACCCAACAAGAATAACTTAGAGGAGGGAAAGATTTTTTTGGCTCATAGGTTCGGAGGTTTAGTCTATAGTCAGCTGAGACTATGGCTCTGGGATCAAGGTGAGGCAGAACATCATGGTAGAAGGGCATTGTGGGGGAAATTTATTCAACTCCTGGGAGTCAGGAAGCAGGGAGGGCAGGAAACAGGGAATATGGACCCTTATAGGGCATACTTCCAGTGAGCTACCTCATCTAGCCATGCCCTACCTACCTAAAGTTACTACCCAGTCAGTGCATTCAAACTATGATGACTGATTAGTTTACAGCTCTAATAATTCAATCAGTTTCTGAATAGTGTTTCATTAGTACAGGAGCTCTTGGGGGACACCTCATTATCCAAACCATAACAATCCCAGACTCACATATCCAATTGCTTAACCTATGCATCCATTTGAATGTGTAATAGGAATCTGAAATATGAGAGTAAAAACAGAAGTTCCCCTCCTGTTTCCAGAATTGTTAACTCCTACAGAGTTTCTCATCCTATTACAATTTACACAATTTACCCACTTGCTTGTGCCAAAATTCTTGGCAACAGTCTTGATTTGTCTTTTTCTCTGACTTTACATATGGTCCACCAGAAAACCTAGTCCTTTCTTATCTCTGAAAGCTGTGCTGAATGCAATTACTTTTCACTGACAGAATTTATTGACAAATTAGATGAGGAGGTGAGAGAGATATCGATCGAGAATAGCCTCGTGATTTTGAAGCTGATCAATTGAAATTAATGGACTTGTCATTAAATGAAATGCTATTAACTCAGGTGAATTTCATTAATTCTGATGTGGAAAGAACAGTTTGTACCAGGATGAGGGCTAGACCTAAAGGGAAAATATCCCTGAAAATATAGGAGCAGATATCAAGGATTTAGCCTTGAAAAAGAGAACAAAATTTTTGCATAGAGCAGGAAAAAATTAAGTTTAAGATTCAGGAAAGTGTGAAATATAGCTGGGGATTTTCCAAAAGATAGTCTATCCTTTTGAAGTATGAGGTAAAAAAGGAAGAGATGATATAGGATCAGAAAAGATAATCACTAAAGCTTGGAACAGTCATATAAAGCATCATTCGGCTGACTAGGGATGAATACGATGATCACAAAACAGAGGGCCAAGCAGAGGCTAGAAAACATAAATCTGTAGAAGAGTTAAACCTTTTTGTCTTGAAATGAAGGCTGGTTAAAGGCTGAAGTTAAAGAGGAAACATTTATTAGCAAATACATTAGCCCTTAAAAATTCATAAAAGTAACCATTAGACCAAAAAGAAGTGAAATCAAACACTTTCCTCCTTCCACATTACTAAAGACACTACTAGATATAGGTAGATTAGAGACCCACCGATGTTGTTTGAGTTTATTAGCCACAGGCAGGCTTTTTCAGAAAGAGTTCATTCACCTGGTGCAATAGACCTCTGTACTTCTACCAGAAGTAATTCATATCAACAGATTAAGCCATATCTTTCTTAGAAATCTTTTGATCCTTTCCCAGTAAGGGAAATTTAAAACTTAGCCATCACTAGAACTGTGAAATGAATGGTTCATAACATTTCTTTGCGTTGATCTCATAGCCTAAGGACCAGCTGTGTTGTAGGGTGAGTGATATCAAAGACACCCTTCCTTTCCTCCACAGGTTTGTTATAGTGAATAATGTGTCCATAAAACTTCTCATTAGTTCACACAGATCACAAAGCAACAGTTGTCCCCATTATCCACTTTCTGCTTTGTCCCATAAATGTGTCTTTGCATAGATAATTCAAGAGTTATGAAATCTTTCCTATAAGGATGACATACATGTAGTTTCCATCTGAGGGGTTTCTAGGACTTTGCAGACCACATTTTTTATGTGGAAAGGGTTTCTATACCAATAAGTATTGCTAAGCCTTATGTAAAAGAAAATCCAAACAACATTCTTAAGCACATGTTTCCTTTTCTCATAACAAGAATTGTAGATGCAGCTATTAAGGACTGTTGTGGTCATCTCTACAACATTCTCAGGAATCCATATTTCCATTTTTGTGTTAATAGTATGGTTGCAGAAAAGACAGAAGGGAGAATGACTAACAGGGAGAGTTGCCAGTTGAGTCTTGTCCATTTTAAAAACAGTTTCAACAGAAGCTCCAACCAATAAAACATCCATATATATCTCTTTGGCCAGAATTGGATCACATAGCTGATCATAGCTACAAGGGAACAAGTGGAGTCAAGTTGTTTTGGGCCAGAGACTTTGATATTCTGAATTAAGTGGTAATTCTACAATATTTTAGTCAGCATTTTCACTGCTGTGACTAAAAGGACCCATCCAGAACAACTGTGGAAGAGGAAAAGTTTATTTGAGGGCTCACAGTTTTAAAGGTCTTAGTCCACAGAAGGCCGGCTCCTTTCCTTGGGGCTTGAGATGAGGCAGAACATCATGGCAGAAGGATGTGGGAGAGGGAAGGAGCTCATGTGATGATCAGATGGCAGAAAGAAAGATGCTACACTCCAGACAGAAAATATATACCCCATAGCCACACCCACAATGAACCACTTCCACCAGCCACACCCCACCTGCTTCCAGTTAACTCCATCAGAGATTAATTAACTGATTAAGTTAAGGCTATAACCCAATCATTTCTCCTCCAAACCCGCTTTCATTGTTTCACACATTAACTTTTGGGGAGACACCATATCTAAACCATAACATATAGATAACAAAGAAAGAAATGAACAATCAGTAGGCGATTAGTAGTGTCTACCACAGATAATACAAAGGCTCTTTCTAAAACCACAAGGCAGAAAAGAAGGAAGGTCTAGAGAACATTTAAGGGTGGTTACATAATGGGGTTGAGAAAACATTTAAAGTCAATGTTTTTTTTTAGCTTATCACAAGGATAAATAAAAATTTTTAAAAGTCAGGTTATTTTTTCAAAACGACTGAATTCAACAAAAAGCAGACAGTTTACTGACTGTGCTGGTGTAACAGGCCTCTGAGCCAGTCATATGAAAGTTTACCAACACTTTTAGACCTCATCTCATATAAACCAATTGGAATATTTATTTTATTTTAATTTACTTTGTGTGTGTGTGTGTGTGTGTGTGTGTGAGAGAGAGAGAGAGAGAGAGAGAGAGAGAGAGAGAGAGAGAGAGAACGAACTAGGGATTGAACCCAACGCCTTCTATATGCTAGGCAGGCAAGCATTCTATCACAGAACCACATCCTCAGCCTCCAATTGGAATGTTCTATGTGATGTATAATCACATAACCAGCCCTTCTGGGATTGGTGAAGCACAGATGTATTTCATAAGTTTGACATGATAAAAATTCTTAAGTGAGATCCATTCCATTCAACTCTGATTCTAGACCAAATGTGCTTCCATGTGACCAAGAAAATTGACTTTTAGGCCACAGTGCAAGCTCAGATTTGGCAACTACATCATCTTTCAATACCATCACATTACCCTCACTTTCAAACTAAAACACATATTGTTACAATTCCAGAGCTATTTCCCATCCACTATCTTATCTGAACCTATGTTACAGCATCAAATAATGAGAAAACTGTTGCTTAGAGAGATGAAGAAGTTTTCCTATCACAGAATTTATAAGTGATAGACTTTGGAGCAAAGGGTGAACACAAACCAAAGATCTGACTCTTAGGTTAATTGGTATTTTAGACTAAACTTTTAAGAAAGACAAACTTAGCTAAACCACAGTTACTGAACTATATTTTTCTTTTTCTTTTTTTTTTTTTGTAAACCTTTATTTTGTTTTTATTTTTATGTGGTGCTAGGGATCGAAACCAGTGCTTCACCCATGCTAGGCAAGCATTCTACCACTGAACTACAACCCTGGCTCCTGAACTACTTTTTTCTTAATGGGTAGTTTTCATGGCTACTGTGAGCTAGACTTTTAATGTATGCCACAAAATGGAAAGAGCAAAAAAACTAAGAACAATGTCATGGGTTGTCCCCTTCTTTAAAATCCCTCATTTTCCTTCAGCAAGATTCCACATAGGATACTAGATCCTGGGGACTATAGAGAGTAATGATATCACCAAGAAATGAGAAGACAAGAGATTATCTTAATTCTGTTTATATGAAAATATCCTTTAGATTTACCACATCTTCTTTGTTCTTTACCGAGATTTAAAAGAGCTATCAGGCCAGTAACTCAGTCTATGGAAAACTAGCTGAAGAAAATAAAGCTGAAAGGTTTTGTTTTTATTCTAATTAATAGATGATCTAAAAATAAACAAAAAAGTATACATAAAATATATACACTAGGCTAAAATATTTACATAGTTGCAAAAGTTTCTATTGTAATGGTACTATTGAGAAGATGAGAGAAAAGATTAATTCCTTCAAGAACATTCAAGCAAAAATAATGAATCATTTTCAATATGCCTAACCTGAAGGAAACTAGAAAGTACTTTCATAATCAATTATCCATTGAGGTTTAAGGACAAGATTTCCCTCACAGAATGGTATTTGTAAAACTTGCAAGATTACTGACATTTTATTTATGTTTTCCTCCACACATGCAATAAATAACTTTCTGTTTAAATTACTTATCAGCATGAGAAAAAGGAAGCAAAAGCAGATCATTAATGTTCAGATAATAGAAAATGAAAACTAATAATAAGCAAAGTGTTTGGAGAACAAAAAAAAGTCTGCAGAAAACAGAAGTTTTAACTACTCAATGAGGCTTAGTCCTTACATGTTAAAAGATATAGCCTAACTGATCAGACTGGGTTTTTCCCCCAGTCACATCACATTATTTTTCCAGGAAACTGCTGTGACAAACACCTTATCTGCAAAAGAAAAATTAACCTTCTTCTCTATTTAGCTTAGCTTTTGAAAAGGAGCAAGGGCAGCCTGTGAAAGAAAAATCTCAATGTATTTATGTTTCTTCACATTTTTAAACAAATTCCATAGGATGGATAGGATTTATGAAAATACAAGAATATGAAAGGGACCACAGAGGGAAATATCCACATCTGGGTAATGTGGGAGTTTTGGAAAATTTTGGAAAATGCTAATAATATATTGCAAAGTTGATTAGGCCAACTCCAAGCACATTTTGACTTTTACTTATTCTTTGATCAATTGAGCAAGCATACAAGTATCATCACTATGTGCAATAGTCAACACCACTCAGAGCTTGCACACATACTGGGCCATTGCTGGAAACTAGACAAAAGAGAAGGATAAATGTGAGGTTTAAGAAGAAAAGCTATTGTGTAGGCGGACTTTCAAGACGACCCCCTATGATTCCTTCCTTCTTGTCTTTATATCCTTATATAACCACTTTCCCTTGAGAGTACTTCTAACCAGAAGAATAGAGCAAAGATGATGAAATATCACTTCTACCTTCGTCACTTTTGTCTCACCATCAGACTTTCACCATCAGATTCTCACATGGCAGTCTGTGAGAAACTGAAGCCCTCATTTCAACAACTTGAGAGACAGAATCCTGCCCACAACCATGAAGTAAGTGAATCCTTTTCCAGAGAAGCCTGTGCCAGCATCTTGATTTCAGCCTCCTGAGAAACTTTAATTCACATAAACTATGGGGGAAAATATTATCCAGCAATAGATAGCTAAAAAACTTTAATTCCAGTGAAATACTAGCATCAGTGAATTCTCAATGTAGAACCTTAGAGAATATCACCAAGAAATGAGAAACTAAGATAATGAGAAGAGTCTTTTCAAAATATTCTCATACCAAATGCACACATTGATCAGAAATTAGTTATTCTTTTTTTATTTGTTCTTTTTAGATAAACATGACAGTGGAATGTATTTTGACATATTTTACATACATGGAGTATAACTTATTCTGACTAGGATCCCATTCTTGTGGTTGTACATGATGTGGAGTTTCACTGGTCATGTATTCATATATGAACATAGGAAAGTTATGTCCAATTCATTCTACTATCTTTCCTTCCCTTCATTTCCCTTTGTCTAATCCAATGAACTTCTATCCTTCACCCCACCCCATTGTGTGTCAGCCTCCACATATCAGAGAGAATACTCAACCTTTGTTTTGGGGGGATTGCCTTATTTCACTTAGCATGATAATCTCCAGTTCCACCCACTTACTGACAAATGCCATAACTTCATTCTTCTTTATGGCTAAGTAATATTCCATTATTTATATATACCACAATTTCTTTATACTTTCATCTGTTGAAGGGCACATAGGTTGGTTCCATAGCTTAGCAGTTGTAAACTGAGCTGCTATAAACATTGATTTGGCTGTATCACTGTAGTAGCATCAATGACTCCAATATGTAGCCTTCCTTCTTGTTACTATGATTGAACTGTCCAAATTCCTAGCTAACATCAGTCTGCCACTTGGTCACTAAATTCCATCCTCTCTCACTCAAAGTAAATTTATCCACACGTTTTTTTTTCTCTCTCTTCACTGATTTTTTACTCTACCACATCATTTCATGCATTTAAATACATTATTTTTTAACATGTTAAAAGCAATATAAAAATAAAAATAAATAACAAAAACACTGTCTTGGCCTCACTTGTTCTTCTATTCTTCAACTTGTAAAAGTATTTGCTCTTCAGTGTTTCAAATTCTCCTCTTCCTATCCTTTCTTGAATGCATTTGTTATGAGTTGTGTTGTTTCTCTCAAAATAATATATTGAGGTCCTAATAGCTGGGCCCTATTTGGAAATAATGTCATTATAAGTAAGATGTAATTAAGATGAAGGGATTAGGGTGCACCTTAATCCAAAATAATATGTGCCCTTTTAAGAAAGGTAGAAGAAGCAAAGACAAACATACAGTGGGAAGATGACAGAGAACACCATAAAAAGAGGAAGCAGGGATTGGATTGATGCACTACCAGCCAATGAAGATCAAGATTGCTAGCAAACACCCAAAACTATGAGAGAGGCAAGGAACAGATATTTCCTCAGATCCTATAGAAGGAACAAACTCTGCCTACACATAAATTTTGGACTCTCAACCATTGAAACTGAGAAGATAAATTTCTGTTGTTTTAAGTCACTCAGTTTGCAGTAATTTGTTATGGTGGCAGCCCTAGGAAACGTAATACACCAGACTGGACTTTTGCCCATCTCATTCCACTGAAACTGTTCCTATCAAGGTTGTCAAAGATTTCTGTGCTAAATCAAAATATCAATTCTCTGTCACCATCTAAAAATATGAGCATCAAATGAGAGAGTTAACTCTGAAGTGGCTCCATCTGGCTCAGTCTCAGAGAAAAGCCATCTATAGGACAAACCTTTCTCTTGCTAATATTGATCAACTCTTCTGGCAATTCAACATGGTTTCATTGTAAAAATTCAACTAAGAACAGAAAAGAACATCCTAGTAAAAAACATTTATGAAAAACCCACACTTAACATTATACTTAATAGTAAAAAAGCTTCTGCCCCTTAAGGTTAGGAACAAGACAAGAATGCCCATTTCAACTGCTTCTATTCAATAGTGGAAGTTATAGCCTAAGCTATTATGCAAGAAAAAGAAATAAAAGGCATCCAGATTGGAAAGGGAGAAGATAGAATATTTCTATTTCCAGGTGACATTATCTTATTTATACAAAAAATTAAAGAATTCATTAAAAAACTTTAAAGGTGAGGGCTGGGGATGTGGCTCAAGCAGTAGCGTGTTCACCTGGCATGTGTGCGGCCCGGGTTCAATCCTCAGCACCACATACAAACAAAGATGTTGTGTCCACCGAAAACTAAAAAAAATGAATATTAAAAAATTCTAAAAAAAAAAAAAAAACTTTAAAGGTGATAAATAGATTCAGCAGTTTTGCAGGATATAACATCAACACTCAGAAATTGGTTGTATTTCTATACAGTGGTAGTGAATAATCCAAAAAGGTAATTAAGAAAATAACTTCATGTGCAATTAATAAAAATAGAAATAAATTTAATAAGTAGGTGTAATGCTTGTATACTGAAAACTATAAAACACCTAAGAAAGAAATTAAAGACCTAAATCAATAGTAAGACATCCTATGTGCATGAACTGGATGTTAGCATAGATACAATGACAAACCAAAGTCACATAAAATCAAAGAAGTTATTATTAGAGTAAAACCAAGTTCCCAGTACAATACTGGGAAAGAGCTTGCATGTAAATATCAGATCATTTGGCTCCATAAAAGACAAAATATCATCAGTCCTTAAATTTTCAGTTCTAGTCCCTATGAGGCAAAATTATACTTTGCTTTTCTGTCCTTGATATCTAGAAAACTTCCTGCTTGTGTCCTTTGTATTATAGATCACAAACTGGTTATCCATGTGCTACAGTTATCCCACAGATGTCTTCTTTAGCTTTACACAGTTTACTGTGTTTTTTATTTTGTTGTCCAACATTTACTAATTTAGACAAATTGTAAAAAAGTCAAACAGAAAAACTGGACTATCTGAAAACACTGAACTTATATTCATGCATGGCAGTGACTGACTGGAGGGAGTATTGCCTGCCTTCTCTGGATAGTCCCCACCAGTACCCAATGCCACACAGAGGCCTGCTTTATTTATCTGCCTGACCTCTGTTTTCTTCTGCATTTGTTAACTCTATTTTTAACATGAAAGGAGTTAAAAGGGTTTCTGTTTCTTTGAAGGGAGTAGGGTATCTGTTCTTCATTCCAGTTTTATCTAAGCAGTTCTTCTGTGGTGTGCAAACTGGAGCAATAGTTGCAACAGAGGGCAAGGCTCTATCAATGTTGGGGATTATAGTTCAGACATAGAACGACCAAAACCTCAGTAAAGTTCTCACTAATCTTCACATTGATTCCTGATATCTTTTATGATAAATAAAATTCTTGTTTGGTGGCATCAGTGACATCTGTCTCAATCCTCTTTGACTGATATCTTCATTTTGCCATAACCTAACTTGTGCTCTCGTCTTGAGTTGGGTAAATGATCATTCCCTGCATTTTTTTTTAAAGAGAGAGTGAGAGAGGGGAGAGAGAGAGAGAGAGAAAGAGAGAGAGAGAGAGAGAGAGAGAGAGAGAGAGAGAGAGAGAGAGAGAGAGAGAATTTTTTAATATTTATTTTTTAGTTCTCAGCAGACACAACATCTTTGTTGGTATGTGGTGCTGAGGATCGAACCCGGGCCGCACGCATGCCAGGCGAGCGCGCTACCACTTGAGCCACATCCCCAGCCCTTCCCTGCATTTTTTAAAACACTTTGCTATAAATACTTTGCTAAAGCAAAGTGCCATAGGAACACTTTGCTAAAACATTTTCCTTTCTATGCCTGGATTCCTGTTCAGGCCCTGTCATGTACTAACTGACAGTCATTGGATAAATGATTTATGTTCTCTGGTCCAGAGTGGCTTCATCTATAAAATAAAATCATTAAATAACAGCTCTTATATTCCATATTTCTATTATGGTCTTACTTAATTTCAGTCAATCCAGCCATACTGACAGAGCCCCATCCTTAACCTTCTTTCTATGTAGATCATTTACCATGTATGTATTCTCTTCATGTATCTGCTACTGTCACTTTAACTACTTTTGAAAATGTATCTACTGTGTTTTAATTTTTAAAAAGATCATTGGCTTTGATAATCCAAAATATAAGATAACTGCTAGTATTATTAATTGAGACCCAAAATTAACGTATTCATTTTCCCAAAGATTTGCATTCTTTTTTTCTTTTTTTTTTAAAGAGAGAGGAGAGGGGGAGGGGGAGAGAGAGAGAGAGAGAGAGAGAGAGAGAGAGAGAGAGAGAGAGAGAATTTATTTATTTATTTATTTATTTATTTTAGTTCTCGGCGGACACAACATCTTTGTTTGTATGTGGTGCTGAGGATCGAACCCGGGCCGCACGCATGCCAGGCGAGCGTGCTACCGCTTGAGCCACATCCCCAGCCCCTGCATTCTTTTTTTCAATTTTTATTGGTGCTTTACATAAGGATGAGATTTGTTGCTACATATTCATACATGCATATAATATAACATATAATTTGACCAATATCATTCAAATATTTGCATTCTGAGTTTCTAGGCTATAAACCATACAATCTTACTCTAAAGCTCACAATTGAAACCAACAGATGAAATTTACAAAAAAAGACATATTTTTAGCTAAATAAAAGTAAAACTTTTGACAATTAAATGGTTCTTGTGAAGTGTTGGATGCATAGAGTAATCATAAAGAATTTAAGGACTCTAAGTTCCTTTTAAATGAACATTCTATGAATCTTTTTTCCTTAAGTTGTGCTAAAATTAGCTTGTTTTTATTTTTACTGAAACACACATCAGCTAACTAAGAAAGGAGTTCTTCCAGAGGCATGTTAAGTACAGTGGGCAGGAACCCATCTATGTAAAAACACCATGAACAAATTTCAGAGTTGATAATCATGGGATGATCATCCTGACCACACATTGAGCTACCTTGACATTCTGTCTTAAGAGTGTATACTGGAAGATTTCATGTAACAAAGATTTCTTTTGAGTAAGTCACTGATACACTAAAATTTCCCTTATATTCTATTACACTATAAGTTAAATATATGTTACAGTATAACTTACAAAAATTAATAGAATACATTATCCACAGTGAGATGTTACTATATGCTTATCAATTAACAATATATTTGGGTAGGTTTTAGATATGAACTGATTTTGAAGGCATCATTCAATAGATTAACATAAGCCATGCTCTTAAAATTAGGCAGGTAAGATGCATGGATATTATAGATTGAGTGGGCATCATATGATTTTATTTTTGTATTGATAATTACAATAGGTTAATACACAGAGTAGGACATAAGAGAAATGAGAAGTATAATTCAGCACAAGCCACTAATAATGTATTAATAGCCACTTTGGAAAGTAAATGTGTCAGTCAGAAACGTTTGGAGACACCAAAAATTCCATTTAAAATGACCTCAAGGAGCCAAAGAGGAAATGTGGTTTTAATTTACTTAAATGGAAACATAATCAACTGAATTTTATCCTGTTTGGAAATTTAATGAACTGTGTAGTGCACTATTAATAGAGAGACTGGGAGAACAGAAGAGTCAGATTGGTGAGACCCAAAAAGCCATAGGTGGGCAGTGCCTACCCAAATATTGTCTAGGATAGAGAGTTTTCTGTGGCACACCTCCATGCTCTAAGCCCATGCTCATTCCAAAATTTGTCAATCTGATACGGTGGCTGGTTGTAGGGAGAGTATCTAGATCTGGGAAAACAAGCATTCTAGCCCTCTTGATGATTTAATTTCCAGAATAAATAGACATTTATCTGTCTCTGATACCTTGTTTAATGTAAATACAAGCTTTCTGTCCATCTCCCCCACAAAAAGAAACAACTACACTTAATGTGCTGAGACAGTAAGACTTCTAATGGCCAGACCCTAGACTTGAGTGAATTTATTAAGATAAACAGTAACATGTGAAGACTTATAGCATTTAACTAAGACTCCCTTTTGTGAAAGGAAGTGATAACAACTAAATTCATAAGTATGATCTTATTTATAACCCTCTCACTAGTTGAGAATATTCACCAGCTTTTCTTTTTTGAAAATTTTTCAATAACTTTAACTTTATTTTGTTTATTTATTTTTATGTGGTGCTGAGGATCATTGTATAAGGCAAGCGCTCTGCCACTGAGCCACAACACCAGCCTGCCCCAGCAATTCTTGAAAATAAGCTTACTCTCTGATTCTTCAATATGGGAAAAAATGACACATTACCAAAAAATTGCTGAATTCAACTACTGATTCCATTATCAGTGTTTTCCAAAGCTTCCTTTGGAATCGAGGAATAGAAAGGGTGATTTTCTTTTTTTATGACAAAGTCAGAATTATTTTGAAAAAAAAACTTTTGAGGAAGAGGAAATGAATCTCTTTTAAAATTATAAGAATCATTCATATTTTGTTCATCTTTTCTAACAGTTGATACTTAATATTGGAGGAGATAAAGAAAAAAAGTTACTGACCAAGAGAGCAGCTAGCATCACTGCCTGCCAGCCTGACAGCTAGCAATACCAAGAGATTATCAGACTCAGGATAGTATCCTCCAATTTCAGGATCCCTCAAAATAAGGCTGACTTTTACTAATAGTCAAAATAATACATTTTTAAAACAGGAATATGGTGATGAAAGTGCTATTTTATAGCTTCTCTATTGCATGTCTTTGGACATGTAATTTGATAATATCTAAGCTGTTTGCAACTGAATTCTGAAGCAAATTAAATTATCCATTACAGTGCTGAGAGCCAAAGGACAAAAAATTAATTGCTTCACTCAGTGAAAATAGTCCATGCACTAAAAAATCACATATTCCATTCAAAGTACAACTAGCCCATCCTCTATTCATAGCTTATGTCTCTACAATTCTAACAATCTTGGTTACATGCTTTACCAATTAGACTTTATATATTAGAATGAAGGAAGGGATGCTGATCCAGGAAGTCACACTCTGCAAGAAGTGACAGATGACAGAACAGGAGGAGACAGAATATAGAAGCGGCAGATGTAACCATCATTTCTCCCCCACAAAGAGAAAAAAAATATTCTTGTTTTAAGTCACTTATTACTGGAGTGAATATGTATGCACATTTAATGAAGTCCAGAGGGTATCACTACATTCCAGTATAATGCAAGTTTGATGCTAGTAATAATGGTCCTGAATCATTAAAAAAAGAGAAACTAAATAAAAGATTATATTCTATATAAAGTGAAGGAAAAGTGGGTCACATATTATTAAAATATTTGCTAAAATAATTTTAAGGGAAGATTTTTAAAAGAATATACACAAATATACAGGATAAATTCAGATATCTAGAATAGCTCATTTTCAGAGCTATTCTAGTGGCCCCCTTTACTGCCATTGCACCTAAGACTAATGACAGTCCAGGACATCTAAGAAAAAAGTCTTTGAATTAAAGGAAAATATCATCATATTTATCTCTACATATAAACATATTTTCAGAAGTCACATGTTCTATGTTCAAGGTTTTCAAATAACAGTTCAATAAATTTCTTCAGAAATAACATTGTAGGAGGTATTTGCTTTGCCTTCTGTTTTATTTGTTGGATTTCTAAGTAAGAATTTATTTGAAGTAAAAGATCTAATTTATTTCAACAGTTTTACTGGGTGCAAGGGCCAAAATGCAAATTGCACATTTTAAAGAATACAATTTGATAAGTCCTGACATATACATGCCTGAGAAACCAACAACACAATCAAAATTGTAACCATATCCATCACCCTTAAAATTTTATTTGTAGCACATTAAAAGACCTCCCTCCCATAAATCCCAATGTAAAGCAATGGATGATCATAATCCTGTCACTATGTATTAGTTTGCATATTTTAATTTGCAATCTTATATAAATTGAGTAATAAACTATTTACTCTTAGTTTTCTGGCTTCTTGCACTCCTCAAAATTATTTTGAGTTTAATTCACATTCTGGTATGTATTGTAAGTTCATTCATTTAACTGATGAATTGCCGCAGTCTGGCTGGGCACAATTCAGGAGCCACTTGTCAAAAGAAACTAACTTTATTTTTAGAACTACAAATGCCAAACAAAACAGCTCCTCAAGAAAAAGCCCTCAGAGCCCAACTGCCACCACCGGCTTCCCCAAGCCTCTCCCCCGCCACACAAGCCTCACCACCTCCCACAATCCTCCTGCTCTTGAGGCTGATTGGCTGGGTTGCATGGGCGGAGCCAAAGAAGTCCCCCAATGAGCAGCTCCGTGGAGGAGCCAATCAGCTAGATGTTGCTGGGGCCGCTGTGAGCCAATCATCAGCTGGCAGCTGGAAGTTTGCTGGCAGCTGGAAGTTTGCTGGGGCCCCTTTGGCTGTGGCTCTCAACAATGAATAATGTTCCATTTTGTGATTATACCACAATTAGTTTATCCATTCACCTTTTGGAGGATGTTTCATTGTATCCTGTTTAGTATTACTACAGATAAAATTATGAATGTTTGTACAGTCTATACAGAGAGAAGTTCTTTCTTCCCTCTTGGGTAAATGTCCAGGAGTGGATGGTTGGATCATGTTAAATGTATGCTTCACTTTTCTTAAAAATCAAATTATTTATTTATTCTAATTTTTATGCACAATGGCAGAATGCAATTCATTTCATATTACACATATATAGATCACTTTTTTTCAAGTCACTGGTTGTATACAAAGTATTTTCACACCATTTGTGTCTTCATACATGTACTTAGGGTAATGATGTCTAACTCATTCCACCTTCTTTCCTATTCCCATGTATGCTTCACTTTTTAAAATAACAGCTTTCTTTTATTTATTTATTTTTATATGGGGTTGAGGATCGAACCCAGTGCCTCATACATGCTGGGCGAGCACTCTACCACTGAGTTACAACCCCAGCCCCAATGCTTCACTTTTTGAGAAACCACCAAACAGTTTTCCAAAGTGGTTGTGACATTTTACATTCCCACAATGTGTCCCAATTGATCCACACCCTTGTGACCTGACAGTCTTTGGAATTTTAGCTATTTTCATAGATTCCTAGAGGTTATCACATTGTGATTTTGATTTGTATTTCCCTGATAACTTGCAACGTTAAGCATTTTTTCATGTGTTTATTGGCTGTCTGTATATATTCTCTGGCAAAGTATCTGTTCAAATATTTTTCCCACCTTCTATTAGGTGGTATTCTTATTAAGTTTTATGAATTGCTCATATACTCTTAATGAAAGCCCTTGATTAGATATATGCTGAATGAAGATTTTCTCCTAGCTGTGGCTAGTATTTTCATTTTCTTAATAGTGTCTTTGAAAGAGAAGATTTGATTTGGATACAGTGCAATTTTTTTATTTTGTTTTTGCAGTGCTTGGGATTGAACCTAGGGTTTCACATAAGTACTGTACCACTGAACTATAACCCCAGCCCCTTCAATTTTTTGTCCTGATCATTCTCTTCATGTCATAAGTAAGAAATTTTTGCCCAATCCAAAATCATAAACATTTAATTCTATATTTTCTTCTATAATTTATATTGTTTTAGGTTGTACATTTAGGACTCTAATCTGTTTTGAATTAATTTTTGTACATGATGTGAGATATGGATTTAGCTAATTCTTCTTTGTATATGGATGTACAATTATTCTATTATTCTTCGTTAAAAAGATTATCCTTTTTTCTACTAATGTACCTCAGTCCTCCCTGGATAGTTTCTTAGCACAGAATGTTGGAGCAATCACGGGTCTGAACTCATTTATTTTCCATCTCTCTGGGGTTACTGCCATTCATTGCCTAATGTCCACTGTCTTAAAAACTACATTTTCATATGTTTTTAGTTGTTTTTTTAATTTTTTTTTTTTTTGGTCACCTCATATAGGAGGGTAAAACTGGTACTTTTTTCTCCATCTTAGCTGGAATATGAAGTTCTAATGCTTATTAAGCTACTTGAAAACTCCTGATATAAGATACACATTTAGTAGAAAATCTTAAACAAAAACAAGAAATATTTTCTATCCTTAAAAGGAATTCTTAATTTGTCATTTTCATATGTCCTCCATATAGAGAAAATCCCCATTCAAATTCTTCTAAGATACCTGTTGATTTGTAAATCTTTTGCCTCCTGTGTAATGTGGCTTATATTTTCTCTGACCACTATTTAAGAAGATCTGAGTATTATCACAGTATTATGCCAAAACGTTAAAATATGGTACACGAGAATATTAAAATTAGAGGCATTTCATCATATTAGAAGATAAGTGGGATAAATAGAAGTAGCCCTTTGATCATGTATTTGGTTACCAAAGGATCCAGTTATGTCTCCTTAGTTTAGTTTGTCTCAACTAAAATATGAAATATTTGAAAAGTTTATAAATATATAAAATGCTAGGAACAACTTCAGACCTAGTAAATTAGAATCTGGGAAGCAGGAATGGGGTTGCTGAATTTCACCTTTTTAAAGGAGCTCCTCAAATAATTGTTATGGATGCTGAAGTCTGAGCACCACCTGTTATGTACTAGACCCAATAGTAATCAGGGAAATTCAAATAACTCCAGTTAAAATAGCAATTATCAAGAATACAAATAATAGAGGCTGCAGCTGTAGCTCAGTGGCAGAGCACTTGCCTAGCATATCTGAGGCAATGGGTTCAATCCTCAACAGCACCACTTAAAAAATAAATAATCTAAAATAAAAGTATTCTTTACATCCACAACAACAAAAAAATTTAAAAAGACTACAAATAATTATAAATGCTGGCAAGGAGGCAGAGAGAAAGGAGCAGTCTCACACTATTGGTAAGATTGAAAATTTGTACAACCACTATAGAAATCAGTATGGAGATTCCCCACAAGATTAGGAATGAACTGGAACCATCATATGACCCAGCTTTACAACTTCTAGGTATTTATCCAAAAGAACTAAAGTCAATATACCATAGCTGTCTTCACCCAGGTGTATAGCAACACAATTAACAATATCCAACTTATGAAATCAGACTAGGTATACATCAACAGATGAATGGATAAAGAAAATGTAGTATGTATACACAGTGGAGTTTTACTCAGCCATAAAGAATAATTAAATCATTATTAAAATTTGAGGAAAATAGATGGACTAGAGAGCATCAGGTTAAGTGAAATTAGCCAAACTCAGAAAGTCAAGGGTTATATGTTTTCTCTCATATATAGAACCTGGAGAGAAAAAGGGTAGGGGAAAAGGATCTCATGAAAACAGAAAGGAGACCAGGAAGGTAGGGGAAAGAGATGAGGGGGAGGGAGAGGAAAGGGAAAGAGTTGTTTGGATGCTGAAGTCTGACCACAACCTGTTATGTACTAGACTCAATAGTAATCAGGGAAATGCAAATAACTTTGAAAAATTTGAAAAATGATCAAATTTTGTATGAATACATCACAATGAAGTCCTATTATTTATGGATTGTGCACCAAAAATATTTTTTAAAATAGTACATTTGTTTTATTTTCCCTGAAAAAAAAGGACTCTGTTCTTTACAATGAACCTCAAGGAAATCCCCCCTCTCTGCTTTTTAGGCCTTTAACTCCTTAATAAACTGGCAAAGTCAGTTTGAAAAAATCAGGAAAGCTTAATGATATGTTATCTTTCTTCAGATTTCACACAAAAGAAAACATGTGACTACATGAATGATAGCCTGTTTTTATTAATTATGGTTTGTAAGTAGTTAATTAAAAGATAATGAATAATATATGAATTGAAGGTAAAACATAATCCATATAATTATGGTTAATTCTTACTTATCATCAAAATGAGTTATGTATTTAAATTAATAACTCAATAAAACAGAATTCTCAAATATCTGTCTATTGCAATTAACTAATATTTTATATATTTGGCCTCTCCTGGAATATGCAGATGCATTTATTTATCAAATATGTTTTCAGGACCACATTATTTGAGGACATTACATATAAGGTGCTATCCCTATATTTGAGTACATAACCTACAGAAAATGCCCACATACTGGATTCATATGATATGTCTATGTGTCTAGGTGCTATAAGAGAGGTGTGAACTCCATATCATGAAAGCAAAAAGGTAGGAAAAATAAACCAATATTTTCCTTCTAGATTGGTAGGCAGCAATTCATTGAAAAGGGATAATTTAAATAGAAAATGGGAGAGGAACATTGAAGGCAAAAAGAACAGCACATGCAAAGCATTAGTGTCTGGTATGAAGAGGGAATGGAGATGAACCTCTGGTATGATTAAAGATACTTAAGATGGTATCTTAGGGTAGTTTTGATTTGCATTTCTCTGACTGCTAGAGATGGTGAGAATTTTTTCATGTACTTGTTGATTGATTGTATGTCTT
This sequence comes from Spermophilus citellus, assembly GCF_964194105.1. Classification (NCBI taxonomy): domain Eukaryota; kingdom Metazoa; phylum Chordata; class Mammalia; order Rodentia; family Sciuridae; genus Spermophilus; species Spermophilus citellus. The sequence continues at coordinate 111,097,591 of NC_138190.1, read as the reverse complement.
CCTCTGAGAAGTGTCTGTTCAGGTCCTTGGCCCATTTGTTGATTGGGTTATTTGTTTTCTTATTGTCTAATTTTTTGAGTTCTTTGTATACTCTGGATATTAGGGCTCTATCTGAAGTGTGAGGAGTAAAAATTTGTTCCCAGGATGTAGGCTCCCTATTTACCTCTCTTATTGTTTCTCTTGCTGAGAAAAAACTTTTCAGTTTAAGTAAGTCCCATTTGTTGATTCTTGTTATTAACTCTTGTGCTATGGGTGTCCTATTAAGGAATTTGGAGCCCAACCCCACAATATGTAGATCGGAGCCAACTTTTTCTTCTATCAGACGCAGAGTCTCTGATTGGATATCTAGCTCCTTGATCCAATTTGAGTTAACTTTTATGCATGGCGAGAGGAGGGGATTCAGTTTCATTTTGTTGCATATGGATTTCCAGTTTTCCCAACACCATTTGTTGAAGATGCTATCCTTCCTCCATTGCATGCTTTTAGCCCCTAAGATACCATCTCACTCCAGTAAGATTGGCAGCCATTATGAAGTCAAACAATAACAAGTGCTGGCGAGGATGTGGGGACAAGGGTACTCTTCTACATTGCTGGTGGGACTGCAAATTGGTGCAGCCAATTTGGAAAACAGTATGGAGATTCCTGGGAAATCTGGGAATGGAACCACCATTTGACCCAGCTATTGCCCTTCGCGGTCTATTCCCTGAGGACCTTAAAAGAGCATACTATAGGGATACTGCCACATCAATGATCATAGCAGCACAATTCACAATAGCTAGACAGTGGAACCAACCCAGATGCCCTTCAATAGATGAATGGATTTAAAAAATGTGGCATTTATACACAATGGAGCATTACGCAGCACTAAAAAATGACAAAATCATGGAATTTGCAGGGAAATGGATGGCACTAGAGCAGATTATGCTAAGTGAAGCTAGCCAATCCCTAAAAAACAAATGCCAAATGTCTTCTTTGATATAATGAGAGCAACTAAGAACAGAGCAGGGAGGAAGAGCAAGAGGAAAAGATTAACATTAAACAGAGACATGAGGTGGGAGGGAAAGGGAGAGAAAAGGGAAATTGCATGGAAATGGAAGGAGACCTTCATTGTTATACAAAATTACATATAAGAGGTTGTGAGGGGAATGGAAAAAAAAACAAGGAGAGAAATGAATTACAGTAGATGGGGTAGAGAGAGAAGATGGGAGGGGAGGGGAGGGGAGGGGGGATAGTAGAGGATAGGAAAGGTAGCAGAATACAACAGTTACTAATATGGTATTATGTAAAAATGTGGATGTGTAACCGATGTGATTCTGCAATCTGTATTTGGGGTAAAAATGGGAGTTCATAACCCACTTGAATCTAATGTATGAAATATGATATGTCAAGAGCTTTGCAATGTTTTGAACAACCAATAAAATATAAATAAAAAAAGAAAAATAAATAAATAAAAATAAAAATAAATAAAGATACTTAAGATAGCAATGGAAGTCATTGAAGGCATTCAAGTGGAGTCATGATGACAATCATATTTATATTTTCCAAATTTCACTGTGACTTCAGAGTAGAGAATGCATTGAAGGGAAGGAAAATTATTTCACTTCCAAACATGATAAATATTAAGTGTTTGCACTTATCATGGAGAAATATTTAGTGCACAGTTAGATATAAGAGCCTAGGAAAAAGGAGGCTACTGGAGATACATATGCCTGCAAACTCTATAAAAATGTGTGGGGTTACCCAGGGAGAATATGCATGTAAAACAAAGAGAAGCAATGAAAGCAATAACTTGGAAACCAACTTTAAAACGTTGGGTAGAGAAAAAGAAGCCATCAAAAATGAAAAACGACTATTCAGAAAGGTAAAAGATATAGAAAAGAATGGTGTCACAGAAGTCAAAAAAGAAGGGGTGTGGTGTGTGTGTGTGTGTGTGTGTGTGTGTGTGTGTGTGTGTGTTTTACAAAGACACTAAGTATAATGAGGAACCAAGAAACAGAATTCTTTATTTGGCAATTTCAGAGAAATGATGGTGATGGATGAGAAAATAGAGGCAACAATAGAGATTGCTCAAGCAATAAGTTTACCTATGAAGGGGAAAAACTATGTGGCACATAAGTTATCCAATAATTCTTAGTTCAAATCTGAAAAGGACAGGGAAAAGAGGAAGTTTGAAGTTTAAAGGACGCATAAGAAAGTTTCCTTAATTTGAGGATCTTAACAAAAATTGAAGTGAGCTGACCATATAACAAAAAAGTTGGTTCATTTTGCTTTATTTTATCAATGATAAGTAAACAGAGCCTGTTTACTTCTTTGAAAATAACGAGCACTACACAAAATTGTGAATGGAATAGATTTTGTATGAATATGTGATTCATTAATTCTCATTTTAAACCTTAAGGACAAGGATCATGGGGCCATTCTATGCTGCTTCTTATACTTGAAATGCTAGTTCCTTATAGAAGTATTGTCTAATTCTCCAGAGGAGACCATATTCTCTCCATGCTGCTACCTCTACTATGGTCCCCAATACTTTCCTCTTATAACTCATGCCCCTGTTTGTAATTATATATTTGTTTATCAGATTGTTAATTGTCTGACTGCCCTGTTTGACTACAAACTCTGGAGAATATGTGACATGTCCATCTATGCTCATCAATGTATTTTCAGTGCCTAGTATATTGCCTGGAACATATAGGTAGTCACTGGATATTTGCTGAACAAAGGAACAAAAGAAAGGCCTACATAATGAAAGAATTCTTCTGAATTCAGAGCCTTGCATAGGAAAAGTTCACTTCCTGTTTGTTTCCATTTTTGGGGAAAAAAAACAGATAAAGTTCAATCAAACTGTGATAATACATCAGCCTGTTAATGCACATGCGTAATCCCCCAGTCCAGGAATTATTCTTTTTGACATTTTTCATTTTTACATGAAATGTGAATACTCCTTTTTGGTTAGTGTCCTTCCTAATCATTTCCTAGACTATTTTTCATGGTAATCTCCATAATTTGGGCATTATAAGACCTCTATCCCAAGAAGTAGCAGGAATTTTCTATAAGAATGAGGAGAATATGTTTTAGTGAAGATTTCTAGAGACATGGAGACTGTAATGAACACAGAAGTCAGGTGTCTAGATCTAAATCCTAGTTTTCTCTACTGAGTTTATAATCTCAACAAATTTCTTAATCTATCTTAGACTTAGTTTCTTCTGTGAATTATGAATACTAGTATTACTTAACCAATAGTTATTTTAAAAATTCATTTAGTTAATATATGTAAAGGGCTTAGAGCACTGCCTATTCCATAGTAACAGCTTAGTTACTTACTATCTACTAGTTTCTGTTACTAGTTATATACGAGCAATTATTGCATATATAATTTGCCTTGCTGCAAAATTCAGTATTCAAGGTCTATAGAACAAATGGCTTAAACCCCCATAAGAATGGGATCCATATTTGCTAGTTTTACCCTTCAACAGCTTTTCAGTTAAAAGAAATAATCTTACTTTCCAAGATATTTACCTCTATTCCCATTTCAGTAACTTTAAAAAAAAGCACACCCACGCACAATCTCTAGCTAGCTAGTCTTTGTTCTGTTCTTTACTACAACTGTCCCAAGATTCTCCCTCCCAGGTCTCACCCTCAGGTGACATCTCAGACATTTTTAAGCAAGGATTCAGTTCTAATGTACCTCCTACAAGCACTGGCAAGACACACTGACAAGTTTCAAGCAAATAAGCTTATAGAGGCCACCAACATAGGTTTGTTTAGCTTGAAACCAACTCATTCTATTTACCTGAAAAAACAAAAACCTTTGGTCTTTCCCAGCTGTGTTTGCACCAGTTTAACTCCCGGTGAGGTTAAATTTTCAGATGAAAAAGAAACATCATTCCTTCTGGATTATGTTCAATGAGTACCCATCTGCAGGTCAGTCCATGCAGAATGGCACTATGACAAAGGTGGGCCAAAAGACGCCTTTGCATGTTGAATAGCAGGAGCCTCAAGGCTAACCCCTAGTGATTTTGGTGATGAAAGTTTTTAGGGACAGAAGGACAGTTGCTAATGGAGGATATGATATTATGCATGCCACAGAGAAATATCAGCAAACAGTTTGGACTTCATAACCAGGTCTTCTTGCATAGTTTATTTTTTATATACCAATCCAAAAGGACAAACTTTTGGATCCAAACTGTGCTTTCTAATAGGAATATTTATGCTATACAACTCTAGATTTATTTTTTCAGAGAAGGTTTTTCTCAAAAAGATAAATATCACACTTTGCAAAAAAATTAATAGTAAAGAATGCATTGGTCTTAGGATCTAATACTATTCTTATAAGTGCCCTTGCTAATTCATATGCAAGCTTTGGCAAGTAAGCTCACCTCCTTGAGCCACTGTTTCTTTTCTGAAAAATTAGAATAACTACAGATGCTTAAACTTACATGTTTTATGAGAATCAAATAGATATTAAAGTATTTTGAAAGAGTTTCAGGTTGTCTACCACTGCCTTGTGTTATTACAATGAGATTGAAGTCAAGGAAGATTTGTATAACTTATAAGCCCTACGTATATGCTATAATAAATTTTATGACTTTCTTATTTTAAAAGATCATGCATGTCAACTTCTTTTCCTAGAAATATTAAAGAATGGACAACTCACAAATATCTATTAAAACACCAAGAAAGTCTGGAAATAATTTAACTATGCAATTAAATTCATAGCTAATCAAACAATTTTTAAAAATTTATGTATAAAGTCCCAAAGAACCAAGAAAATTTTAAGCAAGGGGGAAGTGAAAGAGGGAGAGAGAGAGAGAGAGAGAGAGAGAGAGAGAGAGAGAGAGAGAGAGAGAGAGAGAGATGGGGGGGGGTACACAAGAGCACTGGAAATCAGGACAAACTGATTATGAAGTTATAGCTACTCCAAAGACATTTACTGATATCAAAAAATAACATGAGGGCTGGGGTTGGGTGTTCACCTAGCACGCATGAGGCCCTGGGTTTGATACTCAGCACCACATAAAAATAAAATAAAGGTATTGCGTCCACCTATAACTTAAAAAATAAATATTAAAAAAATAACATGAGTGATAGAAGTAGAGAGGACAATGGTGGTTACCAGAGACTGGAGTGTGGGGTGGATGAGGAAAGATTGGTCAATAGTTACAAAGTTACATTTAGATAGGGGCATAAATTATGGTGTTTTATTATACATCCAGGTTATATAGTTAAGAATAATGTATTGTACATTGTTTTTTTTAAAAAGCTAAAAAAAAATAGAGGATTTAAAATCTTCTCACCACAAAGAAATGATAATTTCTTGAGGTTTTGGGTTTGTCAAATAGCCTGACTTGATCATTCCACAAGCTATATATGTATTAAAATATCATATAGTACCCCATAAATATATAAAATTATTATTTGTGAGTTAAAAATTTTAAAAAATGGCAATTAATCAAACAAAACAAAATTAAAATAAAGATTCTTGGCTCAGTAGTCCAATAAACAAAACAAAACAAAACAAAAAAGCTTGTATAGAGCAGAGAATGAGAATTGAGACACCACATAAAACTGGGAATCTCAAAAGTTCCACACTTTATTGAAATGGGGGAATGAGAAAAAAAATCTACTTTTAACAAAAACAGTTGAAAAGAACACCTATTGGTTTCAAGTTGGCCTCTTGATAAAATAATAAATCCCCTGAAAATTTATAATCACAGGCCATTAACACAGGTTTGGGGTTAAATTTATACTTTTTGCATAGTCCTGAAATGCCTAAGATTAGAAATTAATACAAGGTGGCCATAAATTGGTAACACTGTGTTGTAAGTGGCAGAAGCAAATAAAAATTTCTGTAAAAGAATGAACCATGAACCATCCATGGACTTCTATAGATAAAGTCCCATGCATGTGACTACATCATCCCAAATTACAACACATACGATCAAATCAACCATCATAGTGAGGTGATAGATAAAATGAACATGCCTATAATCCCAACGGCTTGGGAGGCTGAGACAGGAGGATCAAGAGTTCAAAGCCAGCTTCAGCAAAAGCGAGGCACTAAGCAACTCAATGAGTCCCTGTCTCTAAATAAAATACAAAATAGGGCTGGGGATGTGTTGGTACTCCTCCTCCAAAATAATAATAATAAAAAAGTAAAAGATATACTCATCTATTTTGCTATATGCAATTATTACTCTTTTTTTCACTGCTATATTTTGTGTTATCAGTGACCTACTGATTGGCACTTGCATGGCTTCTCATATTTTGTCATTAAAAATAATACTATTATGAAAAAAGAAGTAACAAATGTAATCAAACTGTAAGCAAGAAAAATGATATTTTTAAATTATATGTGTGTATACACACACACACACACACACACACACACATTTGTATTTATACTGCAGTGCTCAGGATCAAACCCAGGGCCTCATGCATGCTGGACAGGTGCTATATCCCCAGATGCCATTATTTTGTAAAGGCTATATATATTTTAAAACCAAATAAAACTTTGAGGAATAAAAAAAGTGAGCAAAAATATTAAAATTCAATTAACAGCTTAAATATCAGGGAAAGTCTGGAAACTAGCAGATAGTTCTGAAGAGGTTCCCTCCTCCCAAAGAAAAGAGCTCAGGAAAACACTGAGAAGCAAAATATTAAAAGAGAATCTTAGAGATATGGAAATAAAATGAGAACGTCCAATGGGCATATAGTAGAAGTCCTAGAAGAAGAGAATTATGAGAATGAGGGAGAAACAGAGTCAAAGATGTTATGACTCAACCTTCAGGTTGAGGAAAGTGAATCACAAACAGGATAAATTCAAATAATTCTACATCTGGTATGTCATAGTGGAACTACAGAACACACATACACACACTTTATAAATAGAAAAGACAAATACTTTTTTTTAAAAGAGAGAGTGAGAGAGGAGAGAGAGGAGAGAGAGAGAGAGAGAATTTTTAATATTTATTTCTTAGTTCTCGGCGGATACAACATCTTTGTTGGTATGGGGTGCTGAGGATCGAACCTGGGCCGCACGCATGCCAGGCGAGCGCGCTACCGCTTGAGCCACATCCCCAGCCCCAAGACAAATACTTTAAAGGACAGAATATTAAACAGTAGAAATTTCTAGAATAGTAATGGAAAATATGAGAACATAATGATAACTTCAAATGCTAAAAGAATCGCTTGATTTATAATCTGACATTGAAATCAGCTTTCATTAAAAATTTACTTTTCTAGAAAAAAAATCACATAGAACAGACCCTTAGTGAACTAATTTTATTCCTTAATTACTTAAGAAAGAAGGAAAATCATCACAAAAGTAAGGCTTAAAACACACACACTCAAAAAGAAAAATGAGGAAAGAATTATAATGTGCAAAAATGCATACAAGTGTTAACTGATCAAAAAATCTTATTGGGGAAGTAAAAAGGAAGACAAAACTCTGAGATAGCAGTAGCACGTAAGCTAGAAAAGGAGACATCAGAGGTAAGGCATTTTAAATCCTTGGAATGTTCAAGAGGGACATAGAAATAGTGACTAATTTTAGATTCCACTAAATATGCATCTGAAATTTTTAAAAGTAACCACTAAAAGAATCTAAATAAACTGTACTTCCTTCCAAACTGTTAGAAAAAACATGAACTAAAGAGGTCTGAAAATGAATTAACTAAGGGACCAAATTGTGAACGATTTAAACTTTGAGGACAATATAGTCTCACAACTATTTAACTCTGCCTTTGTGACATAAAAGCAGCCAAAACCAACACCTAATGAATTGGCATGGATTTGTCCCAATAAGTCTTTTTGTATAAAAAGAGGTGGCCTGCTTGATGTGGCCTACAAATTGTGATTTACTAGCCCATATTCTCAGAAATCTTTACATTTAAGTCTAAGATCTATTTTGTTTGGGAAGGTTTGTTTTCTTGCTTTTTCATATTGTTTGTGTATCTACTCATCTATTTTGAATAAAATTTTAAATGTGTTACAAAGTATGGATCGATATTCATTTATTTGTTTGTTTATGTTTGTTTTGGTACTGGGAATTGAACCCAGCATCTTTGCATATTAAGCACATGCTCTCTCATTAACCTATACCCTCAGCCCTGAAATTTACTTCTGAATATGGATATCTGAATGTTCCAGCCCCATTTGAGTGTACACCACTAAAAAGGGATAGAGAGGTGATGTAATGAGTTTATTAATCAGCTCAATTTATCATTTAACAGTGTATACAGATATGAATGTATGTATATGTATATATATATATATATATATATATATATATATATATGTATATATATATATATATATATATATATATATATATATATATATATATCTCAACATATATAATATTGCATATCATAAATCCACACAGTTTTTATTTATTTATTTAAAAGAAAATGTGATATATACATAAAATGGAATATTATTCAGCATTAAAAGAGAATAAAATCATGGCATTTGCATGTAAATGGATGGAACTGGATAATATAACGCTAAGTGAAGTTAGCCAATCCCAAAAAACCAAATGCTGAATGATTTATCTGATTTAAGGATGCTGATTCATAATATGCTGTGTGGGGAGGATTAAATGAACTCTAGGTAGGGCAAAGGGAAAAGGGGGAGGGAGGGGAAGGGAGGGGGAATGAGAGTAAGAAAGAAGGTGGAATGAGATGGACATCATTACCCTAAGTACATGTGTGAAGACAAAAATAGTGTGACTCTACTTTGTGTACAACCAGAGAAATGAAAACTTGTGCTCTATATGTGTAACATTCACACCATAGCATTTACATATATATGTGGATCTCTTTCTGGACTCTGTTCTGCTCCATTATCACACCAATACCACACTACCTTTATCCCTACAGTTTTATAATAAATCTCGGAAACAGTTCCTCCAACTTCTTTTCTCTTCAGAAATTGTTTTGGCTACTCTAAGTTATTTACATTACCATATAAATTTTAGAATCATTTTACCAATGTGTGCAGAAAAAGCCTGCTGGCATTTTAAAAAACATTGAGTTAAATATGTGGGTCAATTTTTGGACAACTGACATCTTTACAATTTTGAATTCTCTGACCAATGAACTGTGCCCACCAAGAATTATGCTGTCTAAGTCTCCTGCTCCATGGTGCATAGTTGCCCAATAGCCCAAGTTGTGGGTCCACTGCCATGCACACTCTCCTCTTGCAACTCCTAGCCAAACTTTAAGCAAGGTAGAAAAAACATGTGCAAGCCTATTCCTGCAGGACAAGGATCTTCTCTACAACAACTTTGGGTCAAAGAATATTCACTGATGTGGCTAATTCTTTGTTAGAAAAGTACTACAGTCTGAGACTTTTCCTATTTTCTTTGCCCTTTCCTTCTAAGGAGGTCAGACAAACATTGTCATCTGAAGCCTTTCAGTGTCTAGTCCTGGCGCCTTCCCTTTGTCCTTCATAGGCATTTCCCCCAATAAATCCCTTTCACGTCTAATCCTGTTTTGGTATCTGCTTCTTGAAGGATCAAAACTAACACATACCATGAAGATTTGTGGTTTATTCTTCTGCTTAGTCAAAGCTGGACACTGTTTTAGAGGGCAGGAAGGATTTGAGTGGCAGAATCATTTTAATAGTAGGAAAAACTATCTTGTCTTGTCAAATCCTTATATGAATGAATGTGATATATTGTTGCATAAAATAGTGTCAATTCAGAATAATGTCCACCATTCCTTTTTTTGTTTCTATTCCTGTTACAATTTGTGTTCTTGAGATACTCACAAATCCAACAGTTGTACATGTTGGCCAAAAAACATTTTGCATTATTAAACAATTCATATTATTCCTAAAGTTGTACACATATCCATTTAGGCATGACATAAGGGAAATGAAATACCAATTATTATCTTTGGCTGATGCTGCAAATCAAACCAAAAATTTGTGAGTAAACTAATTTTATATAAGTTTAATAAGTCATGTTTATATTTTTAAATAAATTAAAAATTTTAAACATTATGTAATTTTAATTGAAAGGTATGGTATCAATTTTTCCTTTTTAGTTTTATTGATTTGAACATTTTAGAAGAAAAGTGACTTTCTAAAAATTTAAAACACCTTTCTATTTTAACTTACATTTTTAATGAAATATACTCAATTTTGTAAACTTCTAATAAAATATTTTCATTCTCCATCTCTCAAAGCAGAACCGCAAGTAGAACACTAATTATGTCAAATTTTTTATTGCAAAAACCTAATACTAATAAGAAAAATATATTTAATGGCACAAATATAACCAACTTATGAATTACATATGTATTTATTTTATTACCCATATAAACACCACCAGACTATAAACAGAAGGAGAGATATGTAAAATAATAATTAAATTCAGTAGTTTTGGTGCCTTTTACTAACTTCAGGACATGAAATAGAATATTATTTAACTTTACTTAATTAATAGAACATTTTTCTGAATATTTTAATTTAATATTTTAATGTTTTTATTAGTTCATTATAGTTATATATAATATTTGGGTTCATTTTCACATAATCATAAAGGCATGGAATATAATTTGCTCTACTTTAATCCTCTTTCCCTTCCCTCCTCCCTCCCCAGTTCCCCTTCCTCTACTCTACTGAACTTTTTTTTCTAATTATTTATAGCTATTTTTAACTGGTACTTTATTGATAAACACAAAGGTTAAATTCACTGTGGTATATTCATGTTTGTAAATAGCATAATTTGGCCAATTTCATTCTGCCATTCCTCCCTTTTCCCATCCCCTCCCTGTTTCTCTATCTCTTTCCTCTACTTCACTGATTTTTTCTTCTATTTTCATGGGATTCTCCACCCTCAATATCCCCCCTTATTTTGGTCTAGCTTTCACATATGAGATAAAATATTTGACCTTTGACTCTCTGAGTCTGGTTTATTTTACCTATCATGATGTTCTCCATTTCTATCCATTTACTAGCAAATCCCATAATTTAATTCTTCTTTATGACTGAGTAAAACATGATTGTGTACAATGCCACATTTTCTTAATCCCTTCATCAATTGACAGGGACATGGGCTCTATAAATTGATTATAGTGAATTGTGCTGAGATAAACATTAATATGGCTATACCACTATATATATATATATATATATATATATATATATATATATATATATATATATATGATTTTATCTTTTTAGGATAAATACCAAGGAGTGTGATAGCTGGGTCATATGGTGATTCCATTCCTATTCTTTGGATGAATCTCAATATTGTTTTCCAAAGTGGTTGTACTAATTTGCCATCCCACTAACCGTGTATGAGTGACCCCACATCCTTGCCAATTTATTATTATTTGTACTCATTTTTTTTACCTTTATTTTATTTATTTATTTGAATGTGGTGCTGAGGATTTAACCCAGCACCTCCTCAATGTGCTAGGCAAATGCTCTACCACTGAGCTACAACCAAAGCCCTATTATTTGTATTCTTGATGATTGACATTCTAACTGGAAAAAGATGAAATCTCTGTTTTGATTTACATTTCTGATTGCTAGGGATGTTGGACATTTTTTCATATATTTGTAGTGATTTGCATTTTTTCTTTTGAGAAATGCCTGTTCCTTTGTCTATTTATGAATTGGGTTATTTGCTTTTTTGGTGTTATGTTTTTGAGTTCTTTATACATTCTGTATATTAATTCCCTGTTGGATGAGCAGCTGGCAAAGACCTTCTCCCATTCTGTAGGTCCTCTATTTATGTTATTGTTTCCTTTTATGTACAGAAGCTTTTTAATTTGATGCCATCCCACCTATTGATTCTTTGTTTAATTTCCTTAGTTTTAGCCATCTTGTTAAGGAAGTCAGTACCTAGACCAATATGTTTGAGTGTTGAACCTCCATTTTCTTCTAGTAGTTTTAAAATTTTTTATCTAATTCCTAGGTCTTGGATCCACTTAGAGTTGAGTTTTGTGCAGGGTGAAAAATAGGGATCTAGTTTCATTCAACAATGTATCAGTTTTCTCAGCACCATTCTTTTAAAATGCTATCTTTTCTCTAACATGTTTTTGTCAACTTTGTCAAGTTTAATAAGGCTGCTATGTATGTGGGTTTGTCTCTGTGATTTCTATTATAGTCCATTGATCTTCATGTCTGTTTTGATGCCAGTACCGTACTGTTTTTATTACTATAGCTCTGTAGTATAATTTAAGATCAGGTATCGTGATGCTTTCCTGGTTTATATGATCTAGGCTAAGAAATCAGTTGAAATTCTAATTGGCTTACTTCTAAATATAATCTGATTTTTTTCTCTTGGAGCTTTTCTCTCCTTTTTCTATATATTAGGCATTTAAACTACAATAAGTCTTGAACAGGACCATTATTTATTTATTTATTTATTTTTATTGGTTGTTCACAACATTACAAAGCTCTTGACATATCATATTTCATACATTAGATTCAAGTGGGTTATTAACTCCCAATTTTACCCCAAATGCAGATTGCAGAATCACATCGGTTACACATCCACAATTTTACACAATGCCCTATTAGTAACTGTTGTATTCTGCTACCTTTCCTATCCCCTACTATCCCCCCTCCCCTTCCCTCCCATCTTCTCTCTCTACCCCATCTACTGTAATTCATTTCTGTCCTTGTTTATTTTCCCATTCCCCTCACAACCTCTTATATGTAATTTTGTATAGCAATGAGGGTCTCCCTTCATTTCCATGCAATTTCCCTTTTCTCTCCTTTTCCCTCCCATCTCATGTCTCTGTTTAATGTTAATCTTTTCCTCTTGCTCTTCCTCCCTGCTCTGTTCATAGTTGCTCTCATTATATCAAAGAAGACATTTGGTATTTGTTTTTTAGGGATTGGCTAGCTTCACTAAGCATAATCTGCTCTAGTGCCATCCATTTCCCTGCAAATTCCATGATTGTGTCATTTTTTAGTGTTGCATAATATTCCATGGTTTATAAATGCCACATTTTTTTATCCATTCATCTATTGAAGGGCATCTGGGTTGGTTCCACTGTCTAGCTATTGTGAATTGTGCTGCTATGAACATCGATGTGGCAGTATCCCTGTAGTATGCTCTTTTAAGGTCTTCAGGGAATAGTCTGAGAAGGGCATTAGCTGGGTCAAATGGTGGTTCCATTCCCAGCTTTCCCAGGAATCTCCAAACTGCTTTCCAAATTGGCTGCACCAATTTGCAGTCCCACCAGCAATGTACAAGTGTACCCTTTTCTCCACATCCTCACCAGCACTTGTTGTTGTTTGACTTCATAGTGGCTGCCAATCTTACTGGAGTGAGATGGTATCTTAGGGTGATTTTGATTTGCATTTCTCTGACTGCTAGAGATGGTGAGCATTTTTTCATGTACTTGTTGATTGATTGTATATCCTCCTCTGAGAAGTGTCTGTTCAGGTCCTTGGCCCATTTGTTGATTGGGTTATTTGTTATCTTATTGTCTAATTTTTTGAGTTCTTTGTATACTCTGGATATTAGGGCTCTATCTGAAGTGTGAGGAGTAAAAATTTGTTCCCATGATGTAGGCTCCCTATTTACCTCTCTTATTGTTTCTCTTGCTGAGAAAAAACTTTTTTGTTTAAGTAAGCAGGACCATTTTTTAAATATTTTTTTAGTAGTCAATGTATCTTTTGTTTATTTATATTTGGTGCTGAGGATCAAACCCAAGGCCTCACACATGCCAGGTAAGTGCTCTACCACTGAGCCACAACTCTAGCCCAAAGATCTTTTTTGATATTGACTCTTTGGGGTTCTAAAAGCTCCTTTTATTTGGCTTTTCATTTCATTTCTAAGGTTTGGAAATTTTTTTATTTTTTTATTGAAAAGATTGTGTGTTCCTTTAGTTTGTATTTTGTCTATGCCAGTGATTCTTAGATTTGGTCTCTTAATGTTATCCCAGATTTTTAAAATACATTGGTCATGGTCTCAACATATTTTCTTGATTGTCACTTTTATTTTCAGGATTATATTCTTTGCCTTCAGGAAATGAAAATTTGTATTCTATGTGGTCTAAATATATAGGTGATTATTTCACCTAAATTTTGAATTTGATTTATTGAGTCTTCCATTACCAGAATTTCTATTTGGTTCTTTTTCAAATCTCTATATCTTAATGAAATAATCTTTTACTTTCTGTATTGCTTCAATTCATTCGTTTCATCTTCTTTTATCTCATCAAACATTTTAATTATGAACTTTCTGTATTTTTTCAAAAACATTTTTTTGCACTGTGGTATTAATAGGATCAGTTGTTGAAGTGTGGTGGCATGTATGGGGATGGTTTGTTCCCTTGCTTTTTCATATTGCTTGTATGTCTACCCATCTGCTGAATTGATTATCTCTTCTTTATACAAAGGACTGTTTAGCAAGCTTCTTTTTCTTAAGGCCTCAGGTATTGATACTCTCATTCAAGGTGTATCCTCTGCTGTTCCATGTATCAGCACCACTTTGAGAGAAGATACTAAATCCTATTAGCCACAGTCACTCAGAGCAAAGCCATGTCATAATAAACCTTAAGGAGAAAAATTTGTTGAAAATGTTCTCCATAGTTTCTATAATCCAGGTATAAAATGTAGTGATGTTCTGGAATAGATTGAAATATGAATTATTAAAGATAGTAAAATTGCTATTATACTATATAGAAGCTGAAAAGGGAAGGACAGAAAAGATGACCAAAGTGGGGTGGGGGAGAATAATATAAGCCAAGCTAAAAAGAACAAAAAGGTGGGGTGGGGGTAGGATTTGAGGCAGGAGCCAGTAATGTAAGAGGGAAAAAAGGGAATAAGAGCAGCAAGTATAAATTTGAGCTTGGAAAACAAAGAAAGAGAATGATCACAGTTAATGCTTTAAAACATTAGAAGAAATACAATGCAATGGGTTGAGGGCACAATATCAAATAGTAAGGGAACAATTATTAATTCAACATAAAAAGTAACATATGTAAGATCAAAATTGACATTAGAACTATTTATAATAATCCATGCTGAGGTGGAGAAATTTTCTTATTAAATATTCTTGATTTAGATTACATCAGGATTTGAAACCTTTAGAAGATGCCTACCACTCTTCAGCTTTACCTGAATGTTTCCCTTGGTATGGAGATGGGGATCAATACCAGCTCACCTCTAATAAATTCTAGGAGGCCTCCTGTAATCCTCAGTATGTCTAGGTATCTACTTGCTTTCTGTTGGGTCAGAGGACATGGTTCTTGTCTGTAATGTAGCAGCCTAGTTTTTCCCTCTTAGGAGGTATAATTTCATGTGTCCTCCTGAAGAAATGCTCTGTGTATGCAGTCTTCCAAACACAATGTGAGCTACCCCATTCATATTTCAGAGAGTGTGGGCATGATGATCTAAGGTAGAGGTATTATAGTGAATTTGATATGGTACTGGGTGGTCTATGGGGGCAATAGAGGTGTAGAGCTATTGCATCCTCTGAAGTGTATAGGTCACAAATCATTGGACTCATATCTGGGCATACTGGTTGGTGACTGATGTATGTGTGGTGCTCTTCTGTAAGCTCCTTTATAGATTATACTGCCATTATGTATGGGCAAGTTTCTCAGGAATTGTTTTCTGCTGCTCTGTGTGTTTGAATGAGAACTGAGTTAACTGGCAACACGGGGGTTCACAGCTGGGATCCTCCTAGAGGTGCTGGGGCACAGGAGCTACTTCACTGGTTGCTTATGGATGTCTTGCTAGCCCACTCTTGTACATCAGCCCAGGGGGCCATGCTTGCACGTTTGGAGGGTGCTGTGCTGCATCTGCTGGATGTTTCTAATGGGTGTGGTGGTACATGGGGCAGGGGTCTGGGTTGTCACTGACTGTTGTGGGATGCTGTGCAGCCACTCCCCTCCATTGGGCCTTCTTTAAAGTGGTATAGACCTTGGTGACTGTCTGCAAATGGAAACCTATGATTTATGAATCTGTGGATCAGCTTCCACCCTGGCTAATGTGGATCACTTGGGATACCTTCTTTGTAACTGGGGGTAGAATGCTGATTGGCTCACCAGCAGTTCTGTTTCCACTGAATCATTGGTGCCTCCTACTGGTACTTCTACAGAGTAGTGTAATCTACACACTTGGTGGCTGTCTACAACTACTGTGGGTCTTGTGGTTAAAGGCTTTCTGTGGGCTGTCTATAGTACAGAAAACTCTGCCCTAGTTGGTGTTGCTTACCAAGGTTTTACCTGTCACTTGATGGGGGTAGGATATCAGTTGATCTGTCTTTGCCTGAGCTCCTGTAGAGCAAGTGGGGAGCACTGGGTTGGGGTTAGCACTTCCGGGGGCGTTATTTGCTCTCAGGTGAGCTCAACTCTATTTCACTTTTCCACAGTTAGGGATAGGTTTCAGTAACTTTCAGCTAGCAGCAATCCCTTTATAATTATAACCTGTTTCAGAGGTATTCCCTCTGTTTTTATTTGCTACTATCTGAATGTGGGGAAAAGTATTGATTTTATTTCTTCCAAGGGAGCTTGGCTATCTGTGGACTCTACAAAATGACTTTTCTGCCAAGAATAGCTTTCATTCCACAATTTGGGCTAAACTTTGTGCTTTTCTTCACTGTGTTTGCTATTCTTAACCTGTTTTAAGTTTGTCTGCTTTTCTTTCCAGCTATTGTTAAGGAAATAAGCTTATGAGCTTTTCCTCTTCCTCTTTCTTTGTTACCTCTTCACCTGGACCCCATCCTTGTCAGGGTTTAGAGTCAAGTAATCCTACCCTTATTTTCTGCTATAGTAACCAAACTACAAGTCCCTCCAAATCTGAAACTGTCTAATATTGAGTTTTATTTACTATGTCATCCACTTCTGTGGCCATTGTTCTTTCACTATTCCCTTTCTAGACCATGGAGGGGTTGAGAGTTGCTGCCTACCCCCCTCACCTTTTACCCCAAATCCTTAATTTAATTGTTATTCTTTATTTGCATGCAATTGCTTATCTGTGGACTAGAAGAGAATTTTTTGGTTAAGAGTATCCTTTGATCCAAGTGATCAAATTCGTAAAGTTGTATTTTTAAACTATGTATAAATATGGTACATGGATTTCAGTTGGCTTGCTGCTCTGGACCCAAGAAATTTTCAGAGTAGTCTGACTTTCAGCATATGTATGAGCATAGAAAGAATGAGAAAGAGTCATTTCAGGACCATCTAGAGCTGGAACCTCCTTTTAACTCCTTGATGAAGGGGGTTGCCATAGATATTTCTAGGAGCTAAGACAGAAAAAGAGCTGGAGCCCAAGGGCTGCCTTCATGTAGCTTTAAACAAACTCCAATCCCAGACAGTTTTCTACCCATTTATCATCTTCCTTTTGTGATGCTGGTGGCAGTGGGGAGGGGATCTCTGATTTCTCCCCTGTGAATTTAGCTCTCTCTCTCTCTCTTGTACAAACAAGTGTCTGAGACTCTTTCATTAACTGAAGTCAAGTTTTACTGACCTCTGTCAAGTCTAAAACTGAAACTCAGTTACTCTTACCAAGCATGTTTCCATTCTATTTCTGGTCCACAGATTAGATTATCTTTTTAATCATGACTATGCCTTTTCAATTTTATTTTTATTACCATTTTTATGCATCTAAAGTGGGAGAAGAGAAAGATTAAAGCATAGACTCATTACATATTTTTCCAACACTTTTTTAACCTATAAACATAAAACTTTTTGTATGTTTATTTGAATTTAAATTTGTTGTGATTTTTTCCATTCATCCCAATTTTTGTTTGAATGTTATTTTGTGTCTATTTTTTACATTGTCACTGGTTTGCAAGTTTTCTTTTTACATTTGAAGTGTATTGGCACCTTCCCTGCCAAATTTTTGCAAAATATTTACCCTAATTTTTCATTTACCTTTAAATTTTGTTGTTCATTTAGATGGAAAGTTATTTCAATTATGTATGTTTATTTTTACATTGTATATAGTCAAATTGAAATATTTCTTTTATTATTGTCATCTCAATTTATACTCTATAAATTTCATATATTCTATGGTTGTACTGTCACCATATGTCTTCCTTTAATTTCCCTTCTCAATATTAAGAATACTTTTTTGAAAGAATTTTGATGTCTGCATTCCTTTAAAGAGTGGTAAGAAACTAAAAAGCCTATCAATTTCTACCTGCAGTGCATGTTCAAAAGCTCTATAACATAGATGCATTATTCTGAATCCTTACTTATGACTAATTGAATTGACATGCAAAAAAAAATTTTCACAACAGCTGGAGAATTAAAATATTAAACTCCCACTTCTGATTGCTGATTATTTTCATTCTTCCTTGGTGACAGACCTCAAGTTGTCAGAATGCAAAGGCAATGTACATTACAAATAGAAATCACATTACTGTGAATTCAATTTGCACACATTATTATCAGTGAAAGGCAATAATCATAACCTACCAAAGAAAACACTGTAGCCTGAATAATTTGTGTTTAATCCCTCTTAATGCAAAGAATATAGAAATGCTTCTTAAGTTTCTACAAAGAACTCTCCCCATCTGAGAGCTAGCTCATATCTGCTTGCTTGCTTCAGTTGGATCCTTTACTAAAAATAACTATCAGAGCAAGATGGCAGCCAAGATCACCGGGCAAGATCTCTCCACAGACACAGATCGAACAGCTATCCATGTACCAAACTATCAGCATAAAAGCTAGAGAAATCAAGTGAGAAAACATAATACCTGCTTTTAATGTAACAAATGAAAAGATGCACAGCACAGAGACAGATGCTTCCAACTTGAAGGAGGGAAAGAGAATTAAGGCCAGATCTTAGACTTAAACCAAATGCCAGTCAAACCCCAAACCCCAAGAGCTCTACCACCAGGCCAATACCTGCAGAGAGAGCTGCACACTGCAGAAACAGCATTAGGCCAGGAGACAAAGAGACTGCCTTCATCACCTCTCCTCTATCATCATGCAGCAGAGCAGGGAACAAGATTCCAACTACTGGGAAGCAGGATACCAAAGTTAACACAGGGCTTTGTCTCAAAGCCAACTGCCAAGATTGCTTCAGTGAGACCAAGCACCTAGTAGAAACTTGAAGGATTCATACTCAGGCCAGAGCTCACATACAGAGTTTCTAGATTACATCTGTCACCTGGTAGAGATCTGTTCACTTATGGGATAGACCCAAATATCTGCCACACCAGTTTTAGGCTTGGAGTGGACTTGGGGAACACCCATCCTCCTTCTCAAACCCCTGAAGCTGTGAGACTCAGATTCTACCCACCTTAGCACCAGTTTTGGTTGTTAAGGGACTGTCTCCACCACATATCCCCTAACCTCAGGCAGCACATCTATCATCACTCTAGAACTCACAGATGAGGCTCCAGAATACCCTGGCACCAGGCAGAGAACCATGCACCAGTAGGAGAGACTAGTGTTTCAGCCTGCATCATGACCAGTTGTGTTGTGGGCCCTGGTGTATCTCTGAGACTCTGAAGGTACCTGTAGCAGTGATACATAGGCTTGACCAACTAATCATCAGCTCAGGTGGCCAAGGGTCTAGCTTCAACAACACTAGCCCAACATCCAGTAACATAGCCTAGCATAGAGCTATAGGGAAGACACATC
This sequence comes from Spermophilus citellus, assembly GCF_964194105.1. Taxonomy (NCBI): domain Eukaryota; kingdom Metazoa; phylum Chordata; class Mammalia; order Rodentia; family Sciuridae; genus Spermophilus; species Spermophilus citellus. The sequence goes on along the minus strand of NC_138190.1, from coordinate 111,078,014 downwards.
ACCCCAACATATCAGATGTTTTTCCAGCTAGCATTACCTGTGGTTGGTTGCAGCAGTCTTGGGCCACAACTCCACATCAGCAATAGGCAGCCCATAAAAATGTGGCATACAACACATAGAGGTGCCCCAATTCAGTTGACAGCTGACTTCTCAGCAGGAACATTATAGGCCAGGAGATAGTGGCCTGAGAATTTTAGGGTTGAAGGGGAAAAAAAGCTTTCAACTGACAATACCGTAACCAGAAAAGCTACGCTTTAGAAATGATGCAGGAATAAAGATTTTTCCAGAAAAAAAAAATCTGAAAGATTGTATCTCAACCAGTCCTATTATACAAAAAGTGCTTAAAAGTTCTTCAAACTGAAAGAGACATTAAGGAGAAAGAAGAAAACAGAAAGTTGTAAAACTTATTGGTAAGTGTAATTATATTAACATATCCAGAATTCTTTAATACTGAAAATATGGTGAATGAGTCATTCCATACCTTTAGTATGAAAAATAAAAAACAATTAAAAATAATAACCATATTAATATGTTAAGCAATAAGCAATAGGAAAGTCTATAGCAATTCATGCCCACATCACAAAAGTAGAAAGATCTCAGATAAACAGCTTATTAATTATATCAAGATATTAGAAAAATAAGAACAAATAAAACCCCAAATTAGTAGAAGGAAGAAATAATAAAGATCAGAGAAGAAATAAAATAGAAATTAAACAACAAAAAACCCCACAACAGATCAATGAAACAAACAGCTAGTTCTTTAAAAGATAAACAAAATAGACAAACCTTTAACTAGACTAAGTAAAGGAAAGATACATTTCAAATAAATAAATTCAGAAATGAAAAGGGAAATATTACAAATGACACTGCAGAAACATAAAAGATCATTAGAGATTATTATGAACAAATATATATCAACAGATTTGAAAATATAGAAGAAATAAACAAATTTCTAGACACATTTAACCTTACCAAGTCTGAATAATGAAGAAATAGAAAATCAGAACAGACAATTCACAAGTAACAATGAATTTGTAAAAAACAAAAAGCCTCCCATTGAAGTAAAGCCCAAGACCAGATATATACTACTGAATTCTGCCAAACATTGGAAGAACTAATACCAAATCTCCTTAAGTTATTCCAAAAACAGAAGAGGAAGAAATTATTCCAAACACATTTTATAAAGACAGAATTACCCTGATACCAAAAGCAAATAAGGATACAATAGAGAAAGATAACTATAGGTAAATATCCTTGATAGACATAGATGCAAAAAACCTTGAATACAGTATGCCAAATTCAACAACACATTAAAAAGGTTATTCACCATGATAAAGGGGGATATATCCCAGGGATGCATGGATGGTTCCATATATACAAATTAATAAGTATAATGTACCACATTAACAGAATGAAGAACAAAAATCATATGGTATCATATCAAGTGATACAGAAAAAGTATTCAATAAAATTCAGCATCCAATCATGATAGGCGCTCTAAACAAATTAAGCATATAAGAAAGTACCTCAACATATTAAATGTCATCTTAATCAGAAAACAGCTTACATTATATTGAATGGGGAAAATCTGAGATCTGGAATGAAATAAGAATGCCCTCTTTCGCCACTTCATTTCAACACAATGGTAGAAGTCCTAGACAGAGTAATAAGGCAAGAGAAAAAAGTAAAGGACACCCAATTAGAAAAGAAGAAGTCAAATTGCCACTGCTTTCAGGTGACATGATTTCATATATAGACCCCCCAACAAAATATTAGAATAGTAAATGAATTCAGCAAAGTTGCAGACAATAAAACTGACATTAAAAAATCTGTAACATAGCTATATGCTAATAGTGAATTATCTGAAATAGAAACCAAGAAAGCAATCCCATTTGTAAATAGCTACAAAACAAAAATACCTAGGAATAATTTAACAAAAGTGGTGAAGAATTCTTTATTGAAAATTTAAAAATATTGATGAAAGAAATTGATGAGGACACAAAAAAAGTGTAAAGACATCTGATGTACATGGATTGGAAGTATCTATATTGTTTAAATGTCCATAATACTTTAAGTAATTTATAGATTCAGTGCAACCCTGATCAAAATATCAGTGGCATTATTCACAGAAATAAAAAAAAACAATTCTAAAATTCATAGGAAATCACAAAAAGTCCATTTTTAAAGCAAACCCATTTTTAAATTTTAATTTGTTATATATGACAACAGAATGCATTACAATTCATATTACACATCCAGAGCACAATTTTTCATATCTCTGGTTGTACACAAAGTAGAGTCACATCCTTCGTGTCTTCATACATGTACTTAGGGTAATGATGACCATTACATTCTACCATCTTTCCTACCCCTATTCCCCCTCCCTCCTCCTCCCTCCCCTTTTCCCCTTTGCCCTATATAGAGTTCATTTAATGTTCCCATCCCTCCCCCCACAGCATATTATGAATCAGCATCCTTAAATCAGATAAATCATTCAGCATTTGTTTTTTGGGGGAATTGGCTAATTTCACTTAGCATTATATTATCAAGCTCCATCCATTTACCTGCAAATGCCATGATTTTATTCTTTTCTGATATTGAGTAATATTCCATTGTGTATATATACCACATTTTCTTTATCCGTTCATCTACTGAAGGGCATCTAGGTTGGTTCCACAGTTTAGCTATTGTGAATTGTGCTGCTATAAACATTGATGTGGCTGTGTCCCTGTAGTATGCTGTTTTTACATCCCTTGGGTAAAGACCAAGGAGTGGAATAGCTGGGTCAAATGGTGGTTCCATTCCCAGTTTTCCAAGGATTCTCTATACTGCTTTCCATATTGCCTACACCAATTTGTAGTCCCACCAGCAATGTATGAGTGTGCGTTTTTCCCCAACATCCTTGCCAACACTTATTGTTATTTGTATTCTTAATAGCTGCCATTCTGATTGGAGTGAGATGAAATCTTAGAGTAGTTTTGATTTGTATTTCTCCAATTACTAGAGATGTTGAACTTTTTTTGATAGCGATTGACTATCTTCTTTTGAGAAGTATCTGTTCAGTTCCTTGGCTCATTTATTGATTATTTGTGGGGTATTTTTTGGGGGGGGTTGTTAAGATTTTTTAGTTTTTTATATACTCTAGAGATTAGTGCTCCATCTGACATGCATGTGGTAAGAATTTGTTCACAATTAGTAGGCTCTCTCTTCACCTGATTGTTTATTTTGCTGAGAAGAAGCCTTTTAGTTTGAATCCATCCCATTTATTAATTATTGATATTAATTCTTGACTGGAAGACCCAAAAAAATGCACCAGAAAGCTTCTAGAACTAGTAAATGAATTCAGCAAAGTAGCAGGTTAGAAAATCAATACCAATAAATCAAAGGCATTTCTGAATATCAGTGACAAATCTTCTAAAAGGAAAACTACCCCATTTATGACAGCATAAAAAATACTTGGGAATTAACTTAATGAAAGAGGTGAAAGACCTCTACAATGAAAACTACAGAACACTAAAGAAAGAAATTAAAGAAGACCTTAGAAGATGGTAAGATCTACCCTTGTTCTTGTATAGGCAGAATTAATATTGTCAAAATGGCCATACTACCAAAATCACTATACAGATTTAATACAATTCCAATCAAAATCCCAATGACATTCCTCATAGAAATAGAAAAAGAAGTCATGAAACTCATCTAGAAAAATAAGAGACCCAGAATAGCTAAAGCAATCCTTGGCAAGAAGAGTGAAGCAGGTGGCATCACTACACCAGACCTTAAACTATACTACAGAGGAATAGTAACAAAAAAAGCATGGTATTGTCACCAAAATAGACTGGTAGACCAATGGTACAGAATAGAGGACCCAGAGTTAAACCCACATAATTACAGTTATCTTATATTTGACAAAGGTGCCAAAAACGTACATTGGAGAAAAGATAGCCTATTTGACAAATGGTGCTGAGAAAACTGGAAATCCATATGCAACAAAATGAAATTAAAACCCATCTCTCACCATGCACAAAACTCTACTCAAAGTGAATAAGGACCTAGGAATTAAGCCAGAGACGCCACATCTATTAGAAGAAAAAGCAGGCCCTAATCTCCATCATGTTGCATTAGGCCCCAACTTCCTTAATAAGACTCCTACAGTGCAAGAAGCAAACCCATTTTTAAGAAAAAAGAAAGAAGCAGGAGACTTATACTACCTGACTTCAAAACATACTAGAAAGTGATAGTAATCAAAACAAGAATAATACTGGCATAACAACAGATGCATAAATCAATGGAACAGGTTAGGGGGCCTAGAGGCAAACCCGTGCATCTATAGCTGAATGATTTGGGACAAATGTGTTAAGAACATATATTGAAGAACAGACAGTTTTTTCAATAAATGGTGCTGGAAAAATTAGATATACATATGCAGAAGAATTAAACTAGTATCTTATCTCTCACCAGTTATGATGCTCAACTCAAAATGAATTAAAGACTTAAATGTAAAATTTGAAACTATGATATAACTAAAAATAAAAGTTTCTGCACAGCAAAGGAAACAATCAACAGAGTACAGAGACAACCTATAAAATGGGAGAAAATATTTGCCACATATATATCTGACAAGGGGTTGATATCCAGAATATATGAACAACTACAAAAAGTAAATATCAAAACCAAAAACAAAGCAAATAATCCTATTAAAATAGGCAATAGGTGTAAATAGACACTTCTCAAAAGAAGACATACAAGTGGCCAACAGATATATGAACCAAAAATGTTCAACATCACTAATCATCAGGGAAATGAAAATCAAAGCCACAATGATATATTAGTTAGAATGCTATTATCAAGAAGTCTAAAGATATATGCTAGCAAGGATGAGGAGGAAATGGAACATTTGCACACTGTTGGTGAGAATGCAAATTAGTATAGTCATTATGAAAAATTGTATAGAGCCAGGCACAGTGGCATATGCTTGTAATCCCAGGGATTCAGGAGGCTGAGGCAGGAGGATCACAAGTTCAAAGCCAGCATCAGCAACTTAGCAAGGCCCTAAGCAATTTAGTGCAACCCTGTCTCAACATAAACTATAAAAAGGGCTGGGGATGTAACTCAATTGTAAAGTGACCCGGGGTTAAATCCCCAGAGTAAAACAAAACAAAAGAAGTACCCTAACAAAGAAGAAACAGTATGGAGATTCTTCAAAAAATTAAAAAATAGAACTACTGTATGACCCAGCAATCCCATTACTGGGTATATATACATAGGAAGTTGAAATAAGTAATATTAAAGAGCCATCTGTACTCCCATATTCATTGCAGCACTATTCACAATAGCCAAGGAATAGAAATAGCCTAATCATCAATAGATGAATGAAGAAAGTAAATGTGGTTATATACAATGATATATTATTCAGTCATAAAAAGAATTAAATCCTATTCTTTGCTGTAACATGGGTAGAACTGGAGATCATTGTGCAAGGTGAAATAAGCCAGGAACAAAAAGATTGCTACCAGCCTTGGGCTATAGCGCAGTGGTAGAGCACTTTCCTAGCACATGTGAGGCCCTGGGTTCAATTCTCAGCACCATATAAAAGTAAATAAATAGAATAAAGGTGTTTTGAAAAAAAAATCTTTAAAAAAGATAGCTACCATATAATCACATTCATATGTAGAATCTAAAAATACTGGTTTTGTAGAAGTTGAGAGTAAAATGGTGGTTGCCAGAAGCTGTGGGAAGTGGCAAGGAGGAGAGAAGGTGGATCAATGGGCACTAAGTTACTGTGGGATAGGAACAAGAAGCTCTGGGGTGCTATTGATGGTAAGGTTAGTACAGATAACAATTATGTACTATATATTTCAAAAGGTTAGAAGAAAGGACTTTAAAGTTTTCACCAAAAAGAAATGATCTTTGAGGAGACAAATATGTTAAACCTGAGTTAAACATTATATAATGCATTACCCATTAATATGAACATCTTTTATGTTTTTGTGTATCAAAGACTTTTAAATTATAAAAAGGAAACCATGTTACTTAGCTAAATCCAATGATTCCCTCTCAGATTGTTTGATTCTTAACTGAGTTATTATTTCCACTTTTCAAGATTCTATTTCTGTTTCTTTTCGAGGTTTCCCTTACTTTTCAGAGTATAATCAAAAAATAAATGGATTCAGAGTCAGAAATCAAGCATTAGAATCCAAGCAATCAATTTCCAGCTGTGGAACTTTGATCTACTTACATAATCCTTCTGAGCATTAGTATTATCACAAAGCTCTTGTGATAATTACATGAGATATCATATGTAAAACAGTAAGCCTAGAACATAGTGCTTAATCACTAAATAGTGTTGATTACAAATCTGAATTTACCCATTGATTTTTGGGAGGGCACCTGCTTCAGTCTTAATCTCTCTCTCCTTTTTCCCGTCTAACTGCATTCATTCACATGATATTACGTAATATATCTGCAAAGTCTAACTGAGACTCATCTGACCACTTCTTGAATGGCCCCCACTAGAGGGTCTCACTGTTAGTAGGGGACCAACTTGTAACAAAATCAAACTGCTGATTTGTTGATAGATTGCTTGTTAAATGTTTCCCATGGTTTATGTTCAATCATACCGAGTCATGATCAACATTTTAAAAGTAGAGGCCATGTCTCCTTTTTTGCAGAAGAGTCTGTGTCATACAATGAGTGAGGTGCTCCACAGCATGTGCTTTACATGTCCTTCATGAAATACATGCTGCAGCTTCTCTGTCAACTTGCAGATTTGATAGAACTGTTAGGATAGCCTCATTAATCTGTTAGAAATACCAAGGTGGCACAAGAAATCAAATACCACGCTTGAAAGTGGGTGGGCAAGGGAAACTTTACTCCTGCCAGAAAGGCATGCTACCAGAACCTGGCTAGGAAGCGGCCTGATTGGACAGTATGCCTGCTTATATTCCTAACTCAGTGCTGCCCTTTGCTCTGATTGGAGAACTCAAGGATACAATCTACATGATTGGCTAATTTTAAAATTAGGGCAGGCAAAGGGAAGGGGTATAATTAAAAATGGCTACAACTGGATCAAATTAAGATCATATTCTGAAAATGGACCACCTGACTTTCTATTTCTCACAAATCAAAGATGATAAAATCATTCTGCTTTTTCACTAGCTTGATGGATATAAAAGTTTACTTTGCATGTTGTGACCATATGCACAGGAAAAGCCCATTGAACTCTGGAAAGGAAAGATAAAAGTGGAATAAACTAACCCAGAGTGGCATTGCTGATCAGCAGGAAGTGAGAAAGGAGACAAACAGTGGAAGAGAAATGGCATGTAGGAAAGTGGACTGACTTCTTATTTTTACAGTTCTAGTAACTGAGTGACAACACTTCATGCTCATTCACTGATTTATCAACAATTTTTCTCCATGAAAATTCATATTTTGACCTCTATGCATCATATAGGTGGGCCTTCACCCTGCTGCTTCACCACCTGCTGCTTTGTCAGCTGTTAATAAACAGGGATCATTGTTTCCTTAGCAGCAGGTCAGAGGAATAATGGTAGAAAGAGAGAGACTGAAAGAGGTGTAAAGAATATGAAATCTAGGGGGATGGATGGAGGGTAAAGTCAAGGAGTGAAGACTGGAAAGTGTGAGGGAGTATGAGGTCAGTGGGGGACTGAAAATGGTAAGAGTATAAGGATCTTAAAGATCTTTTATGCTAAGTACTTGCTTTTATGAGTTGTCCTCAGTGGTTAAAGGAGGCCAATTCTCAGGGTCTGGGTCTGATCACATCTCTTCTTTGGAGACAGTAAAATTGCAGGAAGATTCCCAGGAGATAGATAATGAGGCTGAGAAGTTTCTTCTCTAACATATACTTGCCCTCTTCTCCACCTGACAATCTCTCTCCAGCCCTCTTTGCTTCTCTCATCTCCCCAATTTCACAATTTTTTCTACCTCTCTATTGAGCTGTTTGTGAAAATGCTCTGAAAACTGTAAGGGCAATGAGGTAAATGCAACATATTCTCCCTTTCTTCCACAACCATGAGTTTGAGTACTGAATATATTATGAGGTGAGCTTTATTGGACATGAGCTCTGTATACCTCATGCCTAACTTCTGATTACTTAAAATCTACAGGGTTTGACCAGACAAGGGTAGTGAAGGTGAAGATGAGAATCCATCTGCCCTGAGTATAAAAGTCAAACATAATTAGAGAGAAGAAATTGGCTTATCTTAAAAAAAGAACATATAGTATATAAAGTACATATAAAATGACCAAAAACTAAAAGTAGAAGAAAAAACATGATAAAAATCATATATATAAATTCTTGTTCCTCAAAAAAGATTTCCTTAGTCTACAAAATATAGGAGTATTTGAATGAATATTATTCTTAAAGTCAATCTTACATTTCTGAATTACAGTTAGATTTTTCCCTTTGCCTCCTAAACAGCAATTTTATTAAACTGATAGCAAGAATTATAGCATCTAAGGCATAAGCGATTATATACATCAAAGAAATGGCTATTGACTTCATAAAATATTATGTTCCTTACCCAGAAATGTGAGGCCACATCAGTCAGGTTTCTCAGATGAACTATTCTGGAAATAACACTGTAACACAGAAATGTTTAATATATTCTGATCTGGACAGAGAGCAATTATTATTATGATATAGTTTATATGAATACTCCAAAGGGAACAAAATGAATAGCAAACCATTTCCTCATGCTTAATTTATGCAAAACGTCAAATCAAATGAGCCTAAATAATTGAAGCTACTTACAATTATAAAGTCTTCTAAGAGCAAAGAACACTAGAGAATTTAGAATGCAAAAACACAAACCCAGATAAGTCCACAAGTTAATAACTATTGACAGTTATTGAGTGCTAACCCTGTTTTAGGCACTTTTTGAAGCACTATATATCTAGTATCTCTTATCATCATCAGAACAATCTGTGGGCACAGAATCACGAGCCACTCAAGCAGGAACAAAACTTTATTTTTGAAAAAGCCGCCAATACTCCGTACGCGCCAGCAAGCCAAAAACCGGTCCACCCCCGCGCGCGCCTACCGAAACCGGGGGGGGGGGCCCTGACCTCCCCCAGAATTCCCTCCTACTATCCTTCCCCAACCAATGGGAACTCTCCAGGAGTCCCGTAACATGAGTCCCATAGCAGGTCAAGGTGAACAGCAGGAGTCCAATTTCCATATGAATGTAAATCTTAACATAATCATATCATCTCAATGGCTAGCTGGCGTCACCTTACAACCGAAAGTGCCATGCATCATATTATTTGCTTGTGGCTCCTAGCATCTGCCCCCTTCTGTTTAATTAAGCAACAGGCAATGTGGCTAGGGACCGTGCCTGTTAGGTATGTCCAATTCAACATATGGTTCTTACCCGTCATCGGAAAACTGACCTCTAGGCGTCAGCCTCCTGTCTTAGGTTGATACCACTGCAACTAAATCATACCCGTCACTGACTACCGGTCCAGTATAGAGCCATACCTGTGGATAGGCCTATGCACCAGTGGGGGGGTAAGGTTCTTTGCCTCACCTCTGTTGGCCCCCAAATTTGACCTTGGTGCCGGTGGGGGGGTGAAGTTCTTTGCCTCACCTCAGTTGGCCCCCAAAATTAGACCATCACTAGTAGAAGGGAGGAGGATACAGAAATGCCATGACATCAAGTCAATAGACGGCTCTTTAGGAAAAATTGCATCACTGGTGACACTACAGCAAAGATACGCCAGCACTACCATAATTCACTGCATCAACAGATAGAGCACAATGCATACAAGTGATACATAGTCCAGGCAAGTTTTGTAAGCAGTTCAAAGTGGAGGAATCTATCAATATGTCCATTTCCTCCCAAAATAAATCGACTCAGTGATTGAGCATTACTTGTTGAGTTATTTTTCATTGATGCATCAGTTTATACAGTTTGTTGTGATAATTATTGAAGAAGTTGTAGTTTGGTTTCATCTTTGTCTTCACCGGCACTGGGATGAAAATAGGGATTGACAATGATGTTAAGAAAAGAGAAGAAAAAAATGTAACATTTCAACAGGTATTAAGAAAACAATTTTTAGAACAATTTACATTATCCTGAACAGAATTATTAAATATAATGAAAAGGAAAGGTGAAAGTAAACAAACATATCTGTTAACATGCTTATTTGTACACATATTAAAACAGTCTTCAACAGCTGTTTACCCAAATTAAATTAAACCATTAAAATCACGTGAATAATAAAAAAAATTGGGGATCCATATTTTTATGAGTGCTCCTCATATATGATATATGGACATGCGCACATACAGACATACAACACAAAACAGAAATGTGCACACGTAACATACAACATATAAGACAATAGTAAAGGCCTTGTAGATTACCTAGGTGAAATCTCCATTACAATGTTTAAAAACTCCATAGTCAAAAAATAAAACTGATCAGAAAAACATTAATTTATGTCTGTATGAGCTCAAAATTAAAATGGAACTTTATGATGTGGGAAAAGCAATAATAAAATAGATATTGAAAAAAGCATCCTGGTTGATCACTGTCAAAGATGTAAGAATAGCCAAGCTGGAGTTCTGGATATCAGCTGTTATGGACTTGAGTCAAATCATCTTCTTTTTCTGTAGAAATTGTTTTGGTTAATCTCTATGGAATCCAAATCGGCTGCTGTTCCTCCTGTGGAAAAACACAGACAGAGCCCCGACTCCAGACTATCACTGGATCCGGACCTTTCCATTGTCCTGTTAGAATATCTTTCCAAAGTACCTTAGGCTTATGTACATTTTTTGGATACAAATGTCTTTCCACAGCACTAAGTCCCGATGAATCCAAATTTTAAAAGTTTAGAGTAAAAAGGGTTATTTTAAGTTTATCTTTGGGGGATATATACCCCTTCCCAATTCCCTCCTTTTGTTTTAATAAGTACATTTTAATAGTTTGATGAGCTCTTTCAACTATGCCTTGTCCTTGTGGATTGTGTGGAATTCCTGTTATGTGAGTAATGCCAAATGATGAGCAAAATTGTTTAAAAGAGGTGGAAGTATAACCAGGACCATTGTCCGTTTTTAACTGTTTTGGAACGCCCACAGTGGCAAACTTTTGTAAGCAATGAGCTATAACATCTTTAGTTTTTTCTCCAGCATGAAGGGAGCCCATCAAAAATCCAGAAGAAGTATCAACTGTAACATGCAAATATTTTAATTTTCCAAATTCTGGCAAATGCGTGACGTCCATCTGCCAAATACAGTTAGGTAGCAATCCTCTAGGATTGACTTCAAGATTAACTTGTGGTAAAAATGTCACACAATTTTGACATTGTTTTATTATATGTCTGGCTTGTTCTTTAGTTATTTTAAAACGCTTTTGTAAAGTATTAGCATTGACATGGAACCTTTAATGAAAATTTATAGCTTCTTCTATTGTGGAGAAAATATGTATGTCATGTGTAGATTTATATGCTAATTCATTGCCCACACTAAGGGCTCCAGGCAATCCTGTATGTGCCCTGATATGTCCTATAAAGAATGGATCTTTTCTGTCCCAGATTAGACTTTGTATAGCGGAAAACAAAGAGAAAACAGTAGAAGAAAGTGAAATCCTACCAGCATCTTCAAGGGATACTATAGCATTAACTATATACTGACTATCAGAAAATAAATTAAATACAGAATCTTTAAACATCACAAAAGCTTGTAATACTGCATTAAGCTCTACCTTTTGAGCTGATTGTTTGGGTACTAAAAATGTAAAAGTTTGATCAGGAGTAACTACTGCTGCTGTACCATTGTTTGACCCATCAGTGAATATATTTGGAGCATTTATGATAGGGGTTTTTCTTGTCATTTTTGGAAAAACTACAGGATGCTTAGACCAAAAAGACAACAAAGGATTAGATGGTAAGTGATTATCAAATGAAACACTAGTTTTACACATGATTATTGCCCAAGTATTTAACTCATTAGCTAACTCATCAATTTGATCCATAGTATATGGAGTAATAATTTTATTGGGAGAAATCCCAAACACTCCCTTTGCTGCTTTTATTCCTTTGAGTATTAATTGTCCTACAGCCTCAAGATATCTAGTAAGAATAGTGTTAGGAGAATAAGATAAATGTATCCACAATAATGGACCTTCTTGCCAAAATACTCCTGTAGGAATATTTTTTGTTGGTAATACAATAAATAATAAAGGCAAACTTATATCAATTCTATCCAAATGCATATTTTCCATATATGTTTCAATGATTTTTAATGCTTTTCTTGCTTCAGGCGTTAACATGCGGGGTGAATTTGGATCTGATGGACCTTTTAGAATATCAAATAAAGGTCCCAACTCTCCTGTTGGTGTGCCTAGATAAGGCCTTATCCAATTTATGTCTCCCAATAACTTTTGAAAGTCATTAAGTGATTTGAGTTGATCTACTCGTATTTGAATTTTTGGTGGACGGACCATGGTTGAGGATAATAGAAGTCCTAAATAATTAATTGGAAGATTTAATTGTACTTTATCTATTGCTATCTCTAGATTATAATTTTTCAATAAGTTTGTAAGTGTGGCATAACATTCTAGCAATGTGTTTTTATCTTTATGTGCCAATAACACATCATCCATATAGTGAAATATTTGTAGTTCAGGATTTTGATTTCTAAGTGGCTGGATTGCTTTATTAACATAAATTTGACACATAGTTGGGCTGTTAGCCATCCCTTGAGGGAGTACTTTCCATTCATATCTCTGATCAGGACCTTCATGATTCAGTGCAGGGATAGTAAATGCAAAATGTGGACTATCCTCGGGATGAATTGCAATTGAAAAAAAAAAAACAATCTTTAATATCTATAGCTAAAACATGCCAGGTTTTTGGTAAAGCAGACAATTGGGGAATCCCTGATTGAGCAGGTCCCATAATAAACATCTCATTATTAATGGCTCTTAAATCTTGTAATAATCTCCATTTACCAGATTTCTTTTTAATGACAAAAATGGGAGTATTATGGGGGGATACGGAAGGTTGTATATGTCCTTCCGCTAATTGTTGTCTGACCAAGTCATGGGCTACTTGTATCTTTTCTTTAGTCAGGGGCCACTGAGGAACCCACACTGGTCTTTCTGATTTCCAAGTAATTTTGATTGTCTCAGTGGCCCTTTCTGAAAACCCAATCCATGTCTATTTATTTCTTGATCTATTTGAATAGGTTCTGTCATACCTTGTTCTTGTTCTCTTAATCTTTTTTCTTTCCTAAAGCCTTGTTTAGCCCTAGTAGTGGGCGCGTTAGGATTGATGTTATTTGTTAATGTCAATCCTAATTGATCTAGAACATCTCGTCCCCATAAATTTACAGGAAGATGATCCAATACATAGGGCTGTATAGTTCCTTCACATCCTTCAGGATCCCTCCAATCTAATACCATAGCACTTCTATGGGGATTTGTTGCCACTCCTAGGCCTCGAAGCGTTTGAGTGGCTTGTTGTAATGGCCAATGTTTTGGCCATTCTTGACGAGATATGATGCTGAGGTCAGCACCTGTGCCCAGCAGCCCATTAAAGTCATGTCCTTGAATATTTAATTTTAGCATTGGGCGAGAATCTAAATTTAAAGACAGCATAGCCCAATCTACACCTGTGGAGCCTAATCCCTTGGAACCTCTTTCTACATTACAACTGGAAAATTTATCATGCAGGCTGGGTATTATTAATAACTGTGCTATTCTATCTCCTGGTGAAATTACTGATATACCTCTTGGAGAACTAGCTATAATTTTTATTTCACCCTCATAATCGGGATCAATTACCCCAGGACTTATCATAAGTCCTTTTAGTGTAGAAGAACTGCGTCCCAATAATAAGCCTACTCTTCCCTGGGGAAGAGGTCCTTTTACTCCTGTGGGAATGATTTGAACTCCCATCTCTGGAGTTAGTACTGCTCTGGCGGAGGCGCAGATGTCCAACCCTGCGCTCCCTCTAGTTTGTCTGATGAGGGATTTAATGGATAATGCATCCTGGGCACTACCTTAATGGTGCTGCTGGGTTCCTCCATTGCCCCGTATATTTGTGGTTTTGGGCCCCGGGGCATTGGGCCCTCTAGTCCGTTTTTTGGCAATGGAGCCGATACCTTTCTCCACGATATCGTGGGTAAACACTTGGTCCTTGTCCATTTTTTGATAACGGAATACCCTCTATGGTGGTTTGAGAACGGCATTCATTAGCCCAATGTTTCCCTCTATGACATCGTGGGCAAATACCCGGTATTTTATTCCTTTGATACCTAGTTTTGTTAAACCCTCTTCTTATGGGGCAACTCCTTTTAAAATGTCCTGTTTGATCACAATTATAGCATGTTTTTGGCCTGGCATCTAAAGCCTGTTGTACTGCTGCTAAGACTTGCCCTTGTTCATTAATGTCTCTATATAATTTAATATATGTGTTTAAATCCTCATGTCTCCATGGTCTAATGACCTCTCTGCAGCAACGATTTGCTTGGTCATAATCCAGTTGGTTTATAAATGGCATTGCCTGTTCTGTATTTCCAAATATTCTAGAGGCTGTCTGAATAAGCCTATCTACAAATTCAGCGTAAGGTTCATTAGTGCCTTGTATTACCTTAGATAATTGACCTTGTAAATCTCCATGCCCCTGTAAAGTTTTCCATGCCCTAACTGCATCTACAGCAATTTGTGCGTATACGCCAGGGTCATATTCAATTTGCTGTCTTTGACCCTCATAAGGTCCCTTTCCTAATAACATTTCTAGATTTCTTTGAGGGTAACCAGCTTCTGCATTTCGCCTAGCTGTCTCAATGCAAAATTCCTCATTGGCAACCTTCCATAACAAATATTGTCCTCCATTTAGCACAGATCGACACATGTTAGCCCAATCTGCTGGTGTCATGTCCAAGTTGGTAACAGATTTGACCATGCTTACTGTGAAGGGAGCTTGCAGCCCATAGGTTGTTACAGCCTCCTTTTATTGCTTTACTGTTTTGAAATCTAAAGCACGGTGAATTCGTTGCCCTCCTGCCTGCTCAAGTACAGGGCATGTTAATCTTTGGGGTCCTGCCTCAGAATTCCGTCCATCAACTACGGGAGTTGAGGGCCGCTCAGCTGTAGATGGAGCTGTTGGTTGAATTACGCCCTCTGGTGATAGAACGGAGTTAGTAGCAGCCTCCTGTTGTAATTCTCCCACCTGATGGCTGTTTTTCCTCTAAGCTTTCTTTCTTTAAATTTTCCTCTGTCTGACTAGCTCGAGAGACCTTCTCTTTTGCTTGACCCAGTGTTTTTTCTACCATAGTTTGGACCTCTAACAATTTACTTAACAGTCTTTCAGTTTGTTTTTTACTAGATTCTAATCTACTATAAAGGTAACGGAACCCAATAAGATAGGATAAAACAAAGCCGAAGCAGAATGAAACAAAAACGGAGCAGAGAATGGTTATATCAATTTTCTCTTTCTCAGGGCCAAATAACTTCAAACCTTGAGCCAACCATTTTTCCCAGTTCACCTGAGAAAATTCTAGGGCTAGGGAGCTTGAAATAAAAACAAAATAAATCAAAACAAGAACACATTTTTTTTTGAAATGGTCACCCATTCTGTCGCCTTCCCTCAGTGGCGAGCAATTTTACTCACCTCTAAGCTTCAGGCGTTCCCCGTCCGGGCCACCAATTGCCTCAGTCTGGCTGGGCACAGAATCACGAGCCACTCAAGCAGGAACAAAACTTTATTTTTGAAAAAGCCGCCAATACTCCGTACGCGCCGGCAAACCAAAACCGGTTCACCCACGCGCGCGTCTACCGGAACCGGGGGGCCCGGACCTCCCCTGGAATTCCCTCCTACTATCCTTCTCCAACCAATGGGAACTCTCCAGGAGTCCTGTAATGTGAGTCCGGTAGCAGGCCAAGGTGAACAGCAGGAGTCCAATTTCCATATGAATGTAAATCTTAACATAATCATATCATCTCAATGGCTAGCTGGCGTCACCTTACAACCGAAAGTGCCATGCATCATATTATTTGCTTGTGGCTCCTAGCAATATGAATACTCCAAAGGGAACAAAATGAATAGCAAACCATTTCCTCATGCTTAATTTATGCAAAACGTCAAATCAAATGAGCCTAAATAATTGAAGCTACTTACAATTATAAAGTCTTCTAAGAGCAAAGAACACTAGAGAATTTAGAATGCAAAAACGCAAACCCAGATAAGTCCACAAGTTAATAACTATTGACAGTTATTGAGTGCTAACCCTGTTTTAGGCACTTTTTGAAGCACTATATATCTAGTATCTCTTATCATCATCAGAACAATCTGTGGTAGACACTCTTGATAGTTTTATTTTATAGAAGGATAAATTAAAGCACAGAGAGAGATTAAGTAATTTGTACAAGGTCATGCAATAAGTGGTAAAGTTAAACACTGCCACCCTGATTCTGGAGGTTAAGTCATTAACTGCTAAGCTCTAGTTTCCACAAGGGAGCTTAGAAGAGGAGAGACCAGTTAGGAAGCCAGAGCTTAAGAGGAAGAAATGAGTTCTTAAAATAATGATAGTTGCAGTAGGAATTTAAATGATTTAAAGAGAGATGGTAGAAGAAGGATTTGAAAATTGATTATATATGAAAGGTGAGAAAGAGTTGTTTAAATCGACTGGGGTTTCAAGTCTGAGTAATTTGGTGGGGATATTAACAAACCTAGGAAAAAAGGAATTATAGCAGGTTTGAGGAAAGATTAATGTAATTTTAGGTGTACGAAATTGACTTATCTTAAGGATATATTATATACTAATAAATACCCGGGAGGCAGAAGAAAATATAGGCTAGAATCTTTGAAAAAAAGTTAGTGACATAATTTGGGGAATATATACATATAGAAAAATAATCTTAAGGCTAAAGTTTTGAAAGGCTCTATAGTGAGTAGATAGAAGAAATGACTCAGAGTATATCAGAGAGGTAAGAAGAGAATCAGGAGAGCTCAGTCTTTTAAAAATCAGGAAAAATTTCCAGCAGGAAGAAGCATATGAAAGTATGTATAATGTTACAAAGGAATTGAGCAGGATGAGAACTGAGAGGATACCATTGTATTGTCAGTTAGAACAGTTTGAAAGAGCACTTTCATTAAAGTGCTGAGGGCAAAAGACATTACAAGTCGTTGAGAAAAGGGAAATGTTAGTGGAGATAAGAGATGATATACAATTCTTTCAAGACATTCATTCAGGGAGGAAATGTGAATAATAAAGCACAGGAAGAAAAGGGTCAAACAAGGACTTCTTTAAGCCACTGACTTTCAGCATACTTGTAGACACAGATAAATGAGCCAATGGAGGGGCATTAAAAATAAAAGTTGGAAGAAGAAATTTACTTCTTTTCCCAAGAAGAGATGAGGATACAGCTAAAATCACAAGAATATAAAGGCATAAGATGACATGAAGATCTATGCTTTCCAAATGCCAGTTCATGAACTAATTCCAGAAAGAATGAATCAGAAGTACCCCTAGATTTTTTATTTCCCAATTTTATTGAAGTAAAATTGGAATATAAAAACTGAATGTAAGTAATGCTTACAATTTGATGAGTTTGGACATACCCATACATGAGTTACTATCATCACAATCCAGGTAATAAACATATCAACCACATCCATATGTTTCCTTGTGTCTCATTTTTTGGGGGGGAAATGAATGATGGGGAGTTCTGGAGATTGAACTCAGGGGCACTTAACCACTGAGCCACATCCCTGGCCCTATTTTGTATTTTATTTAGAGACAGAGTCTTACTGAGTTGCTTATCACCTCTCTTTTGCTGAGGCTGATTTTGAACTTGTGGTCCTCCTGCCTCAGCCTCACAAGCCACTAGGATTACAGGCATATGCCACTGCACCTGGCTTGCTTGTTTTGTTTTTGAACTGTAAAATTACTAGGTGAAAATGTAGGGCAAAAGCCTTCTTATCATTAGTATTGGCAATGAATATTTGGACATGATGCCAAAAGCACAGGCAACAGAAGACAAAATAGACAAGTGGAATAGTATCATTGTTTTTGCTTCTGCACAGCAAAAGAAGCAATCAACAGAATGCAAACCATACACCTAACAATGGATTAACTTCCAAAATATATAAGGAACTCCTAGAACCCAAAGGCTTATGAATAAGATAGATCTCTAGAATAAGCTATGCAAGTTCAAATTGAGCTGACCTTAGTTGTAGCTTAGAAATCCACATATTGAAATAGCTGGTCAAGCAACACTGCTGCACAGTTATAGAGCAGTGTGGTTTTCACCTTTATGAGATCAGTCTCTTCTTGCCTTAAAAAATATTTTATAATTCCCTCTTTATGATCCCCAAAAGAAAATCATAAAAAATACAATTCAACTGTACACAAAATTTCAGAAAATGAGCATAGTCTCCTAACTAAAATATAAAATAGGAATATCAGGGAAGGGCATCAGAACAAGACAATATGCTTTTCGATATGCAAATATTTGGGCACAAATATAGTAAAAGACATGAAGTACTCAGATGTTTGCACATATTTAAAATGAAGATGTGATTTAAAGTGAGTAAAGCAATATTAAATTAAATATCTCACTACTTTATATTTCACACTTAGAAACAAGGATTATAGAAATATATCCACGGAGTTATTATGAATGGGAAACATTAGCATGTATGTGACCAATACAAAGGCAGATGGATATGAGGGTGTTGTAAGGACAACTCAATTATCACAAATGGGCATTGGCACTGAGGACATGATTTTTTTTGAAATGGTAAACAATCCCAGATGAAATTCTAAACAAAATAAAACCTTTTCTTGACTTTACATAGTAGTTGCATTTACATTCATATGAAATGGAGCCATACTCTAGGCCTGGATAATTTTAGGTATTTCGTTTCATGGATGCCTGTGGGAGGCATTTGGAAATCTTGTGGGATATAGAGAAAATTTTCATAAAATGAAGATACTAATATGAGATTTTTGTAATAATTAAATCAGATGAAGCATGTAAAATGTTTAGTATGCTTTTGAACCATACTAATCACTGAAGAAATGGATGCTACTATTATTCTTTTTTTTCAAATATATATTTTTTATTTATATATGAGAGCAGAATGTATTACAATTCTTATTACACATATAGAGCACAATTTTTCATATCTCTGATTGTATACAAAGTATGTTCACACCATTTCATATCTTTATACCTGTACTTTGGATAATAATGATCATCACATTCCACCATCATTTATAACCCCATGCCCCCTCCCTTCCCCTCCAACCCCTCTGCCCTATCTAGAGTTAATCTATTCCTCCCATGCTCCCTCTCCCTATCCCATTATGAATCAGCCATACCTTTCAATACATGAATGGATTGCTTTTGCTATTCTGGGTCTTTTATTTTTCCATATGAATTTCATGATTGCTTTATCTATTTCTACAAGAAATGCCGTTGGGATTTTGATTGGCATTGCATTAAATCTATAAAGAACTTTTGGTAATATCGCCATTTTGATGATGTTTGTTCTGCCTATCCATGAACAGGGTATATTTTTCCATCTTCTAAGATCTTCTTCTACTTCTCTCTTTAGGGTTCTGTAGTTTTCATTGTATAAATCTTTCACCTCTTTTGTTAGGTTGATTCCCAAGTATCTTATTTTTTTTTGAGGAACCCATGTCAATCTAATGTATGAAATATAATATGTCAAGAGCTTTGTAATGTTGTGAACAACCAATAAAAAAAATGTAAAAAAAAAAATACATGAATGGATTTTTTAAAATGTTGTGTATATGTGTGTATATATATATATATATATATATATATATATATATATATATATATATACATATATACATACAAACATTACTCAGCAATAAAAGAGGATAAAATTATGGCATTTGCAGGTAAATGGATGGAATTAGAGAAGATAAAGCTAAGTGAAGTTAGCCAATCCCCAAAAACCAAATGTTGAATGCTTTCTTTGATATAAGGAGCCTCTACTATTCTTTTAATAGTAATAATATTATCACCAACAAAAAGGTTTGCATGATAGACCAGCACAATATGATATATAAATATAATGTGTTCAAATTTTTATAAAATATCTTTTTTTCCATTTTAGAGAAATACTTTGAAATGTCTAAAGCATCATGTTTGTATTAGTTATCTATTGCTGTGTAACAAATTACTCTAAAACTTATCATCTTAAAACTGCAAACATTGATATGTTATGAAGCTTTTGTGAGTCAGGAATCTGGGATCTACTTAGCTGGGTGGTTCTAAACCAGGGTTCCCATATTACAGCACTTATGTTATTGACAGGGGAAGCATTATATAAGGGACCTAAAGTATTCATTTACAATCCCATTTATGTGGTTGCTGCCAGAAAGTGTCAGTTTTTTGCCATGTGATCTCCTCCATAGGATTGCTCATGGTAAAACATGTGATCTGAGAGGGGGTGGGAGAAAGGGAGAGAACACCAAAGATAGTATCCACAGTCTTATATAACTTAATCTCTGATGTGACATAATATCACTTCTGACATATAATATTTGTCACAAAACGTATGCCTTGCATAACATGGAGAGAAACCACAGAAGTGTACAAATATTGGGAAGCAAGGCTTATCACTGAAGACCATTTTTAATGCTGGTTATATTTATTGAATATTTAGCCTCTTCAAGTAAATTTTTAAGAAAAGCATAGGAAATTTTCCAGACAAAACTAATTATCACTCAGTGTCCACTATGAGTTTTTGGTTTAACATTAACACAATTCTGAGGAGTCATCAATTTTGTTAATGATACATGGCTCTGGATTTATTATTAAATCATACTTAACTATTATAAAAATTTAACACATTTTTACAGTGTAATCTTTAAAGAAACTAAAATTCACTAAAGTTATTTTAAATATAACTTTGGTTTCTATAATATTGATGAACTACAATATAAAATAATTATACAATATAAAATAATGTATTGATGAACTACAATACATTAAAATAATTGCAAATAAGATTTTAATAATATAAAAATGAAGTTCCTTATTCAGATAATGTTAAAAGCACTTGATTTTTTTCTAGGAAAATTTTATTTCCTTTAGTTAGACCTTATTATATTTTAAAATTAAAAGGAAGGCAGGATTCCTTTTCTTAGGATACAATCAGATAGTATTAAAGGGTAAGACCTCAAATCCAAAAATCAATGAGTTTTGATTAGCATAAACCTTTCAAAGATATACAAGTATTGTGAAATGTCAATATTCTTAATGCTAAAAATTTAATGAACTACAATACATTAAAATAATTGCAAATAATATTTTCATAATATTAAACTGAAGTTCCTTATTCAGATAATGTTAATGAGAGTGAATAACCAAAATCAAATGGGAGAATCAATACTCCATCCTTAAAAGATACACTTATTTCCAAGATGTCATCTTATTTAAGCAAATATTTGTACCTATTTTTAAAATTTAACTTTAATATAAAGTGTATTTTGTCCTCCATATTAGCCATCATATATTTTAAATTTGCTCCTGCATTCATTTATATTTTCAAAGTAATAGATTGTTTTTAGTTTTTGGCTAATATGATTTCTGTCCTTTTCTCCCCCAGTGCTTGCTATCTTAATCTGTACTTCATAGTTTCCACATCTGTCCCATTAAGATATTTTCTGACACTCACACAGAGACCTAAGTGACTGATAACAATTCAAAAGTCCTACCCACAGGTGCACCTCCTCTTGGATGACATACATAAACTGCCTACCATAATTCTTGACATCCGGTAGGTGATTAATAACTGCATTTTCCTTTTCTGCAGCATTGCTTTCACTGCTCTTTTAAGTCAAAGCTACTAATAATAGTAACTCACACTTTTAAAGAATGCTAACTTGTTGACAGTCGCCTTCTAAATGGTTATATTTGCGTTGCCTAATTTAATCATCACAACAACCATGCACACTAATGTACATTAAGTCCCTTTATCATTGCTTTCCAGTCTAGGAAACTGAAACTCAGACCTTGTTACAGCCAATAAATAACTAGTGAATCCAGAATCAATACAAGTCTATTGATTCTTGGATCCATTTTCTAATCCTCTATCATTTTTTCTGCTATTCAAGGAACACCTACTAGGGTTATTTGAGAGCTTTGCTCATTCTTTGGCTCTTTTCATATTCCCATCCACTACAAGTGTGCAAATTCATCAAAACACCACATAAGAGCAAATGTAACTGCAGACACACATCAAAGCAATACATACTTTACACAAACTTTTTTCAACCATTTTGTTTTCCATTGCAAATTACTCAATATCAAGCTCACAAATGGCAAATCTTTCCATTGGAAACATGATTCAGGATCTATACTATTATGCCCTTCTTTTTTTCTTTGCTTTTGTACTGGGAATTGAACTCAGAGGTGCTTTACCTCTGAGCTACATCCCTGGCATCCCCAGTCCTCTTTGTGTGTGTGTGTGTGTGTGTGTGTGTGTGTGTGTGTGTGTTTTAAGACAGAATCTCATTAAATTGCTGAGGGTCTCACTAAGTTGCCCAGACTGGCCTCAAACTTGTGATCCTCCTGCCTCAGTTACCTGAGTCACTGGGATTACAGGTGTATGTCACCACATCCAGCCTATGCCTTTCTTTTTTTTTTAATCCAAGAAAGTCTACAGAAATGCAAATATGACAGTCTGCTAGTTGGAATAGGAATAGCTTGACATTACATTCCAAGCCTCCCTGTGGCTAGCTGAAGCCATTTGTCATTGACTGATTCTGGTCTGTGAATCAGAAGTGAATGAATATGATATGTGTAGAACTGAATTAATATGATATGTGTAACTTCTGTGATCTATAACATAAAATAAACCCTGGCCCTTCCCCTTTCCGTTAAAAATCAGTTAAGGATCTGTTAGGTTGATAGTTTACTGAATATAAGGTATGTGAGATCCAGTTTTGGCTATGCCAATAAAGACAATTCTCTTGGGTATAGGTGGGTAAACTTTGTATGGAAAGAGTCAGATAGTAAATATTTTAGGTTTCAAGGTCCACACTGGTTCTTCATTATAAATACTCTACTATTACATCACAAAATTTCCCAAGACAACACCTATGCAAACAAGTGACTGTGCTCCAATAAAATTTATTTACCAGGAGATGTAGAAAGAATGGTTAATGGGTTCAAGGTGCTGTTGGGTAAGTGGAATAACTTTTAATATACTACAGCACAGTAGGGTAAATATGATTGACAACAATCAATTGAATATTTCAAAACAGCTAGTAGAAAG
This sequence comes from Spermophilus citellus, assembly GCF_964194105.1. NCBI lineage: Eukaryota > Metazoa > Chordata > Mammalia > Rodentia > Sciuridae > Spermophilus > Spermophilus citellus. The sequence goes on along the minus strand of NC_138190.1, from coordinate 111,054,728 downwards.
CATTTTAAATGTTCCCATCACAAAGAAATGATAAATATTGGAGTTGATAGAAATGCTACTTACACTAATGTGACCAATATTTATTGGGAAGGACATGTTGCATAACAAGTTTATTTGTATGGAGGAGACTGTTCCTTTCCCCTTGATGGCATCTACTTCATCATGTAGAGTCGATCCTAAATCTAGTCATATATCTAAATTACTAAAAAATGGATTTAAAATGCATATTCTCAAGTATTGCTCTCAAAATTTCTATTTTAATAAATCTAAATATGGGACCTGGAAAGTATGTATTTAAGAGGTAGGTAATATGATGTATCCAATGAGGCACTTATCCCCAAACCCTTTTCACTAAACACTGACCTAGAAAATTATGGCAAATATTATGTAGTTTATCCCAAGTATGATTTTTGCATAGAATATTTGTTACAACTTTTCTGGACACTAATCCATTGATAAATGGCCTTGGAGACAATTTTTAACCTCAATAGGTAGAAAAAGTGCTGAAAATTTTTCTACCTTAAGTCTTCTTATTTTCCCTACCTAATCATCATTATTATATGAACTACTAACCTTTAATTTTCTCAGTCTATTAAGGATTGACTCCTTGTTCTCTGCCTTTTCCATTCAAAAGATTCCTCAAGTTCTACTGCTCATGTACATCCAACTTCTAGAAAGAAGGGGATGTGTTTTTTATTCCTTTTGCTCCAATTACCAGTATAATGCTTATACCCCCAGACAATAGAAATAACAATAATGTTTACAATAATATCTGGTAGGAGCTAATATCTAGAATGTAAAAAGGATTACTATTAAAAAAAACACTAAAATGGACAAACAATCTAATATATGTATCTTCAAAAAGATATATAAATGGCCAGCAAACACATGAAAAGGGTGACATCATTTGTCACCAGGGAAATGCAAATTAATACCATAATGAGGTTCTACTTCACATCCACTAGTGTAGCTATAACAACAATGATAAAAGAGAGACAATAATAAATGTTGGCAAGGATATGGAGAAATTTGAGCTCTCACAATATACTGCTTGTGGGAAAATTAAATCATTCAAATGCTTTGGAAAATTACCTGGCAAGTCAGACCAAATGTTACTAACATATATGAGGCAACAATTTCACTGTTGGTCATATGTCCAAGAGAAATAAAAACATATGCCTACAGAAAATCTTTTATATCAATATTCATGGACTCAGCAATAAAAAGAAATGGTACAAACGCAACTTTCATGAATATACTGGTCATTATGTTGAGAGAGAAAAGACAATGCCATAAGGTTACATATTGTATGGTTCAATATATTTAACAGCTTTGCAAATACAAAGCATGGTGATAGAAACAAAGATTGGTCACTGTCAGGGGATATGGATAGGATAAAGATGTGACTATAAAGGGGATAGTACAGAGGAGTTTTTGAGGTGAGAAAATAATCCTGTACCCTGATTGTGATTGTGGTTGCACAAACCTATATATGTTTGTGTGAAACTCCATAAAACAATACACCAAAGAGAGAGAAAGGCAATTTTGCTTTATGATATATTAAAAATAAAAAATGTATATGCAAAAAAACTTAAGTGTTCATTAATAAGGAATTGGTATTATAAACCAAAGTGTATTATAAAAATAGACTATCTTTGCAGTCATGAAAAATTATAATCTTAGGTGAATATTGAAAGATATCAACTCAAAAAAATTAATTTTTTAGGTAAATTATGAATTAATATTTTAATATTCCTTTTTGTTAAAGAAATAAGGTTAATGTATGTATGCATTGAATAAATACTGAATAGAAATAAATCAAGATTTTAACATGTTTTTTTCTTCAGGTAATCTGAGTATATAATATATATATATATATATATATAAACATAACATTTTGCTGTTTTTATTTACATTTCATATATTAAATTATAAAAAAGAATTATTTGATAATTTAAAATGAAATTTTACCATCTAATACAAAACTTCAAACATTAACAAATAATTTTCATTAATTTATCTCTGTCTTTTGTATCTTAAATCTAAGTACTAAAATTATAACAGAAACCAAGTAGCTTTTAAGCTTTCACAACTAAAAATAATTTTGTGGTGATTTAACAGATTGCTTTAACTTCTAATTATAATAAAACATTTATCTAAGATCTCTACAATAATAATCTCAGAAAACTTCTTGAATATTATCTTGATTTTGTTCTTGCAGATTCCAAATGAAATATTAGAGTTGTCAGGCATTTTGTGATAACAAATACATTGCTAAGCATAGCTTTTAAAATAAAGAAAGGTGACCTATTAAAATAATAAAATGTAATTTTAATATTATAAATTGCTAATCAAGGACTTGAAATACACTCTATCAAATGTGACATTATTTTTCTTTTTGCTTCCCAGTTATCTAACTTTCATTGAAAATTCACCTAGATTAAATTTGCTGCTCTACAAAGCAATGTGGCTCTATCCTTCAATATGTTTGAATAGCTAACTGCTTTTTCAAAATGTTCTCCACATTATCCATTATATCCTAGGTACTTCCAGCTTATTTCTGCTAACCTTCTTGTCTTTCTTAAATTGGAATAGAAAACATTTCTATTTAATTTTGTATTTAAGTTCTATTGTTAGGGAAGTAACCTCTTGCTTATTAGCCATATTTCAGGAGTTACTAAAGAAATCACCTAACTGATGAAAGGGCACACATCTCTGGATACAGGTGATGTTATTCAAAATTATAGTGAAGAAAGTCTAGAATGACAACTACTTAGGGAGACCCAAGGCAGAAGCATTACAAGTTCAAGGCCAACCTGATCCGTTTAGTAAGATCCTGTCTCACAATAAAACTTTATGCAGCTCAATGGTAGAGCCCTTGCCTAGCATGTGGGAGGACCTGGGTTCAATCCCTAGTACTGAACAAAAAGTCTAGAACAAGGATGCAAAAGTACCTCTAGTTTGCATAATCTATGCACTTCCACCCATACTCTTTAAATCATCTCTAGATTACTTATAAAACCTGCTACAATGTAAATTATATATAAATAGTTCATGTATTGATTTGTGAATAACAGCAAGAAAAGTCTGTGCATGTTCCATGCAGATGCATTGTTTTTTTCTGAATATTTTCCATCAACAATTGTTTGAATCTGTGGATATGTAAGAGTCACATTACAGAGGACTGACTATATTACTTTAATATTTCCTGAAATAAGTGTTTGGAGTTTTTCTTTGAAGACTAACTGGAAGATCAGATTTTAGTGCAGAGAAAGACATATATTTTATAGGAGAATGAAATTAAAGTACTAAAAGATTATTATGAAATGTTCTAACCAGGATTCTTCAAAGAACATAATGATGAAATACTGATGATCATGAAGGTTGCAGCTGAGGGACAAGTCACTGAGGATCTTGATGCCACATTGTTTAAAAGTGAATGAGCAAGTTTACAACTCTAATCCAGCTATGTTCTGCATGTTTATTCATACATTCAATTTGTAACTATTAAGTACCTACTGTATACCAACAGCTGTTGTAAACACAAGAAATATTTCCATGAATAATATATAGTAGTTATCTCTTATTCATGGGGGATTTGTTCTAAGATCCCTAGTGAATGTCCAAAATCATAGATAGTACCACTCTCTCTACATATTTTTCCTATACATACATATCTATGGGAAATTCAATTGTTTACCTAATTTATATATTAGGCATAAAAGAGATAAACAATAATAAATAGTGTAAAATAAAACAATTATTACAATATGCTATAAAAAGTTATATGAATGTGGTCTCTCTCTCAAAATGTTATACTGTACTCACATTTCTCATACTGGTGATAATACAAGATGATCTAATGCTTATATAATGAGATGAAAGAGAAGAATTACATAGGCATTGTGATATAGCATTAGACTACCATATAAGGGTTACTTGAACATAAGCACTGTGATACTGCAACCATTGGTCTGATAAACCACTAAGTGACTAATGGTCAGGTAGTGAAAACAGTGCTGATGACTAGACAAAAGCATGATTTTCACATCCCATGCAGGACAGAAGAGGACAATGGAAGATTTCACCACACTACTGAAGGCCTAATTTAAAACTTATGAATTGTTTATTTCTGGAATTTTACATCTCATATTTTTGGACCCAGGTTGACAATTATTATGTTATTAATCTGTTAACTTTGGAGTTAATTTAAACGAAGATTATCAACACTCATGTTGATAATCTGACTTCATTAGGTAAACCTTATTTAAAGATTGAGCCCTTCCTAATATCAAAGATATTCAGAATGTGAGAATGCTTATAGAAGGCACCATGCAGCAAAGAGCTGGGAGTGGCCTTTAGTAGTGTAATCTCTGGCCAACAGCCAATAAGAAAACAAGGAACTCAATCTTACAACCACAATAAAATGCTTTTTCCATTAACTGGAGGAAGCATAGAAGCAGATCCTTCCCTATTTAAGGTTACATGGAAATTGGGCAATAAAACATTTGCCTTATTTTCAGCTGCTAAATTTGTTGTAATCTATTTCTCAGCAATAAAAAACTAGCACAAATATTTGTAAGAGAATGCTAATGCCACAATTATCTGTAATGTAAACGATAAGAAATAATTTAGTCTCTAATAATTTGTTAAGTAAATCAAAGTATATTTGGAATAAAAAATGCCATGATACTACTAAAAATGTTCTTTACATATGAATATGGAAGTACATCTTTAATAGTATGTTATGCAAAAAAAGCCATTGGAAGAAAAATATATATTATACAAACCACTTTTTTGCAATTAAAAAGGAAAAATATACAAACATACAGAAAAAATCTGGAAGAAAACATACGAATCTTTTTTTTATAGTAGTTACTGCCCAGAAATTGGGAATGATGCAGTGAGTGGGATGAGAGGTTTTGATCTGTTATTCTCTACACATATGCATAGTTTGAATTTTGCTTCAAGGAGCATGCATTGTTTGGTGTTAAAATTAGTAAAAACTAATAATCTCTGATAGTAGTAGTTACAAAACCTTTCACCCTTTTCTGAATATATACACCCTTATCTTGGAATTTAATTGTTTTTAAGAAAAGCTTAAAAGTATTATGGTTTGTTGAGAGCCACAGCCAAAGTGGCCCCAGCAAACTTCCAGCTGCCAGCAAACTTCCAGCTGCCGGCTGAAGATTGGTTCACAGTGGCCCCAGCAACATCTAGCTGATTGGCTCCTCTGCGGTGATGTTCATTGGGCTGTTTCCCCGCCCTTCAGACTGCCAGCTGATGATTGGTTCACAGTGGCCCCAGCAACATCTAGCTGATTGGCTCCTCTGCGGTGATGTTCATTGGGCTGTTTCCCCGCCCTTCAGACTGCCAGCTGATGATTGGCTCACAGCGGCCCCAGCAACATCTAGCTGATTGGCTCCTCCACGGAGCTGCTCATTGGGGGACTTCTTTGGCTCCGCCCACGCAACCCAGCCAATCGGCCTCAAGAGCAGGAGGATTGTGGGAGGTGGGGAGGCTGGTGTGGGGGTGAGAGGCTTGTGGGAAGCCGGTGGTGGCAGTTGGGCTCTGAGGGTTTTTTCCTGAGGAGCTGTTTTGTTTGGCATTTGTAGTTCTAAAAATAAAGTTAGTTTCCTTTGACAAGTGGCTCCTGAATTGTGCCCAGCCAGACTGCGCCATTTGGTGGCTCGCACGGGGAGTGACTGAGGGTAAGTAACTGCTCGCCCCTGAGGGCAGGGCGAGAGGATGGGTAGCCATTCTAAGTTTCCTCTTTTGTTTTGCTTCATTTTTGTTTTAAGTTGCCTGTCCCTGGAGATGAGTGAGACGGAAGAAAAACCGCTCACATCTGAGGAAAAACTATTTGCGTCTGAGGAACAGATAGGGAGAAAGGACGGATGCACATGTCAGGAGGATAGAAAGGCTGATATAATGAATTTTTGTTCCAATTTTATTTCATTCTGTCTCGGTTTTGTTTGGTGTTATCTTGTTGGGTTGTATTATAGTAGAAATACGGGATCAGCAATTAGTAAAAAAACAAACCGAAAGACTGTTAAGTAAATTGTTAGAGGAAGGAGGCATCCCAGTAAAATCAAGAGCAGTCAGGGCATACATTGATACAATACAAAAATATAGCCCATGGCTTTTTAAGGAGGAGTTGTTAAATATATCACAGTGGGACCATCATGGTGAAGATTTAAAAAGAATAGAAAAGAACAACCCAGGGACTCTGCCAGTTGGCACATTGCCATTGTGGACGTTCGTATCTGTTTTGCTTAGTCCAAAGCCTTCAATTCAGACAAAGGTAGAGGAAGGAGAAGACATATTGATTTAAGTAAAAGAGAAGGTCTCTCAAATTAGTCAGAAAGAGGAAAAGATTCAAGTAAAAGAGAAGGTCTTTCGAGCTAGTGAGTCAGAGGAAGGAAGTTTAGAGCAGAAAAAGCCATCAGGAGAAAAGTTACAACAGGAGACTGCTAATAACACCTTTCTATCAGAGAGCGTAAGTGTCCAACCAACAGCACCACCTCTACAGGAGACTGCTACTAACAGCATTCTATCACCAGAGGGCATAAGTGTCCAATCAACAGCACCACCTCCATATGCTAGGAGGCACCCAACCCCCGCAGTTGATAGTTGGGATCCTGAGACAGGATCTCAAGTATTAACATGCCCTGTATTTGAGGTAGGAGGACAGCGAATTTACCAGGGTTTAAATTTCAAAACAGTGAAGGAGCTAAAAGAGGCTGTAACAACCTATGGTCCTCAAGCACCCTTCACTGTAAGCTTGGTCGAATCCATTAACAACTTGAACATGACACCAGCAGATTGGGCTAAAATGTGTAAAGCTGTGCTAAATGGAGGTCAATACCTGTTATGGAAGGTTGCCAATGAGGAATTTTGCAAGGAGACGGCTAGGCGAAATGCAGCAGCTGGTTATCCTCAGAGAAATCTAGATATGTTGTTCGGAAAGGGACCTTATGAGGATCAGCAGCAACAAATTGCATATGATCCTGGCGTATACTCACAAATTGCTGCAGAGGCGATTAGGGCATGGAAGACATTACAAGGACATGAAGGTTCACAAGGTCAATTATCTAAGGTAATACAAGGAGCTAACGAACCTTACGCTGAATTTGTAGATAGGCTTATTCAAACAGCTACCAGAATTTTGGGGAATACAGAACAAGCAATGCCACTAATAAAACAACTGGCTTGTGAACAAGCGAATCGTTGGTGCAGAGATATCATTAGATCATGGAAACAGGAAGATTTAAACACATATATTAAATTATGTAGAGACATTAATGAACAAGAGCAAGTCATGGCAGCTACAGTAAAACAGGCTTTATATACCAGGCCAAGAACATGCTACAATTGTCAACAGGATATTTTAAAATGAATTGCCCCATAGGAGGAGGGTTTAACAAAACTAGGTATCAAAGGAGAAGAATACCGGGTATTTGCCCACGATGCCGTAGAGGGAGACATTGGGCTAATGAATGCCATTCTCAAACCACCATACAGGGTACTCCATTACATTGGGCTAATGAATGCTGTTCTCAAACCACCATAGAGGGTACTCCATTATCAAAAAATGAACAAGGACAAGGTGTTTATCCACAATATCGTGGACAAAGGCATTGGGCTCCATTGCCAAAAAATGGACAGGGGGCCCCAATGCTCCGGGGCCCCAAACCACAAATATATGGAGCACTGGAGGAACCCAGCAACCCCATCAGGGTAGTGACGAGGACACATTGTCCATCAGATCCCTCATCAGACAAACCAGAGGGAGCGCAGGGTTGGACATCTGCGCCTCCGCCAGAGCAGTACTAACTCCAGAGATGGGAGTTCAAATCATTCCCACAGGAGTAAAAGGACCTCTTCCCAAAGGAACAGTAGGCTTATTATTGGGACGCAGCTCTTCTACTCTAAAAGGACTTTTGATAAGTCCTGGGGTAATTGATCCCAATTATGAAAGTGAAATAAAAATTATAGCCAGTTCTCCAAAGGGTATATCAATAATTTCACCAGGAGATAAGATAGCACAGTTACTAATAATACCAAGCCTACATGATAAATTTTCCAGTCATGCTGTAGAAAGAGGTTCCAAGGGATTAGGCGCCACAGGTGTAGATTGGGCTATGCTTTCTTTAAATTTAGATTCTCGCCCCATGCTAAAACTAAATATTCAAGGACATGAATTTAATGGGCTACTGGATACAGGTGCAGACCTTAGCATCATCTCTCGTCAAGAATGGCCAAAACATTGGCCATTACAACAAGCCACTCAAACGCTTCGAGGCCTAGGAGTGGCAACAAATCCCCATAGAAGTGCAATGGTATTAGATTGGAAGGATCCTGAGGATGTGAAGGAACTATACAGCCATATGTATTGGATCATCTTCCTGTAAATTTATGGAGACGAGATGTCTTAGATCAATTAGGTTTGACATTAACAAATAACAGCAATCAAAATGCACCCACTATTATGGCTAGACAAGGTTTTAGGAAAGGAAAAAGATTAGAAAAACAAGAACAAGGTATAGCAGCACCAATACAAATAGATCAAGGAACAGACAGACATGGGTTGGATTTTCACAAAGGGACACTGAGACAATAAAAATTACATGGAAATCAGAAAGACCAGTATGGGTTCCTCAGTGGCCCTTGACTAAAGAAAAGATACAAGTAGCCCATGATCTGGTCAAACAACAATTAGCGGAAGGACATATACAACCTTCTGTATCTCCCCATAATACTCCCATTTTTGTCATCAAAAAAAATCTGGTAAATGGAGATTATTGCAAGATTGAAGAGCCATTAATAATGAAATGGTCATTATGGGACCTGCTCAATCGGGGATTCCTCAATTCTCTGCTTTGCCAAAAACTTGGTATGTTTTAGTTATAGATATTAAAGATTTTTTTTTTTCAATTCCAATTCATGCTGAGGATAGTCCACGTTTTGCATTTACTATCCCTGCACTGAATCATGAAGGTCCTGATCAGAGATATGAATGGAAAGTACTCCCTCAAGGGATGGCTAACAGCCCAACTATGTGTCAAATTTATGTTAACAAAGTAATCCAGCCACTTAGAAATCAAAATCCTGAACTAGAAATATTTCACTATATGGATGATGTATTATTAGCACACAAAGCTAAAAACACATTGCTAGAATGTTATGCCACACTTACAAACTTATTAAAAAATTATAATCTAGAGATAGCAATAGACAAAGTACAATCAAATTTTCCAATTAATTATTTAGGAGTTCTATTATCCTCAACCATGGTCCGTCCACCAAAAATTCAAATACGAGTAGATCAACTCAAATCACTTAATGACTTTCAAAAGTTATTAGGAGACATAAATTGGATAAGGCCTTATCTAGGTATACCAACAGGAGAGTTGGGACCTTTATTTGATATCCTAAAAGGTCCATCAGATCCAAATTCACCCCGCATGTTAACGCCTGAAGCAAGAAAAGCATTAAAAATCATTGAAACATATATGGAAAATATGCATTTGGATAGAATTGATATAAGTTTGCCTTTATTATTTATTGTACTACCAACAAAAAATATTCCTACAGGAGTATTTTGGCAAGAAGGTCCATTATTATGGATACATTTATCTTATTCTCCTAACACTATTCTTACTAGGTATCCTGAGGCTGTAGGACAATTAATACTCAAAGGAATAAAAACAGCAAAGGGAGTATTTGGAATTTCTCCCAATAAAATTATTACTTCATATACTATGAATCAAATTGATGAATTAGCTAATGAGTTAAATACTTGGGCAATAATCATGTGCAAATCTAATGTTTCATTTGATAACCACTTACTACCTAATCCTTTATTGTCTTTTTGGTCATTGCATCCTGTAATTTTTCCAAAAATGACAAGAAAAACACCTATCATGAATGCTCCAAATATATTCACTGATGGGTCAAATAATGGTACAGCAGCAATAGTTACACCTGATCAAACTTTTACATTTTTAGTACCCAAACAATCAGCTCAAAAGGTAGAGCTTAATGCAGTATTACAAGCTTTTGTGATGTTTAAAGATTCTGTATTTAATTTATTTTCTGATAGTCAGTATATAGTTAATGCTATAGTATCCCTTGAAGATGCTGGTAGGATTTCCCCTTCTTCTATTGTTTTCTCTTTGTTTTCCACTATACAAAGTTTAATCTGGGACAGAAAAGATCCATTCTTTATAGGACATATCAGGGCACATACAGGATTGCCTGGAGCCCTTAGTTTGGGCAATGATTTAGCAGATAAATCTACACATGACATACATATTTTCTCTACACTAGAAGAAGCTATAAATTTTCATTAAAGGTTCCATGTCAATGCTAATACTTTACAAAAGTGTTTTAAAATAACTAAGGAACAAGCTAGACAAATAATAAAACAATGTCAAAATTGTGTGACATTTTTACCACAAGTTAATCTTGGAGTCAATCCTAGAGGATTGCTACCTAACCATATTTGGCAGATGGATGTCACGCATTTGCCAGAATTTGGAAAATTAAAATATTTGCATGTTACAGTTGATACTTCTTCTGGATTTTTGATGGGCTCCCTTCATGCCGGAGAAAAAACTAAAGATGTTATAGCTCATTGCTTACAAAATTTTGCCACTGTGGGCATTCCAAAACAGTTAAAAACAAATAATGCCCCTGGTTATACTTCTACCTCTTTTAAACAATTTTGCTCATCATTTGGCATTACTCATATAACAGGAATCCCATACAATCCACAGGGACAAGGCATAGTTGAAAGAGCTCGTCAAACTATTAAAATGTACTTATTAAAGCAAAAAGACAGAATTGGGAAGGGGTATATATTCCCCAAAGATAAACTTAAAATAACCCTTTTTACTCTAAACTTTTTAAATTTGGATTCATCAGGACTTAGTGCTGCAGAAAGGCATATGTATCCAAAAAATGTACATAAGCCCAAGGTATTTTGGAAAGATATTCTAACAGGACAATGGAAAGGTCCTGACCCAGTAATTGTCTGGAGTCGGGGATCTGTTTGTGTGTTTCCACAGGAAGAACAGCAGCCGATTTGGATTCCAGAGAGATTAACCAAGGTCCTAACCCAGTGATTTTCTAGAGTCAGGGACCTGTTTGTGTGTTTCCACAGGAAGAACAGCAGCCAATTTGAATTCCGGAGAGATTAACTAATGTCCTGACCCAGTGGTTGTCTGGAGTCGGGGGCCTGTTTGTGTGTTTCCACAGGGAGAATAGCAGCCAATTTGGATTCCAGAGAGATTAACTAAAGCGATTTCTACAGACCAAAAAGAAGATGATTTGGCTCAAATCCATAACAGCTGATATCCAAAACTCCAATTTGGCTCTCCTTACATCTGCGACAGAACCAGGATGCTTTTTTCAATATCTAGTTTATTATTGCCCTTTCCCATATCATGAAGTTCTATTTTGTTTTTTGAGCTCATACAGATCTAAATTAATGTTTTGGTGATCAGTTCTATTTTTTTTTTGACTATAGAGTTTTTAAACATTGCAATGGAGATTTCACCTGTAAAAAGTTATAAGGCCTTTACTATTATGTTATGTGTTGTATGTATTATATTATGTGTGCACACTTGTGTTTTGTGTTATATGTTTGAATGTACGTATGTCCATATATCATATATGATGAACGCTCATGAAAAAATGGATACAAATATTTTTTTTTATTCACGTGATTTAAATGGTTTAATTTAAATTGGGTAAATAACTATTAAGAATTGTTTTAATATGTAAACAAAAAAGAAGGTTAACAGATCTGTTTGTTTACTTTCACCTTTTCTTCTCATTATATTTAATAATTCTCTTCAAGATAATGTAAATTGTTAAGAAAATTGTTTTTAGTGCCTTCTGGAATGTTACATAATTTTTTCTTTAGCCATTATTGCCAGAATTCCTATCTTCATCCCAGTGCCAGTGAAGACAATGTAAATTGTTAAGAAAATTGTTTTCTTTTCTCTTCAAAATAATGTAAATTGTTAAGAAAATTGTTTTCTTTTAGTGCCTTCTGGAATGTTACACAATTTTTTCTTTAGCCATTATTGCCAGAATTCCTATCTTCATCCCAGTGCCAGTGAAGACAATGTAAATTGTTAAGAAAATTGTTTTCTTTTAGTGCCTTCTGGAATGTTACATAATTTTTTCTTTAGCCATTATTACCAGAACTCCTATCTTCATCCCAGTGCCGGTGAAGACAAAGATAAAACCAATCTACAGCTTCTGCAATAGCCATCACTGAACTGCTTGCAGAACTTTCCTAAACTATGTGTCACTTGTATGCATTGTGAACTATCTGTTGGTATAGCGACTTGTGGTAGTGTTGGAGTATTTTTACTGATGATGTCATCGGTTGTACAATTTTTCCAACAAGAGCCGTCAATTGGCTTGGTGTATCTTCCTCCCTTCTGCTTGTAATGACAAAGACCTCTCCACAGGTGTGGCTGTATACTGGACCGGTAGTCAATGACGGGTAAGATCCAATTACAATGGTACCAACCTAAGACAGGAGGCTGACGCCCTGAGGTCAGCTCATCCGAAGACGGGTAAGGACCATATGTAGTATTGGAGAACCTAAGGCAGGCACGGTCCCCAAGCCACATGCTTGTTGTTTAAACAGAGAGGGGGAGATGTTGAGAGCCACAGCCAAAGGGGCCCCAGCAAACTTCCAGCTGCCAGCAAACTTCCAGCTGCCGGCTGATGATTGGTTCACAGTGGCCCCAGCAACATCTAGCTGATTGGCTCCTCTGTGGTGATGTTCATTGGGCTGTTTCCCCGCCCTTCAGACTGCCAGCTGATGATTGGTTCACAGCGGCCCCAGCAACATCTAGCTGATTGGCTCCTCTGCGGTGATGTTCATTGGGCTGTTTCCCCGCCCTTCAGACTGCCAGCTGATGATTGGCTCACAGCGGCCCCAGCAACATCTAGCTGATTGGCTCCTCCACGGAGCTGCTCATTGGGGGACTTCTTTGGCTCCGCTCACGCAACCCAGCCAATCGGCCTCAAGAGCAGGAGGATTGTGGGAGGTGGGGAGGCTGGTGTGGGGGTGAGAGGCTTGTGGGAAGCCAGTGGTGGCAGTTGGGCTCTGAGGGTTTTTTCCTGAGGAGCTGTTTTGTTTGGCGTTTGTAGTTCTAAAAATAAAGTTAGTTTCCTTTGACAAGTGGCTCCTGAATTGTGCCCAGCCAGACTGCAGCAGTGGTTTTGAACATCTATTTAATGTTTGCAAAACTATTTTAGTTGAAAATACATGCTTTTACATATAAAGAATGTGAAAAATCTTCACTTGAGACTACAAATGCAGAGATATTATTTTTAGTTTCAGGGAAATTACAGACTGTAGCTCAATTTATATCAGTGATGGAAGAAACCAAATCACAATGTTAGCTTGTGAAGACTGGCATAAACTTCTTTATAGCTGAAACTGAAGAGATTGACCTCCAGTATATGAAATGCCTGACATTCTCCACCAAAAGGGTTACAGCAGGAGAAAATAGTCAGGAGAGTAATTCCTTCACTTGGAAGTGTGCTGTGCTGCCACTTACCATAGTGTGCAGTAAGGGTGGGCTCAGGAGGATATTTAAATGGGCACAGTAAGTGGAAGAAATATAGAGTGTACCAAGTGGCTAGCTAGAAAGGGGAAATGTTTTAATTCATGCACAGGGATCAAGGACACAACCAAATGAAAGATGAAAGCAAAGCCATATTTGGACCAGGACCACTGCTAGCTAGCTAGCTGGTACCATTTTGTAATTTATCAGAACTCTCTTGTTCTTCCAGACAGTAGAACCCTGTGCCAGATTTCACTTCCCCCTCATCCCTGTGCTTAAAAACAGTGAACAATTTGTACTACTAAATAGGAAGTAGTCCTAATTCAGGCCCAGGAAGCAAAGAATAGTTGGTATTTGAGAGATGACATTAAATTTAGCTCTAATTAAGCTCTAGGAGGGTTCCCTATTTCTGATGTGTCAGTCCAAAGCAAGGTGATGATGAGACGGGGGTGGTTCTTCTTTACAAAGCCAAGTACACTTTAAGACCGTGTATTATTCTAGGTTGACACATAAAATTAACCATCGCAGACTATATCAGAAATCTCTAGAATAATAACTATAAGGAGATAGTTGTTATATTTGCATAGAAATGATTAAAGTGGTGTAGATGAACCTGTATTCCATTGAAGACTATCTGGATACTGAAATTCTATAATAATAGAAATCAATAGAGCCTGACATGACCACCAAAATAAGGCAGTTTCATCAGGTTTGGTTATATTTTTTTTTCATATTACTGACACTGCTATGCTCCTAAAATTAAATTTTATGCAACAATAATATTGATGTTGTGTGCCTGCTGGTCAGTGATGGGAAGATGATAAATTTAATAAATTTCCTCCATTAATGAGACATTCTGATGACATGTTCTTGAAAGCACCCAAGTGTCACATTGTTTTCTCAGATTAGCACATAGTCCATGTCATTCTAAATCATTTTTCACCAAACCACATTGATTAGTCAGTCACTTAATCAAGTGTCCAATATGTGCATGCTAGATGCTTTGAGAAATCACAGGAAATAGGAAAAGGTAATCTTGTTATGGAGTCACTTGAAAACCAGCTGAGGAACACACATATAAATTATATGAAAAGGTGGAAGTACATTTTAAAGTGCTAAAGTCTATATAATACCTACATCAACCAGAAGAATGAGAACATATATTCTATATATGTATAATATGTCAAAATACATTCTACTATCATGTATAACTAATAAGAACAAACAACAAATAAACAACATGGCCCTATTTGCACAATTAATAAATAAAAAAGAGTGAAGAAGGGAGAGGTCGTTAGGAAAGGCTCCATCACAGAGAAGAGGGGGCTCAAATTGAGCCTTAGAGAATCAGTTGGATAAGCTGAACTATCCTGTGCTGTATGCCTTTTTGGTAGCACAAAAATTTAACAGAAAAATGTCTTTTTTTCCAGTGTAAATTGAATGTCAATGCAGGGCTTTCACTTCCAGAGAACACTAATGTGTTTCTAGCCCTCACATGCTTTGTTGAGGAAGAAGGGCAGAACAAGGTCTCCCCTGTTGGCACAGAAGGCTGGTTTATGCTTTGTTGAAGGAGACAATCCTAGCTACCACTTTGCCTGGTCATTCAGACTTTAGATCTGTTCTGCTTCATTATGGCTGAATATTTTCAGTAATTAGAGCATTCATATTCTCCATTTCTTTGTGCCATGTCTTTTCTGTCATTTCTGAGGTTATATAACTCCTTTAATGAAAGCTTTTGGAATGGTTTGAAAATTCAATATGCATTCTCTTTTATCTGTAATAAAAGCTCTTATTCTCTATTTTCTTAAAGAGGAAAATAACACACAATTTGAAAAGGACGATCAGGGTATCCCATTCTTAAATTAGTTTAGTATTAATTAACCCTCCTAATTGTCATATTTTATGACTTTGCTGTAAGAGGAATGCTTCCTAATTACTGGAGGGCATTTATGCTTGATTATTGAGCAGTTGTTTAACTAAAGAGTTGTGCATGTGCTGGAGATAGAAATCATTTATTTAAATAACTACAAAGGACGATGATGAATTTCTGACTTCCTTTTATGTCCCACCTTTTCAGTTATAAGTTTTAATTTTCGGAGTTCTTTAGCTCTAATTGTAAATTCCACATAAATCTGTACAAGCTAGAATTTTTCTAGTGTTCCGTATATACTCACAGAAACAGAAAATATCGAGGTTGCAAAACAAAATAGAGATCATCCCTGCTTTTACAGAAGAGCTAGCCAAAGATTAGTGCTATGATTTGGATATGGATGAATATATCCCCCAAGGGTCCCTGTGTTGAAATTTAATCCTCATCATAAGGTATTAATAGACTAAAAAATTAAAGATTAAGATTAGATATGGGCTTCAGAGTAGAGGCTTCACAATTGAATACTGGTGGCTTTATAAAAAGAAGAAAGGGCTGAGGACTTAGCTCAGTGGTAGAACACTTGCCTTGCATGTGTGAGGAAAGCTTTGAGTTCAATCCCTAGCAGACGAGAAAGGAGAAGAGGAGGAGGAGGAGGAGGAAGAGGAGGAGGAAAGAGACCACAAGATTCACACACAGGCATGCTGTCTCTCACATTTGATGCCCTGCACACCTGGGGACTCTGCCAGCCAAAAATCCATCACTAGCCAGGCTCAGTGGCACATGTGAGTCAGCAATCTCAGCAACTATGGAGGATGAAAGAGGAGGATCAAAAGCTCAAGGCCAGCCTCAGCAACTTAGGAGACCCAGTCTCAGTAGTTAACTACCCTTGGTTTCAATTTCAGTACCAAAACAAAACAAAACAAAACCTATAGACAGTTACAGTTCCTCAACCTTGAACCTCCAGAACTGTGAACCAAAATAAGTCTCTTTTCATTAGAAGTTATTCAATCTATTGTATTGTGTTATTGGTGACAGAAATTGGACTAACACAAGTGGATAACTAGTGATTGATAGAGTCAATGGAATTTATTGGAATGGAATGGAATTTATTTAATGGAATGGAATTTATTTTGCTTTATTATTATTATTTTTGATAAGTGAAATTAAATTGCAAAGAGTACAATTGTTGGCAACCTAGAAAATACAATCGTTTTTCTCCCAAGCCTTGTCAGTGGCTATAGGTTTTCAAAACTCTGAAAACCTTGATGCTAACTTAAGGATGATCTTCCAATGCCAAGATACCATGAGACACTTCTTGGTATAGGTTCACAGCCAAGTTCAATGGTAGATCCCGTGGAAGCTACCTACATATTCATAAGTTTTGTAAGTCACTTTAAAATTTGCTATGTTTTCTCTTGTTGTTACCCCCAACTCAGGTCTGCATTCATATAATAGTGACATTTCAAAAGTTTTCCAGGAAGTGTTATTTGAGTTGGACTCCAAGGATGACAAGAGGGTAACCATGAAACTAATTGAAGAAAGAGCACTCCAAGCAAAGGAAACAAGAAGTTCAAATATCTTGAGACAGAAAATAACTGGGTGTGTTCAAAAGCATGTCAGCAGAGTAAATCTTATAAGATTTACATAATAAGACTTTTGTATTTTACTGTAGGTGATAAAGGAAGACATTGGGACTTATTTTTAATAATAATTTCAAACATATATACAACAAAGAGTATTGTATAATAAGCCTCAAAGAGCCATCACCCAAATTTAAAATACCAATACTCTGTCATATTTGCTTCCTCTATCCTCTTTTTTCTTTTAAATATTTAAAGCAAATCCCAGTCTCATGTTATTTTGACTTTTTATGCATAATTTAGATTGCATCTTTGAAAAGAATGAATATTTTCTTAAATAGGCACAATACCATTATCATAGCTAGCCTAGATAGAAATAAATCTTCTACGTCATCTAATAACTAGTCTACAATTAAATTTATCCCTTTATCCAACTATGCTACAAGTGTCTTCACCATTGCTTTATCAAAAACAGGATCTTGAACAAGTTCCCCATAACACATCTGTTGTTATTCCTTTTTCACTCCAAAACAATCCCTTCCTATTTTCTTGTCACTGACTTAAAAAGGAATATGAGTCTATTTTCCTGAAGAAGGTCCTGACACAGTGGGTTAATTTCCTTATAATACTATTTAACTTGTTCCTCAAACTTGCACATTTAAAAGGAAGCCAGTCCTTAATTAGAATCAGTTTCAACTTGTAGACAAAAATACATCAGGTGGTGCTATGTGTTTTATTTTAAGGAGACACTCAGATTCTGGGTGTCATTTGTAGTGATTGATCAATGTATTCATGTGGTTTCAGCCTGATTCCACTATTGTAAAGCCCCCCCATAAATCCTTCACTTAATGCAGCCATTCATTAATCATATGACTGTTTTGCCCAAGTCAATGATCTCATTAAATATTGCACAATAGTAGTTTTTTAGTTCTTCATTCCTTTCCCATTTATTAGCTGCAGTTCTTCTAAAAAGAAGAAATTTTACTCATAAACTACAGTTATTAGGTGTTAAGTGTGATATGATATGATTTATTCTTTAAAAAGATGTATGCTGAGTCAGGCCCTATGGTGCATGCCTGTAACCCCAGCAACTCAGGAAGCTAAGGCAGGAGGATGGCAAATTCAAGACCAGTCTCAGTAACCTAGTGAGACCCTGTCTCAATATAAAAAAAAAAAAAAATAGAAAGGGCTAGGGATGTAGCTCAGTGATGGAGCTTCACTGGTTTCAATACCAAATAAACCCCACCACCACCATACACACACTTTCAATAGCAAGTACCCTCCACACACACACAAACACACATAAACCATAAAACAATAAAAACAAAAAGATGCACTGTGGACTGAGCAGGTAAACACAAGAACAACAGTTAGAAGGCTACAGTGAGGTTCAGCTGAGAGATCATGGTATTCTTGAATAATATTTTAACACTGGAAATGAGAAAAGTGGTCATAAAGTAGGATATATTTTGAAGGTAAAACCCAAGAAGACTTGTTGAAGAATTGGATTTGAGCTGTGATGTGGAAGGAAATAAATCAAGAAAATCTACTAGGATTTTGGCTTAAGCCAGTGGGTGTCATTTACTAAAATGATAAATATTTAGGAAGAATATATTTGAAAGTAAGATGGAATTCCATAGTTGTTTTTTATCATATTCATTTTGTTATGTCCATTAGATAACTAAATGGAGGTATTAAGTAAACAATAATATCTGAAGTTCATCAAGAGTAGAGATATACATTTTTAAATGCTTTTTATTGTAGTAACGTATAAGTCAGGGTTTATACACATATTATAAGTACTGAATTTTAATAAACAGAAATATATTTGGAAAACCAACACCAAAGATCAAGAAGCAGAAACTGATAGTAACTACCCAAGAATGACACCATCTCAACATCTAACAGCATATATTGGTTCTTTTGTTATGTTCTTTTAGAATGGAGATTAAACCCAGGGTGCTTCATCATTGAACTATATCTCCAATCCTTTTTATTTTTATTTTGAGACAGGGTCTTGCTATGTTGCTCAGCCTCCAAGGAATCACTGTGATTACAGGGATGTACCACCACACATGGAAACAAAAGAGTACCAGTCCCAATAAGCCAGCCAAGAGTTAATGTTTTAGTTCTTTATATTAATGAAATAATAGAGAATATAATTTGTGTCAGGTTTCTTTGTTTAATATATATTTTTGAGATATATATATATATATAAAATTCACTTTTAGACCATGTATTATTACATTGATGTATATTCTATCATTTATTTATTCACTCTACTGTTCAGGAGCATTTGCATGATTTTCAATATTTGGATGCTTTATTCTATTCTGCTACAAATACTTCAGGACAGATTTTCTCTTGAACATTTTTATGATTTCTATTGTTATTTCCTTAGGAATGGAATTACTGAGATTTAGAGTATTACTCAATTTCATTACTACTGCCAGCCAGTTTTACCAACTATTAACACACTAAAATAGTTTAAAAAATTGGTGCTCTATATTCTCAGTAATCATTTTTTATATTTATTCTTTTTGGTTTTGTTAGTTTGGCTTAGGTCACTCTAATGTGTATATGGTATTGCATTGTGGGTTTAATTTGAATTTCTTGATGGCTAATGAATTTGAAAAAATTTTTTTTTTAATTTTATTGGTCATTAGACAGCCTCTTTTGTGAAGTGTCTGCTTAAAAATTTTGCTCATTTTTCTATTTTGTTACCAATCTTTTATTGATCTGTGAAGGTTTTTTACACATAATAAATACTAGTCATTTTAAATAATATGCCTCATAATATATCCTACTTGGTGATTTATTTCTCAATTCTCTTAATGGAATATTTTGATGAAAACAAGTTATAAAATTTAATAGTCAAATTATCATTCTTTTAAGAAATTTTTGTCTACTCCATAGTAACAAAGTTATTTTTCCATGCTTTCCTCTAAGAGTTTTTATTGATTTACTTTTCACATACAACATATTTAGAACTGATTTTTGTGTATGGTATGAGGTAAGGGTTAAGAGTAAATCCCCTGTCCCCCAAACAATAATAAAGGGACTCTATGAAATTAGAAGGGATATCAGTAGAGTAGAGGAAGAATATTGAGACCCAAGTTTGAAATTAAACCAGATTCTCTGCTTCTGCTGGTGGGTAGAGTCTACAAAAGTTATAGGCCTCACTGATTTCTTTCCTTGTTTTTGTCTCCTGAATTTGAAGAGTGAAATTCATGGACAATGAAAGGTGAATGCAAAAGTGTAGGATTTATTTCAGTGAGAAAAAAAGAAGCAGGGCTCTCCTGGAACCACGGGGGGACTGATGACAGGTTTTCTATTTAGGTGTGCTTCTTTAGGGGTTAATATGGCTACCAGGTAGAATCCTTGGTCAAAAATATATGCTAAACAGATATTGGAAAAGGGTTAATGCTATTGGTTTATCTGCAACCTTCTGATTGGCTATGTTCTTTTTAACCCTTGAGTTTGAACTTTCCTGTACCCTCTGTTCAGATGTGCTCCCATATATGACTAAATATCTATAGAAAATAGATATTTATAGGTATATACTAATGATATATAGAAACATAGCTTTTTTTACTCCATTCTGTTTTATTAGTCAGTTTTCTAGACTTATTGATTTAAGCACTATAGTTTATAATAGGTCTTAATATCTAGTAATGTATTTTTCCAGCTTTTTCCCCATGTGCTGGGGATTGAGCTACATCCCCAGTCCTTTAGAAAATTTTATTTTGAGACACGCTCTCATCAAGTTGCAGAGGTTGGCATCAAATTTGTGATTTTCTGCCTTGGCCTCTAAAGTTGCTGCTATTTTTTCTTTATGATTAGCTTTGTTGTTCTTTATAATGTAAATGTATAATGTAAATTTGTAAATTTGTAAATGTATAATGTAAATTTGTTCTTTGTAATGTAAATTTGAGAATCTTTAGCACTTAAATGATATTTGAAGTTCTCTGCCTGCTTTCAATGAGAGAGAATGAAACTTTAGAAGAGAAGGACAAGGATACAGCTGAAGTATTGCAACTATTAGAAATCTCATAGGAAAGGATGATCCAGCAAATCACTCAGAAAGTGCTATCAATGACATATGAAGAAACCAGCTAAATGGAAGTAGAAGCCAAGAGAAGAAAATGCTTTAAAAAGGAGGAAATTTTGTCATTAATGACAAATGAATCTGAGAGATTAAGATAATGATAGACTAGATTAGGGGCACTTTTGGGGTGGTATGGTGGTAGACAATAGTGATAGACAATAGACCATTACTCTAGCACTGGGTAGGCTATTGATGTCCTTGATAAGAGCTGTTTTTATAGAGCACTAGAGATAAAAATCCTACAAGGATGACTTGAAAAGAGAACAGGAAGTGGATCTTATACTGCAGATAATAAAATAAGTTAAACTCAAAACAAGTAAGAGAGTGGTGCTAATGCCAAAAATAAATATGAAAGAGAACAGAAAGCTCAGAAACAGACCAAGTATAGATACTTGTTTTAGAGTAAGCAAATAATAATGGTAATCTTTCAAGTCTGGAGTAGGGTAAGGGAACATGTCTTAATACAGGAAGATAGGTTTTTCAGAGAACCAGCATCTTGTGTCATACACCAATTGGATTAAAGCAACAGTTCTCAGTATGTGGCCTGAGAAACCACTAGAGATTGTTGAGACCCTTGTAGAAGATCCATGAGATAAATATGACAATTATTTTTTAAATATGAAGGTGGTATTGGCCAATTTTGTTCTTTTTAAATATTTATTTTTTTGGTTGTAGGTGGGCACAATATCTTTATTTTATTTTTATGTGGTGCTGAGGATCAAACCCAGTGCTTCACATGTGTCAGGCAAGCGCTCTACCACTGAGCCCCAGCCCCAGGCCCAATTTTGTTCTTATTCTTTCATGTGAATGTGATGGAGTTTTCCAGTGACTACATGGTATATCTTCCATTAAATCAAACATTGTAGAGATTTGTAAAAATGTTAAATAATAATAGTCTTTTCAATAAATTTATTTTTGTTTTGGAGAAGGTAGTTATTTTTCATAAAGTGTGTAGGTTAATAGGTATGTAATAATATAATTTAATAATATTTTAAGTAAATAAATATTGTTTAAATGTCTCAATTTTAATCTCAAACACAGCAAATATAAATAAATAAATATAAATAAATAAATATAATCTATATAAATAAAAATTTTGGAGAATCCCAAAGAATTTTAAAATTGGTCCTGAGTTCAAAAGTTTTGAGAATCACTAAGTTGAACATTTATTTTTTTTTAACTGATAATATAAAAATGCTAGACAGACACATATAATGATGAGGAAGAAAAAAATTTAAAATAAAAATTAAAAACAAGAAATATCCATCAATCATTTACAATGTGTTTCACATGCTTTCTTATTAGATATCACAACAACCCTATGACATAGATATAATTAATACCTCCACTTACAGATGCAATAACTAAAATTTAAGCAAGTTAGCTAAGTTAGGCATTGTCAAAGTTGGTAAATGAAAGAGTAGATTATAAATCCAGATCTTTACTCCTGCTGTTGCATATTGCCTTTCTCCAGTTTATCATTTCTCCATCCAGTATATTTTTACATATACATGGTTTTAATTTAAATATACCTAACATGAATTCAAAGAACATTACTTGCCATATCTTGAATAATAAAAGCTACTTGGGCAGTATCTACAAACTGACATCTGCAACCTTTGTCACTGGTGCTAGCTCCAGCCAATCCCTAAATATGGCACCCAACAATGAGCCATGTTAAAGAGGAAATTTTTTTTTTGCTATAGTTGGTATTAAAGAGTAAAGATTTGGCTTAGATAAGCCTCATTTTCTTTTAGCTCCCCCAAAAAAAGGAAAGGAAAGGAAAGGAAAGGAAAATAAACCAAAGTATATTCAATAAAAACAAAGAAAACTCTTTCTTAAAGTTTGGAAACATGAAAGACTTGAAAGATCTTTGGAAAGTAGCAAAACTAAGGAAATTGACTTGGCTGACTTAAAACATTCACAGTTTGAGTAGTCAGCTTATTCTGTTGCTACTATTTTGATCAGGAAGTAAAGTCAAATATTGAGTTTAGTTCAGCTAATGGTATTTAATGATGAACTCATTCAGCATTTCTTTTCTAAAACAATGCTAGATGATATCAAACAACACATGTACTCAAAGAACCATACTGTTAAAAATAATTATGGTATTTTTATCTTGCCAAAATGATGAGGAAACCATCAAAAATATTTAAACCAGATTTTGACAATCCAATTAAGAACTTTTCAATTTTGCATTTCTTTCTGATTCATGAATACCATAAAGAACAGGGAAAAGCATTTTATCAAGGCTGTTTGCTTTGCAAATACAGTTTTCTTAGATTAGACTATTTATGCCACCTACAATCTAGAGGGTAATACATAAAATAGAAACAGGAGCAAGAGATACTGATAGACAAAAAAGGTGAATGAATGAAAAAAGGAGGAAATGGAAGTCTTCAATATCCATGGAAATATTGTAGCTTCTCAAATGAAGACATTATTCTAAAACAAATTTCTAAATGGATAAAAGAATTCATTTCAAAATATCACCTGAGAAAAGTCCTTTCTTTGATTTATGTCCTAGGAATTTCTGTACTTTGAAGCTCTAACCAGTGGCCTGGTATTGTGGAACTTTTTCTGACATTCACTTATTACAGAGTTCCTTGAACTTGTCTCTACACACCTAGCATAATTTCTAACTATTTATCCATTACCTTCTCTCTTACTCCCATTCCCATTCACCATGTCAAAAAAAAAAAATAGTGAGTCAAGTAATGAAATAGAAAATGCCATCAAAAGCCTATCAACCAAGAAAAGCACAGGACCAGATGGATTCTCAGCCAAGTTCTACAAGACTTTCAAAGAAGAATTAATACCAATACTCCTCAAAGTATTTCATGAAATAGAAAAGGGAGGAAACCTTCCAAACTCATTCTATGAGGCTAATATCACTCTGATACCAAAACAAGTTAAAGACACATCAAGGAAAGACAACTTCAGACCAATATCACTGATGAACATATATGCAAAAATTCTAAATAAAATGCTGGCAAATCCCCTACAAAAACATATTAAAAAGATAGTGTACCACAATCAAGTGGGATTCATCCCAGGGATGCAGGATTGGGTCAACATAGAGAAATCAATAAATGTAATTCATCATATTAATAGACTTAAAAACAAGAATCATATGATCATCTCAATAGATGCAGAAAAAGCATTTGACAAAAAACAGCACACCTTCATGTTCAAAACACTAGAAAAACTAGGGATAATAGAAACATACCTCAACATTCTAAAAGATATATATGCTAAATCCAAGGCCAGCATCATTCTAAATGGAGAAAAATTGAAAGAATTCCCTCTAAAACTGAAATAACACAAGGATGTCCTCTTTCACCACTTGTATTCAACATCATCCTTGAAACTCTAGCCAGAGAAATTAGACAAAAGAAAGAATTAATGTGATACAAAAAGGTAAAGAAGAACTCAAACTATCACAATTTGCTGATGACATGATTCTATATCTAGAAGATCCAAAAAATTCCACCAGAAAACTTCTAGAACTAATAAATGAATTTAGCAAAGTTGCAGGATATAAAATCAACAGCCATAAATCAAATGCATTCCCATACATCAGCAATGAATCCACTGAAAGAGAAAGTAGAAAAAAACTACTCTATTCACAATAGTCTCAAAAAAAAAAAAAACCACCTGGGAATCAATCTAACAAAAGAGGTGAAAGACTTCTACAATGAAAACTACAGAACACTAAAGAAAATTGAAGAAAATCTCAGAAGATGGAAAGATCTCCCATGCTCCTGGATAGGCAGAATTAATATTGTCAAGATGGCCATACTACCAAAAGCGCTATACAGATTTAATGCAATTCCTATTAAAATATCAATGACATTCTTCACAGAAATAGAAAAAGCAATCATTAAATTTATTTAGAAAAATAAGAGAATCAGAATAGCTAAAGCAATCCTTAGCAAGAAAAATGAATCAGGAAGCATCATAATACCAAAACTGAAACTATACTACAGAGATATAGTAACAAAAATGGCATGGTATTGACACCCAAATAGACTGGTAGATCAATGGTACAGAATAGAGGACACAGAGACAAGCCCACATAAATATGGTTATATACTAGACAAAGATGTCAAAAACATTCACTGGAAAAAAGATAGCATATTCAACAAATGGTGCTGGCAAAACTGGAAATCCATATGCAGCAAAATAAAATTAAACCTCTGTCTCTCACCCTGCACGAAATCAACTCAAAGTGGATCAAAGACTTAGGCACTGGATAAGAGACTCTGTACCTATTAGAAGGAAAAATAGGCCCAAATTTTCACCAGGTTGGTCTAGGATCTGACTTCCTTAACAAGATTCCTTAAAGCGCAAGAAGTAAAATCAAAAATCAATAAATGAGATGGATTCAAATTAAAAAGCTTCTTCTCAGCAAAGGAAACAATAACACAAGGAGAGAGCCTAAAGAAAGGGAGAAAATCTTTACCACATGCACCTCCAATAAAGCATTAATCTCTAGGATACATAAAGAACTCAAAAACTTAACACCAAAGAAATAACCCAATGAATAAATGGGCTAAGAAACTGAACAGACACTTCACAGAAGAAATACAATAGATCAAAAAATACATGAAAAAGTGTTCAACATCTCTAGCAATTAGAGAAATGCAAAACTACTCTAAGGTTTTATCTCCCTCCTGTCAGAAGGGCAATAATCAAGAACACAGGCAACAATAAATGTTGGTGAGGATGTGGGGGAAAGGTACATTCATATATTGATGGTGGGACTGCAAATTGTTACAACCACTATGGAAAGCAGTATGGAGATTCCTCAGAAAACTGGGAATGGAACCACCATTTAACCTAGCTATCCCACTCCTCGGTTTATATCCAAAGGACTTAAAATCAGCACACTACAGTGATGCATTAATACCCAAAGGACATAAAAACAGCATACTACAGGGATACAGCCATATCAATGTTTATAGCAGCTCAATTCACAATAGCTAAACTGTGGAACCAATCAAGGTATCCTTCAATAGATGAATGGATAAAGAAAATGTGGTATATATACTCAATGGAATATTACTCAGCTTTAAAGAAGAGTGAAATTATGGCATTTTCCAGTAAATGGATGGAGTTGGAGAATATGATGCTAAACGAAATAAGCCAATCCCCAAAAACCAAAGGCCGGATGTTTTCTCTAATATGCGGATACTAATTCACAATAAGGCAGGGGGCACTAGAGAAGAATAGTTTTACCTTAGATTAGGTAGAGGGAAGTGAAGTTAGGGAAGAGGAGGGGATGTATAGATAGGAAAGGTAGTAGAAAAAAACAGACATTATTACTTTATGTATATATGTGACTGCATGACCAATATGATACTGCAACTATACTTAGAAAAATGATAAATAATATCCCATCCATGTATGATATATCAAAGTGCATAAATGCATTCTACTGTCATGTATAACTAATTGAAACAAATTTAAAAATTAATAAAAATATTGGGGGAAATCCAAATTTTTGCCTGAACTTTAATAATATCAAACTGATGAAATATTTTCTTGTTTTAGTCTTTTTATTTTCATGCTAACTTATACACTTTAAGACTTTTAAATTTTTTTTGATAACCTGGTAAGTATTTGTCATCAGTAATAAGATTTGGGATAGAAGGAGATCGGGATACTCCACCCCAAAGTATGCCACTTTGGCATAAGAATTATTTTAAGAGAAAAGCAACTGAGAATCAACAAATGCCAGACAAGTCCTCTATCCTCCCCTCCAGCATCTACAAAAAACAGGGCAGGAAGTAGCCTTTATGAAGGTTGCTTCCCCTAGTACAATAAAGGATAAAAAGACTTCATCAAAGACAGGGAATGGACACCAAGATGAGTTTGCACAGATAAAAATTTACTAAAATAGCCCTTATCTTCTATTAGTTCTCCCATATTTTCTAGTCATTTTCCTATAATTTATTACCCCTTGAGTTCCAACCCCCTTCCTTTTTGTGAAAAGGCTATATAAACGCCCATGTCTGGTCACATGCACAGGAGTTCACAGAAAACAAGTAAAGCTCAAAGAAGTGACTAGACTTGGGAGTTTATGTACCTGTGTCCTTTTTTTTCTATTAATCTGTCTTTTTTTGAATTTTCATAATGTATTTTATTTTTAATAATTTGTTTTGTCAAATATACCCCCAATACAACTATTTTACCAAGTAATCAATTAAAAAAGTTGAGATAGTGTAAAACAGAATGTAAGCTAAGTCTTCAAAATCCAGTTTGTATTTTAAAGCACCTCTTGTAAGTGCTTATGGCCACCTATGGCTACTGTATGGGATAGAGTAACTTCACTGATGCTCAGTCTGCAGGAAGATTACCCTCAAGTCGTGTTGTTCTTACACTGCTGATTAATAGAGGGGCTGTACTTATACCATTAGGAATTTTTTTTTTTTAATAATGAGAAAGGGTCCAGGTTCTTTGACGTATGAAATCACTATGGAAGCTGGGCTGGTGGTGGTGTTCACTGCCTATGATCTGTATCCAAGCCTGGCTCATGAATACTGGGACAATTTCAGTGATTGAAATATTAAAATTTTGAGAGTGACCACTTAGCAAATGAATTGTTCTACTCTTATCTCTGAGTCCTTGGATGTTCAGTTGCCACTAGAGCAAGTAGCAGCTTATCTTTTTTCTTTTTTTTTTCATTATGTATTCTGCAATTGTATTGTTTATGTGTAAATTTATTTATCTTGTGGGGATCCAGTGGGGTTTCCTATTCCAATGATTGATATTATCCCTCAACTTCAAAAGTTTCTTAGCCATAAACTCTTCAAATAAAAACTTCTCTAGGGTTCTCTACTTCTAGAACCCAGACTAGATAAATGATCATCCTCAGGCACAGCCCTTCATATCTCTTAACCTCTCAATATATTTTACAGTTTGATCCTCTTGGTGCCATATATATATTAGCTCTTTTGATTTCTAGTTAATAAACTCTCTCTTCTGTTACGTCTAATCTGTTAATTTCTTATAAATTGAACTTCTAATTTCAATGGCTATAATTTTTATTCCTCATTGGTACTTTTCCAAATCAACAGGGCCCTTTTGTTCACACTGAGGCATAATTTATACACAGCACATTCTGGGCAAGTGCTCTATAACTGAGCAATATCCCAGTCTTTTATTTTATTTTATTTTTTGAGATAGGGTCTTGCTAAGTTCAGGATAGCCTTAATCTTCTGGCTCTCCTATCTCATCTTCCCGAGTAGATGAGATTACAAGTGCACATCATCACATCTGGATAAAATGTATATATCTTAAGTGTATTTCCTGGTGAATTTTCACTTATGTGTAACATGCATGTGAACAGCACCTAGATTAAAATATAGAACATTTCCAGAAGTTTAAAAAGTGTCACTGGGTCACTTTCCAGTCAATAAATCAGTAATCCATCAGAAATAACTATTCTTCTCACTTATATCATACAGATTAATTTTGCCTGTTCTACAGTACCATATGAATGGAAATTTTGCAGCATGTACTTTTTTTATGTCTCTTTTTTGCTTGTTTGTTTGTTTGTTTGAACCAACCCAGATGCCCTTCAATAGATGAATGGATTAAAAAAATGTGGCATCTATACACAATGGAGTACTATGCAGCAATAAAAAATGACAAAATCATAGAATTTGCAGGGAAATGGATGGCACTAGAGCAGATTATGCTTAGTGAAGCTAGCCAATCCCTAAAAAACAAATACCAAATGTCTTCTTTGATATAATGAGAGCAACTATGAACAGAGCAGGGAGGAAGAGCAGGAAGAAAAGATTAACATTAAACAGAGACATGAGATGGGAGGGAAAGAGAGAGATGAGGAAAATTGCATGGAAATGAAGGGAGACCCTCATTGTTATACAAAATTACATACAAGAGGTTGTGAGGGGAATGGGAAAATAAACAAGGACAGAAATGAATTACAGTAGATGGGGTAGAGAGAGAAGATGGGAGGGGAGGGGAGGGGGGATAGTAGGGGATAGGAAAGGTAGCAGAATACAACAATTACTAATAGGGCATTATGTAAAATTGTGGATGTGTAACCGACGTGATTCTGCAATCTGCATTTGGGGTAAAATTGGGGGTTCATAACTCACTTCAATCTAATGTATGAAATATGATATGTCAAGAGCTTTGTAATGTTGTGAATAACCAATAAAAAAAAGAAAAAGAAAAGAAAAACAATCTGTCTTTTGTTAGTTTTGAAAGTTTAATTTTATGCCCCCACTCCCTGCTTCTTGAACCTAAGAAGATACAGGAAAATATTTTTCTTCCCAGTAGTATTAATCCAATTAGTACTTATTAATGCAAAGATTCAATATTTATATTTCACTATGTTAAATCTTTATTTTGAGTGACTTTTGTAAATACAGTCTCCAGAACATTCTTTTCTTATTTATCTCAAATGCTTCATAAGTTTCCCAAGAAAAAATACCCAATGTCCATAATCTCAGCAGAATCAGTTCAACTATTCCACTATCTTTAATGATCATTTACTTCTCTGATATAGTCAGTGCACTAAAAATCAGGGTGAAAATATCTCACAACATCCACAAAAACCTAGTACCTTTGACCTGTGGCACTTCACTGGTTTGGTGTGAAGTGATTGAGTTGAGATAAGACATTACATAAGAACAAATTTTCTTTAAGGACTTTCCATATACTTTATTTGCTCCTCTCTGGTTTCTTAATAATTCCTTTTAGTCATCACATAGGGATTCTGGGCCCTCATATTGCACTCTATGTGCTCCAATAAACACACCTCATTGCCAGGAGTATAGAATTTCACTTAGATTTTTGCCCTCTCCTGTTATGCCAACTATCAAAATTTTCACTACCCTCTAATCAAATTATGTCACCTCTCCAAATACCTGCTAGAATTATAAGTAAATTGATCCAATTGAAATTAATCATATAAAGGTGGGAACAAATAAATAATCTGATGACCTTCCTCCATTCCTCACTTCCCCAAGAGTATTTGCATTTGGTAATTCAGATATATCTCAAACTGGTATGACTCCATATTATGTCACAAAATGAAGAAATTTTAGCATGTTTGAGTCAAAAGCAATAAAATATAGGAAGGGAGTATAGAATATTTTCTTTAAAAGTGTGTTGGAGAGGCTGAGGTGTAACTCAGTAGTAGAGTGTTTGCTTGACACAGCTTCTCCCTAGGGATTCAGGCTTCACTTCTCTAACACACTTTAGTTGTTTGTATTTTTTTAGATACAGATGGACATGATTTATTTATTTATTTATTTATGTGTTTATTTATTTATTTAATGTGGTGCTGAGGATCAAACCCAGTATCTCACAAGGGCTAAGCAAAGATTTTCTTTCTTGCTTATTTGAGTATTGGTTCCTGGATATGGAGCCAATTAAACCTTCTTTGCTTTCTCAAAGAAAATAACCAATAGAGAGGGAAGAGTAGCCACCCAAAAGAGATATTTAAAATTGTTGAATCAAGATAAGTCAAGGAACGATAGAGGGATTGGGTGATAGAAAGAACATCAGATCAAGAGCACAGATCAGCCTTGGAAAAAGAATGAGGTAGAAATGGGTAGAAAGATATTAATTCTACCAATCCATGAGCAAGGTAAATCCTTCTATCATTTAGATTGTATAGAGAGAAATGATGGGAGGGGAGGGGAGGGGAGGAGTAGGGAGGATAGGAAGGGCAGCAGAATAGAATAGACATATGATTGCTGTATGTATATAGGTGACTCTATTACCAGTGTGATTCTGCAATCTGTACCATTAGAAAAATGAGAAATTATACCCCAATTAATCAAATGTATGAATTGCCAAGATCATTGTAATGTCATGTGTAGATAATTTTAAAAAATTAAAAAAATAAAATTAAATAAAAAAGAAATGGGTAGAAAGAAAGAACCATTGAAGTCTTTGGTCTTCTAGGGTGCAGGAGTTAAAATAATTTGCATATATTGAAAGATAAGGATGGGAAAAGAGACAGGCTCTGGGCTGTGGGCCTTGTGGCACCAATATGGCTTTAGTTTGGACATGTGGCAGGCAGATTTTTTGGAACTAGGGTGCCAAACTGGGGTCCCTGGTATGTAGGTGGCCTTCGTATGGGACTGGCTAAGGAGCAAGGTGGAAGTCCATCAAGAAACTGTCTAGCTCCTCAGAAAACTAGGAATGGAACCATCATTTGACCCAGTTATCCCACTCCTCTGTTTATACTGAAAGGACTTACAATCAGCATACTGTAATGATGGGGCCACATCAATGTTTATAGCAGCACAATTCACAATAGCCAAGCTAGGGAACCAACCTAGGTGCCTTTCAACAGATGAATGGATAAAGAAAATGTGATCTATATACACAATGGACTATTATTCAGCCATAAAGAAGAATGAAATTATGGTATTTGCAGGTAAATGGATGGAACTGAAGACTATCATGCTAAGTGAAATAAGCCAGTCCTCCCAAACCAAAGCCTGAATGTTCTCTCTGATATGTGGATGCTAATACACAATGGGGAAGAGATAGAAGTTCATTGGATTAGACAAAGGGGAATGAAGGGAAGGAAGAGATGATAGGAATGTGAAAGACAGTAGAATGAATCAGACATAACTTTCCTATGTTTATGTATAAATACACGAGCAGTGAAACCCCACATCATGTAAAACCACAAGAATGGGATCCTAATTAGAGTAAGTTGTACTCCATGTCTGTATAATATGTTAAAATACACTCTGCTGTCATGTATATCTAAAAAGAACAGAAAAATTATTAAAAAATTCAAAAAAGAGACTGAACCATTGATAAATACAACAAATAAATAAATCTAACTAAAAATAAAAATTTAAAAACAGAAACTATTTAGCAGCTCCTAAAGGAAAATACCAGCTGATCTGCTATATTATGGAGTATCTGAACAAGGGCCTAGCGAATGAGTGCATCCAGTACCAGTTTGTGTTACATAGAAATCTCATTTATTTATTTACCTTTGCAGGTGCCAGCCCAACCAGTTTTTCAAAAGCAATAGAATAATCTTTTGCTGGTGAGGAGTAATCAAATGTAATCCATCTCCTATGAAATGGAGACAGGATCTTTACCAACTTGACTGCTTAGAACATGAATGAAACCTCTGTGGTTCTTTTTAAAATGTGAAAATGTGAAGCAAGCTACTAACTTAATTTTATTCTTGATGTAAATATTTATTTTAATAATTAATCAAATCTCCCCAAAAGTCAACACCAGGTATCCTCTTTCCTGAAATGGAAATGTGTTTGGATAACAAAGACATAATGAACATCTTCAAGACTACTGTTGAATTTCAACCTGAAGAGGAAACAGAGGTGTTGGAACATTGGCAAGAGAATTAGTGAGACTTCTGACTGAGCCTTTGCCAAATGAATACATTATTTTTGTGCTCTCTTCCAGTTTATAAATGTAGTCCCTGTGACTGCTTTTCTTGGGTTACTTTGAACAAAAGCTTGCTTTTCTATAAAAGAACAATATGAAGGCATAGAAGTTTTCCATGTAATAAGGGTTCCAGCTGATTCCCTCAAAAACTGTAAAGACTTAGTAACTGTAAGGTATGTAACAACAATATTATTATCATTGCCAACAAAATTAATAGTGATTATTAGTATCAATAGCATGTGATAATAAAAGATGTGTAATTTTCTTTAATTATCAAAAAAGACACAGGGGCAATCCGAAAAAAGTGACAACTTTTGAAAGAGTGAACTTGGAGAGTGGAAAAAGTCAGTAGGGATAATTGTTGACCAGTATTGACAGCTGAATCAAGGTGAAGAAAATACATATTTTGTGGTGTCTAATCACTGCATAATACAATCACAAGCAATTCACCAAGAATGGACTGCTTGAGAAGAGAAGCAAAATTACTGCATGATTCAACTGATCTAAGTATGGAAATCTGTATGGAGATGAGGTGAATGATAAGAAGACACATAGGTACAGTGCTCAGGGTAATGTCGACACTTGGTACAGAAGAATGTGAAGTTGAAAGTGACTGATCTTCTGGTAGAATGTAGAGCATCAAGGATTGGTGTTCTTATCAAGGTTAAGGATCTAGAGAAAGGTAGAAAACTTGAAAAAATCATAGTTTAAAATTTGAGTTTTACAACCACAAGAATGTGAAGGTATACTGCATGTATGTATAATATATCAAAATATACTGTCATATATATCTAAAAAACAAATTAAAAATTTTTAAAACAAAAAAGCAGAAAAAAATGAGAGCAGTTAAAATGTAGAGACATAGAATCAGTCAAATACTGGTTCATATCTTTAGCTTCTTCATCTGCATGTCTGTGCTACTGTAAAATGAATTTATTTGACTTCTCTAACCTCTTTTCTTATCTTTAAAGAGTGTGTAACAGTATTGTTTACTCCAAATAATAAATTGTAATGAGATGCATCAAATGCTTAGCACAGACATACAGTCTTATTATGAAATTATTGGAAATGTTGAATTGTTAAATTATTATTTTAA
Organism: Spermophilus citellus; assembly: GCF_964194105.1. Taxonomy (NCBI): domain Eukaryota; kingdom Metazoa; phylum Chordata; class Mammalia; order Rodentia; family Sciuridae; genus Spermophilus; species Spermophilus citellus. The sequence continues at coordinate 111,021,052 of NC_138190.1, read as the reverse complement.
GTTTTATAACAATAGGCAAATACTGAGATGTAAGCTTTAAATTGAAATGCTGGACAATACCAGTATTGAATATAGATCCACAGAAATTAAATCAGTCTGTTGAACAGACACCTGCAATGGAATATTCATTGCAGCACAATTCATAATGGCCAGGATATGGAATCAACCTAAATGTTCATCAGTGGACAAATAGATAAAGAAAATGTGGTACATATACATAATGGGATACTATTCAGCCATTAAAAGTGACATGAAATCATGGCATCTGCAATAACCTGGATGGCCCTGGAGGATATTATATTAATTGAAATAAATCAAGCACAGAATGATAAACACCACAAGATGTCACTCATAGGTGGAACCTAAACAATTTGATCTCATGGAAATTGAGAATAGAATATTGGATACCAAAGACAGGAGGCAGAGGATGTGAGACGGGGGGAAGTTCGTGAAAAGGTACAATGTTACAGTTGCCCAGGAGGCATTAATTCTGGTATTCTATGGCATAGTAGGAACTTTGCTAATAATAATGCATTTATATCTCAAAATATTTTTAAGAATTTAAATGTATTTATTATTATGAAATGATAAAAGTTTAAGGTAATTGGATATGCTAATTACCCTGATTTGATCATTACATAATGTAGACATAAATCAATATGTCATATTCAACCTCATAAAAATGTACAAGCAATATGTATAAATCAAAAATTTTAATTAATTTTTTTAAAAATGGGTTTCTGGAGTGAGGTATTGAGTGAGTCACCCATATGGTTACTTACATAGTCTCACTTAGCCCCAAATCATAAAACACCTCTAGAATCAACTAGTGACTCAAAAACAAATCAATGAGTATTATTTTAATATAACTATAATTTTAGGATATTATATTGCATTAAAATATGGGAAATACTTAAATGAAAGAGAAGGAAATTAGCTGTCATAAATTTTATTGTTTCCTTTGAGTTAAGCATAAAATCTTTTCAATTCTTCCTCAAAAGGATTTATGGTGCGTGTAAACATCATCACATGACAATTCTATTAATACAGACTTATAGTTAAAATAATCTTAAATTTAGCTACTTAGATGGACTCACATATATTCATTGTAGAACCAGTGTCCAGGCACTTAGAAGTGACATATTTGCAATTAGTAGAAAAGTTGGTCTTTATCAGAGTAATAACTAACAGCTTTCAGAAGACAAGGATAGATCTGGAAAGGAAAAGGCAGTTCTTAGTGATACAAATTCAGTTATTCCTACTACTTTCCTTGATTTAATAAATAGTATGCGTTATGTGTGGAGAGCTAATGTAGGTACTCAAATAAAGGAACATCTGCTCTGTTTTATGCCTAAAGGGGGTAGTCATGACAACAAGGATGTGGAATCACTATGAAAACCCAAAAGATGCACTTAAAACATGCATTTGCTCTTTGTCCACATCTACACACACAGAATGACAAATCATCAACTGACAAGTTCAAATTCTGTCAAGCCAGTTATTTGTCATCATATAGTCCATCAGACAGTCTGAAAGAAGGCATTTCATTTTTCTCAATTCACAGCTTTCATTTACAGCTGAATGCTCTGGTATTAGGTATGATTACTATACTAAGTAAATTTACATAAGGAACTCATGAGATGATTTTATTGGATCTTTTTAATAAAATATAAATGACAATCTTATTTAATATTTTTAGCCATAGACCACACATTCATACCAAGCATTTGCCTTCTAATTACTGAATGCACTTACCATTGTACAGATTGGTTAGAAAGGAGGAAAATAATAACAAAAAAGATTCTAGCAAGGCGTGGTAGTGCATGCCTATAATCCTAGCAACTCAGAAGGCTGAGACAGGAGGATAGCAAGTTTGAGGCAGCCTCAGCAATTTAGTGAGACCCTATATCAAAATAAAAAATTAAAAAGGCTGGAGATGTAGCTCAGTGGTTAAGCACCCCTGGGTTCAATCCCTGGTTCAAAAAAAAATACTCCTTACTTTCTAATCTCTTTAGCTCTTAATATGTTAACTCCATAAACCCCCCCCCCCTCATTTTTCAGAATGAATCCTATTTATCTTTCAAGTTCCAGGGTCGGTGTGATCATCTCAATATTCTCTCCACCAGTGGGTATGCATTCTTCTTTCTCTGTAGTTCCTATGTGATTTGATGGTCTTTTGGCACTTATATTTTCTACTTAAAGTATTATAACATTTTAGAGAGATGCTTTATTTTCTCTACCAGATCTTAAACATGTTCGATAAAAAGAACATGTTAATCATGTTTTATCCCACAGTGCTTGGCTCAGTGCTTCATACATAGCAGATGTTTTAGTTTAACCATGGAAATTATTCACTGAAAAGAAAATAAAACATATTTAATCTGCAAGAATAAGAGAGCCATCACACAAATTTTGTGCAGTCAATGATGAAAAAGTATAAAGTTAAATTTCAGTTATATAGGACCTTGTGTCACGGTTACAACTGTAGTTAGTCATCTCCAATCTGCCCATAATACTACTAAATGAGATGATTTATCTGTAGTCAAGGTAACACAAAAAGGTAATTAGCTTTACATATTATCAACCCAATATTTTCTCACTGATAATTCCCCATCACTCTATAAAATATAACCTCTACACAAATTGAAATAAAATAACAATGCATTGGTATCCTGTATTTACATGCTCCGGGTTTTATATATAATTTTTCATTAGTTTAAAATATATTTACCTCAAAACCATGTTAAAGTATTAACCCACCATATTTCAAATGCTTCCCTTTGGTGTACATCCTGATTCCATCAAAAAAGAATCGTCTCTACCTCTTTTAATTCTCATAGCACCTTATCTGCATCCTTTATTTCTGAATATTTGTTTTTTACCTTGTGAAATTATTTTGAAGGCTGGGTGTGTGTGGTGGCACATGCCTGTAATTCCAGTTACATGGGAGATTGAGGTGGAAGGATCCCAAATTCAAGTCCAGTCTGGACAAATTAACCAGACCCCATTTCAAAATTAAAAATTTCAAACAACAACAACAAAAAGCTGGGGATGCAACTCAATCTTAGAGTACTTGCTTAGAATGTACAAGCCCTGGGTTTAATCCCCAGTAACACATAAAAGCATTTCTATGCATACATTATCAGGCCTACTAAATGACTCATGTGGACTACTATGACATAGCTATATATGATTTATTTTGTATGTCCCAGGTGCCTAGTACAGTATATTATACATACAAACAACTTATAACATGTAGAAATAGGTAGGATCTTTAAGTTAACAAAATCATGAAGACTTCCCTTCATAAAGTATTAATTCATTTGTAGATTAATATATTGATAGGATCATGAATTATCTTAAGAATGGGTCTATTATAAAATCAGATTTGGCTCTGTCTTTTGTCTGTACCTTTCTCACCATGTGATGCCTTGCATTGTCTCAAGGCTCTGTTCAGAGTCCCTTTCAACAAGGTCTTCACCAGATATGGCTCCTTGACCTGTACCTTCTAGCCTCCTGAATCATTAGCTGAATAAAACTTTATAAATTACTTAATCTGTGAAATTCGGTCATATCAACAGAAAATAGGCTAAAACAACTACTTTTTCAGACCTACTCTCTTTCTCCTTTCCTCTGGAATTCTAATGACACAAACATTATATCTTAATTTATAGTTCCACAGTTTTCTATGGATCTGTTTAATTCATTCTCATTCTCTCTCTCCCTCCCTCCCTCCTCCCTATCTTCCCTCCCTCCCTCCCTTCCTTCCTTCCTTCCTTCCTTCCTTCCTTCCTTCCTTCCTTCCTTCCTTCCTTCCTTCCTTCCTTCCTTCCTTCTTTCTTTCTTTCTTTCTTTCTTTCTTTCTTTCTTTCATATTTCTGATTGAACCCAAATGTGCTTTGTCACTCAGTTACATCCCTAGTCCTTCTAATTTTATTTTGAGACACGGTCTCACTAAGTTGCAAATGCTGGCCTTAAAATTGTGATGTTCCTGCCTCAGCCTCCAGAATTATTGAGATTTCAGTCATGTGCCACCATACCTGGCTATACGTGGGATAATTTCTATTACCTTATCTTATTGTTTATTGATTCTATCTTCTGCTCCTTCTGTTCTGCTATTGGTACCAATCAACTGAGCTTTTTTAAACACAGTTATTATTACTTTCATTAGGGCTCCTCTCTCTATATTACATTCGCTTGCCAATAATTTTTGTTACTTTCCTTAGGTTTTGTATTATCTCATTTGTTTCAAACATGCTTCTAATTGTTCAATGATATACAAATGCCTTTAACTTTGATGAAGTGAATATATAATATTTTTCTTTAGTTATCTGTACTTTTTGTGTTGTAGCTAAGAAAACATTACCTAATTCAAGGTAAAAAATATGCTTTCTTCTAAGAGTTTGACATTTGCATCTATATATTTAGATCTGTGATCCATTTTGAGCTAATTTATATACACAGTGTGAGGTGAGAACTTCATTCTTTTTCTTATAGATACCAAGTTTTCTCGACCTCATTTGTAGGTAAGGTTATTCTTGCCCCCATTGAAAGGTCTTAACACTCTTGTCAAAAACCAACTGATCATAGATATGTGAGTTTACTAGTTTACTTTTGGATTCTCGGTTCTATTCCATTGATATATATGTTTATTCTTAGTGCAATACCACACCATTTGGATAACTGTGACTGGGTCCTCTAATTTTGTTCTTTTTCAAGATCGTTTTGGTTATTCAAATGCTCAAGCATTTCCACATGAATTTGATTGTCAGCTTAACCATTTCTTAAAATACATATCATTTTATAGATATTTCATTTAATTTGTATCAATTTTTGGATTTCTCTTTGTTTATTTAGGTGTTCTTTATTTCTTCTCAGTAATATTTTATAGTTTGCTGTGTACATGCCTCACACCACCCTGACAATTTTATTTATATTTTTGATTTTATTATAAACCAAATCATTTCCTTAATTTTATTTTTGGATTATGCATTACTAATTTGTAAAAATAGAACTGATTTTTGTATGTTGATCTTCGATTTTGCAACTTTGCTGAACTCATTTGTTAATGCTAATAAGCTGATTTTTTGTGTGTGAATTCTTAAGAATTTTCTGTATATAAGATTATCTCCATTGGGGCTAGGATGGTAGTTCCATGGTAGAGTGCTTGCCTAGTATGTGTGAGACACTGGGTTCCATTCTCAGCACCACATATAAATAAATAAAATAAAGGACCATTGACAACTAAAAATTATTTTTAAAAGAAAAGATTATCTCCAGTGTGAATGTAAATAGTTTTACTTTCTCCTGTCTAATTTGGATGACTTTTACTTATTTTTTAACCAGATAATATTTTTAAATATACTGAAAATGATGAACTTCTTTTAAATTATTTAGAGGATAACTATATTTTACAGTAATGGAAAAGGAATGCTTTTCTGATAATTTTGTTGAAATCCTTTTTCTTCTCTGACAATTTTACACCTATATGCTACACCTTAAATTAATACCTATGTAGCTGATTCTGTTTATTTATTTTCATTTTTTATTTCTTTGAAGTGAGAGTTTTGCTATGTTACTCAGCCTGGTCTTGAAGTCCTGGGCTCATGCCACCCTCTCAATTCAACCTCAGGAGTAGCTGAGACTACAGGCCACTGAGAGTAGCCAGTAAGTCTATTTGAAAACAGCTTATCTTCAATATTTCTTCTAAGTTATAGGTAGTAACGTGTTTTAGATCACCTAAAAATGAAGATTACATTTGCCATTTTGATTTAAAGAATAACATCACAGAGGAACTTTTGAAAGTTACTGCTCTGAGTGCTGTTCTTGAGGTTGAACATTGTTCTCTGGTCTTTCATTATTTTGACTGAATGAGAAATCGTAGTTGCACATTTAACATTGGGAAATAAACTTTTTCAGCCCCTCCAGAATCAGTTTAACACCAAAATGAATAAATTTTCCCTTTTGTGAGCCAAGATTGATAAGTGGGTTCAGATTTTTTTCCAACATTTTTTCTCTAAAGTAATAATTTTCAGCATGAGAGTTCAGAAAGGTCTTTCTTGCTGGAAATAAACTGACACATATGCCGCAGTCTGGCTGGGCACAATTCAGGAGCCACTTGTCAAAAGAAAGGAACTTAATTTTTAGAACCACACACCGCACCACACAGCTCCTCAGGAAAAACCCTCAGAGCCCAACTGCCACCACCGGCTTCTCACAAGCCTCTCAACCCCCCACTCTCTTGCTCTTGAAGCCAATTGGCTGGGTTGCATGGGCAGAGCCAAAAAAGTCCCCCAATGAGCAGCCCCTTAGTCTGAAAGGGTGGGGAAACACCCCAATGAGCATCACCGCAGAGGAGCCAATCAGCTAGAAGTTGCTGGGGCCACTGTGAGCCAATCATCAGCTGGCAGCTGGAAGTTTGCTGGCAGCTGGAAATTTGTTGGGGCCCCTTCGGCTGTGGCTCTCAACACACATATTTTTTTTTTAAATTTATTACATGTAATAAGTTTATTTTATTTGATGTGGAATTAACAGAGCAACGAGGCTTCAAGTGATGAAATTGTAGAATTTGCATATGAAAACTTTCTTTGAAACACAACAAAACATCTTTTGAAGTTATCCATTGTAGCATCACAAAATTCTCAATTCTAAAAAAAATTCAGTAGTTGAAAAGTTTCAAAATAGCAATGTTGTTCCAAATTCATAATTAACGGAAGAAAATAATCATTTTCTAGGCCAGACAGGAAGTTTCAGCTACACTGTGATATTGAATAAGTCTATTGTATAAAAAAGCACCTACATTGTGCCTTAACAGAGTTCATAGTTTCCTAATATAAAATTTTTGGAAGTGTACTTAATGTGTCTTATAATCCTCAATTAAGGTTTAATTTACATAAATTCAGTAATGATTATAATGTGCTTACATTCATTCCCTTAGAGCTATAATATATTCACTACTATGCTATTGATGTTAATAACATGTTGGTCACAATAAAGGAGAAATCTAAGCCTATATAAATCAATATATGTGACTATAGCAGCGACTGGCCTGAGGTTGGTGATTTGTCATTCACTGATGTTCAAAATAGTAAATTTAAAATTTCAATTGCTTAGAAAGGTGATTTTGTCTCACTTACATGTGGAAGCCAAAAAGTTGATGTCATAGAAATAGAGACTAGTGATTACCAGAACCTCAGATTGGTGTGGGGGAGGGGCTGGAGAAAGGATGGTTAAGGGGTACAAGGATAGAGTTGGGAAGGATGAATAACTTCTATTTTTCTATACCATAGCAGGATAAATAAGGCTGAAAACAATTAATTGAATATTTCAAAATAGTAGAGTAGAATTTTAAATACTCTTAGCACAAAAAAATTATAGATGTTGGAAATGATAGATATGACAATTACCCTGATCCAATCTCTACACATTGAACACTTGTATTGAAATGTCACACTATATTCCATAAATAAATATAATTATTATGTATCAATTAAAAAATAAATATATATATATTAAAAAAGAAAAAACAATTTAAGCAAGAAAAACCTCAATTGCTTAGAAAGGAGACTTTTTAAAGGATATATTGGTGAACACATGACCTCCTGCTTGCTCTCTCAAGTATTATGCATAATTTAACCTCCAGTATTGAACAGAATTAGTGCCATAATGCAAATATATTTATATACCATTGATACTTTGAATAAGCCAAAGATATAATTACAAGGAAAAAGCATTACAAATACAGGTTTAACTTATATTTTTTATATATATCACAATTTAAAACATAAAAAGCATACACTAAGGTTATTTTCGGTGACTATTTGCAGCATAGAAAATATTTCATGATAATATTCCTTATAGATATATCAAAAGTAGAAGTTTGATTTACAAATAAGCAAGCAGATTTGGATTAATCAGTTCTAATAAAGAAGAGCTTAGATTGAAAAAGTTTAAGAGACTTGATTGAATAGAACTCAGAAAAACTTGGAAAATATATTCGTGGAATAAAGCAATCCAAAATCCAATTATTAGATTTAAAATAATCTCCTAGAACATACAATCTCATTAAGAGGAAAAAACATTTTTTTGACAATGGGTATATTAAAAACTCAATATGATGGCCTACAGACTAATTTCACAGTATTTAATGAGTTGGAGCTAAGAAAGTTGAATGCCAACTTAAGAAATAAGTTTTTCTTCTCTATTGAGGAATACCCTTTCTCCAGTGAGTTCAGAGGACTTCATCTAAATTTTAAGATATAAGAACCAGAGAACTTGAATTAATGCCCAGGAACAGGGGTCACCTCTAGTACTTGAATTTATGAGGACTATGTTTATAGTTCTATGGAGAAACATTTTATCAGGAAAAAAAATATTTGGGAAAGGGAAGAAGATTCTGTTTTCATGAAAATACTATATTTATAAATCACTGTTTCTGTTAGGAAATATAAAACCTATACAATTTAAACAGAAGTCTTAATACTTTTTTATATGTGAATTGCACAGGTCAGTTTAAAAGTTCTGATTACAAACTTTGGTAACTCTAATAATGAACAGAGACCTTAACTTAAGTCAATGTATATTTTTGACTAATATTTGCTATATTTTTTTGCTTTCATCCTTATTTAATCCTTTAATCAACTCCCTTTGAAGTATTATGCTTGGCATTTAAAGTTTTTTATAATGATACCACCATACCTATCCAACCTTAATTTTTTCTCCTCCTTGCATTGCCAATTTTCCTTGGGCATTCCACTAACATGCAGCATAAGTCCTGCCTCCATCCTTCTCATCTTTCAGATTCTAGTTCAAGACCCACCTCCTCTATGAAACTTTCCTTAATTATTCTAGTCCTCATTAATTTAATTTTTAATTTTATAACATGTTACATATATAATTCATCTTTAGTTTGATATGAATTTATATTGGGTTAACAATTTTATGTGAACTCAATTGTCATTTATTGGATATGCTTCTGAACTATCTGGTACTATGCTAAGCATTCAAAGATAAAAGTGCATGAAATATGGCATCTTTCCTCAAGAAATCTACCAACTATACACACACAAAATATGAGAAGTAATATTAAAGGGCTATATGCAAAGTTCTATGGCAGCATAGAGAAAAAAATGAATTCTATGTTAAAGAGAAGTGTATGGTATGGAAGAGCAGGTTTTACAGTAGATAAAACATGAGCTGGCCTGTGAAGGCTAAGTCAACTTTCTATGTTGGTAAGAAGGGAAAAAAGTCTTTTAGGGTTTATTCTTCCAAGAATAACTTACCAGATGAGGCCCTTCCCTTCCTCGTGCAAAAAGCAACTGTAAAAGAAATATTCTGGAAAATGCAAAATAGTTGAATATGAAAGAACAATATTTATCTAAAACATGTGCTGTGAGAGAGTTTTACATAGGGCATTAACAGCTTTTCTTTAAAACTGGGTTTCTTAAAACCTATTTGAAATAAGTTGGGAAACAATTGATTAATAGTACACTTTCTCACTGAATTTTTTTTAGAACTTTTAGCACACTAATATGTTGTATGCATTTCTTTTTTTTTAATATTTATTTATTTATTTTAGTTTTCGGCAAACACAACATCTTTGTTGGTATGTGGTGCTGAGGATCGAACCCGGGCCGCACGCATGCCAGTCGAGCGCGCTACCGCTTGAGCCACATCCCCAGCCCTTGTATGCATTTCTAATAAGGGAATACAGTATTCAGTATTTTCAAACTTATATGACCATGGAAACTTTTTCCCTAGAGCAAATTAAATTAATATACTACAGAAAATATGTCAGAGAAAAAAAATTAGATGACAATATAATTTGCATTGTGGAGGGGATGGCAATGATATAACTAGAAATAGAGGTCAGGATCAGATTTTAAAGGATTTTAAATAACTTTACAAAAATACCATATTTATTTTTTGTATACGCAAAATGAAAACATCAAATATTTTATATAAAGAAGTTTTACAATCAGACCTACTATGTAAAGAGATATTAGGAAGCAAAATAAAGGTGAATTTAAAGACAGAGTTTCTGAAACCAAGGATATTATTTGAGATGTTACTGTAATGGGAAATAAGTTGAGGGCCTGCACTAGAATAAGTGTAATTAGAGAACTGTTAGTGTATTCAACTGAATGTCAATTTTATTTGAATGCTAAATCTATGCTCAATGCTGTGTTAGCTTTTTGTTGCTGTGTTCAAAATATCTGACATGAATAACTTAAAGAAGGAAAGATTTATTTTGGCTTATGACTTCAGAGATCTCAGTCCATGGTTGGCTAGCTCCAAGGCCAAAACATCATGGTGGAAGGGCATGGTGGAGGAAAGCTTCTTAGCTTAGGGCAGCCAAGAAATAGAACAAGAGAGAGGAAGATCCAGGGACAAGCTATAAAGATGCTGTCCATTCCATTACCAAACCATAAACAAATGTTATAGTTCTTTTTTAAATTTCTTTAAAACATAAATGACAGTGGAAATGCATTACAATTCTTATTACACATATACAACACAATTTTTCATATCTCTGGTTGTATATAAAGTATGTTGACACCAATTCGTGTCTTCATACATGTACTTTGGATAATGATGTCTATCACATTCCACCATCCTTGCTAATCCCCTGCCCCCTCCCTTTCCCTTCTACCCCTCTGCCCCATCTAAGTTATACCCTCTTCTCCCAGAGTATCTACCACAACGCTGATGATGTCATAAATTACAACTTTTTAAAGTGTACACATATTATGTATCATCTGAGAAGTAACTGTGGGCTCCTGCAGAATACTGAAAAGAAAATTAATTTTTCTTTAAATTAAGATCTCTAAGTATAAATTCCATTTCCCAGGTGATTATCCTTGGACTATTATTGGATCCAGCCTCCAAGTTAGCCCCAATGATCTCTCCCTCCTAGTATTCACACTCTAAAATTGTCTCAAACCAATATTCCAAATTGATTTGTCTGTGTGACCAATAAAATATAACACAAAATGATTGTTATGTCACATCTGAAATTAGGTAATGAAATCTGTCTTATATGCTCATACTTTTTCCCTCTTGGATCACTTACTCTGGGGGAATCCAGCTGGCATGTCACAAATAGCCCTATGGAGATGCTCACATAGTGAGTAACCAAAAACTCAGCCAACAGCCATATGAGTAAGTTTAGAAATTGATCCATGCAAGCAATGAGAATAAGAAGCATAGAGTACCTGCACTAATATCAAATAAAATACATTTTCAAACAAAATATATTACCAAAGATGATGACATTACTATTATAATAATGAAAAAGTCAATTCAATAGGACAAAACACTCATGAATATATATTTACTCAGTAACAAGACTTCAAAATGTAAGAAGTGAAACTGAGAAAACTAAAGTGAAAAAAACAGATAATTCCTCAATCACACTGAAGATTTTAATATCTCAGAAACTGAAAGATCAGGCAGACAAAAAAATCAGCAAATCTTAGATGCCAACAAAACTATGAACCACTTCAATATAACTGATATTTATAGAATGTACACAACAATGAATGAACATACATTTTTAAGACAATCTAGTATCTTTCATGCTCATATAGTAAACTCACATGTGACAAATGTTTCAAGGTAATTTCATAGTGAAAAGATAGTCTTCTCCACAAATGATGCTAGGACAAGAATGATAGCTGTATAGAACAGAAGAGACCTTCCATCAAACACACACACACACACACACACACACACGTTTTCTTTATCTGTTCATAGGGCTCCTAGGTTGGTTTCATAGTTTAGCTATTGTGAATTGAGCTGCTATAAACATTAATGTGGCTGTGTCACTGTAGTATGCTGATTTTAAGTCCTTTGGGTATAAACCAGGGAATGGGATAGCTGGGTCAAATGGCTCCATTTGTTTTCCAAGGACTCTCCATCCTGCTTTCCAGGGTAGTTGCACCAATTTGAAAAAAAAATGGTTTTAGCTAATTTCATACCATACCAAAGATTGATTAAAATGTATCAAACATCTAAATGTAAGGGCTAGGACTAATTAAACTTGGAGAAGAAAATAGGAGAACAACTCTGTAACACTGAGTCAGATCAAATTTTATTAAATAGGACACCAAAGACACAAAATGCAAAAGAAAGAGTGATAAAATGAACCACATAGCAATTAAGAAAATTTGTTGTGTTATTTGTTGTGTTGAAGACATAATATATCAAGATATAAAGAAATTTTACACTTAAGCAACAAAAGGACAACTCAACTACAAAATGAGAAGAGGATTTGAATAGATATTTTTTTCAAACAAGATATACAAAAGGCCAATAAACACATGAAAAAAATGCTCAGCATTATTAGTCATTAGGGAAATGCAAATCAAAACCAAAATAAGATACCATTATGCACACATGAGAATGACTCAAGTCAAAGTGAAAGACAACAAGCTTTCGCCAGGATGATGGGAATCCATTTTAGAGAAGAGTCTGGAAGTTCCTTAAAAGGTTAAGCATTGTGTCACCACATGACTCAGAATTTTGACTCCTAGGTGATTTACCTGAAAGAAAGTGAATCATATAAATACACAAAACTGTATATGTAACTGTTCATAGCACCTTTATCTGTAAGATTCTAAAACAGAAAATAACCCAAATTTCCATCCACATATGAATAAGTAAATTGTGACATAGGCATAAATTAGAATACTAGTCAGCAATAAAAAAGAGTGAACTATTGGTGTATCTAGCAACATAGATAAGGCTAAAAAACGTTATGGTAAATCTATAGTTCTCAATCAGGAATTATTTATCTCCTAGGGAGTATTTGAAAATATCTGGAGACATTTTTGATTGTCATAACTAAAGGCTGCTACTAGCATCTACTAGATAGAGGTCAGAAATACTGCTCAACATCCTATAGAACATAGAATAACCGTCCAGACACAACAAAGAATTTTCCTGCCCAAATGTCAATAGTGTCAAGATTGAAAAACCCTATATTAAATGGAATAAGTCAAACAAAATATTACATACAGTATGATTTCGTTTAAACAAAATCCTAGAAAAGGCAAAACTATAATGAAACAAACAGGTATATAGTTATTTGGGATCAGGGATCTGGAAAGGGGACATAAAGAAGCTTTTTATGGTGATGGAACAATTTTCTGGTATTGGTATGGTGGTGTTTACATGATTGCATACAATTCCAAAAGTATTCTAGTTGCACATTTCAAATTGACTTTGAAAATAGTGCATGCATATTAATTATACTTTAAGTTTAAAATATCACAGTGGGGAAGAAAAGCATTGAAGGAAAGGTAAGGAAATTCTAAAGATGATGCTAATCTCACCTATGTGATTGAGGAGAGCAAAAACTAAACTTCATTAACAATTCCAGGTCACTGAGCTATTATTTAGTAGAACATAATACCAGTGTGTTTTGGTACATTGAGAAGAAAGGGTTAAATAAAGTGTCTTACTGAGTTCTTCAAGGAATGTTGGAAAACAAAAACGCTTTATGGTCTTTTAGCTCTTTTAATTTTTCAAAGAATATTCCCATTAATGGAAAAGATACTTCAAGATTTTTCCACTAAGAATATGTGAGAAATTATTCACCATGCCTGGCAGAGTACTATACATTGTACTTCTATGAATTTTTATAACCTTTACTGTTGAGTTTTCTCAACACATGAATAAAAGTTTTCCTGGAGCTCCTGACATCAACTCATTCCTTTGAAATTCTGGAAACACTGACTCTGTCTTCATAACAGAATCCTACATTTGCTCCATGGCCACAAAAGGAATACCAATTACACTTCCTTAACAAATGCTCCTTTGACTGTGAGAAGTAAAGAAAGGAGAATACGGTTGATGAAATTTGATCAACACAATGTGAGAGTTACTTGTTCCTTCTGGGGTTAAATCAGAACTTCTCTTTCATTTTGAGTCTTGTTGAGACAGTTATGTAAGGAATAGCCCCTTACCCTGCTATTCTGAAAAGTTATTTTTCCCAATCGTCTCATTAAACCCTTGGAAAAAAATCATCTTGGAAGTAATAAAAATCATTACATTCAGCTCTGTGTAGAATGTTTCTTATGAAGGCAGAGAAATAGAAAGCCAGGTTGCCCTCTAGAGTCCCCAGAGGTTTCAGAATTCTATGTGAATTCTGGCAACCCTACTACAGCTATAAAGACAAGAGGGAAAACACGAAGATACAGAAAGCTCTTTTTCAGTGTTTCAAACTCTGAAAAGTGAACGTTTTTAATGCTGATTTACAAATATATTACATTTACTACATTTATCCAAGAGAATTGTTTTCAATGCTAACAACCTCACACTGCATATATCTTAGATGCCTTGGATAACCTTGTAGGCCTCATTCTATAGCTAAAATTCTAAGAGTTTTTGATTTGAAGCTTTCAAATAATGACTTGCGATGATACCACAGCTAGGAAGACAGGAGGTAGCCCAACATGGCTAGTCTAATGATATATTGCCCATGTTTGGAAATGGAATCACAGTCATATTTTAGCATTTTTTTGAGTAGACTAAACTAATAAAATAATTAGTTGCTTACACCAAATAAGAAAATACTATTTATGTCTAGGCTTTTATGTTGAGTTTTTGGAAGCTGTCATCAATTGACCAGGATCTTTCCAGTAAGAACTTACCTAGCAGCAGGGGGTAGAAAAATTTAGACGTGGTTAAGTTACCCCATTTTCCCCACTCTCTCCACCTTCTTTGCCTTTTTGTGTCTGCTTGACACACAAGAGTTTGGTTGCAAGAAGCAGAAAAAGCATTTTATAGCTAGGTAAGGAAGCAGGCTTGCCTTATATGGCAGAAAATGAACGTTTAGGGAACTCAAAGTTTAGGATTACTCAAACCTGGAATATTTTCAGAGTGGGATGCAGCTCAATAATAAAGCACTTCTTAGCATGCTGAAGGCTCTGGATTCATCCCTAATACCAAAAAGAGAAACGAGAGAGAAGAAACTTGGAATATTTTCAAAATACTACCCAGTAACTAGATTGTATAATAGTTATACATATATAGATTGTATATGAATATATATTATGCATCAAATTGATCAAATTGTCTGGTTATCCTTTAAATTTTTTTTAAAGAAATACAGGGGAAATATAGGACTTGCCAATATTATCACACATAATGTCATCACTGAGCAATAAATATTCAGAAGTGTTCAATTATTTTTGAATTATACTGTTTTGATACTTTAAATAGCTCCAACTACTTCAACTTTACAACAACCAGGGTGAACACAGCTCTGTACCATTCTGCTTTCATGTAATTTCATGCATTTTATATTCCATTCATGTAAAAGGAAAAAAAGAATCTTGGAGAATCAAGCAATATTTTAGCTGCCTATTTGTTTTGTTTGTCATCTATGTCCCCCCCTACTTATATGTTGTCCTTTAAATAACCATTCCTTGGGAACACCAAGAAACTATGAAATTCTGTGTTGCTCTGTCACCTTGCAATAGCCTAAACCCAAGCCTGAGAAACTCCTTCATTCTCACTCATTCATCCGTGCACTCTCTCTCTCTCCTTTTTATCTTTTCCCTCAGAATTCTCATTATTTTCTAGATCTTCTTCCCATAGGTCCTTGCTCTCAACCACATGGTATTTACAGAATACACAGAGCTAATCTTAGTATGTACTCAGATGAGGAGAGGCCAGGCAACCTAATGTACTTTAATGCTATTTAAGAACCAGCTCCTCTTTCTACCCAGGTTCATCCCTTCCTTATCAGAATGATCTAAGCCACAGTCTTCTTTAGAAACTTACTCCAATTTATCCCATTCATTCTCAAACCTGCCCCCCCCCAAAAAAGAAAGAAATAAAATTCAGCATTCTCAAGATATTTCTGTAAGCGTAAGCACATAGTTATTGGTACAAAAAAGCAAAGGTCATCTTTAGAGGTGACTATGGCACCATGAGAGATCACAGTTCTGTCTCATTAATCTATAGATGGAGGGAGCACATTCTCTTCCTGCATAACCATACCATCTAATCTACACATCAAAATGAGATTGCTGCGTACAAGCACCCATATAATATTTTTCAAGTGAGAAACTGATCTCCTTACTTGCAAAGGGGAAAAAAAGGCACTCAATGAAAGGACAACTCAGCTACTTGGAAAGAATGCTGTAAAGGCAAAATTCAAAAACAAGAAGAAAAAGCTCATTTGGAAATGATGTCCAATAATGAGTTGGATAGCTGCCAATTTTCATCTGTGCTCACACCAGATTGGAAAGATTCAAACATGAGATACAAAAAGCAATTTAACATCTATAACATGAATACCACTTGGGAACCTGGAGGATTCTTTTTTAATGAATAATTATTGCAGTCAATTCTTGTTTGTGCCACTTATTTTAGCACCTAATCATATATATTCCACATTGCTCTTAAACTTTGTGGTTTGTTCATTTTGTGTGCTAATACATTTATGTTATATGAATAAGACTTTGTCCTTATATAGTCCATAGATTACTGGCGAAGGTTTTTTTTCAATAAGAAATTATCGAGCTGACCTGAATTGAATTAGGCAGAATGATAACATGGATAATCCCCAATTCATCACTTATCTGGCATTTTGATGTGTGTTTTATTTCCATTTCAATAGAGATCTGTCTGAGATATTAGGACATTGCATAATTTTAGATAATGAAGTCACCCTGGGAAGAGGTGATTTTGAAGAAAATGGAAAACAACCTGGTATATACTCATGCTGAGGACTAAAGCAAGGCACCAAGCCCAGACTTAGGGGCTTTTGACAATTACAGGCTGAATGACTCACATCTTCCCCAGGGAATGGAAGAATGAATCACAAGCCTGTTTAAAGAGACCTCTCCTGACCACTAAGCATAGATGTATGAGAGCCAGGGGGCTCAGGGTTTAGAGAGTAGCACACATACCCTAAAAGTTTCCTCCTCTCTATCTCCTCCTGAGCAGCATATTGAATTAGAAAGGGGAAAAAGGGTAAAACAAATTATGATAATGTTGACAAAGGAGCTGAAAAAAGAAAAAGAAAACTCATCGTGGCTTTCTTCCCTGTACAAATCTCTGAGGAGAGAATTTAAAGATTTGTTCCTGATAAGCCTTAATGGAACAGAGTGAGAGAGTTAACTCTTTCACTGATTCCACAGGCATCCATCACTTACCACATACAGACAAGCAAATCCTCCCTTAAAACACTGCTAGATTAATCTTCTAAGGCATTGTTTTCAGCATGTCACTCCCCTACAAGGACATCCATTTGCTTGCAGGATCAAGTCAAAACTAATCAACCTGACATTCCAGGTCTTCCATCAACTGGCCCCACTCTACCTATCCCTCCTAAACTCCTACTAATCCCCAACATGATCATTGGCCCTGATTCTGTCAAATTGGCCTCCTTAGAGTCACATACCACATTCCTGTTTTCATACCTTCACCCACTCCTCTTCCCTACATCTAAAATATTTTTTCCTCCCCCTCTACCATTCAAAATCCAAAATATTATTCTTGAAATTCAGGGCTCAAGACTCATCTTCTCCTTAAAGGCTGTCCTGTCTAACCTCATTCGACAGTAACCATTCCCTTTCTTGAAATGCCTACAGCACAAAAGACTTTTGTCCATACCAAAAGACTTCCAGATATACATTAATGTCCTCAAATGTATAATTTGCTTTTATAATTAAATTCTGAGGAAAGGACAAAGGATCATTTTGTCACCTACATTTAAATTTCAATAAAAACAAATAAGCACATGTATCTTAATATTGTTAGTGAATAAATAGAAACCTATGTTGGTTTGAAGACAATCTGGAGTTAATTTGATGTGGAAATGCAAACACATCAGAACTTTCTCTTCTCTGTATTGTTATACAGCCATTTTAAATACCCAAGCACTTTACTGACTGAATTTTTCTACATTGAATTTATTTTCACTTTATTTTTTTAACCCATTCTGTCTCATTATCCTACATATAGGACACCATGAAAATCTACACAATTTCAAAAGTCACCTATAAAATTGCTCAGCTAAAGTTTTTGTAAGTGTCCAATATATAGGAAGATGTGACAGAATGGGTTAAAAAGAAATTGTTTTTCATACTCTATTTTTAAAGATATATATATATATATTTAGTTTTGTGTGAAGGCCTGAACAACCAACAAGCCTTAAATGTTCCAATTGAGGTACTACAATTCAACTTTTACACGTATCTGTAGCTCAGTAACCTGGATTGATGAAAGGGGAAGATCTATCCCACCAGGAGGCCTCAAGGAAAAGTGTCTGTTCTTTAGAATTGAGTTTCACAGTCAGAGTCACTTTCTCTCCCACTTGGATATAGCTCTCTGTGGAGCCTGGAGGATGATTTCATGACTCAAAACAGATGGATTTTTTCCCTTTATGTATTATTCTTTACTTTGACAGGTAAAGAACAGCTACTTTAATTCCCTTTTTAAGCAACTACTTCTTTTTATCGCTTCTGAGTATATGGAGTTCCAATCCATGATTATTTTATATTCTTAAAAACTACATTCGGAGCTGGGGTTGTGGCTCAGTGGTAGAGCGCTCGCCTAGCATGCGTGAGGCACTGGTTTTGATCCTCAGCACCACATACAAATAAATAAATAAAATAAAGGTATTGTGTCCAACTACAACTAAAAAAAAGGTGAAAAAAGCTACATTTATTTTTTGTTCCTTTTAGACAGACTACTGTAGGAAGAATTAAAATCTGAAATGGCAGTGAATTGGCATGGCAGACAGAGACCATGATGGTATGATTTTTTTTTTAAGGGCAGAAAAACATTCTAGAAACTCCTTAGTTTAAATCTAATTCACTTGCCTGTTACAAAAGTTTTACTATCTAATTCCTCTCTAGGTATCACCATGTATAATTTAAATGTCCCTGAGAGGAATAACAAATCAGTCATGTATATTGTAGATTAGCTTGGTTTATCAAATTTCCTCCTTAACTGATAACTAGCTGCCCATTATAGGAATGAACCCTGCTAGGAGCCACAAGCAAATAATATGATGCATGGCATTTTCAGTTGTAAGGTGACGCCAGCTAGCCATTGAGATGATATGATTATGTTAAGATTTACATTCATATGGAAATTGGACTCCTGCTGTTCACCTTGGCCTGCTATGGGACTCATGTTACGGGACTCCTGGAGCGTTCCCATTGGTTGGGGAAGGATAGTAGGAGGGAATTCCGGGGGAGGTCCGGCCCCCCCGGTTTTGGCTTGCCAGCGCGTACAGAGTATTGGCGGCTTTTTCAAAAATAAAGTTTTGTTCCTGCTTGAGTGGCTCCTGATTCTGTGCCCAGCCAAGACATTGGCAGAAATCTGTGATGATTTATTCTCTTAATTAACTGCTCTGGAAATCTTAGAATCAGCTCTGATTAGCTATATTACCCTTATCTTCCATACCTCCCAATACATTCACATTATTTGTGATCATACAAACAAATCATATTTTAAAAATCGTGTGATTCTGTGCCTTTATCTCTGCTGTTTCCTCCTCTATACATTACATTGGATGCCATCATATCTTTTTTTCATGGCCCTACTCCTGTACCGCAGTACTCAGGATGACTTCTCTTCATGTTTTGCCTGGCAGCAGGCCTCTTTATCTTCTAGCTCTTAGTTCAAGTACTACCTCCTCTATGGAGTATTTTCTGACTTATCCAGATTGCAATAGACATTTTTTTTCTTTATACTTCCACATTGTACCTTGAATTCCACCTTAGTATTGATCCTATTATATTAAATTTTGTTCATTATGTACCTGTCCCTTAAGACCATGAGTTCCCCAGTGGCATATCCAGCTTTGTTCCCCAGCATACTCGTTTCTCCAAATATTCAATATTTTCTGAATAGAAGAACCACAAATAAGCCTAAATAGAAAGTTAAATAAGATCTCAAATTCAATTCTGTAAGAATCATGTAGTTACTCCATCTACCTACATAACCACAAGTTTTATCAGGGTAAAAGGCAGAACAGTAACTGTGTGAGTAAACACCATTTTTTTTAAAGTTTGTGCTTTATTACACTGAAAGTGAGTTCCTAAATACACTTGCCCTGTTTGACTTTTGAAGTCACTCCAGGTCATTCTTTCCTTACCTGAATTTTCAGAGCTAAATAAAACAGCCAGATGCAGAGCACTGATTGTGAGATCAAACTCATCCATTTATTTGCAGAACAAATATTTATCAAACACCATCTAAAAGACTACCACAGTGAGCAAAAGAGACATAGTCACTGCCCATATGAAACTTACTATCTAGTGCGGTGAAAAATAAATTGGACACAGAGAAAAAAATTTAGCTAGCAATAAATACATAAGAAAAAACTCAGCAGGATTAGACAATAAAAAGTAATGAGGAGAAATGTGGGTATTGGAGATATAAAGGCTTCTTTGAAAATATGATATGGGAAAATATAAAGGCAGAGAGTAAATAATGTCACTATCAGGGGGAAGAGAGGCAGGGTCAGCAAATTGAAACTCTCAGAGTGGCTAGAATGGAGTAGGGCATTGGGCGTCTGGGAAAATATAAAGTCAGAGAATTAGCAGGAATCCAGATCACATAGAATCTTGTAGGTCATAATAAGGTCTTTGGACTTTATTCTAGGTATGATAAAATGTCATTTGAGAGCATTAAACAGAAAATTTACATAATTTGATTTATATATTTTTATCCACTGCCTCTGTCAGCTTGAACTACCATAACAAAATACCACAGACTATTTTAAACAATGGGAATTTATGTCTCACAGTTCTGGAGACTGGAAGTAAAAGATCAAGGTGCCAACAGGGTCAATATTAGGTGTGAGCTCTCTTCTTGGGTTGCAAACAACCACCTTCTTGCTGTGTTCACACAGGTGGACAGAAAGATAGAGACTAACCTCTCCACTGTCTTCTCTTGTAAGGGTACTAATCCCATTTAAAGGATTCCATCCTTATGACCTCATCAACCCCAATTACTTCCCAAAGCCCTCATTTCTAAATTCTATTACATTAGAAGGAGTATCTAGAAATATTTAAATTGAATTTTATGAATTTTCAAGGTGTGGGCAAGACAATTCAATCCATAATAGAAAACATAATTTGGATATTATGTAGAGAATACACTATCAGGAGACAGGAATAGAATCAGGAGAACTAGAAAGAAATCTACTATAATAATCCAGGTGAAATATGATAGTAGCTTAAACAAGGGTAGTAATGTTGGTAGTGATAATAGGTATTGCTATTTTAGGAGATTCTAAATGAAGAGCCCACAGGAATTTCTAATACACTGTGTGTTATGAGAGAAAATACTGAAGAATAATTCCAAGGATACTGTACTGATCACCTGGTAGAAAGTTGTTCCATTTGCAACAATTGGAAACACTGGGAAAAGAGCAGTATGGATAGGACAATGTTGAGCAGGTTAGATATGAACTGTCAAGTAGGTAGTAGTATATATCAGCCCAGAGATCATGGAATGGATCTATGATTGAGCTACGAATTTGGAAACCAATGGAGTATGGATGATCTTTATGGCCAAGTGGAGATATTGCCTATGGAACAAATGTAGATAAAGCAGAAAATAGGCCTAAGGACAGAATCCTGTTTCACTCCAACATGTAGAGGCAGGGTAAAAGGAGAAGTATCTAGAAAGCAAGACCAATAAGGAATAGCCCATGAGGCAACAGAAAAAAACAAACAACCAGACACAGAAAGACAAATATTACATGACCTTATTCATATGTGGAACATGAACAAGCTGAATCAGTAGAAGTAAAGAGTATAAGAGTGGTTACAGAATCTGGGGAGGGGAAGCGGGAAAAAAGATAGGAGGAGATTGGTCAAGGAGTACAAAGTTACAGTTAGAATAATAATTAGTGGTCTATTGTACAGTAGGGAGACTACAGTTAAAAACATTTTATTGACTATCACAAAACCACTAGAAGAGAGGATTTTGAATGTACTCAACACAAACAAATGATAAATGTATGAGGTTATGGATGTGCTCAGTGCTGTAATATAATCTTACACATTGCATATATATATGTATCGAAACATCACACTGTACCCCGTGAATATTTCAGTTCTTGTGTGCCAAGTGAAAACAAAACAAAACTAAAAACCTCCATCTGAAAGTCAAAACAAAACCCAGAAACATAGGATAGTGTAGTATTACTGGAAACCAAGTGAACAAAATATGTCAAATTGGTAAGAGTGGCCATACACCAATGCTGCTGAGAGGTCAAATAAGTGGCAATTGAAAATTGACCATTGGAGTTAAAAATATAAGCTTCATTCCATTTTCTGGTAACAGTTCTCAGAATGTGAATAAACTTGATGAGCAGTAGCAAACTTCAGAAAAAAAGTTAAATAGAAATGTGTTAAAACAGTAGGTAAGATAGAAAAGAGAATTTTATTCTGACAATAGTTTATGGAACATTAAACATTAACAGTGCAAGGTTGTCTCAAAAGCCTTCTCTGGAGATCTATAAAACATGATGGGTAATGATTTAGAGCTGCTAGGGGAGGAATTATTCAAAGGTAATCCTGCCGGGAGGTGTAGGCTAGATTGTCGACAGATCATTTTCAGCTTTCAGGAAACTTTACTATCCTTTGTGCAAACCAATGGTTTTCACAGAGCTGCCAATTAACACTGTAGTTCACATTTATAGAGGTCTTTGTGCTTGGAAATGTTCATGAGGTGTACCTCACATTAAAAAAAAATAAGGAGGTTCAATCTTAGAAGGAAATGAAAGACTGGGCAGTGGTGTGCAGAGAAAGAAGGAAACAAATGAAAATACTGGGGATTCAATTCCTGGTAATTGCTCATAATGAGATGCTGCCAAGTGTGGAGTGACTTCTTTTGACTCCTAAATGTATTTGCAATTTCTTGGCTCAGGGAATGATAATAGAGTTGACAAAATTTCTTTAAAAAAAAGAAAAGAAAATCTGTTTTTTTTTCATTAAATGATAGTCAAATCGTTTGTTTGGGTCAGTGTAACACAGTTGAGGTTAGACATAAAACCTGATTCCTTTGCTTATATA
Organism: Spermophilus citellus; assembly: GCF_964194105.1. Lineage (NCBI taxonomy): Eukaryota > Metazoa > Chordata > Mammalia > Rodentia > Sciuridae > Spermophilus > Spermophilus citellus. Next base: position 110,997,998 of record NC_138190.1, on the reverse strand, counting down.
AAAAACATGAAAGAAACTTCACAGCCATAAGGTCGTATAAGACATTTATAGTTAGAAGTCTTCTTACTGGGAGACAAAGCATTAGATGAACTACTCAAAAACAACATGCTTAAGTAAATGCTCATTATTTTCTAAAAAGGTGAGTGGTATTTTTGCTGGCAAAATGGATTCCTTTAATTGCAAATTTTCTGTGCAGATCATATTTTCCACCCCAGCATGAATGTTATTAAAAAAATTGTGGTCACATTTGTCTGTTTTCATAAACAAACTAAAACCCTATTAAGAAGTTTTACTTATTGTAAGACATCTAGGTTTTATGTGTCTCTCCCATGAAATTTTAGCTTCTGGCTAGATGATTCACCAAGTAATAAATTTTAATGACTAAGAAAGACATGGGTGAAAAAGAAAGTTAAACATTATGACACACCTATTACAATGGCTAAGATCCAAAAAACTGACAGCACCAAATGCTAGCAAGGGCGTGGAGTAACAGGGACTCACTCATTACTAGTGGGAATGGAAAAATGGTACAGCCATTTTTTTAGTTTCTTACAAACTATAAAACTACATTTATAGTTTCACCATATGATCCTGCAATTTTTGTTTCTTGTATTTACCCAGATGAATTGAAAATGTGCCCACACAAAAACCTGATGCAAGAATGTTTACAGCAGTTTTATTCCTAATTGTTAAAATTGGGAAAGCACCAAGATGTTACTTCAACAGATGAGTGGACCAGGCACAATGGCTTACATCTATAATTTTAGAAACTTAAGACTCTGAGGCAGGACGATCATAAGTTCAAAGCCAGCCTCAGCAACTTAGGGAGGTCCAGAGCAACTTAGCAAGACCCTATTTCAAAATTAAAAAAAAAAAAAAAGTAAAAGAGATGGGGGTGTAGCTCAGCAGTAAAGCACCCCTGGGTTCAATTCCCTGTATCCATCAATCAATCAACAGATAAACAGTGGTACATCCATACAATGAAATGTTAAAAAAACAACTGAACTATCAAGTTATGAAAACTTGATATGATGGAATATTAAATGTATAAATTTAACTGAAGGAAGTCAATCCCAAAAGGCTTCATAGTGCATAATTCTTGCTATGTGACATTCTGGAAAGAGTACAACTATGGAGACAGTAAAAAGACCAGAGACTAAGAAAGAAGGGGATGAATAGATAAAACACTGGATTTTTAGGGCACTAATGGTGACACTATTTTATATGATAATTTAATGGTAGATGAATGTCATTGTACATTTTTCAAATATCATATAATCTGCAACATAAAGAGGGAACCCTAATGTAAATCCTGGAATTTAGTTAACATTAATGCATTAATATTAGCTCACTAATTGTAAAAAATATATATATTAATGAAAGATGTTAATAACAGAAGAAACTTTTAGAGGGAAGAGAGTGGGTATATGAAGTGTTTTCCACACGATTTTTCTGTAAAGTGAAAATTCTTCTAAAATTTGTCTATTAATTTAAAAAAAACTCACAAATTTTTGAAAGTTACTCAGAAAAAAATAGAAAACCTGAATATATTTATAGCAAATAAAGAGATTAAATTATTAGTCGAAAAACTTTTGCACAAAGAAAATTTCTGATTCAGTGGCTTCATTAGTGAATTCTACCTAATACTTAAAGAATAATTGACATCAGTCCTTCACAAACTCTTCCAAAAATATAACACTTTATACCTCAGTATGTGAGGTCTTAATATCAAAACTAAACAAAAACCTTGCTAAGAAAATAAGTTACTGACCGATACCTCTTATGAATATAGACACAACAATCCTCAACAAAATTACAGAAAATTAAATCCAGCAACATGTAAATATTGTCATGTTTTTAATTTCAAATTCCAGTTTTCATTGTTGCCATATAGGAAAGGAATTGAGAATTAAATATTAATGCTGTATTCTACAACTTTGCTGTAATTCATAATTAGTTCCCAGAACTTTTTGCTAATTCCTTAGGATTTTCTACATGAAGTAACATGTAACCTGCAAAAAAAAAAAAAAAAGAAAGAAAAGAAAAGAAAAAGAAAGAAAGAAAAAACAAAATTCTGCTTAATATTTTCTTTTTCAATTTGTATATACCTTTTACAAATTGCATTCATGAGGACTTAAAAAACAGTGTGAAATATGAGATGTGAAATATTTGCCTTGTTCCTGATCTTCACAGAAAATTAGTTTCTGACCATTAAAAATGATGTAGGTTGTAGATTTTATGTAGATGTTCTTCATCAATTTGAGAAAGTTCCTCTCTACTCCTAGTTTGCTGAGAGTTTTTATCATGAATGGATGGTGGATTTTGTCAGATGCTTTTTTACATTCTTTGATATGATAATATGACTTTTCTTCTTTAGTCAATGTGATGGATTGCATTAATTAATTTTCAAATGTTGAACCATCCTTCCATACCTGGAACAAATCTTACTTGGTTATGATGTATAATTCTTTTCATACATCATTTGATCTTATGTACTATTATTTTGTTGAGGAATTTTTACATTCATGAAAGATGTTGGTGTATAGTTTTTCTTTCTTATTATATTTTTGGCTTTGGTATAAAGGCAGAGCTGGCCCCCTAGAATGAGTTAGGAAGTATTCCCTCTGATTCTATCATTTGGAAGAAAGACAGAAAAATTTGCTTGATTTTTAGTATTTTATAAAAAAATGTATTTACTTCATCTTATTTAGGAAACTTATTTTTACAGTTTTTTAAAGTGGAAGCTTAGATTATTGGTTTCAAGTCTTGCTTGTTTTCTAATGTATGCATCCAATGCTACAAGTATTCCACTAAATATGGCTTTCACTGTATCACAGAAATCTGACAAATAGAACCAGGTATGGTGGCACACACCTATAATCACAGCCACTTGGAAGGCTGAAATAGGAGGATGACAAGTTCAAGGTCAGTCTGGGCAATTTAATAAGGCCTATTCAAAGTAGAAACAAAAAGGGGCTGAAGATTTAGCTCATTGGTAGAGCACTTGCTTAACATGCATGAAGCCCTGGGTAAAATCCTCAGTGTGGAAGGAAGGAAGGAAGGAAGGAAGGAAGGAAGGAAGGAAGGAAGGAAGGAAGGAAGGAAGGGAGGGAGGGAGGGAGGGAGGGAGGGAGGGAGGGAGGGAGGGAAACCAAGACCCATAACATTTGAAAAATTGTATTTTCATTTATATTTAGCTCAAAATACTTTCTTGTATGCCGAGGACTGAACCCAGGGCCTCAGGCATGCCAGGCAAGCACTCTGTCATATTTTTAAAATTTTTCTCAGGACTTCTTACTTGACACATGTGTTGTATAGGAGTATATTGTTTAATTTCCAGGTTTGGGATTTTCCAGCTATCTTTCTCATTAATTTTTTGTTTAATTATTTTGTCATCAGATACTTTATATGATTTCAATTCTTTTAAGAAATATTGTGTTTATGGCTCAAAATGTGGTTTATCTTGGTGAATACTCTGTGAGCTCAAGAAGAACATGAATTCTGCTGTTGTTGGGTGAAGAATTCTGTACATGTGAATGAGACTCCAGTTGCTTGATGGTGTTAGTCAGTTCAACTATGCCCTTACCTGATTATTTTGCTGCCTGGATCTGTCAATTGTTAGTAGAGGAATGTTGAAGTCTTCAACTACAATAATGGATTCATCTATTTCTCTTTGAAGTTGTAACAGTTTTTCCTCACATGTGATAATATATTGTTGTAGGCATGTATGCCTTCTGGATTGGTATAACTTCATGGAGAACTAAACACATTTTATTATCCCCCTCTTTTATCCCTCATACCTAGCTGAAATTTGAATTAATATTGAATATATTAAAATATACATATTAATTAAGTAGCTGCTATATATGTATACATATATATATAAGGCTGTAGTTGTAGCTGTAGATGGTCATAATACCTTTCTTTTATTTATTTATTTTAGGTGGTGCTGAGGATCAAACCTAGAGCCTCACATGATCTAGGCAAGTGCTCTACCACTGAGCCACAACCCCAGCCCCTGTAGTTTTCTTTTTATTATAGTAACATGGTTTATTTGTCTCCATCCCTTTACTTTCTATCTGATGCAATATGTTTAAGTGGGGTTACTTATAAACAACACACAAAGTCAGCCCTCTGTATCTGTTGAGTTCTACATCCATGGGTTTAACCAATCAAGGATTGAAAAATGTTTTAAAAAATTGCATCCAAGCAGAATATGTACTTTTTTCTTGTCATTTCCTAAACTGTATAACAAATACTTTAATTTACATTGTATTAGATATTACAAGTAATCTGGAGATTATTTAAAGCATATGTGAGAATGTATATAGGTTATATGCAAACATCACACCATTTTCCACAAGGGATCTAAATATCTGAGGATTTTAGTATCCATAGGGAGAGGGTTGTTCTAGAACAAATCCTCCATGGATATCAAGGGATGACCAAAGTGGGCTCTTGTTTTTATATCTACTCAGATAGAATCTGTCTTCTAATTTGTGTATTTAGACAATTAAATTTTTATTGCTACAGATGGATTAATATCACCATATTTGTTATTGTTTCTACTTGTTGTCCTTCTTCATTGTTTCTTTTATTTTTACCTTCTACTCTTTTCCATGTTCTGTGGTTTTATTTTTTTTATTTATTTATTTTATTGTTGGTCATTCAAAACATTACATAGTTCTTAATATATCATATTTCACAGTTTGATTCAAGTGGGTTATGAACTCCCATTTTTACCCTGTATGCAGATTGCTGTATCACATCAGTTACACTTCCATTGATTTACATATTGCCATTCTAGTGTCTGATGTATTCTGCTGTCTATCCTATTCTCTACTATCCCCCTTCCCCTCCCCTCCCCTCCCCTCCCCTTTTCTCTCTCTACCCCCTCTACTGTAAATCATTTCTTCCACTTGTATTATTCTTCTCTTACCCCTTCTTTCCTCTTATATGTAATTTTGTATAACCCTGAGGATCACCTTCCATTTCCATGCGATTTCCCTTCTCACTCCCTTTCCCTCCCACCTCTCATCCCTGTTTAATGTTAATCATCTTCTCAAGCTCTTCGTCCCTACACTGTCCTTGGTTACTCCCCTTATATCAAAGCAGTCATTTGGCATTTGCTTTTTAAGGATTGGCTAGCTTCACTTAGCATAATCTGCTCTAATGCCATCCATTTCCCTCCAAATTCTATGATTTTGTCATTTTTTAATGCAGAGTAATACTCCATTGTGTATAAATGCCACATTTTTTTATCCATTCATCTATTGAAGGGCATCTAGGTTGGTTCCACAATCTTGTTATCGTGAATTGTGCTGCTATGAACATCGATGTAGCAGTGTCCCTGTAGCATGCTCTTATTAGGTCTTTAGGGAATAGACCAAGAAGGGGAATAGCTGGGTCAAATGGTGGTTCCATTCCCAGCTTTCCAAGAAATCTCCATACTGCTTTCCAAATTGGCTGCACCAATTTGCAGTCCCACCAACAATGAACAAGTGTACCCTTTTCCCCGCATCCTCTCCAGCACTTGTTGTTGTTGGACTTCATAATGGCTGCCAATCTTACTGGAGTGAGATGGTATCTTAGGGTGGTTTTGATTTGCATTTTTCTGACTGCTAGCGATGGTGAGCATTTTTTCATGTACTTATTAATTGATTGTATGTCCTCCTCTGAGAAGTGTCTGTTCAGGTCCTTGGCCCATTTGTTGATTGGGTTATTTGTTATCTTATTGTCTAATTTTTTGAGTTATTTGTATACTCTGGATATTAGGGCTCTATCTGAAGTGTGTGGAGTAAAGATTTGTTCCCAGGATGTAGGCTCCCTGTTTACCTCTCTTATTGTTTCTTTTGCTGAGAAAAAACTTTTAGTTTGAGTAAGTCCCATTTATTGATTCTATTTGTTAACTCTTGCGCTATGGGTGTCCTATTGAGGAATTTGGAGCCCGACCCCACAGTATGTAGATCATAGCCAACTTTTTCTTCTATCAGATGCCGTGTCTCTGATTTAATATCAAGCTCCTTGATTCATTTTGAGTTAACTTTTGTGCATGGCGAGAGAAAGGGATTCAGTTCCATTTTGATGCAAATGGATTTCCAGTTTTCCCAGCACCATTTGTTGAAGATGCTATCCTTCCTCCATTGCATGCTTTTAGCCCCTTTATCAAATATAAGACAGTTGTAGTTTTGTGGATTGGTTACTGTGTCCTCTATTCTGTACCATTGGTCCACCCGCCTGTTTTGGTACCAGTACCATGCTGTTTTTGTTATTATTGCTCTGTAGTATAGTTTGAAGTCTGTTATCGCTATACCGCCTGATTCACACTTCCTGCTTAGCATTGTTTTTGCTATTCTGGGTCTTTTATTATTCCATATGAATTTCATGATTGTTTTATCTATTTCTACAAGAAATGCTGTTGGGATTTTGATTGCCATAGCATTGAACTTATAGAGAACTTTTGGTAATATCGCCATTTTGATGATGTTAGTTCTGCCTATCCATGAACAGGGTACATTTTTCCATCTTCTGAGATCTTCTTCCATATCTCTCTTTAGGGTTCTGTAGTTTTCATTGTATAAGTCTTTCACCTCTTTTGTTAGGTTGATTCCCAAGTATTTTATTTTTTGGGGGGATATTGTGAATGGAATAGTTGTCCTCATTTCCGTTTCAGAGGATTTGTCACTGATATACAGAAATGCCTTTGATTTATGCGTGTTGATTTTATATCCTGCCACTTTGCTGAATTCATTTATTAGTTCTAGTAGTTTCTTTGTAGACCCTTTTGGGTCTGCTAGGTATAGAATCATGTCATCTGCAAATAGTGATAATTTAAGTTCTTCTTTTCCTATTTTTATGCCTTTAATTTCTTTCATCTGTCTAATTGCTCTGGCCAGTGTTTTGAGGACTATGTTGAACAGAAGTGGTGAGAGAGGGCATCCCTGTCTTGTACCAGATCTTAGAGAGAATGCCTTCAATTTTTCTCCATTCAGAATGATGCTGGCCTGTGGCTTATCATAGATTGCTTTTACAATGTTGAGGTATGATCCTGTTATCCCTAATTTTTCCTAGAGTTTTGAACATAAAGGGATGCTGTACTTTGTTGAATGCTTTTTCTGCATCTATCGAGATGATCATATGGTTCTTATTTTTAAGTCTATTGATGTGGTGAATAACATTTATTGATTTCCATATATTGAACCAGCCTTGCATCCCAGGGATGAATCCTACTTGATCATGGTGTATAATTTTTTTTGATATGCTTTTGAATCTAATTCGCCAGAATTTTATTGAGGATTTTTGCATCTAGGTTCATTAGAGATATTGGTCTGTAGTTTTCTTTCTTTGAAGTGTCTTTGTCTGGTTTAGGCATCAGGGTGATGTTGGCCTAGTAGAATGTATTTGGAAGTTCTCCCTCTTTTTCTATTTCCTGAAATAGCTTGAAAAGTATTGGTATTAGTTCCTCTTTAAAGGTTTTGTAAAACTCTGCTGTATACCCATCCCGTCCTGGGCTTTTCTTAGTTGGTAGTCTTTTGATGGTTTCTTCTATTTCCTCTATTGTTATTGGTCTGTTTAGGTTGTCTATATCCTCCTGACTCAATCTGGGCAGATCATATGACTTAAGAAATTTATCTATGCCTTCACTATCTTCTATTTTATTGGAGTATAAGGCTTCAAAATAATTTCTGATTATCTTCTGTATTTCTGAAGTGTCTGTTGTGATATTGCCATTTTCATCCCGTATGCTAGTAATTTGGGTTCTCTCTCTTCTTCTCTTCGTTAGCATGGCTAAGGGTCTGTCGATTTTATTTATTTTTTCAAAGAACCAACTTTTAGTTTTGTCAATTTTTTCAATTGTTTCTTTTGTTTCAATTTCATTAATTTCAGCTCTGATTTTAATTATTTCTTGCCTTCTACTTCTTTTGCTGTTGTTTTGCTCTTCTTTTTCTAGGATTTTGAGATGAAGTATGAGATCATTTATTTGTTGGTTTTTTCTTTTTTTAAGGAATGAACTCCAAGCAATGAATTTTCCTCTTAGAACTGCTTTCAATGTGTCCCATAGATTCCGATATGTTGTGTCTGTGTTTTCATTTAACTCTAAGAAGTTTTTAATTTCCTCCTTGATGTCTTCTAAAACCCATTGATCATTCAGTAACCTATTGTTCATTCTCCAAGTGATGCATGATTTTTCCTTCCTTCTTTTATCGTTGATTTTCAGTTTCATTCCATTATGATCAGATAGGATGCATGGTACTATCTCTACTCCTTTATATTGTTTAAGAGTTGCCCTGTGACATAATATATGATCTATTTTTGAGAAGGATCCATGTGCTGCTGAGAAAAAAGTGTAACTGCTTGATGTTGGGTGGTATATTCTATATATGTCAATTAAGTCTAGGTTGTTAATTGTGTTATTGAGTTGTATAGTTTCCTTATTTAACTTTTGTTTGGAAGATCTGTCCAGTGGTGAGAGAGGTGTATTAAAGTCTCCCATGATTATTGTATGATGGTCTATTAGACTCTTGAACTTGAGAAGAGTTTGCTTGACGAACATAGCTGCACCATTGTTTGGGGCATATATATTTATGATTGTTATGTCTTGTTGGTGTATGGTTCCTTTGAGCAGTATGTAGTGTCCCTCTTTATCCCTTTTGATTAACTTTGGCTTGAAATCTGTTTTATTTGATATGAGTATGGACACTCCTGCTTGTTTCCGCAGTCCATATGAGTGATATGATTTTTCCCAACCTTTCACCTTCAGTCTATGTATATCTTTTCCTATCAAATGCATCTCCTGTAGGCAGCATATTGTTGGGTCTTGTTTTGTGATCCATTCAACTAGCCTGTGTCTCTTAATTGGCGAGTTTAAGCCATTAACATTTAGGGTTATTATTGAGATATGGTTTGATCTTCCAGCCATATTTGTTTATTAATGTTACTAAACCTGATTTGTTTTCCTCTTTGATTACTTTTCCCCTCTTTACTGTCTGCTCTGCTCGGCCCCTACTCCAATTGGTGTGATGTATCTACCACGCTGGCAGGCCTCTAGGCCTGTTCTGCCGGTGGGTCGCAGGTATGCCTACCTTGCGGGCTCAGGGGGCAGTTCTGCTCAGCCCCCAATCCCAGTGGGGGTACCTGACTGCCTCTCCAACGGGTCGCTGGGCCTTTTCCGGACACGGGCGGCGGCTCTGCTCCACCCCCACTCCAACCAGTGTGACGTGACTGCCTCGGTGCTACGTGTCCACCACGCTGGCAGGCTACCGGGCCTGTCCTGCCAGTGGGTCGCAGGTCTGCCTACCTTGCAGGCTCAGATGGCGTCTCTGCACAGCCCCTACTCCAAATGGGGTGACTTGGCTACCACGCCATCGGGTCGCTGGTCCTGTTCTAGGCGTGGGCGGCTACTCTCTTCGGCCCCAGCTGCAGTTGGGGTGTCGTGATACCACGCCAGCAGGTCACTTGGCTTGCTCTGGGCGCAGGTGGCAGCTCCACTCTGCCTCCCTGGCCCCCACAGCACCCAGCAGGACCTGGACCGAGAAGCAGTCACCACAGGTTCCCCAAGCCTGGGCCAAAGCAGCTTCAGGAGCCAGAACCCGGCCTCTCCGATCCCGGCTCACGCTCCGCTACGAGCAGTCTCCAAAGAGCAACCCCTGCGGGTTCCCCTGCCCCAGGCCAAAGCAATTCCGGGAGCCAGAGCCCGGCCGCTCCAAGCTCTCCGAGCTCAGTGCACACTCCGCTGGGAGCAGGCTTAAAGACGCAGTCCCCGTGGGCTCCCCAGCCCCGGGCCAAAACTGTTCAGGGAGTCAGAACACAGCCGCCCCGAGCTCAGCGCACGCTCCACTTGGAGCTGGCCTCAACACGCAGTCTCCGCAGGTTCCCCAGCCCTGGGCCAAAGCAGCCCCTGGAACCAGAATCCGGCCGCTCAGAGCCCAGCACACGCCTTTCCAGGAGCGAGCCCCTAGGAGTATTCTCCACTGGTTCTCCAGCCCCGAGCCTGAGCAATCTGTCTGTGAGACACAGGCAAATACCAGCCTGAAATCACCTGTTCCATAGCTGAATGAGCTGAGATCAGTAGAAAACAGGGATGATTACATCAGCTCTCCAAGATGGCGGCTGCTGTCCTCCTCCGTGGTCCGACCGGTGTCGAGAACTGAACTGGACCGCTTCTCTGTCTCAAAGCCGGAACTCAGCACTAAGCACGGCCATTGCACCACTGGCAGGAGCCCCCAGAATCCGCATCGCTGCACCCCCGCTCCGGCACCTCGCCGCTTCCCAGCACGCGCCGCAGACTCCAGCTGCGGGGCGCGACCCTCCGTGCGGAGAAATCGCCCACGTCCGAGCCCCTGCAGCCGAACCTCGCGCAATGGAAATCCATCCACTAGATTCTGGAGCACCTCAATTTCACTCGAAATTCCCAACAAGATAGCCTTCATCTGTTTCACCTCGTCTTTCTCCCGCACAGTGACGCGGCGCACTGGGGTGATGCACTCCCTTCGCCGCCATCTTCCTCCTCTCCTGTGGTTTTATTTGAGCATTAGTATATGCTTCCTTATTTTTTTCTCCTCTCAACATATCAATTATTTGTAACGGTAAGTTTTATATGTGTATTTGAGTGCCCCATAGGATGTCCAGATTAAGCATTATTTCTGGGTATGTTAGAAGGATGTGTCCAGATGACAGTAGATTTAAAATTAGAGGACTCAGTAAATTAGATTTCTCTACGCAATGTGAGTGATCATCATCCAATCTATTAAAGGTCTAAATAAAACAAAAAGTCAAAGTAAGGAGGAATTTGCTCCCTTTGCTTCCTGTCTGGTTACAGGAGCTCAAACAATGATCTTCTGTTCTTAGACTGATATTTAAACTATAAGTTCCCCCAGTTCTCTGTCTTTTGGATATGGACTGTGTTTAGCTGAGAACTGTTATGTCTACTATTTGCAGTAGCTATATGTCAAAGGTTGAAATTTCTTCCATTGTCTTATTTTTGTCTTCCCTGGTGTCTTTGGATTTCTAGAGAGACTTATTATAAATACTGTCTGAAACGTTCAATTATTTTCATTATATTCCCTTCTTATTAACAAAAAGTCCTATTGATGTGATGATATAATCTAGAGAGAGGCAAAGAATTCTATATTCCTGTGGCTAGATCTGAGTTTTTTAGTGAACCTGTGCTCCTGAGCTTGGCCTTCACAAGTTCTTTTCAGTGTTTCCCCTCTTAGATGAAACAGGAGGCTAGAGGAGGCTGGAATTGGTATTTCCCTTCCTCCAGGTTAGTTAGGCTCTGGTAATAGTGTAGTATCTTAAACTCTCAAATAGTTTCCCTTGAATATTAAGAAGAACAGGAAGCTGGGTGTGATAGTACACACCTGTGATTCCAGTGACTTAGTCTAAATCTGAGTTTGTCAGTTTTGTAAATTTTTTCAAAGGACCAGCTTTTTGTTTTCTCAATTGACTCTGTTATTTTTCTATACACTATTTCATTAACTTCTGCTATAATCTTATAAGTTTAGTTTGTTCTCATGTTTACAGTGTTTTAGATGGAAGATAGAATTATTGATTTGAAATTTGTGCTAACTTTTTGGCAATGCATTTAAAATACCCGACAGGAACAATTTCGATAAGGAAATTTATTTGGAGTTCACAGTTTCAGAAGTTCAGTCATTGTCAGTATGACTTCATTGCTCTGGGCCTGAGGTCAGGCAGGACATCATGGCAGAAGGGCATAGCAGAGGAAAGCTGCTCAACCCAAGATAGCCAGGAAACAGAGAGAGAAAGAGAGGAGCCAGGAACAAAATATAATACCCAAGGGCACACACCCCCAATGACTCACCTCCTCACCACACCCACCTGCCTACAGTCACCATTCAGTAATCCATTCAAATTATTAACCCATCAAATGGATTAGTCTACAGAATAAGTTATAACTCTCATAATCTGATCATTGTACCACTGAGCATTCCTATATTGCCACATGATAACTTTGGGGGAAACATTTCATATCCAAACTATAATAGAATTCTTGCTTTATAATGTGGGTGTATAGAGTCATAAATCTCATGTGAGCAGGGTACATTCCATAAGTTTTAATATGTGTGTCTTTATATTCACTTCCCTACAAAGGATTTTCTAATTACCTTTGTGATTTTCTTCTTTGACCCAATGATTGCTTAGTCATACATTATTTCTTATTTATTCATAATGTTTATCCATTGTGATAAACACATATGCATTGCATTATTTAAATCCCTTTACTCTCTTGATGCTTATTTTAAGACATGCATGTGCTCTCTCCTGGAGATCTTCCACAAGCACTGCAGAAGAATGTGTATTCTGCTCTTCAGAGTATTCCATATATGCTGAATAGGAATGAGTGATTTAAAGCATTGTTCATACACTTTATTTCCTTCTTGATCTTTTGCTTAACTATGCTATTCACTGTGGAAAATAAAGTACTATAGTTCACAGCTATTATTAGTAACTTATCTACTTCTTCCTTCAATTCTGTCAGTATTTACTTCGTGTATTTTTTTTTAATTTCTTACCAGGGGTTGAACTCAGGGCTATTTAACCACTGAGCAGCACCACCAGCCAATTTTATTTTTTAATTTTTGAAAAATATTTATTTTTTTAGGTGTAAATGGATACAATACCTTTATTTCACTTATTTGTTTTTATGTGGTGCTGAGGTTCCAACCCAGGGCCCCCATGTGCTAGGCAAGCACCCTACTGCTGAGCCACAACCCCAACCCCACCCCACCCCCGATTTTATTTTTTATTTTGAGACAAGTTGATAAGTTGCTTACGGCCTCGATAAATTTCTGAGACTGGCTTTGAACTCGAGATCCTCCTGTCTCAGCCTCTTGAGCCACTGGGATTATAGGCGTGCACTACCAGGCCCAGCTCTTTCATGTAGTTTTAAACTCTTTTATAAGATGAAAATGTGTGCTTTAGTCTGCTAGTGTTGCCATAATAAAATACCACAAACAGGGCATCATAAATAATATAAATGTATAATCTCATAATTCTGGAGACTGGAGCAAGCTCTAGATAAAAGCAGGGCTGTTTTCTCCTGAGGCCTATTTGACTTGCAGACAGCTGCATTCTCACTGTGTCCTCACATGGCTTTTTTTCTATTTGAACACCCATTACTGGAATGTCTCCTCTTCTGATAAGAACACCAATCACATTTTGAATTAGCCTTTTCCCATATCTCGTGTTACATGTCCTCTTGAGACACTTTGCATGTTCTATTTTTCTAGGAATCTTTTCTAGAAAATATGTCAGGTACCACCATATTTTCGCATAAATTTCTCCTCCTCCTCCTCCTTCTCCACCTCCTCCTCCTCCTTCTCCACCTCCTCCTCCTCCTTCTTTTTCTCCTTCTCAGGGGCACTCGACCACTGAGCCACATCCCCAGCCCTATTTTGTATTTTATTTATAGGCAGGGTCTCACTGAGTTGCTTAGCATCTCAATTTTGCTGAGGTTGGCTTTGAACTTGTAATCCTCCTGCCTCAGTCTCACCAGCCACTGGAATTACAGGCTTGTGCCACTGTGCTCAGCTCTGGCATAAATTTCTTCATTATATTCTCTTATAATCTTCTTAATAACAACTGCAGGTTTTTATGTCCTTCCCCCCCCCCAATACCATGCATCTGCATCATATTTCTTACCTTTTTGTTCCTTACTTTTGACATTGATTTTCCAAATTTATCTTTCTTCCTAAAAATCTAACTCTTGGCTCTCAATCCTGGTCTTTCCTTTGCATTAGTTTAATTATTTTTTCCTCCCATTTTTCTTTGATTTCTATCAGTGGGAATTATCTTGACCTAAACATGAGTTTCCTCAAAAATGGGTCTGAGTTTGGTTCTAGCCAGCGCTTGGAAGAACCACTACTCTGAGGGACATGGAGGAGAGGAGACAAAATGGCTGCACTTTGGATATCTGCAAACTTAGTGGTAAGGGAAATGGCTAATAACACACATTTGGGGGTATTCCCTAATCCAAAGAGAAAAATCAGGCAGCTACCATACTGAGTTGGCCTTTACCTATGATTGGGAGATGAGAGACATGGAGTATTTAAAGATCAGGTTGACAGTGATATCCAAGAGAATTGACATGGATGCATGGAGCTAATTAATAAGTGACAGTTAAAAGTTCAACTCAGGAATTTGTTTAATGTCTATAGTAGGATTTCTAAGTATGGTATCTCTTCTACTAATCAGAATTTGCATTTCTAGCAAGCTTTCTGAATAATTCTGATAAAAGGTAAACTTTAAGAACTACTGATCCACTATCCTGGAAATATGTGTGTGGTGATTATACTTGGACAAGTTCTTGCAGCTACCTTTCTTTAAGATGCTACTAGAAATTACACAGACCAATGAGAGATCAGATGATACACATTTGGAAGAACAAAAGGGACCCTCGTGACTAAAATTGGTAGTTCCTTCTGCTTTGTAGTCTCAACAGTTTATATAAAATCATCAATCAATCCATCAACAAGTACTTACTTAATGCTTTTGACATATTTGCTAACAGTGGATAATGGAGTTTATGATTTGTTGTCTCAAATCTCTTTTACAATTAAGAAAAATATCACCAAAACAGTGAAGTTTTTCCCTGCAATGTGACAGGATGATGGAAGGGAATTAGAGACTATCTACTACAACCATTGAATCTTTTTTTTTAATTGTTATTTTTAGTTATACATGACAGAAGAACGTATTTTGACATATCATACATACATGTAGTATAACTTCCCATTCTTGTGCCAACCATCGAATCTTAACAACATAGAACTGAGTAAAGCCTAGAGAAGTGAACATTAATTTATTTTAAGTCCCAACACTATGGATTGACAGAGCCAGTGACTAGATTACCAGTCTCCTTCCTGACAGTGAGGTGACCTTTATTACAAGTGCCAGGACTTAGTAAATATTCTAGCAGTCTAAGTCAGTGAAAATGTAAAACTTGCTGATTTCAATGCATTTACATTTACATATAGTGATGCTGGCATGGGGGTGTGGCTTCCAAAATTCACAGCAATATATATTTTTCAAACCCTTCACAAAAAAGCTCAAGACAGAAAATGCTATAGCAAACTTTTTGTTGTCTAATTGTATAACAGTATGTGCTCTCTAGGCATAAAATTTATTTACCACATCATCAAAAATTGATTGCCAGATTATCTTGCATGCTAAAGAAAAACAAATCATTAAGTTTAGTAGATCAGTATATTCTCTGGGTGATATTTATTCTCTTCATTTGACAATCGGCTGGTCACATTGCTCTCATCTCCATAGCATGTGCATTGAATTTTCTTATATAGGAAAAGGCCAATTCAATGTTCAATTAACCCAACTGCTGCACATCTGTTGCTGGGCTAAATAAATGTGGCAGTTTGCCGGTAATTACTCTTCTGATAATAATCAAAAACTTCCTCTTTTATTGTGATAGTCCTTTACATCTCCCATTCAAACTACATTAATGACTTTGTTTGTGATCCAGAGATTCCAAAATATCTCCAACTATTTCTGAACTTTTGAAAGTAGCAATAAGTCTGTCATCTACATTCAGTAATTTAGAAGTTTACAGATGTGATTTCAATATATCCCACTAACCCTCAAAATAAGAACCTAGACTAGCTAATAAAGGTCTGATGATGTTATTCTATCCCAAATATGATTATTGACCTGCTATGAATACCTCGGAAAATTGAACTACAGTCTTGTAGCTGAGATTTCCAATGTATAATATGTGCAGGAAGTCTAGGTTTTTCCATTCTATTTTACATATATTTTAGAACATAGTTCATGGCTATAAATTTTTCTGGGACACCAACTCTGTCATGGTAATAGCATGCCCTTAAAATTTGAGATATATAAATCTACCAATATGGCTCTGTTTCTCTTAACAAATACTAAATATTATCATGGTATTTATGTAGCACTTCATATAATTTGAACAGGTTTCAAAATACAAGGCTCTTATCGAGTATCTGCTCTGTGCCAGACACTGTGCTAGGTACTAGAACTATAAAGATGTTTAAAAACCTAGACCTTTGCTTTAAGGGTCTTTGAGGCAGTCCAGTAAATGAAATGTCCCTTTCCTTTTCAAGTTCTGAAAAATCGTGTCACAAGCTCCCTGCAGGCAGCTAATCCCAAGGAGGCAGAAGAAAAAAAAGCACTGCACTAGGCATGCTTAATTTCTCCACCTAAAGTCGCCAGTCAAATTATGCACTCTTCCCCCTTTCCTTATTTAGAATGAGTAAGGAACAGACCAAGGCAAGAAGTGATGTCCTTCTACCTGAAAAAAAAAAAAAAAAAAAAAAAAAAAAACATCAAAAGTGGAAAGGAAATCCGAACACAGTGGTACACACCTGTAATTCCAACAACTTGGGAGACTGAAGCAGGAGGATTGCAAGTTTGAAGCCAGCCTCAACAATGTAGTGAGATCCTGTTACAAAATAAAAAAATAAAAAGAGCTGGGGGTGTAGCTCAGTTGTAAAGTATCCCAGAATTCAATCCCCAGCACGAAAAAGGTGGGGGGTGGGGGAGAGAAGCATTTCCCCTACTCCAACCCTGGTTCTCCAGGACCTCATCTCATTGATGTTCATAGTAATCTTGAGAGATAAATAGGAAATTGTTATTTTACCTATTTAAAAGAAGTTGAAATCGGGCTGGGGATGTGGCTCAAGCGGTAGCGTGCTCGCCTGGCATGCGTGCGGCCCGGGTTCGATCCTCAGCACCACATACAAACAAAGATGTTGTGTCTGCCGAGAACTAAGAAAAAATAAATAAAATATTAAAATTCTCTCTCTCTCTCTCTCTCTCTCTCTCTCTCTCTCTCTCTCTCTCTCTCCCCCTCTCTCACTCTCTAAAAAAAAAAAAGAAGTTGAAATCTAGAAATAGCACAAACATGCTGAAACCAAGGCAGAATAATATTGTAATTCTTTATGGTATGAAATTGGACATTCTAATCAATGAATTGGATTATAAATTTGTCTATAGAATGCCACATTATTTTTTTATGCAAGTGAAACAGGCTTTGATTCTAAATGGTTTTGTGACTAAGGTTGTGACAAGAGCATCTATCATCTTGTGTATAGTTGGGATTATCTGCACATTCACATCTTTTACCTCTTTAAAGAGTTAGAAATAAAAGTTTTCTTAAGAAAAAAAGCAAAAGCAGATAAGCTTTAAAAATTCAAATGTCACCGAAGTAAAGTTTTGCAGAGAAGGCAGCCCGGCAAAGGTGAGGTAAACAGATAAGAGAGAGAAAATAAAGCTGGGCAGGTATCCAATGCTCAATATGAGAAAGAAAGCTTAATTTGGTCAATTGGCACTCAATTTCTATAATATTGATTACAGTCATGAACACACTGAGACTTTTATACATTTTTGTTTCTCCATTAAGTTTATATCAGTACAATATATATAAAGTGCTATGTAAATGTTTGTGGAAGGAAGTTATTTCTCTTTTTTTTCATAAGGGAAAAGAGACTTATTTAGATCATGTGACATCTCTTTTCACATAAGCATTAGCATGTGGTAGCATCAAGATTTGAACCCAAGACATCTGACTCCAAAGCCCATACTCTTAGTTCATTTTACTGGTCTGTCAGCTAAGATCACAAATTGAGTTACTTGTTGGGTGCAACACATTCCAACAGGAGAAAATAAAATACATCTAAGACAGCTATTTTATTTTTCAGCATGTAATACATTTCAGTACACAAGGCACAATATTAAAAAGGCTTAAGAATGTTTATGGAACATAAGTGAATACAAACGAACATATTAACGAATACACAAGTCTGAGATAAACTGGAATGAAAAATGATCAGAAGGGGAGAGAGTTAAGCTGACAAGCAGTCTAACAAGTCTGAGCTGTTTAAAGATGGGATAAGCTGCCTTTGGAGGCAGTAATTTTCCATCATGGAAGGGACTTTCCACATGGGCTGAGCAAACACCAGATATATCAAATTGGATGGTTTAAAATGACATCTAACATCCCTCCAACCTGAAGTTTCTATGATTTAGTCAGTTGATTTTTGAATAGCCAGTAACGTGCCAAATACTGGGGTAAGCGGCTTTCATAAAGGGGAATACCCTCATGGATCCCACAGAATGGTGGGGGAAGGTAAGATAAACTTGGAAAGGTATACTAGGTTAGCAAGTGCTCATATGGCATGGGAGCAAAGAAGATTTGTACCTAACAGGATCTGGGAAAGGGGAGTTTAAAAAGGAAACTGAAAGTTTTCCTAAAGGTGATACCTAAACTAATTCTTTTTTTTCCCTAAACTAATTCTTAAAGGAAAAACAAAATTGCCTGGTTTTCCTTTATCAATTGCAATGTGAGACAATATTGCAAAGTAAAACAATAAATATTTCATAATGTCTATGAAAGTTGCTGATACTAAGATGAAATTGTTCTTATCAGACCCAGACAAAATAATGATGGAGGGGAACCCATGAGATAGAGACTCTAAAGGTCTACAAGAAACTCATTCTCAGGTGAGGATATAGCTCATTTGGTAGAGTGCTTGCCTCACATGCACAAGGCCCTGGGTTCAATCCCCAGCACCACAATAAAATAAAAATTAAAAAGTCTTCTTTAAAAAAAAAAAAGAAAGAAACTCCTTCTCTTTCCACATGCACCCATGCCTTTTTTTTAACCTTTGTTTTTTATTTTTATTTATTTTTATGTGGTGCTGAGGATCGAACCCAGTGCTTCACACATGCCAGAATTAACATTAAAATTTCCAAAATCAATGTACATATTCAATAAAATTCCCATCAAAATAACACTGATATTCTTCACAGAATTTTTAAAAAGTTCTAGAATTCATACGGAAGAACAAAAGACCCAGAATAGACAAAGCAATCCTGAGCAATAAGAGTGCTACTGGAGGTGTCCTAATAGCTGATCTCAAATTATTCTGCAAAACCTCTCAGTAACTTAAAACAGCATGGTACTGGTATAAAAACATACACATAGACCAATGGAACAGAAGAGAAGACAGAGGAACAAATCCACCCAGAATCATCTGATTCTTGACAAAGGTGCCACAAACATATATTAGAAGAAAGATAGCCTCTTCAACAATTGGTACTGAGAAAACCAGATATCCATATTTACAAGAGGTAAACTAGATCTCTCTCCTATTCTCTCTCTCTCTCTCTCTCTCTCTCTCTCTCTCTCTCTCTCTCTCTCTCTCTCTCTCTCTCTCTCCCTCCCCTCCTGTAGAAAAGTAAACTCTAAATGTATCAAATACCTAAGTATAAGACAAGGAACTTTGTAACTGTTAGAAGAAAAAAACAGGGAGATGCTTCAACATATAGGCACAGGGAGAGACTTCCTGAATAATACCCTAATAGCTCAGGAAATAAGAGAAAGAATCAGTAAATGGGATGACATCAAGTTATTAAAATTTCTGTACAGCAAAAGAATATATATATATACAAAGAGATATATTTAGGAAAGCAAGGAGTGTGCATTCATGGAAGAATTTGAAAAGAAACGAGTGAAGAGACAAACAGCAGAATGGGAGAAAATCTTTGCCAGCTACTCCTCTGACAGAGGACCAATACTCAAAATATACAAGAAACTCAAAAATTTAAAAAAATATATAACCCAATCAATACACAGGCAAATGAACTGAACAGACACTTCTCAACAGAAGTACAAACAACAACAATTATATGAAAAAACGTTCAACATTGTTAGCCATCAGAGAATTGCAAATCAAAACTACAGTGTCATT
The DNA here is from genome assembly GCF_964194105.1 of Spermophilus citellus. Lineage (NCBI taxonomy): Eukaryota > Metazoa > Chordata > Mammalia > Rodentia > Sciuridae > Spermophilus > Spermophilus citellus. The sequence continues at coordinate 110,978,235 of NC_138190.1, read as the reverse complement.
CCATCTCACTTCAGTTAGAATGGCAACCATCAAGAATACAAATAACAATAAATGATAGTGAGGCTGTGAAGGAAAAGGAACAATTATAGACTATTGGTTGGAATGCAAATTAGTACAGCCACTATGGAAGTCATTATGAAGTTTCCTCAAAAACTAAAAATAGATCTACCGTATGATTAAGCTACACCTGCCCTTTGGTATTTATTCAGAAAAATTAATATCAGCATATTTTAAGGATACATGCATACCCATGTTTATTGCAGCACAATTCCCAAGAGTCAAGTTATGGAGCCAGCCAAGGTGCTTATCAGCAGATGAATGGATAAAGAAAATGTGTATATATTCAAAACGGAGTTTTACTCAGTCATAAAGAAGAATAAAATTATGTTTTCAGGAAAATAGGGGACTATAATTTTGAGCAACATAAGTTAGACTCAGAGAGAAAAGTATCATATGTTTTCTCTCATTTATGGAAGTTAGAAGGAAAAGCAACAACAAACAAGAGACTCAACGAAATTAAAATAGAAATCAATAGGATAGAGGAGAGGAGGGAGGAGGGAAAAACAGGGACTGTATTATGGAGTGAAATTGATCAAATTATGTTTTATGTATGCAATAATATGCCAAAACCCACTGTTCTATATACTTAATATGCACTAATTTAAAAAAGTTGGTTGTGTTTGTTGCCAAACCTGTATATTCCAGTTTACTTATGTTGTAATTATGTAACCAAGTTAAATTTGTCAACAGGTAAACTACAGATGGAAAAAAGTCATACTTCTATTCAGATTAACTTGAATGTCTTATTAAGAATTGAAGAAGGGCCGGTGTTGTGGCTCAGCCTCACCTAGCACATGTGAGGCCCTGGGTTCGATCCTCAGTACCACATAAAAATAAGTAAAATAAAGGTATAAAAAAAACAATATGAAGACAGAGTGAGGTGGCTGACACTTGTCATACCAGCTACTTGGGAGGCTGAGGCAGGAGAATCACCAAGTTTGAGGCCACCCTGGGCAACTTTATGAGTCCCTGTCTCAAAAAATTAAGAGGACTGGGGGTGTAGCTCAGTGGTAGAGAACCCCTGGGTTCCATCCCCAGTATCACAATACATAAATAGAATTAATGAAAGTAAGTTGCTAAAAGTTGTATGCTATAGAATTAGGCATAGATAGAGAATAATTAGATATTGTATGATCTCACTTTTATGTGGAATCTAAATAAGTCGAACTCCCCAGCATCTCTGGAGGCTGACACAGAAGGATCACATGTTCAAAGCTAGCCTCAGCAACTTAGCAAGATCTTGAGCAACTCAGCAAGATCTCATGTTTAAATAAAATATAAAAAAGGGCTAGGGATGTGGGTCAGTGGTTAAGTGCCCCTGGGTTCAACCCTTGGTATAGAAGAAGGAGGAGGAGGAGGAGGAGGAGGAGGAGGAGAAGAAAGAGGAAGGAGGAAGAAAAGAAGGAGAAAAAGAAGAGGAAGAGGAAGAAAGAAAGTTGAGCTCATAAAGGCAGAGAGTGGAATAGTGGTTGCCACTGGGTAGGAGGTTGGAGGGAATTAAGAGATGAAGGTCAAAGGATATAAACTTTCAGTTATAAGATAAATAAGTTCTGGGGATCTAACATAGGGCATGTTGATAGACGTGTTAATTAAGGTGATTGTGGCAATCATTATATGACATGCCTATATATCAAATCACCCATTATATACCTTGAATATATTCAATCTTTATTTCACAGTTAAATATTTTAAAAGAAAAAAGATATCAGATGAAAAGCATCTAGACTCAGATCACTTTAAGAGTCTTACTCTATTTTAAAGAACCTGAAATTGAAAAAATATTAGACAATACAATTATAAATGTGATTCATGCAAGAGAGATAAAGCCAAACTCCAAAAAATAGAACCATTTATCAAATGGTGGATAAATAAATACCCAATAGCCTCAGCTAATACAAACGTATTTAGAGAGAAAAGCAGATATTGTCTGCTTTCTAATAGAAGCAGACAACACCAAATATAAAGTAGCCCTGAAAAAGAAAAACCAAATGTCTAGATCCAATTACCGTTTTATGGGAAACACAGAGCACAAAGGAACTGGTTAAACTGCAGCACAGGAATGCAATCAGCAAAATCCATACTGTGGGAAATGCTACAAGACAAATGACCTGATTTCTTTGATACTTGCAAAAAATAAAAAAAAGAGATGGACTGATAATTGACAAATTAACTGATAGACCAACCAATCAAAATGCCTAAACTTTATTTAGATCTTATTTCAAATATAGTATATAAAACATATTTAACTTTTATAAGACAATTATATATTTTTATAATTACAGGATATTTGATGTCATTAGGCAATTATTATTCATGTTATACATGGAATAATTTTGTTATTATACTATTTTAAAAGAAACCTGTTCTTTTAGAGATACATATTTACAAATGGAAGCTGGTAACTGAAGTATGATGGATTGAGTTTTGAATACACAGGGATGTATTTTATTATTCTGTTTATTTGGGTTACATTCTACATTCTCTGACAAAGTTTCAAAAAGATAAAATATTTAATGCATGTATTATTTTCCTCACCAACCTTTTTTTTTTCTATTAAGAGACCAACTCAGCTCAATGTAGTCAGATAAGAAAAAAGAACACAGAGTAATATAACAAAGATTAAGAACATTCTGTCCAGGCTGGGTGGCGCATCCCTGTAATCCCACTGATTCAGGAGACTGAGGCAGGAGGATCACAGGTTGGAGGCCAGCCTCAGCAATTTAGTCAGATCCTGTCTCCAAATAAAAAATAAAAAGGACTGGGATATAGTTCAGTGGCAGAGGGCCCCTAGGTGTTCAATCCCCAGTACCAAAAAGAAAAAAAGAAAATAATTCTGATTATTCTCCATAATGTCCCCCAAATGCTTAAAAATGCTATTTATGGCTTTGCTTCAATCACAAGCTAAAGACACTATCAGCTGACCTACCAGGTATTCATTCCTTCAATGATTTGAATCCTAGGTTTGCTACCAATTGCATTACCTTTGTACCAAGTCTAATCTAATAAACCTCAGTTTACTTATCTGAGAATAAGGATAAACATGATTATGTCATAAAGTCATTGAGAAGATTCAATGAGATAACCATCTATAGTCTGCTGAGCTTGTTTACAGCAGTGTACATTCTGGGAACTGAGAAGATACATTGTGGAGAACAGTAAGAAAAAGAGCTTTGAAGGTCAGAAAATGAATTTGGATTGGCTATATTATAAACATTCTAAGGTTTTCGTGGGTTTTAGGTTTGTGGTTTTGTTTTGCCTCTTGAATTACAGATGTGAAGTAATCCAGATTACATGCCAGGCAGATTTTTGGTACTATTTTCAATTTACAATGGGTTTATACGGATGGAACCCATTTGTAAATTGAGGAACATAGGACTGTTTTTCTCAAGGAAGTAACATTCCTTATAAAATTAAAAATTCTTAAGAAAACTTTCTCATACCAGAGCAATAAATAATTCATTTAAAACACTCATTCCAGTCAGGCTGAGGCAGGAAGATTGTAAGATCAAGCCAGCCTCAGCAACATAGAAGGCCCTAAGAAACTTAGCAAGACCCTATCTCAAAATAAAAATAAATAAATAAATAAAAAAGATGTAGCTCAGTGATAGAGCACTCTAGGTTCAACCTCTGGTATGAATAAATGAATAAATAAATAAATAATAAAAAATCAATAAAGCTAAGCAATGCTTCAGTTTTTCTTAGACCACAGAGCTAGTCTCAGTCTGTTCATTTGAGTAGCTCGGCCATTTCCTTCAGAACACTTCATCACTGATCATTTCCCTGCTCATCCAATTAAAATAAGGTTAGGGAAAGATAAGCTTTCCAATCTGGATTCCCAAGAGAGGACAGCTGGAGACTGGGTCTTCTGTCACTGCAACCTTACTGACTTTGGGTGACTGAAATATATAATTTAACTGCTTATTTTTTTTCAGTGCTAGGGATGGAACCTAGGGTCTTTTGCATGCTAAGCAAGTGCTCTACCACTGGGCTCACTCCTAGCCCCAGTATACCTGTTGTCAAAAGAAGGTCTTTTAATTCTAAAATAACATGGGACTTGGTGAATCAAACTTATTGTTTCAAATAAAATGAATTCTATAAGCATTAAGCACTTATCTGTTGGTGGTGGTTGTGCTGGGGATGGAATCCAGGGCTTTGCACGTGCTAAGCACACACTCTCCCACTGAGCTATGCCCCAAGCACTTTTGCATGACAGAGAAAGATTGAATTATACAACAATAAAAAAGAATGCTTGGGTTTTTTTAAAGGGTTATAGACTATAAAATGAGAGATTTAGAGTTTATAAAATGTCTCTTCTCAGATGCACTTCTTTTTTATTTAATAACTTTCTCAGCTATGTACATTTTCAGCATATTCCACTGTTAAATCAGATCACCAAGACAATGAAACCATTCACATTCATTGATTGTCTACATCTGTGAAAAAGTCCAATTTTGCCAATTATAAATGGTAACTATCTCAGCATCACTCTGAATTCCATTAAGGAAGTATTCTCAGAGATTGCTTTTTTTAGCCTTTCTATTTTTTTTTATTTAAATATCTTATTAATTTATACCCCTGGGACAGTTCTTATCACTTCATATATTTAGTTTTGCAATATTTGCACCCACGTAGTTTTTTTTTTTTAATGTAATACTTCACCCTGCCATACCAACAGACTGTCACCAGATGGCAGTTGCATGCCACAACCCCCAGAGTTTGAGCCTCAAGGTATGAGCTGATGTGTTCGATATGCGACATTCTCTTTTACCTTACTCATAAGAGAAGCGTATTAAAAACACTAATAACTAAATCTGAAAATATTTTACAGTAACTGTTGAATAACTAAACTCTAGCATGAATTTTATTCATCGATGCTCAAAAGTTATACAACCTATCTCACTCCAACCATATTTCAATGTTTCATTATAATGCTAATCTTCATATCTAAGATCACTTGGATTTAACTGTTCTTGACTTTTTTCATCCTCAATTTACAATCTGGTTCTGCATACCATCACTCTACTCCTACCCTTGACTTAGTTAAGCATGATATAGCCAACCTAACTAACTACCTGAACTCAAGAAATGACATTTCATATGGTCTCTTTATCTCCCCACAGCCTTCTGGTTCTTCCAGTTTTCTCCCTGCAGTTAGAGAACATAATTTACTCTCCACAATCCCTACCAGGTTTTTTTTTCAAGTTTGTATCTGAGTTTTTAAATTAGTTTTGTTTTTCTTGTCGAGAAGAATTTACACTGCTTCATTGCCGGAGCTGACTGAAGCTTAATGAAAATAGTAATTGAAAAATGTGCATAAATGACTCAATTCAAAAACGAGTAAAAAAAGAAAACTCAAATGTTTTTTTCTCCAAAGAAGATATGCAAATGGCCACTAAGCATATGAAAAGATGCTCAACATCATTAGTCATTACAAAAATGCAAATCAAAACCATAATGAGATTCTACTGCACACCCATTGGGATAGCTATAATGGACAAAAAAGGAAAATAAATGTTGGTGAGGATGCAAAAAATTGGAACCTTTATACATTGCTGGTGACTATGTAGAATATTTCAACTTCTGTAAAAAAAAAAAAAAAAAGAGTTTGATTGCCTTAAGCCTCTCTTGCTTGGCCCACTTTGCTGAACCACATGGAATGATATTTTCACCTTCACCTTCAATAAATCTGTACTTTGCCTATTTAAAAAAATGGTTTGATGATTCCTCAGTTAAATATAAAATTATGATAAAATTAATTATAAACATATGATCCAGCATGGCCACTCCTAAGTTTATACAAAAAAAAAAAAATGGAAGCAGGGACTCAACAAGACACTTGTACACATGTTCATAGCTGTGCTATTCACAATAAACTGAAGGTGGCATAACTCAAATTTCCACCAACAGAGGTATGGATAAGCAAAATGTGGTGTATACATATAATCGATTATTTTTGAGCCTTAAAAATAAATGAAATTCTAATACATACTGCTAAAATGGATGAACCTTGAAGATGTTATGATAAATAAGATAAGCCTAGCACAAAAGGACAAATATTGAAGGATTACATTTATATAAGATATCTAGAGGAAACCAGGCATGGTGGCACATATCTGTAATCTCAGCAACTTGGGAGGCTGAAGGTTCATAAGTTTGAAGTCAGCCTCAGAAATTTAGTGGGACCTTGTCTTGAAATAAAAAATAAAAGGTCTGTCAATGTGGCTCAGTGATTACATGCCCCTGGGTTTAATCCTCAATACAAAAAGAAAGAGAGAGAGAGAGAGAGAGAGAGAGAGAGAGAGAGAGAGAGAGAGAGAGAGAGAGAGAGAGAGAGAGAGAGAGAGAGAAAGGCTACAACGGTAAATTATGCTATGTATATTTAACACAATTTTTTAAAAGCACCCATGGGCCATTATGCTGATAATGAAAGCCTAAAATAGAAACTGCCTCAATCTAAAGGACTATGCCATTAAGCAGGTGATTTGGAATGAAGAAATAACAGCTTTACCTGGCCGTATCACAAACCTATTCATTCAGAACATGTGGTAATTCTGATCAATATTGAAGTTTGATGGTCTAGCAAATCATTTATTCTCTTCAAAGTACAAGAGGCAGAATTAACTGATTTAACAGAATAAGCTGTTAAATGAAACATACAGGAGACCATTGTTTTCAACTGGGTTCCTATGTTGGACCAGACTAAAAATCAAAATGGAGTCACTCATACTGAGGCTTCATGTCACCAAACTAAAACTAAATTGTTAATCTGACCTTTTGTGACGCCAGGGGAATGATAAGAGAAAAATTTCCAAAACAGGCCAGATTTACTTAGCATAATAATAAAACTCCCTGTGCTTTAATCCTTTAAAAAAATGTAACCTGAAGTAACCTGATGTTGACCTGTTATTTTTGTATTGTTCTGTCTCCTTGTCCCTGCTTTACAAGCAACAGTAACTTCAAAATGACCAATTCTTTTTTATTGCTTTATTTTTATTTTTTTTTCAGTCCTTCACGGTCTACAAATCTAAGCTCTTTTGCTCAGCCTATGGGAACATTTATTCTGTTTTATGGAATGAAGTGCTGCCCAATTCTAGAATCCCAAAATGAAGTTAATCAAGATCTTTAAATGGAATTTGTTGTAATTTTGTTTTGTGACAAAGCAATTTGTAAGTTCTTCAGCACAATTATGGTCTACAAGAAAATACATATTACTAATCATAAATGATTGTCTCACACTTGAATTTTCCATCAGTTTCCAAATTTAGGGCTTCTCATTATGCAACCTAACTTTGTTTATTCCGTGGGCTCTTCTCATTTACCTGAAACATTTTTGTTTTATTGTTTCTTGGGCATATCAGAATATCTCCTACATTTCTGAAAATTATCTAACCATTGTAGAGGAACCAGGGTACCCTATTCCTCAGCCCCAGCTTCTCTAGTCTGTTTCCAAGGCACAGTAAAGAACCTGGATTATCCCCCCCATTGTTCATGTTATATTAATATCACTTATCATTGTCAGGGTACTTAGTGGGTGAATGTGCCATGCTAGGTTTTTCCAATGTTATTTGTAATTATTCTTTTGTGTGTGTGTGTGCCAGGAATTGAACCTAGGGACACATAACCACTGAGTCACATCTTCAGCTGTTTTATTTATTTATTTATGCATGTTATTTAAAGATAGGGTCTCACTGAGCTGCTTAGGGCCTCACTGGGTTGTTATGGCTGACTTTGAACTCGCTATCCTCTTGCCTCAACCTCCCCAGCCACTGGAATTACAGGTGTGTGTCATGGCGCCTGGCTGTTATTTGTAATTCTAAAAACCCTATAAATTAGACATTGGTGTCTATATTTTAAAGACTGGGAAACTAGACAACAATGGTTATGTGTCTTTGATCAAGGCCACACAACTGTTAACCACTGCACCAGGTTTCAAGCACAAGTCTTTCAAGCACTCATGTGTGGCCACCTTCAAAACCCTGGCTTGTTGCAATCAGACAAGTCATCTGAGGGTTTGTGCTAGTGATGAAAGGAACAAAATGGCATTTTTTTTAAATTCAAGAATGCATATTTGAGATTTTCCCATTTTAGTGGCCTTGCTCCAGATTTTGGATTTTTTGCTGACTTAGTGTAGTTTGACCTTGTAACTCAAAGGTCCCTTTACAGCTATAATCTTTTAGTTCTCAGGTTAATGTTAGTATGTCTTACAGGATAGCTTTCTTCCTTGTGACCATGGCAGGAAAAGAAGTTAACCCCCTGATTAACTCAGTTAAATGCAAGATGAGATGAGCCTCATGTTTTTTTTATCCCCAAATATCTCTCTATGTAAATCCCCAGAGCTCAGCCGAGACAGCTTTGAGGACAAAGCAAATGTCTTTTGTGAGTGTAGGAATGAAAAGTTTCCAGGAAGTCAGGAATCTCACTGGCTACTTTGGGCTCTGCTGTCAATGAACAAGCAAAGGAATCAAGAAAAGATAAAGAGCAAGCAGATAAGGGAATTTCCAGTATGGTCTGAAACAAACTAACAAAGAAGAGATAAGATGTTTGCAGAAAACATAACCTTTGGATGTCCAAAGGGCTAGCTTGCTCCATCTGAACTCACCTCTCCCCATGTCACTCTACTCCTCCACCCTAAGTAGTCCCTAAATGCTTGTTGAATAAATGCATATCCAACCTTCCTAGCATGAGGCCAGCTCTTCTTTGGGACTCCCTAGTATATTTCATCTTCCATAGCATCCTCCATAACCAGGTCAAAACTTGTTCCTTCTGCTTTGCCAGTGGCATCCACCTATAATCCCAGCAGCTCAGGAGGCTGAGACAGAAGGCCAACCTGGCAATTTAGCAAGACCCTAGCAACCCAGGGAGATCCTGTCTCTAAATAAAAAGTAAAAAAGGGCTGGGGTTGTGGCTCAGTGGGTTAAGTGCCTCAGGGTTCAATCCCTGGTACATAATAATAATAATAATAATAATAATAATAATAATTTAAAAAATAAAAATAAAAACACAAAAAACTTGTTCCTTCCTATATTTATTCCCACTTAGGAACTCTAATTAAACTCACTATATCAATTTATCAAAGATATTAATTATTAGTAATGATTTTATGCAAATTTTATGTATAAGATTACACATTTGCATTTCAATAGGGCTTTCAAAAATTTGGGCCTTTCCATCTAAACTCTCTCTTCACCTACTCCCATTTGGGAATCCATAAATTCCATCACAATGATGATTTGGGTTTTGTTGTTGTTGTGCAGTATTGGGATTGAACCCAAGGTCTCCCACATCTTATGCAAGCGTTTTATCACTGAGCTACTTCTCTATCCCTTTGCTTTGCATTTTTTTAAGAGAGAGAGAGAGAGAGAGAGAATTTTTAATATTTATTTTTTTAGTTTTCAGCAGACACAACATCTTTGTTGGTATGTGGTGCTGAGGATTGAACCCGGGCCGCACGCATGCCAGGCGAGCGCGCTACCGCTTGAGCCACATCCCCAGCCCCTTTGCTTTGCATTTTGATTTTTGTTTTAATATTGGAGCCTGAAAGCAGTGTCACTTTACTCCTGAGCTACATCCTCAGCCCTTTTTATAAAATTTTTACTTTGAGGCAGGGTCTCACTAAATTGCTGAGGCTGGCCTCAAACTTGCAATCCTCCTGCCTCTGTCTCCTGAGTAACTGGGATTACGGGTCTTTGCCACCACACCTGGCCATCATAGTGTTTCCATAACCTCTCCAAGACAAACAAGTAAGTTTTGACTCTAAAAGAAGGAACTGATGGCCCTAAGAAATGTGGCATTTGTTTGTAGACATGAATGGTAGATTGTTTGTAAGCCTGGGACTTCCCAGTTTGAAGGGGTTAGGAATTCAGCTGGGGAGACAAAAATAGGGGAAGTCAAACACCAGAACCAAAATATACTGGATTTTTTGCATTAATTATTAAGAATATCAGTTGACTAGAGTGATCTGGCACTCATTTTAGTAGGAACAGGAGGGCTCAAGGGAAAATCCAAAAGTAATATCTTCGAGGTTCATAACATCAATGACTAAATGGTGGAGAGTGGATGAGACAGTGACAGAGTCCCAAATACACTGTCAAAACAAGCCCATAGCTACACCATGTGCACCCATGAATCCCAGTGTGTGGTAAATTACTCCAGCAGTAAGATGCAAACTGGGGAGAATACATGGATAAACCACTGTCTGTTAAACACTTCCTCAAAACTGACCTCCATCATTTCTCTGTGAATACATTGGAAGCAGAATTGATGGCTTTTTAAAAAATTGATGGCTTTTTAATTAACTGTGTCTAATATCCAGATGGTAAGTTCAACAATTACAGAAAACAATTTCCTTAGGCTGAAGCTCTGAAATCACGATTCAGGGATCAAATTTTCAAAAACATACTCTTTAAACACTACTGAGAGCAGTGATTTCTCCACCAAGGCCAAATGAGGTAAGAGGTTATTGAAGAATGGAATACATATAAAGTTTCTCCAAACTACATTACACAAGGCATAGAAGGAAAGCTGCATGCACCCCTCCTAAACATGGGAGCAATGGTAAAATCATTTTATTTAAGATTTCCAAATAACCCGAATTCCTGTCCAGGCTAGCTTACATACTTATTTTCATAGTGCCTTTCTCTTTAACATGCCATACAGCACTGAGTATAGTGCCTTTCATTAGAAACAAAAAGGCAACCCATAATTTTCCATTGATTGGTTTGTTGTAAGAGAGATCCCAACCTTTTACAAAATTTTCTGGTGTAAACTGAAATTTTCCTAAATCTAAACTCAGAAAGGTTACAATCCTCTCTCTGAGCCAGGCTGAAACATGCTCACTCAGAAATTTGTTGAATGCAAACCTCCAGTTCCCATTAGATGAAGATAAGATATTGATCAGAACAGAGGGGATCAGGTTAGAGTAGGTTTCCCTGCAGGAGAAAAACGGGGGAAAAAAGATGAGATGGTGTAACAAAGCCTTCTTTTCATCCTGGTTAGCTTAATAAAGAGACATATGATGTGACAGGAGAACCTACAGCATTATAAATATAGCTCATACCTTCAAATGACTGAATGCTCCTGATACTGTCCAAGTTAAGGATATGTTATTTTATATTAGTTGTAGAGAACTTTCTCATAATGGCCTTCCTATAACCCCCTATTTAATTGCAACTTTGTCTCATCCCACCCACCCCCATACTCCATCCCATTTCCGTGATTTATTTTCTTCCATAGTGCTTATCAATACAAACTTTGCTATACAACCAAACTGATTTATTTTATTTTCTGTTTGCCCCACTGGAATGTAAGTTCCATGAGGAGAATGTTGCTAACTTCATCATTGTGAAAAGATCATTTTCAGAAAGTAGCAAAATCATGACTATCATACAAATATAAAGGTAAACACATGTTAAAAAAATTATTTAACTGGGGCTGGGGTTGTGGCTCAGTGATAGAGCACTTTCCTAGCATAAGTAAGGCACTGGGTTCAATCCTCAGCACCACATAAAAATAAATAAATAAAATAAAGTAATGTGCCTATCTATCTATCTATAATATATATATATATATATATATATATATATATATATATTATAAAATATTAGATTTATAAATAAGGAAATTGATAAAATGTTACAACTAGTTAAAAGGAGATGCCAAGCTGGGCATAGTGGTGTATGCCTATAATCCCAGCTACTTGGGAGGGTACCACAGAAGGATTGCAAACTCCAGGCCAGCCTTGACAATTCAGTGAGACTCTATCTTAAAATAAAACTTTGTTTAAAAGTTTAAGGATGTAGTTTAGTAGTAGAGTGCTTGCCTAGCATGTGCAAGTACTGGAAGGTACTGACTTTAATCTCCAGTATATTGGGGTGGGGGAGAGGTGGGGGGGGGCAAGGTGAGGAGAGGAGTCAACAAATAGACAAAGTTATAGATAGAGAATATTAAAATGGAGGCAAAACTAGTTTTTACATAAGGAAAGCAGAGCTGTCTCTCCATCTTCCAGAATTAGATTTGCCTGTCTTTAAACAAGCATTAAGGCAGAAATTATTTTGTGCCATTAAGATAACAGGTATCTTCAATTTATGGAGTTGCAAAATAGCTACCATCTGGCTGGATTAGATAACCCTGAAGGTGTGCTATGGATGATGCATAATTTTTCACTGATGTACATAGTTCCCCCTGATTTGTACCTGAGTGCCTGGCACAAAATGGTGCTTCAGAGGGAAACATGAGGGCCAGTATTGTCAACGTGCTTAGTTCTTCAAACCAGATATTTGGACATCATCCCTAATTGCCCTCTCACTCACCCTATCCTCCCTCCATTTCCAGTCAGTCATTGCATTCTATCAAATTCTACCATCTTCCACTTCTCTCCATGCCCCTGCCACTCATATACGTCAGGCCCCCAGCAATCTTTTCCCCGCAATACTACAATAGGCCACTTACTCCCATTTCCAATACTTTCTCCACTTCACATGAAGTCTGTTCTCCTATGTAAATCTCATCCTATCATTTACATGTTAAAACTCTGTTCTTTGCCTCAGAATAATCTCTAAGGTACTTAGAACCTAGGGTCCTTTATTCTTAAGTTCTACCATAAAAGAGAATAAAAAGGTCAAAGACAAATGACCAATATAGCATAGCTGCTAGTACTTGATGGAGGTGTGCTGATGAATTAATTCCTTGTTCTTCAAAGCTGGTTCTACCTAACTCATGTTTACTCTGAATGCCTTTTTTTTTATTATAAGAACTTATACATCTTTTCTACTTGGAACTGAGACCTTACTTTTTAAAATAATACTCAAATTCTATGAAAAGTTTTATGTTGAATCCAAGGTACTACTATGTTTGATTTCAAGTTAACACCTCCAGTCTGACACACTCTGACCTAATTATATACTTACTTCTCCCACAGGGAGGCTCTAGATGAAACTACCAAAGCACAAGTAGTTTCAATGAAAAGTGCAAGCCAATATGCTAGTAAAATAGATGGAGAAATGATTTCTAATTTAACTGAAGGTGGTTGGAATTGATGATCTCTCTGATTCCACTATTACTGATATTATCTGGTATTTTATTTTCTTTGAAAGGGGACTGATAGCTAAAGGAAGTTTCAGAACTGAAGGCTAACATGCAGCATGGCTCTGTGGCTATGTTATCTCTAAGAGTTCATTTTCTAAATTTTGTTGGCAGGGGCTGCTCTCTGTAGTTACTGTGCATATGAGAACTCACCAAGGACAGAAAAATATCAGTTTGAAATTTACTCACCAAATGCCCATTACTTGGGAGTAAAATTCAGTCATTTATACTTAGCAAAATAAAATCATTAAGAAATAACAGAAACACTGTTGTAGGACTCTTTCAAAATGCTGAAAGTTCATAAAAGGCTGAAATTAGAAAAAATATAAAATAAAACAAGTTTGCTTTGGTGCCTTCCAACTTTCCTTCATGGCCATATCCCTAAAGATGCTTCTTCCCACACTGCCCTGCCATATAACTGGGTGTCTTTTATGTGGCAGCCATAAGAGATCTGATTTCCTAGGACACTATCTTGTCCTTGGTTTTCAATTCATCCTTACCCTCACAATTGACCTTTTGTGGGCCTCTCAATAGAGTTGCATGTTGGAAAATCTAATATATTCCTATTGATAAGGTATAACTCAGTGTATGATTTAATTCACCTTCAAGGACACTTGTATTTTTCCACTTCTTAAACCAAAGACTAATAACAAGGGTAAATTTCCAATCATCACCAACTGGATGCTATCTGGGGGGCTATAGTCCTCCCCACCATTCCTTAAGACATAAAAAAGGGACCTTCTCATTGGGACTGACTATAATTAAAAACTGGCCATAAATTTTTCCTGTCATTTGTCTTATTTTAAAATTCAAGCACAGAAAAAAAAAAAAAAAAACTCTGTTAATTCAGAGTTCAGGTTAGTTAGATTCAGGTCAATCAAGGTTTTACTCTAATAGAATTTACATAATGTGGTGACTTTCAGCTGTGAAAAAAATTTTGACTAATCAGTTGTTAGCCTGTAATATTGATTTAATGACCTGTTTGAATGAGTCGCACTAATTGAACTAAACTATGTTGTTTACAAGAGCAGCTGATAGTGAAAATAATGTGTTCTACATCCTTCTGCCAAAGTAGGCAATACAGCATGTTTTATTAAAATTTCAAATTTTATTTTATAAAAAGCTTAAAATTGGCTTGTATGAATTCAATTTTGAACAGATATTAATTTTTAAATTTTACTTCATTTAATATATGTGTGCCCTTTTATACATCACAAGGTGAGCTAATTTCAAGTGGAAAGCTAGCATAATAAAAAGGAGACAAAGTCAAGTCTTTTTATTCTTGATTACTCCAAAATGACCATTTTTTTTTTTTGCTGTAATATTTTTAGGAAAAGTGGTTCTTTGGACTACAATGCAATAATATTTTCACAGGCATCAGATTGAGGATCGACACTAATTTCCTAGGGTATACTATGGGGACATTTTTTAATATGGACAAAGATGATACATACATCCTTTCTGATGTTCTAATTTGTAGACATTGGAGTTACATTAAAATACCATTTCAAATGTGTTATTTTAAATACAAGTAATCACCTAACTAAAGCATTAAAATATTAAAGCCATGTTACTATAGCTTAATATTTTTCAAGCATCTAACTATTTTTCAAGTATTGTAATCCTCTCCTTGTAGCCCATACCCAATCCCACCTACAAAATATTATGAAAATTCAGAAGTATATTAAATACATAAATCAGTAAATATCTATTATTAACTGCTGTGTCCAGGATTGTGCTAGGTGCTATAAGAAATACCCATATAAAATATTCCTAACCTTCAAGGAACTGGAAACTTATCTGAGGAGGCAAGAAAAATACACATAGTGATAAACCTTATAGAAAACAAAGGATAACAGGAAATGGCAGAAAGGCAATAATGGAAATCTTTAAAGAAAGGATGGTACTCTCAGCTAGATATTGAAGGAAGGCCAGATATTGATAGGAGGAAGGCATCATTCTAGAGCAAAAGAATGACCTAAGCAAAAGTACTGAGAACAAAATTATTATGGAATGTAGTGGAGGGAGAGAAGAACAATGAGCTCCGTATGACTTTATTTTTATTTTTTTTAATATTTATTTTTTAGTTCTCGGCGGACACAACATCTTTGTTGGTATGTGGTGCTGAGGATCGAACCCGGGCCGCACGCATGCCAGGCGAGCGCGCTACCGCTTGAGCCACATCCCCAGCCCTCCGTATGACTTTAATGCTTGTTTTTTGTTGCTGTTTTGTTTTGTTTATTGTTGTTGTTCTGTACCAGGGATTGAACCCAGAGGGTGGTTAATCAGTGAGCCACATCCCCAGCCCTTTTTTGTATTTTATTTAGAGACAGGGTCTTGCTAAGTTGCTTAGGGCCTCACTATGTTGCTGAGGCTGGCTTTGAACTTGTGATCCTCCCGCCTCAGCCTCCTGAGCCACTGGGATTATAGGCATGCACCACTGCACCCAGCTTCTAATCTTTATTTTCCAACAGTGATAAAGAAGGCTGTATGAATATGAGGGAAAAGGTGCACTCATACATTGCTGGTGGGACTGAAAATTGGTGCAAACACTATGGAAAGCAGTATGGAGACTCCTTAGAAAACATGGAATGGAACCACCATTCTACCCTTTCTGATTCACTCATTTCTATACCCAAGGGACTTAAAATCAGCATGCTACAGTGACACAGCCACTTCAATGTTTACAGCAACACAATTCACAATTGATAACTGTAGAACCAACTTAGATGTCCTTCAATGGATGAATGGATAAAGAGACTAGTACATATACACACTGGAATATTACTCAGCATTAAAAGAGAATAAAATTATGGCATTTTCAGGTAAATGAATGGAATTGAAGAACATCATGCTAAGCGAAATAAGCCAATCCCCCAAAACCAGGGGTGAATATTTTCTCTGATAAGTGGATACTAATACTTAATGGGAGGGGGAACTATGGGATGAGTGGAGAAAATTTGGATGGGGCAAAGAGCAGGGTAGTAAAGATGGTGGAATGAGGCAGACATCATTACCCTAGGTACATGTATGATTGCACTAATTGTGTGACTCTACTTCATATACAACCAGAGAAGTGAAAAATTCTGTTCCATTGTGTACAATGACTTGAAGAGCTTTCTACTGTCATGTATAACTGATTAAAACTAATGAAAAAAAAAGGCTGCATGAGCAATGTTTTGCCCCACACAAAAGATTGCTCCTCAAACAACAGGTACCATGTGTATTACATAGTTTTCATGTTTTTTAACACCCAATTCAATGAAATACATGTAGTAGATGATCAGCAAAACCTGGTAGAATAAATTAATTTGAAAGGCTATGAAGGCAGATAACTAGAGATATTTGCCTAAAAAAAAAAAAAAAAAAAAACCTGGCATTAGGCTATGATGAAAAAGTATATGATCAGGGTTTCTTTCTATAGAAATTTTCCCAGTAGCTCACATTAAGAGAGGGCTTATAAATATTTCGGATAACAAAGTACAAGATCTGCGTAAAATCTTTCACTTGTTTTTGCTCAAGTGATTTATCCCCTTGACCCACTAACTTTCCTGGCTTGGTACTTGTCCCTACCCCTACTCAGAATTCTGTTATGCTTTTTCATATACATAGACATATATATATATATATATATATATATATATATATATATATATATATATATATATTTAAAAAGTAGAAAAAAGGAGAAAACTCAAGACATAAAAACTGAGTTACTGCATTCATGGGTCTATAAATATTAGGACAACATTTCTTAAAGTTGTCTTACATATTAGTAATCCTGAGAGATTATTAGGTGTACAATAAAAATAGGTCACCAGATCAAATAAGTTTGGGAAGTCCTGCCTTTATTACCCACTTGGAGATTTTTTTCAATGCATGTTCATATAGCAAAACATTCTGAAATATCCTACATTAATCTGTTTTAAATTGTTTACACTGTTTCATGCAATATTTCCCAACCTTATTTTTACCACAGAAATCTTTTTTATGTGCATGGACTACTCATTCATTTAGATGTCAATCTGTAGAATGCTAGTGTCCCAGTTTGTGAAAATCAACATTAGAAATAATAAGAGCTGCTGAAGACACAGAACTGTGACCTATTTATTTATTTATTTATTTTTGGTCTTAGAGATTGAACCCAGGGTCACTTAACCACAGAGTCACATTACTAGCTCTTTTTTATATTTCATTTTGAGTCAGGGCCTTGTTAAGTTGCTGAAATCAGCTGAGGCTGACCTCAAACTTGTGATCCTCCTGCCTCAGCCTCCCAAGCAGCTGAGATTACAAGTGTGCACCACAGCACCCAGCTAACTACATCTATATTAAATCATCAATCGCCTGTACATTGCTATCATCCTAAAGAATGAGCCCTAAAGATAAGTGTAATGACTCAAGAACCTCCCCATCCTCTACTTTGTCAATCAGAAAGTCTGAATTGTCCACCTACTTATGAAATGATCTGAGAATCCTCAGAAATGAGATGGTTAAATCCAAAGTGAGAATTATAAGCCTTGTCTTTTATGTATATAGGAAAATGCATAACACAATTCTGAAATTTGGGTCTCCAAGGGAGTCTTCTTGGTTTGAATATTTGACTATGGACTCCAAGTGAGTAGTAAATAGCTTCTCTAGGAATCAAAGCATTTGGGTACTCTGAAACAAAATCTGAAAACTGTTTTAAGATAGTACTTTACAATGTGTCACACTTTTTAAAATTTTTCTATCATCCCTATCTCTGATCTTAAAGAACTTTGGCCACTGCTTTTCTTTGCTTAAGTTATCAATAGGATTGATCAGATTACATATGTGGGTTTATTAGTAAATTTAATCACTTTTTACAGCATTGCTTCCATTGGATAACACATTTGTCACTTCATGAGAAAGAGTAAGGCATGGTAATAATTTGACTTGGATAAACAGATAAACCTGGGTCCAACTCTGGATTACGTAGTGTAATACATGAGATTACATATAAGAAAGTTCTGTTACTTTTGCTACTTTACAGATACAAAAATTATAGCTGATAGGTTCAAGAATTGAGATTTCACTCTAATGTAGTCTCTGTCCAAATCCTCCATGCCTCCGCCTTTCACAGCACTGATCCAAAGGTGACCAACAGTAAAGAAACTCATCACCAAAAGGAGGTCTGTATGTGTAAGGAATACAACTATAGACACTCCTTGGCTATACAGCAGATCCAGGAGCTTCTTGTGAGTCAAAAATTCAGCAAGTTGTTTCACCCCAAGAGTGAGGAAGCAGGGATGTGGTATATGCCAACAGGGACAAGTGAGAAGAAAGTAAACAAAGAAGAAGTTAAAGATAGGTTTTCCTCTATATTTTCAATTTTTAAAATCTTGCACAATTTTTGTTTTACAATGCTGACAGAAAACAGAATAAAGTTTTTCAAAGCCTATTACAGAAAATAAAGAAAACAAATACAGAAAATTCTCTTCACTCTTAATTTCAACATTGTAAATATTAACTCCAAAGTTAACCACAGTTAAAGATGGGTACATACACTTCAAGATATTTTTCTGTTTCCACTAATACACACACACACACACACACACACATAGACCTGTGTGTAGAAAATATATTCTTTTGGTGTGTTTTGAAAATCCAAGTTTTGTGTAATTCTTCTTTCAGTACTGGAAACCCAGGGATGCTCTACCACTGAGCTACATCCTTAGCCCTTTTTATTTATTTTTTAGCTGATACATAACAAATTATACATATTTTACCATACAATGTTTCAATTCATGTATGCATTGTATGATGTTAAAATTAGAGTAAACTTATATATTTCCTCAAATACTTATCAGTTCTTTATGGTGAAAACATTCAAAAATCCCCCTTCTAATTTTTTGAAATGTACAATGCATAATTGTTATCTATATTCACCCTACTGAGCACCAGAACTTCTTGCTCCTATCTAAGTATAACTTTGTACTAATTGATCAATCTTTCCCCATTCCTCCCTACTCCCTGTTCTATCCAGCTTCTTCTTACCATCATTCAATTCTCAACTACTGGGATTCCCTTTCTGAGATTTAAATGATGTAATGTTAATTTTTTGATGGTGATAATACTACTTTTTAAATAATTAAAACAATTAGTAGTAGTTCTGATTAGCTATTTTCATCAGCTTTACTGAGACATAATCCACATATATAATTTGCACATTTAAAGTAGCTTTCTGTCACTATGACAAAGTACCTGAGATAAATCAGTTTCAAGGAGGAAAGGTTTATTTTGGCTCATGATTACAGAAATTTCTGTTTATGATCACTTGCCCCTATCACTTTGGACCTATGGCAGCATAGTATATTATGGTGAAAGCATGTATTGGAGGAGGCTGCTCACATCATGGCAGCCAAGAAGCAGAGAGAGAGAGAGAGAGAGAGAGAGAGAATGAGAAGGTGCCAGCATCCCAGTATCACAGTTAAGCGCACACCCCACAATGACCTCATTTTTTCCAAATAAACTCCATTTCCTAAAGGTTCCACCACCACCCAGTAGTTTCACAGACTGGTAATCAAGCCTTTACCACGTGGACTTTGAGGAACATTTGAGATCCAAATCATAGTTTGTACAATCCAAATATTTGAATTTTGACATTGTATCACACAGGCCTCTAAGTATCTTTTGTTTATAAACTCTGTTTTATTTATTTATTTATTTATTCTGGTATTGGGGATTGAACCCAGGGGCACTTAACCATTGAACCACCTCCCCAGCCTGTTTTATTTATTTATTTATTTTTTTATTTTGAGCTAGTGACTTGCTAAGTTGCTTAGGGCCTCAATAAGTTTCTGAGGCTGGCCTTGAACTTGTGATCCTCCTCTCTCAGCCTTCCAAGTCATTGAAATTACAGGTGTGCACCACCACCCCAGGATCATCCTCTGTTCTATTCTTCAGACATAATAATTTGTATTGATGTATTTGTGAGTTCACTGTCTCTTTTCTCTGTCATCCTCATTCTACCATAAAGCCTTTCCAATGAATTTTAATTTCAATACAACTGAATCTGTTTTTCTATTTCTTTCTACTTATTTCAGGAGTATCCACTCTTGCCTTATATAACATGGATAAAAGAGCTGTTTTAAAGTTTTTGATAATTCTAATATCTGGATCCTCTCATGTTTAACATTTGCTTATTGTCTTTTAACGTAAACATTTTATTCTTGGTATTCTGAGCAATATCTTAATAATATGATTTTGTTTCAGAAACAGTCAATTCAATAAGATTCAGATTACAAATTCTTGACTTCAATAAGCAGTGCTTCTAGTATCTGTTCAACTTCAAACTCATTGCTGTACTCTTTGGGTCTACCCCACATACTTACTACTCAGGGCTTACTTTGGGTCTTGGACAGTAGTTTATATCGTATTTCAGTTTTGAAAACAGTTTCTGTAGTCTTTTTTTTTTTGTCTGTTCCCTGTATGCACAGCTTGAGCATAACCCAGAACTTGTGTGAGTCTGTATTCGGAATAAAGAAACTCCTTTCTTTAGTTCTTTACTGTCTGGGACTTACCCTATACTGTGACTTCCACAAGCCCCCTTTTCTGTGTTCCTCTGGCTACAGCACAGAAGGTTCTCTTGTAGTTTTAGAGTTATGTGCTTTTGTGCAGTTATATGCATCTGAGACCAAACTCAGGGTAAAGTGAGAGAGAGACAAAGAAAAAAAATGGGGATTACTGACACATACTTTGGTCCACCAAGAACACTTTTCCTGGCTTCTTAATAAAGAAATAGGAGTGGTTGTTTTTAAACCTCAGGGCTTTAGGTGAGTGTCATATCCTTATACGAGTGAAGCTTTTTTTTTTTTTTTTTTTTTTTTTTTTTTTGTAATTAGTGACTATTTCAGACAAAGCCTGGAGGAAAAAAGAAAAGAAATGAGGATTTACTTCACATTCTACAGCCCCTTTCTCAGGCCTCTGCCTAGGAAGTGGGATTACTCAAGAATGTTTGCTGTCTGTACCCACTGCCCAGTTCTGGGACATTTGTCGCCATTGAGTCAAAGCCAAACAAAACACAAACAATAAAACAGGAAATTCATCACCTTATTGGTCATTCTTTTTTGTCCTTCTCCACAATCTACCTACTATTATTTACGTTTCACAGTCTTTTGTTACTTTTTATAATTTATCTATAGGTTTTAGTTGTAATTATTGGAGGAGATAAACTGTATTGGGCTCACTTCATCCTGTTCAGCATCATAAGCCCCGAATAATCTCAACTGGTTGGAAAAAAGATAAATAAGTGGTATTTACACATAAGGGATGTACATGGCAAACATCTCATGTGTCTCCTTTGCAATGATATAAAGACAACAAATAAAAGAATAAACAATCATGTAGATGAAAAATAAAACAATCAGATCAATCCATATTAACAGTAAAGTAGAATTAAAGGAATTCAAAGAAAGGGCGAATTATTTGCAACTTAAAATAATTTGTCTATATTAAAATGTAATATTATGATGAAACTGCAAGAGTAATAAACAATTACCACATAACATAGTGCCCTTACTTCAGAATATCTCATACAAATTCAACAAAACATGGAGAAAAACATCATAGTGAAGAACTGATGAATCATTTCACTCAATTTTTAGGACAGGAAGGAAGAAAAATACATACAAATAGAAAATTTGAAAATGTAATTGGTACATTTGAATTATTAGTATATGCCTAGTAATATATCCCCCCAAAGAACAATTATAATCTCCACCAGTGGATCAATGAGCATTTTCTCTAAAGGGTATGTATTATAGGCTTCATGGGTCTATAATAAGTACACAAGTCTGCCATTGCAGTATGAAAGCAACCATGAACAATATATCAAACAGTAGAACTCTGTAAAAACTGTTTACTCAAATCAGATTTCACCTTCAGGCATTAGAGTATGAGAGAAGTTCATCAGAATTTGTTTTCATCATCAAAGCTTATGTAGAGACTTGTAGAGGCCTAATTGTAAACAGTGATTCTGTTTTTTTGAGGAATAAATCCAATATGCGTGTAAAAATTAGACACTAAGGGCTGGGACTGGGGTTCAGTGATAGAGCACCTGCTTAACACATGTGAGGCACTGGATTTGATCCTCAGCACCACATAAAAATAAATAACTAAAGATTATTATGTTCATCTACAATTAAAAAACCTTTTTAAAAATTAGACACTAAATAAGTTATCTTAAAAGAATAGGTCTAGATGGGCATGGTGGTACATGCTTATAATCCCAGAAGCTTGGGAGGCTGAGACAGGAGACTGTAAGTTCGAGCCCAGCCTGGGCAGTTTAGTGAGACTGTGTCACCAAATAAAATGGGCTGGAGATGTAGCTTAGTAGTAGAGCACTCCCTGTACCAAAAAAAAAAAAAAAAAAAAAAAAGTGGTGATAAGATATTACGTATGCGTGTGTGTGTGTGCATGCGCGCACACACGCCAATTAGAATAATCATTATACAAAATTGTTATCAGAACGTTGAAAGTTTGGGAAAGAATTTCAGTACAATTGTGAAAATAGAAGCCAGATTTGAACCAGTACAAACAAGCAGTAAGGAATGAAAACAGCAAGTAGAGCCTACTCTTTTAAAAATACTATCAGTAAAAGATGTGGGAGAGAACCAAAATGGCAATTTTAGGAGATATCCAATTTCAAGGAACAGTGTAGAAGATTCTGCAGGAGGCTGTTTTTATTTGTGGGAATGTAAAAGAGACTGATATTTCAGGAGACATGGGGAGGCTTACTGATACAGAAAGGAACTGCAGAGATATAGAAAGGCTGAAAACAGATGTACTTGTCTTGAAAATTGTCTTTTCCAGCACAAAGACAGGATGTTAGATGACTCAATATTGATGGAAAGGAGGACTTGGCAATGAAAATCTACTTAGAGGGAAAAACAGGGAGGACCCATAGCTTCCAGGTGCAGTGTGGCACATGCCTATAATCTCAGTGGCTCAGGAGGCTGAGGCAGGAATATCACAAGTTCAAAGCCAGCCTCAGCAATTTAGTGAGGCCCTAAGTAACTTAGTGAGACCCTGTCTCAACATGAAAATAAAAAGGGCTAGGGATGTGGTTCAGTGTTAAGCATTCCTGGGTTCAATCCCTGGTACAAAAAAAAAAAAAACATAGCTAATGGCCTCAGTCTTACAGAAGGAATCAAGTAAACATACATACTACAAACAAATAGTCTAAATTTATTATGAACTTGGTCATTGTGGTTTTTTGATTTTTCTCAGAAATATTTCAAAGCCTAGGAGTAAAAGCAGAGGAACAGAATAATAGTTTTTTTAACCTGGGTTAAAAATATGTTTTACAGGCTTAAATGATCAAAGAAATAAGAGATTATTTGATTTAATGAGGAGATATCATCAGTCCCAGGATAGGTAGGCAAACAAATAAAGAGAAATAAAAGAAAATTTCATCAGGAGAGATATAGACTGGAGATTCATGGGGGGTGCAAGAGGAGACAACTCAGTAGGTATAAAGGAGGATGAGGAAGGCAATACTGTAGTCACAGAGTAGTGGTGGCTGGTGCTTCAAAGTGACTTACTGAAGAAACAGTTAAACAGTATGAATAAAGGACACGCTGGTGAGCCATCTGCTGGAAATGAAATTACCACAGACCCCTTGTAAAAGATAAACTACTGCAAGACACAGTGAAAGAAGAAATGTGATGATAAGCTCAAGATCTATTAAGATAGGTTTACCTTCCTGTGCAACACGGATTGTCTCCAGAAAGACTGAGGCTGTAGCACCAGTACCACATCAAATCAGAGAGCAGACACAAACAGGTACCTGTTCTTTGAATGTGTACTGCTCCCCTTTATGATCCATTTATCAGTTTTAGTGCATGCTGCTGCCATGCTTACCCTTTCAATTGCCACCACAGTCATAAAACAGTTGCTGGATAATACATTTCAACCGTCTGTCACATTCCCCAAGTGTACACTTGCAACTTAAATAGAAAAGATTTAATTGTGTGAAACTCAGCTAGAGCAATACCCTTATTATAAACAACACCAGCATATTCTTGCTGATGGTGGCAGAAACAAAAACATGGGGATGTGATAATAAAAATACTCAGTTAAAAACTTAGGAGTACAGAAAGGGAGCTTGGAATCAAAGATAAAGACTAAATCCAGTTAAATACATTTAGGAGTTATAGGTTCAATCCTGAACCACAGCAGGAGTGATAAAATTTGCTTAATACAATGAAAAGGATATGAACACATTGAATTACTCACAGTGGTTATCTCTGGAGAGTGAAAGGAAGAGGAGGAGGAGGAGGAAGAGGAGAAGGAAGAGGAGGAGGAAGAGATTTTCACTTGAATGCTTTATTCTTTGGCAATATTTTGGTTCATAATGCCAATTATGTATAACTTTTGAGAAAATTTTTCAAACTGAAAGAAAAGATAAGGAAGGAGACAGAAAAGAGGAAATTTACTTCCTGTGTGACCATAGGCAATGTATCTAACTCATCTGAACATTCATTATCTCAATTATAAAATGAGAATATTAAAAACTACTCTGCATATTTGTTCAATCAGTTGACAATTACTGAGTTTAGTGTCTTAACTGTTGTGCACTGGCAACAATTAGCATTGCTGTGAGGAATCAAATGAAATGATTTGGCTAATGTGTCTGACACAGAGAAAGAGCTCAACAGATGTCATTATTTTTCTTCCTCTTCTCTTGTATAAAAGCAGAATTAGTCTCAGAATTCAAGGCAAGGAAAAGCAGTGTCACTCATGGGGTTGGTGAATGCAGAGACAGACTATCAGGCAGATTCTAACTGGATGAAATTTGTCTAATTTCATGTTGTCTGGGAGAGAGGATTCCTGTGAGGTCCGAGAAAGCCCCACAGCTCTTGCATCTGCCCTGAGCTCATTCTTAAATCAACAAAATTGGACTGCAAGCCTTAAGTCTGTTTTCATCCCTGAAAACTTGCCTTTTGGAGTAGATCAATCTTCAGTTTATTCCATCAAAAACTGCACCCTAGAGTTAAATTTATAGTTTCTAGAAGTAATTCACTTCCTGGTCAGATGAAGAATCTCCACATCTCGGCTGTACATGTCTGATTTTAAAGATTAAGTGACAGTAAAAGCTAGAATGTAATATTAAGGAATACAAATGTCGCTAAAAATTGATGAAAAAATAAACACCAGGATTTTTCTTCAAGGTTGATCTCTTGTATAATGTCCCCAGGGAGGGAGTGGGTGGTAGTGCTGAGGGAAGTCAACTCATGATCTATCAATCATCTCATGAAATAGGGTTGTTGTGAGGAATCAAATGAAATGATTTGGGTAATGTGTCTGGCACAAAGTAATTGTGTCTGGCACACTGATTATTGTTAAGCTGCCAGATTCAGTCAGCTAAATCTAGTCTCCTCCTCAGTTACCTTATGATTCTGTAATAAAAGACTATTAAAAATCATTTTTTTTTTGCAATCTGGTAGAAACATCTCGGACCACTTCTGGAAAAAGATCAATTTATAACACATTACAATCTGATCGTGTTATTCTGTTTTTCAAGATATTGTGGGAGGACAAAACTCTGAGCTAGAAATCTTTGGGTATAGAAACAAAGCAATACGAAGGTTAGATTTGAGCTATAAATAAATATGGTTGGGAAGAAAACTTAAATACAAAATGATTTAAGAGAACTATGTCTTAGAAATTAATTAAGTTTTCTTATTTATAAAAGAGTGCACAGTTCACAAATTGTGCTCCAGTGGAATCAGAATACTTTGATTACTGATTCATGAATTCTGGTTCTGCTATAGATCATATTAACCAATCATGCAGTCTCTAATAACTCAGAGACACACTAGTGAAATGAGGGTAGTACAAGATGACTTGCCTAACTTATGGGGATGTGATAAATTTTAAGTGAGATGATATATGGGAGTGCATTTGGAAGAGTATAAAATACCATATTAATGCAAAGGAGTATTGTCAGGTTTAGGATATATTTTGAAGTTAGTTTCAAATGAATTTGCTGATGAATTTGAGGTGGATTATGGAAAATGAGAAGAATCAAAGATAGTTCTGTTTTTTACTTTATCCACTGAGGGGCAAATAAGGGAAGAGCAGACTGAGGAATGGAGTAGGAAAAATAGATTCATTTTGATAGGTTGAGATTAAATATATTTTCAAGCCAGGAGTGGTGGCACATGCCTGTAATCCCAATGACTTTGGAGGCTGAGCCAGGAGGATCTCAAGTTCAAGGCCAGCTCCAGCAACTTAGTGAAGATTAGATTTGAGCTGTAGATAAGTATGGTTGGGAGGAAAACTTAAATACAAAATTATTTAAGAGAACTATGTCTTAGAAATTAATTAAGTTTTCTTATTTATAAAAGAGTGACTTAGAGAGAGTCACTCTCAGAGACTTAGAGAGACCTTGACTTAAAACAAAAAATAAAAATAGCTGGGGATGTGGCTCTGTGGTAACATGTCCCTGCATTCAATCATCAGTACCAAAAAAAAAAAAATAATAATAAAAATAAAAAACAAATTAATGGCTACTCAAAATCCAAGTGGAAATGGAAATTCAGGGAAAGGTGAATTGCAGAAAGGAATACAAGAAAAAATCTAGGCTTGAGACACAAATTTGGAGGTCATGAGATATGCTGAAATTGTATAGAAAGATAAAAGCCCACGGACTGAGCTTTGGGATATTTTCTAGCACTTGGAGATTGGGAAGAGGAAGAGGATCTAGCAAAGGAGATAGGAATACTAAATGAGGTAAATGGATAATAATAATAATGATGATGATGATGATGATGATGATGATGATAACAGCAAAGGAAAAAAAGTTTGCAAGAAGGATTTACCAAATTGCCAATTTTATATAGAAAACTCCCAAATTAACTCTCCTCTAGCAATTTATGCTGCAGAAATACTCACATGTGGGTACAAAGATATAGCTACAGGAACAGTCATTATACTAATATTTATAGTAGTACAAATGTAAACTACCAAAATGTCAACAGCACAGGTTTTTGTTGTTGTTGCTATTTTGTTGTACCAGGGCTCCAACCCATGACTTCATATGTGGTAGGCAAGTAGTTGACCATTACACTACATCCCCAACCCCATCACAGAATTTTTTTTTAACAAAATAAATTCAAGCTAGGCACAGTGACACATACCTGTTACCACAGCTATTCGGGAGGCTGAGGCAGGAGGAACAGAAGTTCTAGGTCAGCCTGGGGAATGTAACAAGACCATATCAAAATAAAATTTTTAAACTGAACTGAGGACTTAGCTCAGTAGCAGAGCACTTGCCTAGCATGTGTTTGCTGGGTTCAATCCCCAGCACCACACACACACACACACACACACACACACACACACACAAACACCCAAGGAGCTCATTCATCCCTTCCACCATATAAGGATGCAGTGAGAAGGTGCTATCTATGGGGAATGTCCTCTCACCAGACACCAAGTCTGCTGATGCCTTTACCTTGGGCTTCTAGTCTCCAGAACTGTGAGAAATACATTACTTTTATTTATAAAATACCCAATTTGTGTTATTTCATTGTAGCAGCCCAAATAGACAAAGACTCCAGGTATTTCTCTAGGTATTTTCAGGTAGAGCATTTCCTGTGGTCCTTTGTTTAATCCCCAGTGGCACACACAATAAATAAATAAATAAATAGAAACAATAGCAAAAAGTGTGAAACACAAAGAATAATTGGATAAGGACTTGAATATCCATTTCTACAAAAAAGATACACAAGTTGCCAGCATTCATTTGAAAAGATGTTTAACATCATTACTCATTGTGTAAATGCAAATTAAAATGACAACAAATATCTCCAACTATTAAAATGGCTATTATAAAAACAAACAAAGCAAACAAAGACAAGTATTATAGAGAAATTGGAACTCCTTCACTATATCCGTGGGCATGTAAAATGGTATAGCTGCTAAGGAAAACAATATGGAGGTTCCTAAAAAAATAAATTTATTGAGCTATCAATCCAGCAACCCCACTTTTAGGCATTTATCCCAAATAATTGAAATCAGGTTCTTGAAGAAATACTAGCAATCAAATATTAATAGCAGCATTATTTACAATAGCTAAGATGTAGAAACAACCTAAATGTCCATTTACATATAAATGGGGTAACAGTGTGTGTTTTAGTTAGCTTTTTCATCACTGTAACCAAAATACTAGACAAGAACAACTTTAAAAAGGAAAAGTTTATTTGGGGCTTATGGTTTCAGAGGTTTCAGTCCACAGATTGTGAAATCCATTGCTTTGGGCCCAAGATGAAACAGCACATCATAGCAGAAGGGTCTAGTAGAGGAAAACTGCTCAGCTCATGGCACAGTCATGAAGCAGAGAGAAAGAGAGAGAGGTGGGGGAAAGGACAGAAAGAACAACCCCACTTCTTCTAGGGTACATCCCTAGTAACCCATCTTCCTCAACCACAGTCCCGCCTCACCTACAATTACCACCCATTCAAATTAGATGGACAGATTAGGTTATATCTCTCACAATGTAATCATTTTACCTCTGAATAATCTTGTATTGACAGGAGCTTTGGGGGACATCTTATAACCAAACCATAACAACACAGAATATTATTTGGTCTTTTAAAAGGAAGAAAATACTGCAATATACAAAAATATGGATGAACCTTGAAAGCAATATGCTAAGTGAAATAAGCCAGTCACGGGGCTGGTGTTGTGGCTCAGCAGTAGAGCACTTGTCTAGCACGTGAAATGCCCTGGGTTCAATCCTCAGCACCACATAACAAATAAACAGATAAATAAAATAAAGGTATTGTGTCCAACTACAAATAAAAAATTTAAAAATATTTTTAAAAAAGAAATAAGCCAGTCACAAGAAGACAAATACTGCATGATTCCACTTATATGAGTTATCTAAAATAGCTAAACTCATAGAAGCAAAAATAAAGAGATGGTTGCTAGCGTCTGTGTGGTAAGAAGATAGAGTTGATAATCAATGGGTATAAAATTTCAAGGTGAGTAAGTTCTAGAAATTTGCTGTGCAACAGTGCTTCTTAGATATCAATGATGTATATACATTTAAAAACATACTAAGAGTGTAGAACTCATTTCAAGTGTTCTTACTACAATAAAATAAAATTCAATAATAGTTAGGATCCCTTCATACTATGCATGACAAAACAATGTAAAATCTAAAAGTAAAAAGAATGATTTTTTTTTTATAGAGCTGGGCACAGTGGTGCATTCCTGTGATCCCAGCCACTCGGGAAGCTGAGGCAGGAGGATCATGAGTTTAAACCCAGCTTCAGCAACTTAGTGAGGCCCTAAGCAACTTAGCAAGACCCTAACTCAAAAAATAAAAAAAAAAATTGACTTGGGATGTGGCTCAGTGGTTAAGCACCTCTGAGTTCAATCCCTGGTACCCTACCCCAAAAAAGAATGATCTATGATTTTTTATGTCTTGCATTGAAATGATGCCCACAGTAGAAATAACATAAAAATATAAGTGTGTGCATTTTGAATCAATATCTATAGTGCAATCCTAACCTTTTTTAATGAAAAGCTATGCTTTTTGTGGAGTTACACTTATGTAGAAAAAAAAAAACTTGTAAAGAATTTGCACCAAATTAATGGTGTTTTTCCTTGGGTGACTTTTACTTCTTTAAATTTTCTACAGTGTGAAGTTATTTCCATTTTAAGAAAAAAAATTCACATGCTCTCTTGAGCCTTCATGAATTGCACTAGACATGAGAAGCCAGCATCCTTCTTCCATCAGAACACAGATGTCATTTTTCACCACTCTGAGGATTTGTATCTAAGTCAAAATGTAATGCATATATTACATACTCCTTCTCTGGTTACACCCTTAAGTGGAAAAATTCAAATTACTACAGATTGAAATATATAAATTTCCAATATTCAACCAGTTAGTTCCTACCAAAGGGGAAATTTTATGTTTCAGCTCATTTTTTGAGGTCTCATTTAATACTATGATTCAAGATCTTGAAGACCCTAATTCCAATTGGTCACTTCATAAATTCAGTTTCTCTGTGCTCACTGTTCTTAGAGGTTCCATTTCTATGTCAGAGAGGCAGTTGTGATATAATGAAAAGAACTCCAGACAGTCAGGCAGATTGTTTCTTGAAAATTTATTGAGTTCTATTTGAATTAAAACAAACTGCACATATTTAAAGTGTAAAATTTGATTGGTTTTGACATATGTATATAACCATGAAAACACACCACAATTAAGATAGCAAACATTTCAATCATTCCAAAGAGATTCCTCATGTACCTTTTTAATCCATCCTTCCTTCAACCTCCATTCCTAGACAACTTCTGTCACTACAGATTGGGTTTCATTTTTCATAATTTTATATAAATGGAATCATATAATATGTATTCTTTGATGTATGGCTTCTTTCACTTGACACACTTGTTTTCAATCCATCTGTGTTGTTTTCAGCATCATTAGTTCATTCAGTTTTTGATTATTTACATCAGTATGAACTCATGGATACTTATTCTATATTTTAGATTATAATCTGACATTATTTTATTTATTTTGTTTCTTAATAGTTCCAACTTGAGCAACTGAGACCTCTCTTGTTTGCTTGCTTGTATGTGGAGGGGATGGAATGAATGTATTTTGTATGTGAGAAGGACACGAATTTGGAATAGAGCAGGGTAGAATGCTGTGGTTTAGGTGCATGTTCCCTTGAAAAGTTCTGTAACCCAACAATATTAAGAAGGGGGGCCTTTAAAAGGTGATTAGGTCATAAGGGATTTGCCCTTGTGAATGGGATTAATTACTTATAAAAGGACTGTAATATTTAAGATGTTTTGTTATATTATCGGAAATGGACTAAAAAAAATGGGTATACTTTTTTGTTGTTATTTCAAGGACTGAACCCACAGGCACTTAACCACTGAGTCACATCTCTAGTCCTTTTTTATTTTTTATTTTGAGACAAGATCTTGCTAAGGGGCTTAGGGCCTCAATAATTTGCTGAGGCTTGTTTTGAATTTGGGATCCATGATCCTCCTGCCTCAGCCTCCCAAGCCTCTGAGATTACATGTGTGCACCACTACACCCCCAGCTAGAGTTTATCTTATAAGATGAAAAGTTCCAGATGAGCCTATTGGCACACCCCAGCAACTCTAGAGGCTGAGAAAGGAAGATCACAATTTGAAGACCACCTTAACAAGTTAGTGAGACCCTGTCTCCAAAAACAAAACAAAACACAAAGTCTGGAGATATAGCTCAGTGGTAGGCACTCCTGGGTTTAACCCAAGTATAAAAAGGAAGAAAGAAAGAAACAAGAGAAAGAAAGGTGTTCAAGATATTAATTGCACAATTACATGAATATAGGTGACACTATTTAGATATGTAAATGGTTATATATTTTACCCTAATAACAACCATTTTTTAAACAGAATGAAATGACAAAGAAATAAAGTGTACATAACTATTTTAAAACTTTATTTTTGTGGGTATATTTTAATACTGTAGATTATGTTTCAATGATCTTTGTGTTTATCCTTTCATTAATACTATGAGATCTTCATAAATGTAGCTTTATAATAAACCTTGAAATCAACTTGTGTAATTCTAACTTTTTCTCCTTTTTCAAAATTGCTTTGGCTATTCTAGTTCCTTTTCATTTCTACAGATCTTTTTGAACGGCTTTTCTATATTGATCTTGTGATTTTGAGTGTGGTTTACTTGAATCTTGAGATCAATTTGGACAAAACTGACATTGAACAATATTGAGTTTTCTGATCCATGAACACAGTTTAACCCTTGGTTTAAGTATTCCTTGGTTTTTGTTCATCAGCATTTAGTAATTTTTAGCATGTATATTTTGTTAAATTTATACCTAAGAAGTTTGTATTGTTCATATTATGTATAACACTGCAAATGGCATTGCTTTTTTGAACTTTGATTTCTAACTGTTCATTGTCATGAGTTATGATGAGAAATTCACTTGCTCAGATCATTATTTCATATATATCACATAGTTTTTTTCTTGACTGTGTTCAAGGCTTTTAAATTTATCTGTGGTTTTCCATAGTTTGATTATTATGTATCTGGGCGTCATTTTCTCTGAGTTATTCTTTTAGGTTCATTGAGCTTCTTGAATCTGTTGATTTATATTTTACTAAATGTGGAAAGTTTTCAGCTATCATTCCTTAAAATATTTTTACTGAACTAATCTTATTTCCTTTTGCAACTCTAATGACATAAATGTTATACTTTTTGATATTGTCTCACAGGTTCCTGAATCTCTAGTCATTTAGTTCAATGTCCTAACCTTTTTGTTTTAGTGTTCCTCAGACTAGATAATACTTATTGACCTATTTTCTAATTCACTGGCTCTTTCCTCTATCATCTCCAGTGTACTATTGACTCCATCTGGTAAATTTCTTATTTCAAGTGTGTTTTTCAGCTCAAAAGTTACCATTTGGTTCTCTTTTATACTTTCTATTTCTCTGCTGAGAACATCTATCTATCCATTCACTTAAATATGCTTCCCTTTAGTCTTTTGTCTGCTCATTCTAACATCTGGATTTTCTCAATATTCACATCTGCTGATTATTTTCTCCCTCGAGAACTGGTCACATTTTCCTGGTGTTTAGTATATATAGTTTAGACCATCTCCCAGACACTTTTGCTATTATATTGCTTCAGACTCCAGATCCTGTTATACTCCTCTGGAGAATGATGATGTTTTTGTCATATCCGGTAATCATCCTTTTAGTTTCAGATTGTAAATTCTACCTTACATTCTGTACCTGGCAGTTTGAACCTTCAATGGGTGGAGTAGTCATACAGTAGAATACCTTTTCCGCCATAAAAAGAACAAAATATTCAGATGTACTACAATAAAACTGGATTCAAAAACCATTATACTAAATGAAAAAAGTTAGATGAGTCCATTTATATGAAATATCCAGAAAAGACAAATCTATATAAACAAAAAGTAGAGTACTGTATTTTTAGTGACAGGGGCAAGAATAGAAACCAACTATAAATAGAAAAAGAGATCTTATTGGGGTAATGTAAATGTTCAAAACTAAACTGTAATGGTGCTTGCACAACTCAATA
The DNA here is from genome assembly GCF_964194105.1 of Spermophilus citellus. Lineage (NCBI taxonomy): Eukaryota > Metazoa > Chordata > Mammalia > Rodentia > Sciuridae > Spermophilus > Spermophilus citellus. The sequence continues at coordinate 110,944,991 of NC_138190.1, read as the reverse complement.
AATTTCCTAAAGATCATGTAACTATACATTTAAAACAAATGAATTTTATAACATGTAAATTATAGCTCATAAATTTGCTGAAATACTCTTATTTTATTTCTCTAAGAATTTGCTCTGCTTATTTGCATCTGCCCCCTGTTGGCTTTATTCAAGATTAATATGAGACTTATATGGGTAGCTGTGATCTCACTTTCATTCACTAAGAATTTACTCTGCTTATTAGGATCTATCATATGTATGCATAGCTCAGGGGCTCAATCATGGCTTATCCAGAATTAGGGGACTCCTTATCTTTCTCCCCTCTGTTATTCCTCCCACACTTTTGGGTCTTGTGGGTGTCTTTATTCCTTTGGCCAGAAAGTTGATGAAATTTCTATTAAGACTTTTAACTTCCACCACCTTAATACCCCCATGTAACTAGAATCCAACCTTGGCACAAAGAAGTACTAAAATAAAGTGGGGGAGGGGGGCATTTGCCACCCTGATGCAGTTTATCTCACATTATTCTCCTTCATATCTGTCTACTCTAATAGATTGGAAGTTTTATTACATCTGGAACAGTTTTGTCATCCCCTAAACTGCTCTGCAACAGAAAGCCATAACTCCAATATCCTACTTTCTAACCTCAATTCCTTTTACTTCCATCTTCACTCTTATTTAGCATCCCAAAACAACACTCACCTATTAACTCATAGTTCTAGAGGTCAGCAATCCAAGTGGGCTCAACTGGGCCCTCTGCCCAGGGTCTTGCAGGGTCAAATTTGAGGCATTGACCTGGCTGCACTCTTATCTAAAGGCTCTGAGAAAAATCAGCTTCCAAGTTCATTCCATTTCTTGGCAGCATTCCATTATTTGTGGTTATAGTACTGGGTTCCCATTTTCCTCCTGCTATAGGTTTGATCTCAGCTGCTACAGGCAGCTCACAGGTCCTTGCACATGATCCACTCCATCTTCAAAGCCAGCAAAGGTCTGGGCACAATGGCACACACCTGTAATCCCAGTGACTCAGGAGGCTGAAGCAGGAGAATTCCAAGTTCAAGGCCAGCTGTGGTAAGTTAGCAATACCCTGTCTCAGAATAAAAATGGATGGGGATGTAGCTCAGTGGTTTAGCACTCCTGGATTTAATGCCCAGTACCAGGAATGGTAGGGAGTTGCAGGGGAGGTACATCAAATCTTTCTTGTGTTTTGAATATCTTTGATTTCCCTTCTCATCTTTACTCATACTATATGTGATGGTTTGAATCTTAAACATCCCCCAAAAGCTCATGTGTTAAAGGCTTGGTCACAGCTAATGGCACTACTAGAAGGTAGTGGAAACTTTAAGAGGTGGGACCTAGTTGCAAGAGATAAGTCATTGGGGATGTACCCTTGAATGGGATATTGGGATCCCAGTCACTTCCTCTCTCTCTCTCTCTACTTCCCAGCTACCACAGTAACACAAAGCTAATACACTATACATACGTTTTTGGGGGGAAGAAGGAGGCATTGGGGATTGAACCCAAAGGTGCTTTACCATTGAGCTCCATCCCCAGACCTTTTTATTTTGAGATGGGGTCTGTCTAACTTGGTGAGTGCATCACTAAATTGCTGACGCTGGCCTTGAACTTGGAATCCTTCTGCCTTATCCTCCCAAATTACTGGGAGTACAGGCAAGCTCCACCATGCCCTACATCTCCCAGCTTTCTAGTAGAAGTTTTGTAGCTCCTTTGAAGCTGTAAAACAACCTAGAGAAATTTCTCAGGTTGCTTCTGTCTTTTGCCTTTGGGGTCTATTCATTGACCTACATGGGTACAATAACATGCCTCAAGTTATTTTATGTGTTAGAAATATATAAATGTCATCCATTTTAGATAATTTCTTAGGTTGGGAATCTATATACTTAGTCTGCTACATAATATGCCAAACTCTGAAAAAAACATTTTTGGTTATTGTTACATGATCAAACTACATTTCTTTAAAAACTATTTCTCATTTTGGAAGATCTACTTTTACCCTTATTACCCATTTAGACATTTAAATGTTTTCTATTTTCATGAAAAGCATACTCTAGTAACAATGTAGACTTTTTGCTTTCTTAAAAAGGTACGGCAAGGAGACATTTTTGAATAAGTAATTTGCACTCAGTCATTAGGAACAAATGTTTTTATGAAACTGATGAATCAATATAATCTGTCTTTTTATTCTGAGCCGGTGTTTGGGAACTAACTCCTCGTCAGTCTCTTAGGGTTCTTTAGTCTCATTAACCTAGGGCACTGGCAGATTTGCAAGTGATTGGTATAAATTTACATGTCTTTCTACTTTCATGTGTTAATAACTTTTTTCACATCAAATCTATGTATTTAAGAGTAGCAATTTTCTCCATGAGTTTGAATCATGAATTGTAGTTAATGATAAATTCCTTTTTTGTGGGGAGAGGTCTTTGGGGGCAGGGAGATAAGTGACAGGGAGAGAGAGAGTGAGAAAGATGCCTCCTTTTGCTTCTTGGTAAAGCAAACACTGACCTTGTTCTACCTAAGTTTCAAGCTATTCATGAACTAAAAGCTTTTTCTTCAGTTACTCTTTCTCCTGTCATCTTCAGCCTTCTAGAAAATGCTAAATCTTGTTTATCCTCAGCTCTGGAACCATTTGGTTTCTCTGGAAATAGATCATCAACATCATCCATCTAAAACAGAAGCCACATATATTTAATACAGACTTAGTAACTTAAGCACTCCAAAAGGCATTAGTTGGTGACTACACATCCTCACAATTCACATCATACAAACTCTGCCACACTGCCAACTTAGGCTGAAGTGACTGTTAAAACACACACACACACACACACACACACACACACACACAGAATTCAGAGAAGACAAAGAGATAATGTAATCCAATCCTTCATTTATTTTTACAGATGGGGAGAAACCGAACACTTGAGAGGTTAATTGACATGCACAAGGTCACACAGCTACATTATTGTTTTAAATTGAACATTCATTCTGTGACACTAGGACATTTTTATGTAATGTATGTTATCCTAACCAAAGACATTGCGGTCACACAATGATGCATTTTTCTCTTCATTTCATAAAATATGAAAATAATCACAACTATCTGTTCATTGTGAGAACACCCGGTCTGGTACTTTAGACCATAAGCATGAAATTGCATCCATTTGATGTTTTGCTTTTTATAGCTGCAAAATGCAGTTTCATTAAATATCATTGATTAATTTATTCAGCAAGCATTTGAAAGGATGTTCTTGAGACTGGAGGCCAAGGATGATATGGGAAGGATGTTACAAACATAGTAGGAGATGTGTTCTCACTGCCATCAAAAAGCTTTGAAAGTAATTGTGGGGAGAGAACAAAATATGCAGAAACTGACGTAAGAACAAAACAAAGCCTTGGATCTGCAGATCCCAAGGATTATGCAAATTAGTTTTGTGAGTTCTGAGATTACCCATCAAATAATGGTGGGACCTTGGTAAGATGGAGGTTAATTAGGCAATTCCCTGGAAAAGGTAAGCTATGAGCAACCATGAAAGTGATTGAAAGGCATTAAAGTGTAAAGGTCTTCTCTGTGAGGGAATAAAGTTGGGTGGTCTATAGGGATATAAGAAAAATTTACCTAAAAGAGTGGGCCCATTCTGATCAGGCCATAACAAACTAAGAGTGTTGGGTTTGGGGATGAACATGGAGTCCATTGCTATGAGTTAATGAATGGTAGGCTGAAGAACTTCCATTTTCCCTTCCAAGTACTAGATGGATCCAAGTACTAGGTTCTGATGTGAAAAGGGAGAGATATCTAGTCATAAATTCACTATTCTTTGAATACCTAGTATGTATCAGGGCTTACCTCATTCAGGGCACTATGCTAAATTTTCTCATTTATTCTTTTTTTTTCCTGTAGTTCTAGGTATTGAACCCAGGGCTTGGCACATGCTAGGCAAGTGTTTTATCACTGAGCCAAATCCCCAGCCCTCATTTCTTCTTCACAACAATACTAAAAGTGAAGTTTTAATGTAAGGAAACTGAGTCTCAGAGGAAATAAATAGTATTCACAAAGGCTCACAGCTAGACAAATGTGGACACTCAGAATCAGACCCTTTGTCTCTAGAACTACCACTTACAACCACCAAAGTTACAGGCATTGTCTATACTGTTTTGTGCAAGAGAAAAATATAATGAAAAAATACTGTTGGTAAGAGATTAAACCAACAGACACATGAAGAAAGAACATAAAAGCAAAGTTCATAATTCTTAATGGCACATGTGAAATAGTAACCATTAATTCAATCACAATTCATATTAAAGTGCATTCCTTTTCCCCTGCTGAATTAAAAAATCATATATATGAATGTTCTGATGTGAGAGGGGAGAGATTAAATTTAATACCACCTGTTTCCTATTCCCAGCTGTGCTGAACAATGAGAACAATACACACAAATTTTATTATTTTTGCTGACAGCCATTATTATCCTTTAAAATGATGAAGGAAGTCTAGAATTTGATGAAGTTTTATGTATATATGTGTTTTATGTATTTATTTAATTTTGTTAGAACATGAAATCCTAGCCAAAGAATTAATTTTTCTTTTTATATACCAAGGAAGAAATATGTCAAAGTCAAATATTCCGTTTGCAGAAGTTTCACAATAAAGTAACAATCAAATTGAATTATTCAACTAGTTTCTGCCTCAAAAATCATAATAGATACAGATTAAAAAAGCACTTCCTGCCACGCATGGTGGTGCATGACTGTAATCTCAGTAGTTTGGGAGGCTGAGACAGGAGGATCTTGAATTCAAAGCCAGCCTCAGCAATTTAGCAAGGCCCTAAGTAGCTCAATGAGACCCTGTCTCTAAATAAAATATTTTTAAAGGGCTGGGAATGTGGTTCATTGGTAAAGCATCCTTGGGTTCAATCTCCAGTACCAAAACAATATATTTTTTTTTTACAGTTAATATCACAAAGTTGCTTCCACTAGTAAAATCTTTGGACTGAAAACATGAAGGAAAAATCCTACAATGACAATGGATCTGAACATATATTTTGAATACCTGCAATGAGCCAAGTGGGGAGAAAGGGGCTCTTGGTTTAATTGGTTTGTTTCTTCCAACATCAATGCCCATTTTGAATTGTTTAAAAATAAAAGATGGTTAGAATTTGTTTTAAAATAAAAGATGCTAGAAAATTTCATCTCTAGAATCTTAAATCCTAGACCAATTCTGCTCATTTATTTGAAATGCAATGTAAATTCTCATCAATTTTTTGTTATCCAAATTCCTTTTGTTAATAACCCTTTCCCCATGAGAGATTGATCCACAGTAAATGTAAACTTTGACCCTGGGTCTAAGCTGCTCCATTTCTCAAATAAACTATGAAGGATCTTGAAGATAAGTAATCAACTCTCTAAGAGGGTTAGGACAACTGTTAAGGAACTGCTAAAGTCCCTTCCAGCGCCAACATTTTCTAATCTATGGAATGTCAATGATATTGTATTACATTCTCTATTTGTGGTCATTCTTCTGGCTAATATATAACCATCTTTGTATACATTTTGCTAAAAATGCAACCTAGAAGAAACCCCCAAAAAAGGAACTTTGAAGTTATTTCCTTTGAAGACATTATTCTGTTGAAGAAGTTCTAACACAGAGCACTGACAGACTAAGAGGGAAAATGAGCATGTCTTAGATTAATGTCTAGCCTATTCTTAAAGTCAATCCAGGAAGGAAATTCCTATATTCTCTTGAGTAATCTTGAGAAGCTGATGAAATGTTGCCAAATATTTTCATTCTTATTCAAGAATGACTAAACTTTGGCTGCCTGAAAGTGTTACCTGTTTTTAATATCCTTACAGTAATTTATGCTGTGCCATGTCCACAGTGAGCTCTTTACACCTATGCTTAGATGGTAATCAAGACTGTTACTCAGTTTGAGGCATTGGTGACCTGGGAAAATCAGAGCTCTTAGGATGGAACTTAAAAAGAGTTTTAAACTGTTTGCATGCACTGTAAAAGTTCATTTACATTTTTGTCAACATGTAGCTTCTCAAAAATATTCTTAGCATACAGGATATGACCAAAACAGATTAAGCCATCATTGAAAATTCTAGCAGAGGCAGAAAACAATTTTAAGCCATTAATTCTCCAAAGTCTGATTCGTTTAGGGTATTGGATTATCAAAGCAATGAAATCACTGTCCAGTTTTGCACCTTTTACAGTCAAAATTGAATCTGAGCCTTTTTAAATTTTTCCAAAATTTCTGACATGAATTTACATATTCTTGAAACTCAAAAGTATATTTGCATATATTTAAAATATAATCTGAATCTGTAAATTCTGTATATAAGATAAATATAACAATATTCATTGATGCATAAAATTACATATGCTATTTATAAACATGCACACAGATAATTATAGAAAAAATCTCAAGCATAAATATTTATTTGTTTTTTAAAAATATGAGCAAACTGTTTGTGGTATGATATTTCCTCCCTCATTTTTTTCACCTTTATACACTATGGGAAGTAGTACTCATAATAGCATTGATTTCTAGAAAGAAAGTGGATAGATATTAAAATAATCCATGTATGTAGAATCATTATTCTACATAACAAATGAAGCACAGAAGAACATCTACTAATCATCAACCCAGATTTAGTTCACAAAGTTCTGGTCTATGTTTTAATTGATCTAACATTTACAAATCAAGAGATAACATTTTTTGAAAAATCCAGGTTTGTGATTTCTCCTGAAAAAAATCAAAAGTTCTTGCAAGACTGGGCCTACATTCCAATGTGACCACAAACAAGAGGGCTGTGTTCTTCAGTACATCACTGTCAAACATGCCATCCCAATTATCTGCTGCATGCTTGGTCTCTATGCTTATTTGAGTTTGCAACCACTGATTGGTCTTGCTTACAGAAGTGGACTAATTCAGAAGTTAAGTGACTTTACTGAAGTCATTTTAAAGAAGAACAGGATGAGTAAGTAGATCTGGTCTTCATCCTCAGTTTATATTCTGCTTTAGAGAAAAACCACATATTCACAATATCATATTTGCCATAATGGAATACAAAAGAAGGTGAAAGAAGAAGCGATAACATCTCGTTAGGTACAATAAGAAAGATTTCGTGAAGGAAATATATTTTCACAAAGTAGAACACCATAAAAAATAGTTTGTTGCTTTTCTCAGCGTTAATTCTAGCTCTGACATTAACCAGCTTTCTGGTTGATACTGATTTAACCTCTCAGGCTGTTTTCTCATTTGCAAAATAGAATAATAGAATTACTAAATAAGATTGTCATGAGGCTTAAATAGGAAGATAGAGGTAATAGACTTTACACATAGTTAAGCAGTTTGTAATATATTCTGATTTTTATGAAAATTATTAGTATTTACTGATAAAAAAGGAAGAGGTGTTTCTATGCTGAAGAATGAACACCTAGTTCAGAAAGTATAAGGTAGGGACAGCAAAAAGCATAACAGGGTCAAATTATAAATAAAAGTGGCAACCACATGAAAGACACACTCTCCAGGTCCTTCCACCCCACAGCAGCTGGAATCACTCCCTACTGACACATTAACCAGGAACAACAAGCCACCCAGCAGACAATAGAATCACATGACCCCGGTGGAAGACCTGGCCTGCCTCCCTGCCACTTCCCTCCTCCTTCATCCTGCTCCTTCCTAAAACTAGCTTAGCCTCTGGTGCTCTACAGAAAAGAGGACAAAGCCATTCATGCAGGACAGAGGCCACCAACTAAAATTAGAGTCCTCCCCAAAGCCAGGGGCAGGGAGTGGTGCACCTTGTCCCAGAAATAGCCTATGAGGACACAAAGGAAAAATAAAAGCCACTCCACCCAGCTAACAACACCTTCCACATCCACAACACTATAAACTTATCTTCACCATAGAAATGGTGCCTTTATCAGGCTGCAATGGTGAATCTGTGATTTCTGGAGTGGGCAATGAGTTCTGGATGTTTCTTCTTGCACCAACTAGCTGTGCTCTAAACTACAGAGTTCAGCCACCCTGAGATTCTACTCAACAGAGGTTGCAAAAACACACACAAACATAGATACACACATTCACCTCTCACAAGAATACAGATAGACCAAACAGACATAAATGGGCTCAAACATGGCACCTCACCTGACATGGATAAAGTCAATTAACTGGGAATTTAAAGGTAATCTCACCATAGGAAATAGTTACTTTTTTCTCATGTTTTATAACAGTGAATTCTATTAAAGACTGCATTATGATTCTACATCTTGTAAAACAAGTTTTTATTTTGAATAAGACACAACTAGTGTAGCATTCTGAGATTTCATGGTATTTGCTTGATGACTGCACAGTCTTTTACCTTCATTGATTCACATTTTGATACATGTGTTTTGTCATCCATTTTGTTTGACTGTCATTATTAAGCAGATAATACTACAAAATTGTCAAATTGGTTGTTCATTTTCATTTAAACTCCAAGATCTGTGTATTTATTTATTTATTTTTGTGCCAAGGATTGCACTCAGGATTGAACTGAGCCACATCCCTAGCCCTTTTTATTTATTTATTTTTTTTATTTTGAGATAGGGTTTCACTACGAGGTTTAGGGCCTCAATAAGTTCCTGAGGCTGGCCTTGAACTTTCAATCCTCCTGCTTTAACCTCACAAACTCATGTGATAATAGGTGTGCACCACCATGCCCAGCAAAACTCTAATATTTCTGTCAATTCAACTCTCCTGTCAATTATATGGTACTTTCTATGTGCACTTATAAAAATAATATTCAATTATTCAATAAAATAATAATTATTAAGGATCTACTTTATAGTTCATGAGTATCTACTGTTAAATAAAAATCACAGAAGGCCTTACACCAACATTTTGTTGTCTCTCCCTGTTGGGATAACTTTCATTCCCCCTGAATGCATATTTCTCATTTTAGCCTATCTTTTTTGTGTGTCTATCTTTTGAGATTGCCTGCCTTCTCCCTTGAGTATATATCTATTTCCTAAATAAACTTCTGTCTCTGTCTTTGAAAAAATCACAGGAAGCCATTGATTTGGAGCAGTCTTCTGCATTGGGCCCAACAGACCAGACTAAATATCAAAACGGAGTCACCCGTGTTAGACTTCCATATCACTAAACTGAAATTAGGTTGTTTTCTAACCTTCTAAGAAATCAGGAAAATGAGAGATAGCCAAATTTCCCAAACACATACCATTGGCATGATAACTAAAATTTCTCTGCTTTAATCTTTATACCCTTTAATCCTTTAATTCTTACAAAAAGTAACTAGAAATAATCTGATATTAACCTATCAGTTATTTTTCTATTTCACTATCTCCCTGTCTCTGCCTTACAAAGAAAGTCACTTTGAAATGATCAATCTGTCTTTTGTTCTTTGTTTGTGCTATTTTTCAGTCCTTCTCTGTCTAAAAAACCAACCTCTTCTGCTTAACATATTGGAACACTTATTCAATTTTATGTAATGAAGTGTCGCCCAATTCTCAAATTGAAAATAAAGCAAATTAAGCTTTTTAAACTAAATTGTTGTAATTTTGTCCTTTGACCCTACCATGTGCAAGGGACTCTGGTAACCCTAGGGATCCAGTGCTGAACAAGGCAGACATTGTCCTAGAAATAGTTGGAGTAGGGAAAGTGCCATAGGAAATGAATGGGAATTGTAGATTTCTTTCTTATATAACAGTACCAGTGGGTCAACAGATTAGGATGGCAGTGCTATTCCATATAGTAAGTAACAGTCATGAAACAATAGAGGATAGCCCTTTTAAAACTTATGATTTCCAAGGGAGCACTCTCTGGGTCATCTGTATCCCAGACACTAGGAAGAGAAAAGAAACTGGAGGTCACTTTCAAATAAAGGAGACATAGCAGAGGAGCAAGCATAGCTGAGCTCTATAGGTAGGACACACCACTTTCACTCTTTCTCCATTGTGTACAAAGCCATCACATGGTTGCATTTGTGATGCAGTGGTCTTAGAAATGTACTTTTTCTTAGAATAAATCTTAGTGTTATAAATTTGATTCCTCACTATATAGCCACTCTAAATTGAGGAAAGGAGGCAGCTAACTGTTTCTGCCTACAGTTTCTATACTCGTGTAGCTTAGATTTGACTGGAGGAAACAGATAGTACACAAGTACACAATGTATTATTTTAAAATGTGATAACCATAAAAAAGAGAAGCATGATGGTATAATTCCAGTGCTTGGGAGCCTGAGACACGAGGATTGCAAGTTCAAAGCCAGCTTCAGCAACTTAGCGAGACCATGACTCAAAAAAAAAAAATTAAAAAGGCTGAGGATGTGGCTCAGTAGTTAAGCACCCCTGGGTTCAATCCTCAGTATGGAGAGAGAGAGAGAGAGAGAGAAGAAAGGAGAGAGAAACAGAGGTGGGGGGCAACAATGGAATATGATAATGTAAGATAGGGAAAGCTGCCCAAGTTGAGAATGTAGCTAAGATCTGAATAATGAGTGTGGATTAACCAAGAAAATGGGGTTATTAAGTGCATTCTGAGCCACGTAAGAGTGTATGCAAATACCCTGTGGCAGAAAGGAGCTTTAGAGAGTGCAGAGATTAAAGGAAGGTTAATGCAGAGGGAACATAAAGAACTAAGGAAAACACAGGGTGAAATGAGACTGAAAGGGGTGAATGTGAGTCACATCATTCAAAGCTTTGTAGATCTTGTTAAGACTTGAAATTCCCCCAGGATCAACAAGGACAACCACATGTTGGTATCTGTATTTTGAAATGGCTGCACTGTGGAAAATGGATTGAAATGGAACAAAGCCCAATACAGGAAGATAACTTAAAAGGTTTTGAATGCCGTAGACTTGTGGTGGCATAGCCAGAGAGATTTAGGAGAAGAAATTGACATCTAATAATAGATTGAATATGGAAAAGAAAGAAATGTGAGAGATGATTTAGGCTTGCCTACCAGAATAAATGGTGGCACTTCTGGTAGATACTATTACATGGAGGGTAAATTATGATTTTATTTTTGAACATGGTAAGTTTAGGCACTTTCAAGAAAAAAGATATATCATATACACATTCAATTCTAAAAGTCTAGAGACAGATGCACATTTTACACTAGAGGTACATGTCTCTCTCTCTCTCTCTCTCTCTCTCTCTCTCTCTGTGTGTGTGTGTGTGTGTGTGTGTGTGTGTATGTCTGTTATTGGGGATTGAACCCAGTGGTACTTAATCACTGAGCCACACACCCAGCCCTTTCTTGTATTTTATTTAGAGACAGGGTCTCCCTTAGTTGCTTAGGGTCTCACTAAGTTGCTGAGGTTGGCTTTCAACTTGTGATCCTCCAACTTCAATCTCCCAAGTTGCTGAGATCACAGGTGTGCACCACCACATCCAGCTAGAGATTAAGGTCAGGGGCACTCAACCACTAAGCCACATCCCCAGCCCTATTTTGTATTTTATTTAGAGAAAGGGTTACATTGAGTTGCTGAGTGCCTGGTCATTGTTGAGGCTGGCTTTGAACTCGTGATCTTCCTGCCTCAGCCTCCTAAACTGCTGGGATTACAGGCATGTGCCACCGCACCCAGCTTCGAGATTCAATTTTGACAGTCATCTAAATAAGGTAATAATTTGTGTTAAACATGGATGAAATCTTCTAGGAAATAAATTGAGAAAAAATAATGATTATAGATTGAGAAAAGAAGCCTTAAAACTGGCTCAGTAAAAAAAGATGAACCCATGAACAAAACAGGATGAAGAAGCCAAAGATGTAAGTAGAAAACTGCAAGAATTTTGCATCAGAAGAATTAAGACAGTGGAACATTTTAAGGAATCAGTGATCTAAAGTAGAGAATGCTGGGAGTCGGAGTCAACAAAGCCAGTGCAGTTTTTCTTTTTTTTTTTACTGTTAATCCTACAAGCTCAGTTCTAAATGTTGCAGCAAGTCACCTTTCTGCATCTTTTTTGGCTTTATAACAGTGAACATTTTTAAGAAAACGCCTTCATTCCTCCTTCAGCCCAGAATTCCCATGTACAGGAAAAAAAGGTGGAAGCCAAAAGATAATCAAAAAGTACTGCAAGTTCCTCTGTGTACACTTGAGTATAGGTTTCTTTTTCCAAGTTTGCTATGGGAAAAAAAATGCACTTAAGAACTTGTATTCTTAATGCAGCTTGGAAGGAGCATTTCACTTCTCCTATTTCTGTAATTGTGATGTCATCTCCTTAAAATGGAGCCCACTAATCAAATAGTTGCATCTTAGTAAAAGTAAAAGCTGCTGTGCACATTATAAGAATCACCAATTGATGCTAACACAAGTTTTATGACCAGATAATGTTCTCCCTTCTCTTTCCACACAGATTGAAATAATATTAGTTTAAAAGTCAGTGTCTATTAGCAGAGTCAGTATGATTTCTAGTTATACCATGGCTTCCAAAAACCAAAAGGAAACAAAGAAACAACTGCTGTCAAATGGCTCTAGGTTTTGATTTTGTTAACTAAATTTAAACTAACAATAATAATGATCAATTCATGTTTTGTCAATGACCCACAGTTCATTCTGATTTTATCAAATGTAACCTTTGTGTTCCTAGACTGTATCAGTCATGGGGAATAATTAAGAGCCCAGATTATATTTCAGGCAGTATCAGGCTCAAATTTCCCATTTGATTTTCATTCTACTGTCAACTATTATTTATTGGGCATCTACTATGTGGCAAGTATTCTTCTTAGTGGCAACAGTAAAGCAATAAAACAAATAAATTGAGCCCTAATGGAGCTTATCTGTTGCTTTATTTGGGTTTTGTGAGGCTAACTTCATTTTCTGACTTTGTTTATATGAGAACTGGATAATAGGAAGGCAAATAAATTCTCAAGGACTCTTCCATCTTCTTTTTCCTTTATTACCCCCACTATTAGAAAACATATCCTGAACTATTTGGGAATTAAGGCAGAAAATGTTTGTGTTGCCTGACTCTCTCCATCTCTTTTATCCTTATTATACTTTCCTTTTGTATATTTGTTTATTTGCAGGTCTGGGGATTGAATCCAGGGGTGCTCTGCCGCTGAGCTACATCCTAAACCTTTTTATTTATTTATTTATTTATTTGTTTTTCTCAGACAGGGTCTTACTAAGTTGCTGAGGCTGGCCTCCAACTATAATCTTCCTGCCTCGGCCTTTTGAGTTATTGGGATTGTAGTCATGCAACACCACACTCACATCCCTCTGTGTTTTAAATCAGTATTTTTTTTTTTATTTTCCCACTATGACAATATGAATTCTCTACTTCCCAAAGGTTTTTGGGGTGTTTTTTTTTTTTGTGTGTGTGTGTGTGTCTGTTTTCAGTAAAAGAAAAAGACAGACTTCATCTCCCCTTTTTTCTTTGGAGATTAGTCAGTCTACAAATCCCCAAATTGTCTTCAGAGTCTTTTCTAAGGCTGTGGTGTCATATTCTCCAGAAGGTGGGACTCCTAGTAACCTAAGTGGTCATCCCAGCATTCCCCAAGGAAACTCTTTGCTCCTATTTCAAAAAAATACAGCAATAATAAAAAGGCAAAACAACTACAAAAAAATTCCCCCTTCAGAAAATTTCATGGTATTCTCCCCTCGAAAGAGCTACTAGGGGCTGATACTAAAGAACACACACACACATACACAAAGAAAGGCATAAAGAGAAACATGCATTCCTCTCTCTGCCAAGCAGATAGCAGAATTGTGATAGTAAAGGCTATGCACGTTTTTAAAAATTTAGATATTACCAAAATGTCTTGAAAAGTTGTATCAAGTGGCACTCAACCAACAGTGTGTGAATGAAAATATATTAATTGTGTATTGTTTCAACATTACTGATGAAACAATAGGTACTGTATCTCATTTATTTATTTTTTTATTACTGAGATAGAACACCTTTATGTTTATTGACCCTTTGTAGTTCATGTTTTGAGGATTGCAAGTTTATGTCCCTTATCTCCTTCTTTTTATTGCTTTACTTGTCACCTGCTGGTGGATACCTCTGATAATGCTTTCAACGCCCTACCCAAACCGCTCATGTGAACCTCCTTGTTACTAAGTCCAATAGACACTCTTCAGTTCTATCTTACTCAAACTCTCAACAGCCTTTCTACAATGAACCACTGCCATTTTCTTAAGTACTGTCTACCCTTAGCTTTCATGGCAGGACCCCACTTTGGTTTTCCTCTTACCTGCCCTCTCATCATGCTTCTCCTCTACAAGGGTATTTCTTCCTCTGGATATTCCTTAAATGTCAGAGTTCTATCCCAGAGTTCTGTCCTAAGCCCTCTTCTCTTATTACAGTACTCACTGTTTCTGCACGACCTTATGATGCAGACACAAATTACCCTTTATAGAGTAATTATTCCCACATCTCTATCTCCACACATCCTTTCTCTTGAGTTACAGATCCATATAAGCAAATGCTTTCCAGAAATTTCCATTTTCATTCCTTTAGACACTTACAACTTGACACAATATTATTCATTATTTTACCTTTTTCTACTTCTTTTGCAATCACTCCAGTATATCCTATTGATCACTTACCAAGTTCTGCCATTTGCCTGTCTGCCTGCTTTCCTCCCTTCCTTTTCTTTTCTTTTTTTTTTCTTTTTTTTTTAGACTGGGGATCAAATCCTGGGGTGCTTGACCACTGAGCTACATCCTCAGCCATTATTATTATTATTATTTTATTTTTGAGACAGGTCTTGCTAATTTGCTAAAGGTCTCACTAAATAGCTGATGCTGACCTCAAACTTGGGATCCTCCTGCATCAGCCTCCTGAGTCACTGGGATTATAGGTGTACACCACCACACTAAGGCTCTCCCAATTCTAACTTCTAAAAAAAATGTCAAATTCACCCACCATTCTCCCTTCCCACTGATGTCCCCCTTATTCAGGCTGCCATCATCTATTTTTATAAATCATGGGAAAAAAATCCTTTTAAATTTTCTTCTGAAGTTGCCCACTCCAATCAATTCACCATGTTATAATCAGTCATATTAACTGAAGTCCAAATCTATTATTTCCCTGCATAGAACATTTCAGTGGCTTCATTGTGAAAATATAAACTATGTAACATGATTTACAAGGCTTACATGTTTTGATTTCTCTTCTTGCATCTTGTGCTTTAGACTTACTAAAATGTATAATTCCCCCCAAATATACATTCTGTTTCTCAGTTCTAGGCTGTCACATGTTTGTCCACTATGACTAGACTACTGCTGATCTATCCCTTCAAAGGTTGGCTCTCTTCTATCTGTGTCTGACTAATATTCAGGAAGTTTTCCTTGACTTCCCAGATATGGATTAGATATTTATCCTATAATGTTCTTTGTTGTTGTTGTTGTACTAAATATTGACCCCAGGGACACTTTTCCACTGAGATACATCCCCAGCCCATTTAATATTTTATTTTAAGAAAGGTTCTCACTAAATTGCTTAGGGCCTCACTAAGCTGCTAAGACTGGCTTTGAACTTGCAATCCTCCTGCCTCAGCCTCCTAGATTGTTAGAATTACAGGCATTTGCCACAACACCAGCTTGTTTTGTTTTGTTTTATTTTACACTGCTGGGTATTGAACCCAGAGCCTCACCCATGTCAAGGCAAGTGCTCTACCACTGTGCCACACCCCAGCCCCAGGTGTCTATCCTATAATGTTCTGATTGTAACTTCATCATACCAAGTTTTAATTACTGTATTTACTTATCTGTATCTCCCAGTAGACCACAATAAATACTCTTAATTAGTGTTTGTTCATCCTCTCAGATTGAATTATAAAATCTCTTTATATAGTGAGGATTTCAATCTGCCATTTTGTTGTAAATATTTTCCTACCAAAGAAACTACTCTTCTTATGCTTCCCTAGCAACTTATGCCCTTTACTAACTTCTTTCCTCTAAATGTTATTCTTTCTGCAGGAAAGTACTTACTCCCTATGAATCTTGTGGTGACTGAACCTAGGGGTGCTGTACCACTGAGATACATCCCCAGATCTTTTTTTTTTTTTTTAATTTTTTGAGTCAGGCTTTCTCTAAATTCTGGAGGCTGGTCTTGAATTTGCCATCCTCCTGCTTCAGCCTTCCAAGTAGCTTGGATTACAGGTGTGTGTTACCAAACCCAGCTCCTATGCATCTTTTAATACTCATTCAAATGGCATTTCCTTCATGATGCTTACTTTTTCTTGAGAAAATTATTAATCCCTGTTTATATACTCTCGTAACACTGTATATATGCTAATTTGAAGACCAGAGTGTTTTCATTTCTGGGGAAATTATATTTTTTTCATGACTTTTGCCTCCATTAGACTATAAACACTTTATAAACAAGCATTTTCTTGTTCAGTTTTTATAATTCCTATGTCCATCACTCTGCTTGAAACATAGTTATACCTTTAAAATATTTTCTTAAATGGTTAGTTTAGGGTCACAACTAAATGATGTTTAATAATAAATATATATAAACAAAACATTTTCTATGAATAACCATAATCCACTACTCCAGGAAATTCCTGCTTGAATATTAATTTCTCAGTTAACAGGAGCTTCACAATTATAAAATGGAAAGTTATAGATGGTACCTAGTGTCATATATTATTTAAGGACCATAACTCAGAAATTAATAATAAGTAATGTACACTAATTTTAAATTCAAGTTGTAGGTTAAGCAAAAGAAAAAAATATTATGACGAATAACTGTAGTCCTCTAATAATGTCTATACCTTACTGATTTTAACCTCTATACTTTTGATTGAAGGAGGAGAAATAATTGACAGATATTTATCCTTGCTTACTAAATTGTCCAGAGGCAAAAACTTGAGATTTAAATTGCTCTGATAATTACATTTAAAAGTACTTTCTAATTGCCCTTTCTTAAGAAATTGTTTTTACATTTGTTTGGGGTTCTTTTTAGAATCACCTCTAGGTTCTTACATTTCTAATTAGACTTTCCTTTTCAAAACCTGCCTCTTCTAATGGAGTTTAGAAACTTTTTACTTATATAATTCTTAAGGAGAATGTTTATGGGGGCTTTAAGGATCCCCCCCCATTTAATTAGAGCCAAAGAGCATTTGAGCCTTATATTTTAGAATCAGACTGGAGATCTAGACAGGATCAGTTATAATTAAGCTCATTCAATTACCTTCTGTTTCATATGAGAAAAATGAGGCCCAGGGATGCTAAGTATTTTGATGAATTTGAAAACCAAATTGAACCACCAAAGTTAGAACTAGATTCCCTGCTTATTATAGTCAGCTATTTCACTGCTGTGACTAAAAGATTTGACAAGAACAATTTTAAAGGAGGAAAAGTTTATTTGATGGCTCAAAGTTTCAGAGGTCTTAGTCCAAAGACAGCTGGCTCCATTCCTCGGGGCTTGGGGTGAAGCAGAACATCACGACAGAAGAGTATGGCAGAGGGAACCAGCTCACATGATAATCAATACAAAATATAAACCCCAAAGGCATGCCCCCAATGACCCACCTCCTCCAGCCACACCCTACCTGCCTTCAGTTACCACTCAGTTAATCCCTATCAGGGGATTAATGCACTGACTGGGTTAAGGTTTTCATAACCCAATCATTTCTCCTCTAAATTTTCTTGCATTGTCTCATACACAGACTTTTGGGGGACACCCCACATCCAAACTGCCTCTTGTTTTCCACTAAATAGCAGTGTCATTTTCAAAGTTTGTTTGGTCATTTAGCCATGATTCAGAAATTCTAGTAAAAACTGATTTATTATTCAACAAGTATAAGTTGAAAGTTTACGATGTGCTAAGAGCATGCTTGATTACTTTGAACTCTCTGCTATTTTTTGATATATGAAATGGGTGAATAAAGCAATTGAGCTACCTAGCTCAAGTCTGATGGTGGTGCAGATCTATTGATTCCCTTACTCACTGACTCTTTTTTTTTTTTAAAGAGAGAGTGAGAGAGGAGAGAGAGAGAGAATTTTAATATTTTATTTTTTAGTTCTTGGCGGACACAACATCTTTGTTGGTATGTGGTGCTGAGGATCGAACCCGGGCCACAGGCATGCCAGGCGAGCGCGCTACCGCTTGAGCCACATCCCCAGCCCCATTACTCACTGACTCTTAACTCCCACTTTCACTGACCACTCTCTTCAGCAGGGTGTGGTCGTGCATCTCTATAATCCCAGCAACTGTAGAGTCTGAGGCAGGAGGATTGCAAGCCTCAACAATTTAGCAAAATCCTGTTTCAAAATAAAAGTGTTCTGATGATGAAGCTCAGCAGCAAAGTGCCTCTGGGTTCAATCCCCAGTACTTGGAAAAAAAGATGGGGCTGGTGGTAGAGTACTTGCCTAGCATGTGTGAGACCCTGGGTCCAATCCTCAGCACCACATAAAAATAAAATAAATAAAATAAAGGTATTGTGTTCAACTAAAAAATAAATATTGTTTAAAAGGAAAAGACATAGTTTGCTTTATGGAGAAAAAAATCTAAACTTAATCTCTTTCTTCTTTAGTATATTCAGATTACATTTTGTTCTTTCACTGTTCTTCCAGTCTCTTTGATGGATTCAACCAATCACTGAGCCATGTTTGCCTAACAGCTGAGAGCCCTTTGCCTCCAAAAGCAGTAAAGAGACTCTGATTTGTCTTTTCCATTTTCTTCCTCATCCATGGTTAAGAAGAATAGTGCCGTTTCTGAGCCCCGCTGTGTCAAACCTTTGTTTTCTCTTTCCAGCTCCTTACCCAAGTGGCTAAATTGGCTAGATCAGCACTAGGGACCAAGGTATCTTCAATCCAGAAGAGGAAGGACTAGGAAGGCCCATTTTGTCCTTAGGCATCATTTGTGTCTTCCAACAATTTTCCCCATATTTTGAGGTTTGGGGTCACTGCTATCTGGGTTTTGTGTGCGTGTGTTTGTGTATTCTAATGGTTAGAACCTAGGAAGGGAGGAAGGTGAATGATGTACAACTCTTAAGCCAGTCTAATAAGAAAGACAGACATCAAATTAACAGTGAAAAATAATTAACTACACTTACATAACTATTTCTTGGCATTTACATTGATTCCAGGACCCCCATGGACACCAAAAATCCATGGATGCTCAGACCCTAATGAAAAATAACAGAATTTTTATATACCCTATGGATTTCCTCCTGTATACTTTAAATAATCTTTAGATGACTTATAATACCTTACACAATATAAGTAGTTGTTATGATGCATTGGTTTGGGAATAATGACCCCTAAAATCTAACATGTTCAGTACAAACTCAACTGCCATGGACCTAAGTACATTTTCCACCTATGGAATCTGTGGATGCAGAACTTGCAGGTATGGAGGGCTGACTATACTAAATACTACAGAAGACAAGTTCAGAATGTAACAAGGGTGTACATATATCAGGGAAGACTTATTAAGGGAGTGTCATTTAAATCAGGACCTAAAAGATAACTAAGAATTTAGGCAGGCAGAGGGAAGGTTCAAGACAAGGAGGGGGCAGAGTAATCCAAGCAAAAGAACCACTATGTTTGAATGCTCTTAGGAATAAACAAGCATGATATGGCCCAGGAACTTAAAGAAGACCAACAGGTCTTGATCAAAGAGCATTAAAAGAAAGGCTATATCATTCACTATAAAAACTATAACACTTTATTTTTACTATTTCTATGCCTCTGGGGTTCAATCCCCAGTATTCAAAAAAAATAAAATAACATAAAAAAGCAATCTTGGTTATTTATTAAAATATAATCTTGGATTGCAATAATACCAATTTTATAATCATGAATGAAATTGGAGAAATTTAGACTTGTAATGGTACCCATGTAACAGAATACTTTGCTGTATAAATGCGTTAATAACATTCAAAACAACATAAAATTGAGCTAATCAAAATACCTTTCTCTCCAACCATGCCAATGCTATAGCCTGAATCTTAAATGTCCCCAAAGGCTTATATGTTAAAGTCTTGGTCTCCAGCCCATACTGCTATTGGGAAACAGTGGAACCACTAAAAGGTAAAATGGAATGGGAGGTCTTTAGGTTATTAGGAGTGTATCCTTGTTCCTCCCCAGCCTCTTTCTCTTTTCACCCCTTGGCCATGTTCTCTTACTCCCCACAATGATGCACTGTCTCACTACAGGCCCAAAAGCAATGGAACCAACTGATTATAAACTGAGACCTCTAAAACTGTTAGCCAAAATAACCCTTTTCTCTTTTAAAGTTATTACCTTGGGTGTTTGTTACAATGACAGAAACTGACTAACACAACAACCAACTGAAGTATGAGCCTCGGGTATCTGAAAAGTACCCTTACAGGACATATTGATTTCTTGATCACAGAGCTCAGATTAATAAAAGCCCTTTCATCACTCCCTGTTTATCCAGTCCCATCTTCAGACATGAGAATCAATGTCCAACTTATTAACTTTTCAAAATTTGGTTTTGCTAGCTACTAGTTCATTTTGTTTTTGCTTGTTTCTCTTCAGCAAAGCAAATAGAAATTTCAAACAAATAATCTACTTTTTTCTCACTAATTAAGCCTTGCAAACAGTATCAATGTGCAATTATTTGGCCTAGGAGTATGTACTTCCCCAAGGCCCAGTAACAGCCTACCAGTCTGACTGCACTGGCAACTTCTTATCCTTGATGTGCTTGCTCA
This sequence comes from Spermophilus citellus, assembly GCF_964194105.1. Lineage (NCBI taxonomy): Eukaryota > Metazoa > Chordata > Mammalia > Rodentia > Sciuridae > Spermophilus > Spermophilus citellus. The sequence goes on along the minus strand of NC_138190.1, from coordinate 110,924,361 downwards.
ATTTCAATTTTTATCAGCAGCTTCTGTTTCTTTATGAGCCCCATCATCAGTACATTTAGGTTTATCTAAAAAAACAAAAACAAAAAAACCCTGCTTTGTTTTTTTTTTCTAATTTCTGCAGCAAAAAAAAGCCATTATGGTAGAAGTCATAGCTCAGGCACCCACTTGTTTATCTGTACTGTTGGCCCCATACACTGTTCCCTTTCTTTCAGAAGTTTGATTTTTCACTCAAGACTCTCTTAATTTATCTTCAGTGTTTTAGATGGTTGAAAAAGCTGGGAAAAGGGAAAATGTACTTTTTTGTTTCATTTCCCACAGCAACAAAGCACAGATTCATAGAATTTATTGCTGAATGGTACCTCAGTGATTAGACCTTCTCTCATCGAAACCCCAATTCCCCCTACTCCCTCTCCATCCTTGCTCTAAGCAAATGATCTATTTTCTTAAAATGCAATCTCCCTAAAATGTTCTCCATGGTATACTCATAACATATCATTTTTATTTCTGTAGTTATTCTTTCTCTCCTCCTGTAAATCTCAAAAGAAGAGGAACCATTTCACTTTTTCTACTGCTAAAATATTTCTGGTTCTAAATTCTAGTTCTTTCCATTTTTTTATTAGTTGTTCGTGTGATTATGACAATACTAATGAGGATTATAACTAACATTTACTTAATGCTTTTTAGATGACCAGCACTGCCTTGTTTCATCCCCACCTCAACCATATGATTTAAGCACTATTATTATCCCCAATTTATAAAAGCAGAGACAGTGATCCTCATAAATACAGCATTTTACATCATTTATACTTGTTTGTATTAACTGTACAGTTTGGAGGGTTTATAATGAACTACATTCTAATTTTTAAATAAAACACAATATATACAATAGAAATGTTCTCGTGGGTGAGCAGCCATGAGTGAAACCATCAGGGTAGTTTACCAGCAGTCTTACATTCTTTGTCTACTACAAAAACACAATGGGTCATTCCATCAATCAAAAAATATTTGAGAGGGAACACCATTTGCCTAGCATGTGCAAGGCCCTGAGTTCCATTCTCAGTATCACATAAGAAAACAACAACAACAACAAAAATATTAGGATGCCTACTATGTACAAAGCATTGTGAGGGAAACAAAGCAATATAAGAAGAAATTGAAGACAGTTGGCTGTTTGAAAATCAGTGATGTCCAGGCCATTAAGAGTTAGAAGAAGAGTAGTTCACTGTGACCAGAATGCACTGGAACTATAGGTAGGCCTTTAAAGTCAGCATCTCACAGGTATATGGAAAGGGAGGGTGGGTCTCAAAAAGAAAGAAAAACATTTATATCTTAATTCTCATCATCCTTTTGAGCTCACTTTTCTCTCTTGATTGAGAAAATAATAGCAAAAGTGAACACTGGAGTCTGAGCATAATTAAGAGGATATTTGAGTCTTGGCTTGATTATTTCTTTCATCTCTGGATTTCCAGGTAGTTTCTTAGTATAGAATTGAAACTCATATTATTTTACATCAAGAAAATTTCTACCTTACTTTCAAACTTGCTTTGATTCATCTGCTTTAGGGTCAACTTAGAGCAGAAACTTTCACAATACATATACAAAGATGTATAATAGGAGATATAAAATGGAACCTCCTCCCAATGTCGTCTCCCAAAATAAATTACAAATTGTACTTAGAATCACTGTTAACAAAACTCTGAGCACATTAAAGGCATGCAGTCACTTGTAAAGTGAGTGATCACTAATTATTCTACTTTAATTATATTCATTCCAATAGTTCACAATAATCACCAACTCCTGCAAAAATAAGATTTCTCAAAACTAAGGGAATTTATCTCTGTTAAGCTTTTGAGGTTTTTTTTTTTTTTTTAAAAAAATACAACATTCTTTGAATTGAAGCTTTTCCGTGCCAAAATAAACTTCAAACCATAAATAAAACCCATTGAGAAGGAAGCTGGGAGCATCACTATCCTGATCCTTTGATATATATCTTTACAAAATCTAGATCAATTTAATAGATCAGACATTAAAGTGTATTTTGTCCTTTCATCAACTCTATAAATTCTATGGTGTTAGTTGCCACAGTAAAAGCCATCTAAGAAACCCTGAAACTTAGAAGTTATTTCAATTCTATCATATCCAAAGGCTGAAAGGTGGCTTTGCTCTTTCCTTTGTATTGATCTTCCCTCTCTTTTTGCCACTCAAAACTGGCTTTCTCTTCTATTTTGAAACTCTCATAGCTAGAGTGAGATTTCCTGGAATGTCAACATCTGACACCATCTTTCACATTAGGTGAGCTCATTTTCATCACAAAGAATCTAATTACAGGAGAGAACAGTATGATCTATTCTTATAAAGAGATATTTATAAGAATAAAAAAGCATGCAATTAGTTATTACCATAGCCACAAGCTTTATGGGGTTTTTGTTTTGTTTTCTGTTTGGAGGGAGATGGTGCTGGGATTGAACCTAGGGCCTTACAACGTGCTCAGTTTGATTTTATTTTTAAACCCCCACTCCAGAAAAGCACAGTTCTAAAGGGAAGGTAGATCTAGATTTTGCATATCAACTTCTTTATTGAAGATTTTTGAAGGGATTTGCATTGAAAAATTATACTTATTTTGGAAAAATTATTGTTCCAAATCAGCAAATTGTTAAAGAGCTCCATGTCATGGTTTTCTAAGTAGCATAAGTGAGTTAATAAGTAGAAAAATGTATAGTGAGATTTAGAAAGCTCAAGAAAGGGACCCTATCCAAAGAAGATTCATCCAGTATGACTGAAAGTATCCTTTCTTCGTGTCCTGTGGGTTTTGTCTTAAGGGCGGGTAGCATCTGAGCAGCATGGGCTGAAGGAGAGGGTGAGAAATAAACACCAAGACAGGGTGTGAGTACCTCACACCTGATAGCAAGTGGAGTCAATCTTCCTGTGAGACATAGCAGTGGAAATTTCCAAGCAGGCAATATCTGAAACTCAAAGGGGAGATGCATCACAACCTAGGGTGAATAATTTATTATAGGCCACTGGAGTCAGCAAATGGTGGGTCCAGGGAATACAATTTGGTGCTCTGTGGAAAGAGACTAGCAGGGCCTGGATATAAGCAAGCAGAACATCAGAGCCTCAGGACAATAGGGTTCAGATGTAGAACAGAGACTTATGACTAGTAGGGAATCAGGGTACCTTGGGATAGAAGCTTGGTTCTGCTGAACAGGGAAGATTGTAATCATATAGTATACCAGATGATGTTGGATGTGCCCCTCTGAATGTCAGTTTTCTTAATGTATAATAAAGGAACAATAAATTTCCTATTTCACTTGGGTTTGGTGAGGGAACTTACTTCACCAAAAGACAGGTTAATAGCTAGCTCTCTATTTGAGTATTTGGAGTTATGGAGATGGTTATATGACAAGGAAGCAAAGAGTTCAGGGGAAGGAGTATAAGAGCAATAAAATTTCAAAGAATGTTAGAAGAGACTAAGATTATTGGTATACCTAATAAGCACTGGTGTTGGAATTTGAACCCAGGTGCACATCCTTAAGACTCATTAGTTCAAGATTATGTGTTCATATGTATCCGAGTCTATGGATCTACCATCTATTGAGTGTCTATATATTTACCATTTATTTAGTGTCTATACATACCTTTTTTTTCCCTTTTGGTACTGGAGATTGAATCCAGGTGTGCTTAACCACTGAGCCATATCCCCAGACTTTTTTTTTTTTAATTTTTGAGACAGGGTCCTACTAAGTTTTTAGGGACTTGCTAAGTTGCTGAGACTAGCTTTGAACTTCCAATCCTCCTGCCTTAGCTTTCCAGGCTGCTGGGATTACAGACATGTACCATACCAGTGTGACCATCTATAGCTACAATATATTTGAACCCAGGACCATATCTGTATGATTCAATAGCTCATAATTATGTGCTCCTATATATCTGTGTCTATATATCTACCATTTATTGAGTACATACTCTGTGTCAGGTTAAATACTTTAAATGAATTATCTAACTTAATCTCACCAATACTTTGTGAGTTAGGTACTATAGTCATCCCCATTTTATCAATGAGGAAACTGATGCTAATGTAGAACCAACTAAAATAAGGTGAGAAAATAGATCAAACTAAGAGAATTAATTCATTAATGATGAAAACAGTCTGCTTGGAATACATAGTCATTCCCTGAAAACCAAGTTGATTGTGACATAAATTATGAATTGAATCTCTCTCAGGCTGAAACTTCAATGGGAAATTTCCACATGTCATGGAAATCAGTGTAACCAGTGGTCATCTGAGGGCAGCGAGGTGCCAAGAACTGCCAAAAAAATGGGTATCCACTTACTGATTTGAGCGGGATAGCCCAACTATCCAAAAGGCCAAACTAGGAGACAATTCTGTTCTGGTATCATGCTTCAGGAAATGTTCTTCTTTTCCTTAAAGATAAAACACCAAGCTGGGGCTGATGAAACATTTTTTACAAAAGCAGATTTGAATTTATTCAGCCTTTACTATATGCCAGGCTCTTTACTGGCATTTCATACATAATAATATCTGCATTATCCCAGTCAATCATTCCAAAAATGGAAGATATTATTATTCCTGTTTTACTAAAGAGAAAGCTAAAAATTAGAAAAAGCAATTTTCCTATTCTAATGTTACAAAGCTAAAAGATACCAGAGGACTCAAACATGGGTCTGCATAATTTCTCTTCCAATTTTTCCACAAGAATTAACGCTAAAAAGTTAATGGAAAAAGCTGGGCATGGTGGCACATGCTTGTAATCCCAGCAACTCTGGAGGCTGAAGCAGGAGGATCACGAATTCCAGACCAGACTCACCAACTTAGCAAGGCTTTGTCTCCAAATAAAAAGAAAAGAAAGAAAAATGAATGGAAGAAAAAGCAGTTTAGAGGATCTAATGTTGGAACATAAGAATAGATAATTGCAAGGCTGTCGGACTGAAGTGGTATGAAGGAAATATTGAACATGAAGCTCATGCCTGATGTAATAACAATAATGGTAAGGGTAATGATAATAGCAGCTAACATATTGAACACACTAAGTGCCAGGCATCATTCAAAACATTTTATATGTTTAACTCATTAATTTTCACATGACTCTGTAAGGGTCCGGCGAAGCGTCGGAGGAAGAGACCACCAAGAGACTGCTCATTCAATGGCAGAAGGGGATTTATTGGGGATCCATTCCAGCGCGCTGGGGCTCCCGGCTCACTCAAGAAGGGAGAGCAGCCAAGAGCCCCAGGCAGGGGTTGAGCAGTGCTTAAGTACACTTTTTGGGGAGGGCGGGGACTTTATATACATCAGAACAAATCATCATGAGGAGCGGGAAAATTGAACAACAACTCTCATACATGATTAGCACATTCATTGGTGGGAACAGGTCGGGCGGGGGTGATTGGTCACTCCTAAGCGGGGTACACATTTAAACTGATTGGTTTGGGCCCTGAATGCCTACGTGCCAGGCTACACAGGGTCCAGGTTATTAAACAACTAAATGGTCAGTACCGGGCATTGTCTTAACTGCCTCAGGAATTTCAGGTTCTGTGTGCAGTTCAGAAACTTTACAATACCTAGTCCTTTACATTTCAACTCAGGCTTTGCAGCTTAGAAACTTTACCCTTTCAACTCTGTGAAGCAGATACTATTATTTTCCCCATTTTACAGATGAATAAGCAAACACAGAGCAATTAAATACTGATTTATTCAGATTTTTCACTGCTGTGACAAAAGGACCTGACCAGAACAATTTTAGGGAGGAAAAGTTTGAGGGCTCACGGTTTCAGAGGTCTCAGTTCATAGAAGACTGGCTCCATTCTTCTGGGCTTCAGGTGAAGTAGAACATCATGGCTGAAGAATGTAGCAGAGGGAAGCAGCTTAGATAATGATCAGGAAGCAGAGCAAGAGAGAAGCTCCACTCTCCAGATATGAAATATATACCCCATATCCATGCCCCCAATGAACCTCTCCAGCCACACTCCACCTGCCTCCACTTAACACTCAATTAATCCATCAGGGATTAATTCACTGATTAGGCTAAGGTTATGGCCCAATTATTTCTCCTCCAAACTTCTTGCATTGTCTTGCATGTGAACTTTGCGGGGGGGAACCTCACAACCAAACCATAACAAATACTTTACCCAAGTGGCAGCGTTAGTGTGGGAAACTGGAATTGAAGTTAGGATTCAAGGAAACTCTCAAAAGGCAATTTGAAATAAACAATTGTAAATTATACTGATGTTGCAGAAAACAATCAAAGTGAATATCTAAATAAGTCAGAGTAGCTGTCCAGGGTGATGAATGACAAAAGGGTAGTAGAGTCGTTTACATTCTATTTTGTTTCTATGTTCCCTGTCAAAGAGAATTATTTTCAGGCTAAAAAGGACTTATAAGAAAAACTACCATTGCTAAGAAGTAACTAACTAAAGCCCAAAATGGTTGAAGAGATTGTTTAAAAACAAAACAACCCCAAATACCTAGCATTCTAGTGTTTAAATGGTTTTTGGTCTCTTGTAATGTAGGAATTAAATCCAAGAAGGTATGCAGTTGATGAATGTATGCTAACGATCCTTGAAGAATCATGGAGAATAGATGAAATCCTGAAAGACTTGTGGAGATACACTCATTTGTCAAGAAGAGAAAGAAGGTACATGCAATAATTAAATATAGGCAATATGCCTCCATTGTACTCTTGCCTGTTTACAATTCATTCTCTGTACACAGAAAATAGACTCTTCAAATAATATAAATCAGGTTATGAAACCCTGCTGCTTTCTACAACCCTGATTGCACTAAAATTAAGTCTATTGTCTATGACCTTCCCTGCTTCTTTCTTCAAAACCATTACTTTGCATTGCCCCCATTGTTCATTATGCTCCAGTCACACGGATCTACTTTCCGTTCTTGAACACTCCCCAGGGCCTTTGCATTTGCTGTTATCTTTGCCTGAATATTTGCCTAAGTATTTTCAGACTAAAACCTCTCAGCTAGATCTCAGCCAAAATGTTGTTCTCTAATACAGGACTTCACTGACCAATTTAGTATTACTGCCCTTTCCCAACCCTAGTCCCTTTTTGTCCCATTTCCTTATTTTCTTCAGAGCATTTACAATTACCTGAAATTATTCTTGTGTTTAACTGAATCTCTCTCTAGTACATAAGCTCCATGCAAGCAAAGACTGTCTTGCATACCATTTTTTAAATTTTTTATTCTAATTTATTATATATGACAGCAGAATGCATTATAATTCATATTACACATATAAGCACAATTTCTCATATCTCTAGTTGTATACAAGGTACATCCAATGACAACATGGATGAACCTAGAAGGTATTATGTTAAGTGAAGTAAACTAGACACAGAAAGACAAATGCAACCTGATTTCACTCATATGTAGAATCTAAGAAACTTTGTCTCATAAAAGTTGAGAGTAGAATGGTGATTACCAGAAATTGAGGTGTCTTCATACATGTTCTTAGGGTAATGACCATTTTAACCTTAGTGTTTAGAATGGTTCCTGAAACATAGCAGTAATTAAATAACTATTTGCTAAATAGATTATTAAAATAACTGTTATGAGTACATAAAGACATAAGTGAGCTAACTTCACTTCATTCTCTGTTATGGCCAATAGTCTTAAAAATCAAAGATATGTGGTATACACATAGATATTTAACCAGGTATTTCACAATGTTCATTCATTCAAGATATAGAGCCACTGCCTAGAAACCATTCAAAAAGACTTTCAAAACAATTGAATGACCATAGCCATAGTACTTTGATATCCTTCTGGAGTAGAAATTCCTAAATTCCTTAGATGATACATGCCTTTAAGAATATGATGAGGGCTGGTATTGTAGCTCAGTGGTAGAGTGCTTTCCTAGCATGTGTGAGGCATTGTAATCCTCAGCATCACTTAAAAATAAATAAAATAAAGGTGTTGTGTCCATGTACAACTAAAAAAAATTTTTAAATAAAATAGGTATACATTGTGGGATGGCTCAACCAAGCTCATTAACATGCATTACTTCATAGTTCCAATTTTGTTGTGAGATCACTTGAAATTTACTATGCTTTTCGAGAATACAATGCATGCTATTCACTATACTCACCATGCTGTACAATAAATCTCTTGAATTTTGCTATCTCTAACTGAAAATTTTTGTCCCTCAACCAACATTCTTCCCCCACATCACCTCAATTTCTGGTAATCACCATTCTACTCTCAACTTTTATGAGACAAACTTTCTTAGATTCTACATATGAGTGAGTTCAGGTTGCATTTGTCTTTCTGTGTCTAGTTTACTTCACTTAACATAATGCCTTCCAGGTTCATCCATGTTGTCATTAATGACAGAACTCCCTTCATTTTTAAGCCGGAATAGTATTCCATTTTGTATATATGCCACCTTTTCTTTATCCATTCATCCACTAATAAACATATAGGTTGATTTCACACATTAGCCACTGTGAATAATGCTTCAGTGGGAATGCAGATATATTTTCAACATGCTGATCTCATTTCCTTTGGATATATGCACTAGTGGGATTGCTGGATAACACTGTTCTATTTTTAATTTTTTGAGAAGCCTCCATAAAAATAAATAAAATAAAATAAAAGTATAAAAAAAGAAAATGATGAAAGTTTCGCTTTTTTTCTCAGAAAAAATACATATATGCACACATTTTGAATAAAATTCATCCAGCTCCTATTGGTTCATAAATCCCAGATTAAGAGAAATAGCCCTAGAATACATCCAGTGGAAAATGCCCTGGTTCTTTCATGTTCAACAATTTTATCAACTGTTTAGATATAGAAAAAAAGGCCTGTCATATTTGTAGATGGCAGAAGGCAAGGGAGATATATGACATATTAGAAATCATAACAAAATTTTAAAAAGAGCATAAAGAACTGGTTGTAATAGATAGTATCTAATGGGAGATTTAAAGTAGTATTTTTGTCAATAGTAAGTTTACTATGTGAATTCTGTAATGAGGCTGTCAATAGCAGCTAATTTGATTATAGGCTGCATTAATAGAAAAAATCAAGTGACAACATAGACTCCTCCACACAGATTGCTGTATAGTGTGAGTCTACAGAGCCTTTAGGAGGTACATGGACAAATATATTCAGAGGCACTTGACAAAGATAGAAGAGAAACATTACATCAGGTCTTGTACCAACCATTGATTAAAATTAAAATGTTGAATTGAGAGTAAAGAAGATTCTGGTGGAAGAGGGACCTTATTGCAGTTCATTGGTTCCAAACACTTGAGAGGCCTTGAGGTGAAAAAATTACTTAGCACCAAAGGATGTAAAAAACATTTTAGTTTTCACTAGGAAGTGCCTTCTAAATGGTAAAATCAGTCCAAAGATAGAGAGTGCTGCCTTAAGCTCTGGAAATCCTTTGTCCCATCAGGGAAGCTAGTAAAAGCAAGACTCCACAACCATTGGCTGCATGCTATATAGGGGACTCAAGCATCAGACAGGAGGTTGGAAATCAGACTACTGCTACAGTTCCTTCCTATCCTGAGAGTCTCTTAGTCTAGAAACGAAGCAAATTAAGTGAGTGTAAAGAAAAGAACTCCAAAGTCATCTATGTGAACTCCATACTAAACCTATCAAGGGGCCACTGAGAATCTGACAGTTACCATAGTATATTATGGAAATGTATTCTTTTCATGCCTATTAATCTTCATAGCTTCATGAGATTTTTGTATTGAAACACAATATACTGAAAATGACCTTTTCATTTAAACACATAAAAATGTTCAGATATCTCCATAGCACACACAAAATAATTGCATATGATAACACTGCAAAAAATAAAGCAAAACAATATCTGTTTTTTTCCAAAAGGCGGCTCCTGACAGTTTGATAGGTTTGGGGAGAGAGAGGGTACAGGAATGAATTCAATCCCATCACAACTGCAATAGTTTTTGGCAGGTAAAGTTCTCATTGCAAATTGCAAAATGTTTCATGTCTATGACAGAATCATTTAAATATGTCACCCAGCAGCAGCAAACAGATCCACCCAATTGTGGACATTGCAGTGGCCTGGTACATTTACTATGATGAGACAGAACTTACACAAAGTTGCTTTGTAAACGTCATTCATTTAATAAACAAGGAAGTCAAGCCACACAAAACACTCACAATTTCTGTAAATACAGGGACTCTTAAGGAGAAGAAAGGAAGGATTAGTCGATATGGAAATAGAAGAAAATAAAGGAGGAAGAAGAAGAAGAATATAAGATGGACATACATTGATTGTCTTCTAGTTTTATGCTTACTGATTTCATATATGTTAACTCTTTCCAACAACCATGAAGCAGAAATAACAATCCTCAATTTTATAAAGTAGGAGAATTAAAGTAGTTAAGTAGCATGTCCGAGCTTCACAATTGAGAAATGATTTGACACACACTTGTCTGACTTCAAAGACCATGATCTTTTCACTACAGCACACTGCTTCTTCCATAAGTACGGAGTTTAGAAATATTTGGAAAGGTCTGACATTTAGTAGCCTTCACTGACTTTCACCCATCCTCAGCATACAAATAAATCCCTTGCCCCTGCTCAGTTCTTTCATAACTCCACCCCTACAATTCCACTGAGCAGAAAGACTAAATATCTCATGGGTCTCCAGAATGCATCACGCTATCCCAGCTTCCTTGTCTTTGGGTATTCTGTTCTCTGACTTCTTTCTTTACCTATTGCCAAGTTCCTACTTTTCCTTTACATGAACTTTAATGTAACTTCCTCTGGAAGCATTTCTTGTCCACCTACATTAAATAACTATTTTGCCTCTCCTATTCTTTAGTACCTGGAGTCTACAAAGCCATTACTACACCCTCTATCAGACTATATTGTTTGCATATCTGTCTCCCACTATACTGCACCTTCTCCAAAGCAAAAACTAGGGATGGTTTTCACCCTTGTTAATTTTTTTTTATTTGTTCTTTCTGATTATACATGACAGTAGAATATATTTTGACATATTGTACATACATGGAGTATAAATTCCCATTCTTATGGTTGTACATGAGGTGGAGTTACACTGGTGGTGTATTGATATATGAGCCTAGGAAAGTTATGTCTGATTCATTCTGTCTTTCCCGTTCCAATCTCCCTCCCTTCCCTTCATTCCCCTTTCTTTAATCCAATGAACTTCTATTCTTCCTTCTTCCCTGCTCATTGTGGTTTTCACACTTTAACATAATGCCCATTAAGCATGTATAAATGCTGAAAGAATGAATGGATGTGAAATAGCAACAATAACAACAACAAAATGAACAAATTAAGTATGTAGGTCCAATTTAACAACATGTTGACAAGTTGCCTATGATACTAAGTAAAGGATCAGAGATGAATAATTGCACAATTCATTAGGGTGTCAGGAAAATCTCCAACTCACTAGAGTTCTTCATTTTCTCTTTGTTAAAATAAGAACCTCATCCTACAACGAGACTTGGGTTTTTTTCTAAGTTGTCCTGTCTCATTACCAAGGTAGGTACACTTAACAAGAAGTGGTTTACTCCTTTAAATGTTAGCATCTACTTCTGGGCTCTGAGTAGAGGTACTGACAACTTGCAGCCTTTGTCAATCTCTCCATTGAGAGAAACAGATGTAACTTCCTGTTTACACTATAGCTAGATGTTTGTTTGTTTTTCCTAATGCATATGCCCTCTGCTCTATGGCAGCCATTGAATTGCTTTGTCTTGCTTCCAACTGTTCTCCTAGCTTCATTTCCCTCTTGATCCAGAGACAAAACCAGAAAGGAACAAAGAAATAAGCCACATATATCATTTTTCAATTTTCTTGTGTGAAACCCTGTGACTGCCTCATTTCAATCAGAAGGAAATTAGTTCTTTGCCCTTTGAAGTGAGCTGAGTCACTCATAATTTGAAAACAATGTGACTGTGGAGAGACAGAGTAGTGCCTAGAAAGGAATGCATGTAAGATGACCTGGGTTCTTTCTAGTCCTAGCTGTACCACCAGCCAACTATGTGACCTTGGACAAGCCACTTAACCTCTTCAGGCTTTGGTTTCTTCATCTGTAAAATTAGGAGATTGGGATATATGATCTCTAAAGTTCCTTTTGCTCTTTTATTATGCCTTGGACCCCAAGCATGGATATAAAATGGTTTCACCATAGTATAGAACCCTATATTTTAAAGAATTACTCAATCTAGGACCAAACATATAAATTTATTCTCTCTTCTTCATCCCACTGTTTTTCTAGAGGGATGATTGCATGCTTGAAACATATGATTCAAATTCATATATGGTACTCTCAGAGTTGGAGGCTGTAGTCTTGCTACTTTGGTCCTATGCCCACAGACTGGCATCTGAAGACCCTGATTTCCTCTGTAGATGCCATTATGTTGATCCCATGAAAACTGTCCACATCCTGAATGCATATGACCCTATACCAACGTCTTAACTCACCTGACTGGGTTTTTTGTTGTCAACATTAGAAACTTGTGCATTATGGATAGAGTTTAGGGAACTGAAACTAAGAGTCTTCATAAGACATAAGATCCACAGTCTAAAAGCACTAATTAATTAAAGGTTGCAGGTGGCAACAAGTCATAGGTGAGGAATTCCTAGTTAGCAAGTATATCCAAGAGATTATCCTAGGTAGTCATGGGAGTACAAACCTGGAAGACATATATATCAAGGGTCAAGGAAAGAAAATTTATAGTTAAGATACAAGCAAGGAGAAAATAATCCGAAGTGGTTGGTTTCCAAATGATAAAATGGCTGGTGTTAGGGTTTAGATATGAGGTGTCCCCCCAAAAGCTCATGTATGAGAACATACAAGAAAGCTTAGAGGTGAAATGATTGAGTTATGAGATACTTAACCTAATTAATGCATTATTCCCCTGATAGGAATTAAATGAGTGGTAACTGTAGGTAGGTAGGGTGTGGCTGGAGGAAGTAGGTCCCTGTAGGCATGCCTTTGGACATTTTTTCCTTGGGGAGAGGAGTCTCTCTCTCTCTCCTCTCCTCTCCTCTCCTCTCCTCTCCTCTCCTCTCCTCTCCTCTCCTCTCCTCTCCTCTCATCTCCTTCCTGCTGCCATGTCCATGGCTGCTTTCCTCTGCCACACACTTCTACCATGATGTCCTGCCTTATCTCAGACCCTGAGGAATGGAGCTGGCCATCTATGGACTGAGACCTCTGAAACCATGAGCCCCCAGATAAACTTTTCCTTCTCTAAGATTGTTCTTGTCAGGTCTTTTGGTCACAATAGTGAAAAAGCTGACAGCTGGCAAAGCTATAGGTTAGTAGTTATAGCCTAAGAGATCTTCCACCAGCAAAAACACAAGACAAAGCAAATAGAAGAATAGATGTGAGTTTTCTGATTATTAAAGAGATCTTCATTCTGATCTAAGTCACTTGATGCTAAGAAAAAAATATTTCAGAGTACACACCTATAAGTAGGCAAGTGAGGCCATCTGAGTAGACTGAAGAATTAAAAAGAATTTAAGGCAGAGAATAAATATCCACCTGGCTCATGGAAGGATAGGACACTATGGTGTTAGGAGTCAATTTCACAATACAGGGAGCTCCAGATCCAAAACAAAATGGAGAGAGAGAGAGAGAGAGAGAGAGAGAGAGAGAGAGAGAGAGAGAGAAGAGAGAACAATATGACCACAAGTCCTGTCCAACCTTCAAGGGGAAATACCCTCAACAAGCAAAAATGTAGGCATATGGGCCTCAAAAGTCCTATGATAGTTAGATTTCCTCCAGTGTCTCTTCATTTTTCATGGGGAAAATTCCCCCTGGTCATAAGCTCACTGAAAGTGAGGAACCTGATTAAACAACACTGAGGAACTAGCCAAGCAAGACAGGTCTAAGCTGATCCAACTAAGCCTAAGACATAGTAGGAACTTCAAGTTAACTGATGGGGACCACTTGACAAGTTTGTACCCACTTCCTACTGTCAGGTTAATAGCACCCATTGCTACCTGATCCTTCCCAGTGAGCCTAGGAACCCTTCTTAACACAAAGTTCGGAACAGTCACTACTCATTATAGATAATGTTGGCACATGAGATTTAAGTGTATTTTCCATTTATGCTGCAATTAGTTGTTAAATCATCTACAGCCCAGATGTCTTGAAACCTCAGAGAATTTTTCTATGTTGATTTTATGACCTCAATCTTCAATACTTCTCCATAGTCCACAGACACTACCTGGGGCCCTGGGATTAACGAGAATAATCATCTTACTCATGTAAGCCTGCTACATAGATTTGCAATGATTGACACAGCCTACAAAACCATGCTTTGCCTTGCATTTTGTAGTTAACCCCTCATGACCCATAACGATGACTTTCAGGTAATGTAACACTCTGGCAGCATCATGCCCTGCTGACCCAGCTACAGTAGATATAGTCTTAGGTTTTAATTCTGCAGGACCATTCCACATGCTATTCATAATATTTTCCATCTTTCTAAAGTGATCCAATTTCCTGAGAAAATCATTCTTGAAAAAGTTATTAACTTCTTGGTAATTTTTCAGGTAAAATAGTTCCAGAGGCTGGTTTCAGTGGCACCTTTCCAATTGAATATATAAATCAGGAGGTTCACCCTCCTTTGAAAGATTTCTTCCTATCAGATAAAACTCTTCCTTTGGAAAAGATTTGCTGCTGGTCTTCTGACCTGATTTACAAGCAATGTAAACTGAATGGAATAGACCCCCTTTTTCATTTGAGGATTATCTTACAAATGAAAACAGCTTGTTAAATAGAGAAATGATAGGGCCATTTTGCATGATTGTGCTGAAGAAAATCCATTAGTGATAAAATAACTTTATGTTTTCTAATAAGTTTAAAGCATAGAGAGCCTCTATTTTTCCTACCTTTAATTTAGATGGGGTTTGATAACATTTATCAGTCTGAAACTAAACCAGAAGTAGAAAGGTCCTCGGAAAGACATCATATATATTTTATTTAAATGTAGGAGAACAAATATTATAAATTTTATTATTTGAAAACTAGTTTCAAAAAGAATTTTGTTAAAAAGTAGTTGAATCTATAAATGTATGCAGTTTTGCTTTATGGGGGAGAAATACTTGTTTCAAAAATCAGAGTTACTGTTTTCTTGCAAACTAAACCTAACCACTTTACAAATAGATTCTGAGTACTACAGAACTCTATTCAAAAGTTAATGGCCCTTACAAATTTAATGCAGTACTATCCTGAGCATGATTCAGATGTTTTTTAAACAATTACAGTGATCATAAACTAAAGGCCATTCCATTATATAAAAACTGTTGAGAGCCTTGAGATGCTCTTTTAATAAATTTCTAGAGTGAATGCATCACAATTTCAAAAACAATATCTCACAATTGGGAACTAATATATTTTTAAAATTAAAAACAGCTAATAGACTACATTATTTAACATAAAAAATGAATACACCAGCTATGTTCCTATTACACTAATACAGAAACAAGTAAGTTTAACAGTGACATAACTTAGACCCTTCAAAGTTCAATGTTCAAATTAAGCTTTGTATTCTAGAGATACAACTAAGATTTTCTAGATTCAAATGTCTAATAACCTCAGCAATCCAAAGCAACCAAGAAACCACAAATAAAGGGAAATCATGAAATGAGTTAAGGGTTAAAGATAGAGTTCCTGTGTCTTGGGTTTAGGGATAGTTCAGTGGCCAGAAAAAAAAAGGAGGCACATTTCACACAAATCACCCTCCACAAGAATTGGATAGATTAGCTTAGAGAGCAAAATCTAGCCCATTAGCGCAAACCCAGAAGAATGAGAAGAGACATCAGAGAAAACCAATAGCGAGAAAGCAGAGGAAACCGGATCAATGTTATAAAGCACAGGAAAGGTAGCAAGCTGCAGGCACTGATGTCAGAGATCTGAGACAGCAGAACTCAAGAAAGGAGACAAGAGGCAGGTACTAGTTAGTGATCTGGGGACTAGTAGCCAAAGGGGAAACTAAGCCATCGCTAACAATGGAAGCAATCACTGGGTTGGAGAGTCATTAGAAAGAGAGAGAGAGAGAGAGAGAGAGAGAGAGAGAGAGAGAGAGAGAGAGAGAGAAGCAATTAATATAGAGTTAGTCACTGTAGATTCCTACAGTATTTCAAACCTTAGTAATTTCCAAAAGTTTAGTGTAACAGAGAAAATAATTGATGTTTATAAAAACCCTGAATCAGTCATATTCAAGAAAATTCTTTACAAAGGCAGTGAAGCTTACAGTGTATTTTAGCACAA
Source organism: Spermophilus citellus (assembly GCF_964194105.1). Lineage (NCBI taxonomy): Eukaryota > Metazoa > Chordata > Mammalia > Rodentia > Sciuridae > Spermophilus > Spermophilus citellus. The sequence goes on along the minus strand of NC_138190.1, from coordinate 110,908,102 downwards.
TTTCCACTATAAACAATTTTTTTGCTCTTTAACACTTTAAGAATAAAGCTTCAGTTCTTTGAAAAGTAATTGCAAGTTCAAGACACTTAATTCCCCCATCATGTAAGACAACTGAATGATTATTCTGCGTAGAAAAATCCCCCAAATTGCCAAACATTCTTTGAAGTATTGCTAATGGCTGAACAGGGATGGTGCTTCAGGGGATTCTTGACTGACACATGAGAGACAGTACACCATAGTAGTTAAGCATGAGGTTTCTGGAGCCAGACAGTCTAGGGTCAAATCCTGCCTCTGCCCGTTACTGATCTCTTCTTCAGTGACCTCATACTAAGCAATATAGGCACATTTTTTTAATTGCTTTGCATTTCAGTTTCTTCTTCTGTAAAATCTGTAAATAGTTAACAATGTTGTAGACCTCATCAAGTGGCTGAAGGAACTGAGATAAAAAAGATAAAAGATTTGCACAGAACCCAAAATATAGTGAATGCTCAATAAAAACACAATATTACCATAACACATCATTTGGACACGTGAAATAATTAGCCAGCCTTTAGTTCTCCTTATTCCAATCCTTGTTACACATTGCCATCATAGCAATTTTCTTAAAACTGATCTGCTAAAACAGTTTGATGACTACCAACTGTGTAACAACCAAGTCTTTCTTTCTTTCTTTCTTTCTTTCTTTCTTTCTTTCTTTCTTTCTTTCTTTCTTTCTTTCTTTCTTTCTTTCTTGATTTATTTATCTCTTCCTTCCTTTTCTTCCTTCCTTTCTTTTGTGGTACTGTGAATTGAACTCAGAACCTCAGGCATGCTAGGTAAGCATTGAACCATTGAAGGCTCTCCAGCCCTCTCAAGTCTACACTTCTTGTCTTCCAATTTAAGGTAGGTAAGTTTCTCCCATTGTGTAGTACCTTTCTCCTGTAATTATTATTGTTTTGGGGTTAGTATTACCATCCTCATTTTATAGACAAGGAAACTGAGACTCATTCATTTAAAAAAAAACTTGCCCTGTGGAAGAGTTTTACAAATTTACTTCTGGCTCAGCATCCTATAATATACTTTGAAGTTAAAGGTACACAGTAACTTTATTTCAGTCCCCAGATACACTCTTAAGACACCATAACTTTAAGCCATGGGGATGAATCTGAAAAAAGATCTAAAATCCCAAATGATTATATATTCTCCATTATCTCTGTATTCTTCGGGGGAGGTGAAGAATACTTTTCAAACTCTTCATAAGCAACTGCATGCTTCTATATATTTAATAGCATAAAAAAGATAAGAATGATTTGACATAAAGTGGGTACATGAAGCAGAGAGGAAATGGAAAAGGAAAACAAACAAAAATGAAAGAAAGGGAAGAAGGAGAAAGGGATAGGAAAAAAATATTTTGCTCACTGTCTGATATACATTTTCTTTTGTTGTTTCTAAGAAGGTATAAGCAAATTATATATAAATATGCACTCATAACAACACCTTTCACAAGATGGCACTGGTACACAGGATGATGAGATGACTTAGTAAATGTACCTCAGGGCAAGAGAAAGAAGGACATCCTCACACTCTTTGGCCCTTGTTAGAGAACAATTTTCTTCTGCATTTCATGTCCTCTGCTATCCAGAATATGCTCTGGGACACATGAACTATAAACAGCCTCATCTGTCACTACTTCCAGATGAACACAAGACCTTTTTAGCTCCAAATAGAAAAATTAAAGAAAACTCATAAATACTGCAATACCAAAGAAAGCTGGTCACCATAAACTATAATGTGAAATGGCTGATATTTTAAAAGTCTTACAAAACCCTTCCATTTAGCTCTCTTTTTAAATATTAGGTAACAGTTGCCCTGTTACCCAAGCAAACCTGCAAACATTGTTTTCATTGCTAGATATATTTGAGGTCCTTTCTGAGCATTTTTACACAACTCACTCCAATAGACCTGTAAAAAAATAATAGTGGTTGTTTTCTTAACTCTGTTCATTTCCCAGACTGGAAGGCCACTGGAGAGGCCATTAATCAGGTTTGAGTGAGATGTTAAGTTGAAAGTCAACTTTGATAGAAACAAACACTGCACTTAAATGTAGTAACTCAAAAATGCAATTCTGTCTGAAACTTCAAGTGTTTCTAATAGAAAGGAGAAAAGGTGGTGGAGTCTAAATAAACCAATATCATCACACAAGTAGTTTTCTGATGAATTAGTTTAGAAAAACATTTTTATTGTGAAGAAAGAAGCAGCCACTATAGAATATTTATTTAATTGAAACATAAGCAACATTCTACAAAATATTTTCCACATGAGTATAGTCTGATTGCAGAACTTCAGTCAGCAATGTGCATCCAAAGATTCACTAAGTAAAGCAAAAGGTGCTGTTTGTCTCATTTGTCATAAAATATTGAAAGAAAAGTGAATATGATAATTAATTTGCAGAGTGCTTTTGTGAGCATTATTTAATTTGATCTGTATGAAATCCCTTAAGGAATAAATTATTAATTTCTCCATTTTATAGAAGTGAAAGTGAGAGGTCAGAGAAAATAATTGACCCTGCCAATAGGTTGTGGCCCAGGAACTAGAAGCCAGGGCTCCTTTCTCTAAAAGCTTATGCTAGTTGCTCTTTGCTGTTTCCTCTTTTTCTTTTTTTTTTTTCTTTTTTTTCCTAATTTTTTATTTTTGTACCAGGTATTGAACTCAGGAACAGTCTATCATTGAGCTACACTCCCAACCCTTTTTAATTTTTTTAAAATTTTGAGAGAGGTTCTCAGTAAATTACTTAGGGCCTCACTAAATTGCTGAAGCTGTCCTTGAACTTGTGATCTTCCAGCCTCAGCCTTCTGAATCGCTGTATTATATGAATGTGCACCATGCCCAGCTGCTACTTTTCTTTAAAGTAAATGTATTGCCATTAAATAACTCTTTTACCCATCAGTATCTTTATTTCTGAATATTTCTCATTAATCCTAAAAGAAGGATTAATGAGACAACTAATATAAAACCTATAAAGCTTTTAACTTGTACTGCCAAATTATTTTCTGGAAATGTAACACCTTTGTTAACTTTTTATATACCTAAAAAAAAGTGGCGTGTTCTGTGCTATAAGCTACACATACACTGTTTTATGTTCTTAAAAAAATAAAATTAAAAAAAAATTTAAAGAAAAATAAATAAATAAACAAATAAAGTAAATGTATTGCCATACAACTGAGAGAAGAATGTCCAAATCTACTAATGTTTGTGTTCCACAGAAATTTACATAAATATATTTAAAATAAAACACACAACTGTTAGAATTATGTTTATCCTAAGACAAAGCCAACTATGACTGCACTTTAATTTTGCATTATAGTTGTTCCTTGGTGTCTATTGGAATGAGTTCCAACATCCCTCCTCTATACTAAAAATTCTCATATACATAAGTTCCTTATATGAAATGATGTGGTGTTTGATACACATTTTTCCATATACTTTAAATAATCTCCACATTATTTGATATCATAATAATTTAATATAATTTCTAGGTAAATAGTTGTTATATTGTACTGTTTAGGGAATAATGGCAAGAAAAAAGTCTGTATATATTCAGTGGCAGCACTTTTTTTTTTCTTTGAGATGGGAATCTCATTATGTTATCCTGTCTGGTCTCCAACTCATGAGCTTAAGATATCCTTCTGCCTCAGCTTTCCAAGTAGTTGAGACTGCAGGAAAATGCCACTACTCTTGGCTGCAATTATTTTTCCCAAGTATTTTTCATCTGTTGTTGGTTGCATACACAAACATGAAAACCATGGATATGAAAGGCCAACTATATTGTTATCTTGATAAATTTAAGAAATTCCGTTTGATTATTTACCATCATTATGAAAGTATAAGTTTCTGAATAATTGAGATTTTAATTATATAGATGGCTTCATCACCTTTGATGTAGAAGATGTGGAAGAGCTCTTTTAAAATTTGTTTTTTTAACTTAGTTTTGTCCCATTTATAGGAGTCATACATTAGTATTATAGAAAGTTTGAAAAAGAGAAATTTAATAATTTTTAAACTATATTTTCAGACGTACCAAAATAATCATATTCACATTTTGATTTTACAAAAGATTGAATTTATTTTATAGCCTTGTAACTTCATTTTTTTAAAAAATATAATCACTATCTAGATTGTATAAATATTCTTGTAAATGTGACTTTGTAAGGTTTTTAACTATTGATCAAATAATGTACTCTAATTTAACTAATCCAGATTATTAGATTAATTTTTCCTGTTTTGATGTGGCTCAAGCGGTAGCGAGCTCGCCTGGCATGCGTGCGGCCCGGGTTCGATCCTCAGCACCACATACAAACAAAGATGTTGTGTCCGCCGAGAACTAAAATAAATAAATAAATAAATAAATAAAAAGAGAAAAATAATTTAAAAAAAAAATAAAAAATAAAAAATAAAAAAAAATAAATATGCACATGTATAAATATTCATGTAAGAAAGAAACTTTACTTTTAGCACCAGAACTTCTGAATACCCAGCCTCAATAGAGTAATTTTAGTGCCCTTTCAAAGTTGGGTTAGCAAAATATATTAATTTAGGTGGTCTAATTGCTATAAATGGAATCAACATTGGATGAAATCTTTTTTAAATTTTCAACATTTAGATTTTTAAAATTTTATTTTTTATTTTATTTTTTTAAAGAGAGAGTGAGAGAGGGGAGAGAGAGAGAGAGAGAGAGAGAGAGAGAGAATTTTTAATATTTATTTTTTAGTTCTCGGCGGATACATCATCTTTGTTGGTATGTGGTGCTGAGGATCGAACCCGGGCCGCACGCATGCCAGGCGAGCGCGCTACCGCTTGAGCCACATCCCCAGCCCATTTTTTTAAATTTTAAATTTTTATTTTTATAGTGCTAAGGATTGAGCCCAGGACCTCATGCATGCTAGGCCAATGCTCTATCATTGAGTGACATTGCCAGTCCCTTTGTCAGCCATTCTGATAGGTATGTAGTGATACCTCATAATTTTATTTGCATTTCTCTGATGACTAATGATATTGAACATTTTCTCATGTCCTTTCTTGTCTTTCTAATGTCATCTTTGATGAGATGTCTTTTGCCCATTTTATTTTTTAAGTACATTTTTAGTTGTAGGTGGACACAATAGCTTTATTTTATTTATTTATTTTTATGTGGTGCTGAGGATTGAACCCAGTGCCTCACCTGTGCCAGGCAAGTACTCTACCACTAAGCCACAACCCAGCCTCCCTTTTGCCCATTTTCTACTGGAGAATTTTTTTTTTTAACTGTTGAGTTTTGAGGCCTTTTTATCGATTGTAGTATGAATCTTTTGAAAATAAATGGTTTGAAAATATTTGCTCACCATAGTTCTCATTTAAAGTTTTAAATTTGATGAAGTCCAATTTATCATTTTTTATGGATTATGCTTTGGATATAAAATCTAAGAACTCTGCCTGTCCTTAAACACCAAAGATTTTCTTTTGTTTTTCAAAAAATATTGAAATTTACATTTTAACAGCTGGACACAATGGTGCACACCTTTAATCTCAGCTACCTGGGAGTCTGAGGCAGAAGGATCCAAAGTTTGAAGCCAATCTGAACAACTTAGAGAGAACTTGTCTCAAAATTAAAACTACAATAAAGATCTGTGGATGTAGCTTAGCAGCCAGTGCCCCTGGGTTCAATACCCAGTACCAAATAAATAAATAAAAATCCATGATCTAGGGCTGAGGTTGTGGCTCAGGGGTAGAGCGCTTGTCTAACATGCATGAGGCACTGTGTTCGCTCCTCAGCACATAAAAATAAAATAAAGGTATTGTGGCCACCTATAACTAAATATATATATATTAAAAATCCACAATCTATTTTAAGCTAACTTTTTAGTAAGGTGTTATTCTTTGTTCAAAGCTTATTTATTTATTTATTTTTGGTCTATGGCTAGCCAATTTCTTCAGCACCATTTGTTGAACAAGCTATCTTTCCTCCATCTAATCAGTTTTACAGCTTTGTCAAAAATCAATTAGACATATTTGTGTGAATCTATTTCTGAGTTTTCTATTCTGGTCCATTGTTCTATTTGTCTGTCGGTCCACCAAAACTGCACAATTTTAACTATGGTAGCCATATAATACAACTTGAAATTGGGTAGACTCATTCCTCCCACATTTTTCTTCTTTTCAAAATGTTTTAGCTATTTCTCCCGTGTAGATTTTAGAATAATCTCACTTATATCCACAAAAATTCTTTCTGGGATTTTTATAGGAATCAAGTTAAAGCTATATATTAACTTGGAGAAAATTTACAACTTTGTGGAGTCTTCTAATTCATGAACAAGATATGTATCCATTTATTTAGATTGTCTTTGAGTCTTTCCTCTGTGTTTCAGCATACAAACTTTGTACATTTTGTTATATTTATACCTACATGCTTCTTTATTTTCTATGACTGAATATTTTGTTATATTTTTCAGTTTGGTGTCCATATGTTCACTGCTAGTATAAAGGAATACTAACATTTTTATATATTTATCTTATGTCTTGAGACATTGCCGAGTTCACTTATTAATTCTAGGAGTTCTCTGAGATCTCCAACATAGAAAATCATGTCATCTGCAAAGAGAGACACATTTACTCTTCCTCTCATCAGTATGATATTTATTTCCTTTTCTGGCCTTATTATGTGACCTAGAATTTCTAGAATTATGTTGAATAAGCATGGTGAGAATGTTGATCCCTAACTTTGTTCATGACATTAAGGCAAACACATTCAATCTTTCACTATTAAGCATAATGTTAGCTGTAGGGTTTTTATGGATGTTCCTCATCAAGTTGGAGACATTCCTCCCTATATCTATTTTTTTGAAAATTTTCTCATGAATGGGTATTGAATTTTTTCCATGTTTTTTTTCTGTGTCTATTGAGATTGTCATGTGGTTTTTGGTCTTTATTCTCTGAATATTGTATATTTTATTGACTTATTTTTGCATATTGAACATATTCATATTCCTGGGATAGAATTCACTTGGTCATGGTATGTAGTATTTTGCATATGTTCCTGGATTTGTTTGCTAATATTTTGTTGAGGATTTTTGCACCTGTATTCCTAAAGATATCAGTCTGTTGATTTCTTTTGTTGTGATGTCATGGTCTTGTTTTGGTATCAGGGTAATACTATCTTCTTAGCACTGATTGGTATCCTGTTCTGTTTTCTGAAAAAGATAGTGTAGAATTGGTCTTATCTTTTTTGGTGGGGGGGTGGGTAATGGGGATTAAACTCAGGGGCACTCAACCACTGAGCCACATCCCCAGTCTTATTTTGTATTTTATTTAGAGACAGGGTCTCACTGAGTTGCTTAGCACTTCACTTTTACTGAGGCTAAGCTTTTAACTCACCATCCTCCTGCCTCAGCCTCCTGAGCTACAGGTGTGTGCCACCACACCCAGTTTAGAACTGGTCTTTGTCAAGATTTGGTAGAATATGGTTTTCAAAAATGGGTCCATTTTCTAGTTCTTTGAATGTATGAGCTCAAAGTTGTTCATAGTGGTCTCTTATTATCCTAGTGAGAAGCTACCAGTCTCACCTAAACCAAACAAAAATTAGAAATAATAAAACTTTCCATCAGTAGAGGATTCATTAAATAGATTATTGCACATCTGTAATTGATATTTTGCCAGCATACACAAATGCGGGTAATTATTTAATTAATAAAATAAATAAATAATTCCAAAACGACCCATTAATAGTTTCTGCTTTAATTATCAACACGGAGTTCACTCATCTAGCACTCTTGTTAGCTTGTCCTCTCTCATACCTTGAACCTCTACATAACCTAGTGACTAAAGGTGTAACCCTTGCATAGTAAGGGATTCAAAGCCACAGTTTACTACTATGATTGATGCCCATCCTGATTTATTGGGGCCCATGTCCTAAAGGATATGAAATATTTTGTATGTTACTGGTTGGTCCATACATACTATGAAATATCATGTTACACTTAATAAAGAGACCTCCATTTAAGCATAGCAGATAGAAAAAAAATGCACTTATCTTCAATCACTCTTAAAACCTCATTAGAATAACAGAAAGGAATCTTTAAAAAAAGAAAGAAAAAAAGAAAAAACAAATCACAAAACCTAAAAGAACAAAGAGAACATGAAAAGAGATGACAGTAGAAAAGAAATGTCAACACACATTTTGTAAGTTGAAAAGTAGATGGACAGGTGGTAACTGACTTAGCAGAGCAGATAATACTGAAACCTAAGCTTAAAACTGGGGACAAGCCAACAAAATCAAGGCAATTCATGCTGCAGAACTTTGGAAAGTCTGAAGATTTGGAGGCATCAAGAGTCTTTAGAGATGAGGCATGGGTAGGACTGAAAACAGAAAGATAGATTGGCAGTTTGCACAAAGAGTTTAGAGCACATCCTCTAAGTTTGTTCACAGTCTCCATAAATAACTTCCCTTTGTCAATGCATGTACAAAACTGGAGATTTTTCTTTGCTGTAAAAGTTTATGTGGGTAAGAGCTAGGGTGAGTTGCCACACTGAAAATGAGCTTATAAAATCTCCATATCAAGCTGTTCAATCATTGTCTGCACCCCACTCCTCTCATACACCCCAGAACACTAGAATCCAGCTTTATAACACCTTAAGGAAACTAGACCACTCTTATCTGGGGAAATTAAATTGCCCAATAGAAAGGAACTAAATATAATGACATTTTGGACAATCCCAATGAAAAAGTTGAATTTTACCTTTCTCAACTTAAAGGGAAATGTACCCTGTAACAGTGCCTACTCATATACACAGAACTTCTAATCAACTTCTTAGTGTCTTATTGTTATACATAAATGGGCCATCAAGAAGCAAAGACAAACCCAGCAACTCAGGAGGCTGAGGCAAAAGGATCACAAGTTTGAGGTCAACCCCAGCAACTTAGTGAGACCTTGTCTCAAAATTTAAAAAAAAAAAATAAAATAAATAATGAGGTTAGGGATGTATCTCGGTGATAAAGTGACCCTGGGTTCAATCTACTGTACTGCAAAAAAAAAAAAAAAAAAATGTGGCAGGAGACATTTAGGAAAGAGAAAAAACGATAAAACATAAAAGGTAATCTTGTCAGAAGAAAGGCAATGCCAGAAACCAAAAGAAATTTTAAAAATCTTACCTTTCAGAGTGATGAGAATATTCAGCATTCATGAATAATTGGCTGTAAAGGAGAATGAGGAAGAGATGAAGATTCAGAGAATAAAGAAAAATGTGAAACAAAAAATACTAGTATTGGAATATAAATTGTGGAAGAAACATCCTAGAAGATATAATCAAGAGAAAAATATGGAAAATAAGAAGAGATGATCTGAGGATCAGTCTAGAATGTCCAACATCTGGATGATAGCATGTATGGATAGAATATTAAAATGGACAAAGGGAAATTATCCAAGAATGCTGGAGATTTTTCTAGAACTGAAGGACATGAATTCCCATACTTGGAGGGACATCAAATGCCTAATGTAATGAAGAAAACCAGATTCATCAGAACACAAGATACTAAAATTTCAGAATAGCATGGAATCAAAATAATAACATTGACTCAACAGCAGCACTAGAATTTGCAAAGCAATGAACGAATGCTTTCAAAAGTATATGGACAATTTTTTTCTATGTAGAAGTTTATACCCATTCAATCTTAATGGTAGAATAAAGTTCTTTTCAGACTTAAAAGGTTTTAATGAACATTTTTTTCTCTTCAGTAGCCTTGCACAGAAAGTTCTAGAAGTTGTGTTCAATCAAGATAAACAACTAAAGCAAAAAAGAAAGAGTGTGCGGAAAATAATATTGAGAATGGTTTTTCAGGCTTTTCCATAAGAAGCTACAGATCTGTCCCAGGCTCCCTCCCACCAGAGTAAAATTTATTTTAATGAGACTACTTTTGTGGGAAAAGTTGAATAGGATTGCCTAGATGAAAGGGGGAAGCACTAAGAATATTTGGCAATGAGAAAGTTTTCAAGAAAAGGTTTTCCAAAATGTCAAGAAGACACCTAAGGAAGTTGTAAAAGGAAGCAGATGTTATAGAATTGTAAACTAGATAATCACATCAAGAACACACCACCCTCTAAAATAGTCTGAAAACTCTGGAGGGTGAATAGCAGAGTGGTGACCTGGCAGTCCAATTTCCTGGTGACTTGCAAACAATGGCTGACTTTCAGGAAAATGTGAAATTTGGCAAATTGGTGTAACCATTTAGTTACTTCTCTTCCCTTGCCTGCACTCAGATCCCTTATGCCAGCATGTTTCCCTTGCCCAGCCAAACCTTATCACTACTTTGAGCATACACATCCTCCATTTAAACCAATACAAAGTTTTGAAAACCAGTCATCCACCTTAACTAAGATCAAATCTTTCTCTTCTAGTCCTATTCAACAAATTATCAGAAATCTTTTGAGTAAATCTGCACTAGGATGTTAATGACAAGTAACAACTGATATACTATCTAATTTGCATTTCAAGAGACTACTCATACAGACCAAAGACTATGGGGATCAACCTCCTAATTTCAAATAAACTAGTGAAGGGAATATTTTTAAATATAGGAGTCCTTATATCTCACAACATATACCACCACCTATGATTAAAACTAGGTAGATACTTGTATCTAACATATGTCAATATCTTTTCTAGAAATTACTTACTCAAAGAGCCATGGTGAGATGTACATTGCTCCCCAGAATGAATAAATTTAAAAAGTATGAATATTTTTCAGTTTATGGCATACTTACTCTAGCTTGGTAGGTAGGAACTTAAGATAATTTTGAACACAACCTAAGACATGTAAGAAGTTAATAAATTTGCAACTAAAACATGCATCCAATTTTGAAATGGCATGTTTAAAATTAAAGCACTGAGAGAGGATCAAGTCCACTTAAAACTGCATTATATAAAGATGTCATATTATAATCTGATTTAATGAAATATCTGAAAAAGGAATAGAATGTAATTACAATAGAAAATACAAAGGAATAATATCCAATCAAGTAATTTATATTAGTAATGCAAATCACATTAAAGCATGTGGACCATTGTAATTGGCAACATCATCATGCCCAGAATAACACTTGAGTCACATCAGGTCATTCTGAGCAAACATACTGGACAATTCCATAACTTTGAAATCTAAGGAAAGTGATAGGGGACTGAGGGATTTCAGTAAACACAGCAAGCACATATCTCATGTTTAGAGCTATCAAATTCACATTGTGAACTTTAGCACAAATCTCACTGCAAGTCAGGGGGGATGTTCTAATTCTGGTAATAGCATTTACCAAAGTATTTTCAGAACTTTAGTTAAATCATAGCTAAGTGAAAATTAAAATCTAAATTGAGGCATAAGGAAGAATATGAAAATAAATACATTACAATAGAGAAGGTGAGGATATTACTTAAGTACTTTGTAATTTACAATGAGGCCAGGAACACACTTTGGTAAGCTGGGTACAGTGGCAAGAGCCCAATACTCAATGCCACATTCTCTGAGGGGCAGAAGGCAATGATGCCATAACATTCCACAAATGTCCTTTCACACGGTAAAAATATTTCTGACAGTCACTCTGCCCAAACCTTCCTATTCATAACACTGTCAGCTGGTGTGTCAATCATAGCAACAGGAAAGGAGAGAGGGAAAGATGATTTGGTAAAGAAAATGATAGAAGTCACTGTGTAGTGATGAAGGAGTTAAAGATCTGCCATCTCAAAATATGTCAAATTGGTATATTGATTACTTGAAGCTTAACAAATCACTTGAGAAATGTGTTTTCCTACAGGGAGCAGGCCATAAAGTCTCTTTCAGGAGAGATGTCCTTCACATACTAAGGCTGGAAAATAGTCTTGATCCCAAGGACTGGTCATTAGTGCTGGTAGTAAACCTGAATAAACAAACTCTGAAGAAACCCTTATCTTTCACAAACTTCTGCACCCTCTATGTCTCTTAGTAACCTCCCTAGAATTTACTAGCTTAGTCCAGATATCCATTTGTCCTGTAATTCCTTAACATGTTTACTATTCTTTGCCTAAAACATTTTAAAGCATCATTCTTGGGTCATTTCTTTGGACTTGACTTTCTTCTGAAGATCCCCATGTTCATATGAAAATAATACAATTTTTATACTTTCCTCTGGTTAATCAGCTTCTATATTAATTAGGTTCCCAGGTCCATCGAAAGAGCCCACATAAGAACTAAGGGGGAAGTAGAAGGGATCTCTCCCAACCTGACAGTGAACAAGCAAGAAGCACCTGAAGTGCCTATATTCACAGAGATTGTGGACACATTCATAGCTCAAAGGATTGAGAGGAAAATATTCCATTGGCCTTATGGAATGGATAGTTCCAATAATCAAGTGTTTGCAATTTAAAATGGCGATATGAAAGCAATTTGAAATGGAGTGTAAAAAAGTGGTAGAGTCTGAAGATATCTTGGTGGGAGGATTTGGTGTGGGGAACCTGTCTTAGTCCCCTCAGACTGATATAACAAAGCACAAGAGACTGTATAAATTATAAACAAAAGACATTTCTCAACATTCTGGACATTGAGAAGAGTAAGATGGAGTCACTGACAGATTTAGTGTCTGGTTGAGGGTCCATTTCCTGGTTTGTAGCTGATGCCTTTGTGCTGTGTCCTCACATATTGAAAAGGCAAAGAACTTTCTGGGCTCTCTTTTATAGGATCTTAATCCCTCCCTACCTCCCTTACTTCTTAATACCATTTCTTTGGGGGAATAGGATTTCAATATATTAATTTAGGGGGACATAAACATTCAGACCATAGCAGAGTCCATAGAAGCCTAGATCCAAAGTAAATCTCATTCAGAAGATCAGTTTGTTAAACAAATTTCAAAAAGAGCTATTTTTATTGAGGGTCCACCTAGAACTTCCTGATCATTGTTTATTAACCACCAGTTATCTCTAAAATGTCTCCAAGGAATTCCAGGGCGCTTCCCCACAGCCTTGGAAAATAACCTATCTAAGCCTCAAATTATCCTGTTCAAGTTTACCTGTGGTAATTCAGTGTCAATATGGACTTTTTCCCCAAATCTCCTGACTCCTAAAGCTATGTACAATTCCCAGCAATATTCTATCATCCCTATGTCATGTGGCTCTCTTTGGTTTCCTCATATGAGCACATGACATCTTTATTGTTAATTCACTGAGCAGTTCCAGCATATCGGAAAAGCTTTTATTGTAAGTGACATAAATGTAAGGGACATTAATTTCAAAGTAGCGTTTGCAGTGTTAGAAACCAACTATGAACAGTCTTAAGTATAAGACATTTGCTACATTTTTCTTAGTATGCTGGCCAAATCAGATACCAGACTCATTATAAGCCCTCAAATAACAAACTGTGTTTGCATTTTTCTGATTAGCATATAAATTGGCATTCTGTGGCAATTTCAGAAAGGATCAATGAGGTGCAAGTTGAAATATTTCCTTTTTAGGTATGTATAAAATAGATGATTGTTAGGAACTTAATTGTCTTTGTAGAAAAAGTATTACCAAAATATTTGTAGTATATTTGGATATGCCAAGCTGTGAACTATTGTAAAAATATAAATGTGACTAGCTGTGAAGTTTATAGTTTTTATTTAAAATTAACTCCAGAGTCTGGCATTTAAGTACCTTTGTTTCAAGAGAGAAAAAAATGAATAATCTGGCCTTAGGGCATCTTAATACCCCAAACAATCTCATTGTTTCATTTGGGACTGTTTGCATAAGACAGCAATAGATCAAATCCAGCAAATTCTTCTCCCTTTGCCATGAAAAAGTTATCAATGGTCTCTTAAGACACCAAATACATTTGAGTGGTTTTGCCTTTGTCTCTATTCACATATTCCTTCTGAATGTCCCTCACTTTCATGTGGTCAGGAATTTTACAGCCACAGGAGTCACTTCTCCCTGGAAGCTGACCTTTTTTGTTTAGGGTTTCTTTTTAAGCATACTGAGAGACAGGTCCATGGCCCTTCTGCTCTGAATTTTTCCTTTCATTTTATTTTTAAAGAGAGAGAGAGAGAAAGAGAGAGAGAATTTTTAATATTTATTTTTTAGTTCTCGGGCAGACACAACATCTTTGTTGGTATGTGGTGCTGAGGATCGAACCCGGGTCGCACACATGCCAGGTGAGCGCGCTACCACTTGAGCCACATCCCCAGCCCTCCTTTCATTTTTTATTGATAACACCCATGATTTTCTTCATTAGGTCAGTTTGATTTTGAAATTAGGTGACAAAATGACCCAGAAAGGAAAACCTTTGTATCCAGGTTTGTCTGAAAATTTTTGTTAGTTCTATGATGCCCACCTACCCAGTCTCACTACCCTATTCTGGATGGCTTGTGCTACTTCTACAAACCAGGCAGGGTACAAAGGTCTCTTCCCACCGATACTGACTGATATCTAGAAAGTCCCTTTACTGTGGGTTCAGTCAAGATAAGATTGGTTCGCTATAACTAGAGCTTTCATAAGAAAACTAAAAGATAATAAAGCACAATCAGAAACACAGAGATAACATCTCAGAGCAAACTTGTTATTCTAACATAAAGTCCACTTAGCTCAGTTTGACTAATGCAATTTCAAAACAATCCAAGTTTCTTTCCTCCACCTCATTCTTTCTAGGAAAACAAAAGTTTGCTAGAATAATTCATTCAGACTTTTAATCTGTGATATATTTCAGATGGCACCCACTTTTAGAAGGGCAGGATCCTTGGTTTCTTTTAAAGCTTATTTCTCATTCCTTCCTGGACATGAAGCCTTCATTTCCTGCTCTCTGATCCTTGATTGTTGCAGATTTCCACTTGGCAGATGCCCTAATTCTCTTAAGTCCAACCTCATTCAGGCCTCACTCAGTTCTTGGTATGCCTCAAAAAGAAGGGGAAATTCATACCAAGTCTCAAAGATTCCTTCTTCAGTTGTTGGCTATCAACCAGTTACTTCTTTTACTAGCATTGTGATTCATTTTTCTCATTTTAGTTCCGTTCATTTCAGACAGATTCTGTGATCAGATGTAACTCCTTTTCTTAGTGTTCTAGCCATTTTAGTTCCCTCAAATTTATCAGAGACTACTTACCTCTTCCTTTTGAAGAGCTCTGTGCTCTTTTCAGGAATACTCACCAAGTTCCACTTGTCCTTGGTTCATTCTCAGAGTAGAGATCACTGGCATCCCCTCAGCTCAATGGATAGCCAGGACATTCCAGGTTACCAGATATGCTGGTTTCTCCATGTCCCCAGGAGGCAATCTTGTAGAAACCATAACTACGATTTTTTGATGCCAAAAATTCTTTGTGCATCCATTATGTAAAACAACTTCTAACAAAGCTAATGTGTCTTCATAGTAACATTTTCCATTCCTACTGAAATTATAGAAAATCACCCTGGCTTTTATCTAGTCTCAGTACTCTGTTAACACATAAACATCTGGAATGAAAAGAAAAGAAAATTGGTGAAGAAACACCACCCAGAGAGAGTTGCTTAGTATAAATGGATATCACAGAAACTCCTTCTCAACTCTTTGAGAAGTTGAGTAGTTTATGTAAAACTATAAAAACATATACATAATTATTTAAAGAGAATCACTATGAATATAATGTGGATGCAGCAAGCATGGTAGTTTGAGATCAAAATGTTTTGTCTTGGAAGAGCTCATTTGGTAATTTGCACATGACTCATTACTCAGAAACAATAACTGACTTATGCCCATATCCATGCTTCCCCTGCTCTATTCTTGCCCACACTGAAGCCAAAATGCAGGTATAGTGGTGCATGCCTGTAACTCCAGTAACTCAGGAGGATGAAGCAGGACGATCTCAAGTTCAAGTATAAAAAGAACTGGAAATGAATCTCAGTGGTAGAGCACCCCTGAGTTCAGTCCCCAGTATGATAAAAAAATAATATGATCATATTACTCCACTGCTTAAGATCTTTTACTGGCTTTCCTTCACATTTCCAATAACATGAAAAATTTAAACAGACTTCAAAGCCCTACATTATTTGGACCCTACCTGACATTCCCATCTCATCTCATGCTAAAGTCCAGCTCTCATTCCAGTCTTTAGCCACACTGAACTTTCAGTTACTTGAGAATGTCTTGCATCTTTATAGAGAATGTTCTTTCTTTCTAGAACATTCTTCTACCCACCCTTTGCATGGCTGGCTCCTTGGAGAAAGCTTTCTTTTTTTTTCAACTAAGCTAAACAACCAAATTGAAGTATGTAATTCTAGTTTTTTTTCTTTTGAGTATCCATGTTTCTCCTGTAGAATTGATCAATATTTGTAATTATGTATCTGTTTGACCAGTTAATTATGTAATATCTCTCCACTAAAGACTTCATGAGAGCTAGGGAAAATTCATTTATTCTATTGTAACAATGTAATTCCTAGTTTAGAAACTGGCACATAGGAAGCTAATAAATAAATATTTCTTCATTAAATTAATGATAAATAGAAAATCTGATGCTAAAATTATAGTTTTATTTAAACTGGGAAAATAAGACAAAATGGGCCAGCAAAAAGAAAGAACCTGATTTCACTCAGAATCATAAACTTGAGCACAACTCTAGGAGGTTTTTGAAAGAAACACATTAGATGGTATCAGTACAACATATTTCTTGGTACCTTTGATTTACAAAAAGAAACATAATTTAAGGCTTTTAAAAATGTTTTCTCCCACTCTCTTCAACAGTGCGTATACTAAAATAGGATACGGAGAAGATTGGCATGGCCCCTGCACAAGGATGATATGCAAATTTGTGAAGTGTTCCATATTTCTGTCACTTGCAAGAAAATAAGTGGAACTAGAGACCATTATGTTAAGTAAAATAAGCCAACTCAGAACATCAAGGGTCATATGCTTTTTCTCATATATAGAAGCTAAAGGAGACAAAGGATAAGAAAGTTCAGGGAGATCTCATGAAAATCAAAGGGAAATCAGTAGAGGAAAGGAACCAGGGGGTAGGAAGTGGGAAGGGATAGGGGAAGTGCTGGAGAATGATATTGGCCTAATTATATTGTTATATTGTGTGTACATACAAATATGTAACAACAAATCCCATCATTATATACAACTATAACACAAAATAAAATTTGGAAAGAGAAAAAAATGTTTTGTCTTCAATCTAGTTATTATTAATTGAGAATAATTTTGTTTTTCTATACAGATGGTCAGAAACAAATATAATTTCATATATTATAAATCAATTTTTTAAAAGATACAGCACTGAGGTTATAGCTTAACAGTAGAACACTTGCCTAGCATGAGCAAGGCCCTGAGTTCAATCCCCAGCATCACAGAAAGAAAGAGATGAGAGAGAGAAAGAAAGAGAAAGAAGGAAGGAAGGAAAGAAAGAGGTATATATTTGGTTCCATATACATTGTAGTATAGCACTAAAGATAGGCAATTGAGATTCATTTGTCTCCTTTGCTTTTAAAATGAATCTTGCCAAAAGATAAGATTATGATGTTACATTAATAGATGTACAAACTGAGGTAATCATCCAAGGAAATAGAATTTTGAAATTACTTTTAAAAATCCTCTTTAGATCAAAGAGTAGAAATGTGAAATGTCTTTGTTTTAACCTAACATCTACCAAAGGAAAATCCAGAAGTAGTGCTAACCTGCTAAGTATTTGAGGCCATGTGCCAAAAAAAGCAATTCAATCCTTGTTGCATACATGTTCATAAGGAAAGAAAATGAAACATTAGAAGAAATCCTTCATCCATGAAAACCATGCCCACTAACTTTCCTTAGGAGCTTCGAGAAGACTGTCAAGGATTCTATCTGGCAGGGTTGTGTTCAAAATAATCCAGGAACTAAGCAGAATAGTAACAGCTGCCACAACACAAATCCTTTTATCATTGTGCTAACACAGGTCCAAAATGGCACATGATTTAACTTGTAGGGAAACACAGTAAGTTCTATTTAACTACTTTGTACCTTACAGTTTGGTACATTTATCTGTTTTTTTTTTTTTAAAGCCATGTGCCAGTACCATACTGCTTTAGTCACCATATTATAGTTTTGAATCAGATTTTATTGTTACAGCAAATCCTCCTCATTAGTCTTCTTTATCAGAAAATATTTGTTCCTGGCTATGGTATTCTTCAGGATAAAATTTAAAATTACTTCATCAAGTTACAAAATAGTTGGGATTTTTCCCTTATTCCTCCTCCTCCTCCTCCTCCTCCTCCTCCTCCTCCTCCTCCTCCTCCTCCTCCTCCTCCTCCTTCTTCTTCTTTTCTGGGAATGAAACCATTACTGAACTATACCCTACACTCCCAGCCCCTATCTTTGTGATTTATTTTTATTAGAACTGCTTCAAATGAATTAACAATATGAAAATTTTTATCTTATTCATTTTTTGGTGTTATAGCAAATGGGCTCTCTGCTGTGTTTTCTAAATGATTACTGAAATGTTTAGGAAAGCTGGCACACTTTTAAGCTCGCATTTTAAATGCATTTCATTTAGACTCCCCTGGGTTAGGAAAATCTCTCTCTCATTTGTAGATGTTAATTGTATCTCTTGATTTCCAGTACTTCTGTTTCCTGCTTTATTAAACTAAGGAATAAAAATATTAATTACAATGGTGGTAGTAGATCTTTTTTATCTTGCTCTTGATTTTAATGGGAATACATCTTTAGTGTTTTACCACTGCCTATGATGGGAGCTGATTGATTTAGGACAGACACTTTCTAGCCCAGTAAGGAAAAAAAGAATGTATGGCTTCTTTGTGAATTGACATGTCATCCTTGCTCTTCTAAACTTCTCCATATTGTTCCAAATTTAGAACATGTGCCACACAAGAGAGGACTGCATTATTCTTTAACTAAAACTGGCCTGTCATATTTAAATGTCTTTTAAAACATTTTGAGGGGAAAGGTCAAAGCATGTTTTCAAAGCAATCTGCATTAAAGTAGGGCTTATAGAAGTCTGTAGCAGGTTGTAAAATATTCAACCTGAAACAGTATGTTAATGAAAGCTTTTTCTATGGATATGAGCCATTCATCTAGAAGAAGTGAAGTTAAGTGAATGAGATGGTAACTTGGCTGCCAGAAGAAGCTTTTCTCTGATTTGAGGTCAGTCATTTAAGAAGAAAATAAATGGAAGAAGGACAGAACCAAAAAGCTTTTTTTTTCCCCTGAAGATAGAAGAAAAGTGGGCAAAGAACTGCCCCTTGTCTCCAAATCTAATTAGCAGCACTGAGAAAGGAAGTTTTTTCCAGAAAGAGGAGAAGAGAATACTTAACAGCTTTTGAAACCTGTAGAAAAGGAGAGGGAGGGAAAACTTGACCACTAAAATTTTTTGGTAAAGTAGTGTCATTGAAGAAAACCGCCAGCCCTTGTCAGGATGCTGTGAAAATAAGAAAACCAGATGTTTTCAGGGCCTGGAAACATTGTGGCTGAAAATGGTAAATGGTTTTCTTGAGCACCAGAAGAAATATAAAGCGTTATTTAGGGTGATTAACTCTAGTTGATGAATAAAGAGACCAGCCTAAGTCATAGTAATATTTCTTTTTGTTTTCTGCATACTACATATCTAAGCGAAAACCTACTTGATATAATGTATGTCCTGCTTTTTTTCTTTCTCATTTACTCATTCTAATTTAAGATATTGCCTTTCCACAACACCTTTTGGCATTTTCCTTCTCTTGCTTTATATGAAATATTACTGCTTATAAAATTAACTAGCATTTTAAAATGTTTAAATATAAGTTTAGGGTCATTTATTAAAATAGGCTACCCTTTTGTACTATTTGAATTATTTATTATATGGGTATTACTTCTTCAACAAAAATCTGGTTTATTAAAATAGTTTATAAATAATATATATTCACCATGACAAACTCAAAAATGGAAAAGTGGATAAAGTAAAATTTGAAAATATACTAGTCCCCCCTTATTTGCAGGAGACACATTTCTAGACCCCCAATGAATGCCTGAATGCACAAATAGCACAAAACCCTATTCATACTATGCTTTTTCCCCCCTTCTCATTCTTACTGTAGATGTTAGCAAACTTAGCCTGAAGGGGTTTTTTTCCCCTAAATTGAAAACATCTACCTTTTCACTTACAGGAAGCTTCTTTTTGGCATATTCAAGTCACCAATATCAGTGCTCTTGCACATTGGGGCCACTATTGTGTAAAATAAGGTTACTTGACCCCAAGTGCAACAATATCATGACAATGGATCTGATACAGCTGCTGAGTGCTAACAGATAGGTTGTGTAGAACAGTGTGGACATACACAATGTCCTTCCTGGCCAGGAAGGACCAGTGTGGTACAGAGTTCATAACACTACTCAGAACAGTGTGCAACTTCAAATTGATGAATTATTTCTGGAATTTTCCATGTAATATTTTTGACCCACATAAGGCAAATCAATGGCATAAGGTTGGCACAACTGTAGCTGTCACATCTAACCCTATTACCCCCAGGTAGCTACTCTTAAGGGTAATTATTTCCTTTGTATTTCTATTCATAAGTAAATATGCAAAGTTTTTTAATGTGATCATATCACATTACAATGATTTTCTACAATTCACTTTTTCCCACCACATAATTGATATCTTTCCACATCTACACATCCAGCTTATTAATACTAACATTTTTGTAGAAAAGTCAGAACCTGAGTTCCTACTTTTTTTCTATTGTAAATTGGCCTTTTCTGGGTAAACATCACAATTGTACCATTCACCTTGTGGCAGCTATTGGAATTGCTGGCTAACATCTTAAAATAGGGATTCTCAAATTTTAGCATACATCAAGGATGTACCACAAAATTATCTTCTGCTCAATCCTTGGGGGTAAAGGGTGATTGATAAGTTTCTTGAGAGCTGAGCATCGAAAATGAGAGATCATATTCTTCTGAGCATTGTTCCATCTTCCAATCACCCACTACAAATCACATTAACTATTCACTAACACAATACCATTGTCCTCATAGCAGAACAACAAGAGAATATACAGATCCTTGTCCCAGGTCAGCTTGGATCTGCAGGTCTCAAGCTATAGCACACACTCAAAATTACCTGGAGGGATTGATAAAACAGAGACTGCTGGCCTCTGCAACCAGAGTTTCTGATTCTCAGATTGGAGCCTGAGAATTTGCATTCCCGGGTGATAAAGCTTCTCCTGATCCCAGAACCACACTTAGAGAAACATATTCTCAAAGGAAATAATCAACCTCTGCATCCATTTTTAAAAGTATTTGACTTTTTAAGATAAAAAAAATCACATAACAGAAAAGATCAAAAAAGAATACTCAAACTAGAATATTCATGTAGTTTCCTTAACCTCTAGCTGTCGAAACTTAACTTCAGTAAGAATGTTGAAACCCTCATCTCTATCCACTGGATTGAAAACACAGTTTTCTTTTTCCAAGATTGTTATATTATGGTTTGAAGTTTTTGTCACCACAAAATGCATACTGAAGTTCACTCTCCAATGAAGCACTATTAGTAGGTATGGCTTTTGGGAAAAGATGGACTCATGAGGATGGGACACTGAAGGTGATTCTGATGAGAACTCAGGAGAAGAAATATAAGGAAAACTGCATTCTTCTTAGAGATTACTTAAGAGATCATGACAACGAAGATTATTCTGATGAGGTCTCAGATGGAAATGTAGAACAAGATATTAGAAACTGGAAAAAGGGCCATTCATGTTATGAAATAGCAAAGAACTTGGATACATTTTGTGCATGTCCTAGGATTTTGTAGAAGGCAGAATTTAAGAAGGATGAACTAGGATATGTTTTAGGAAAAAAAATCCACAAAGTATCCAGAATGCTGTGTGGCTTCACTCAACTACTTGTAGTAAAATACAAGAAAATAGAAATGATTTAAAGATGGATTTATAATTAAAAGAGAAGCAGAATGTAAAGATCTGGAAAACTCTGAGGCTGGCCACATGAAGAATAAATAAGCACGGGCTGGGGTTGTGGCTCAGTGGTAGAGTGCTTGCCTGGCACATGTGAGACACTGGGTTCGATCCTCAGCACCACATAAAAAAATAAATAAAATAAAGATATGTCTACCTACAACTAAATTTTTTTTTTTAATTTTTAAAAGAATAAATAAGGGCTGGGGCTATAGCTCAGTGGTAAAGTACTTGCTTCACATGTGTGAGGCACTGGGTTCAATTCTTAGCACCACATAAAAATAAACAAAGATACTGTGTGTTCATCTACAAATAAAAAAATTAGAAAATAAGCATGCCCAAGAGAGAAAACAAAAGGTATAACAAGTTATCATTTGGTAAGGAGATTAAATCAATAAAAGGAAACTATGTCCTATTCATCAAGACCATAGGATAGTGATGCCAAAAGCATTTTAGAGATTGTTGGGGCAACCATGCCAGTCACAGGCCCAGGGTAGTAGGGCCTTCAGAACAGAATTGTCTGAAGAGAGAGGCCTAGAACACCCATGGGAACTAGGGGCTCACTCTCCAGTGTTGCCTCGGGTCTCTGCTCCCTACATTTTATTGCAGTGCTCCCCAGCTGTGGCTTAGATGGGCCCAGATTGCAGCTAGAACTGCTGCTCTAGAGGGCACAGGCTGTAAACTTGGGTGGTGTGCTTGTGATACTAACTCAACAGAAATGCAGAACAAAAGAAGTATGAAAGAAAGACTGTCTTTATCTACATTTCAAAGGATGCTTCATAGAGCCACAGGGCCCAGGTAGAGAACTGCCACAGGAGTGGGGTTGCCAGAGATCCTCCCTAAGGCCATTCCCAGCAGAACTGTGAAGATGGGGCCACTGCAGAGAGTCCTCACTAGGGCAATGCTTAATGGAGTTGTGGAAGCAGGGCTTCCCCCAAACCCCAGAACTGTATATCACCCAGCATGTAACAGCCTAGGAAAGTTATAGGCATGTAACTTCAGTTCCCCAGAGCTGAAATCAGAGCTGTGTCTCTAAAGCCATGAGGGTAGAACTGCCTGAGGCCTTGGGGACTCAACTCTCACCCCAGAGTGTATGGATGGCAGACATGGAGTCAAAAAGATAATTCTCAAGCTGCAAGATTTAATTATGTTTTCCCTGTTAGGTTTTGGACTTGCTTGAGGCCTATAACTCTTTTCTTCTGTTTCTCCCTTTTGAAATAGAAATGTCTATCCTATGACTGTCCCACCACTATGTTTTGGAATTACATGAACTGTTGGATTTCACAGGCTTATAGCTGGAGGTAAATTGGCCTCCGGATGAATCATGCCTTGAGTTTCACTCATATCTGATTGAGATAAGTCTCTGGACTTAGGTTTTAAAGTTGGTTCTGGAATGATTTAAGACTTGGGGCTATTGTGATGAAATGAGTGTATTTTGTAAGAGAAAAACATGAATGGAGGAGCAAAGGTGGAATGCTGTGGTCTGAATGTGTCCTCTGCAAAATTTATATATTAATAATGTTATAGTGTAGAGAGATGAGGCCTTTAAAAGATGATTAGGCCATAAGAGTTCTTCACCTGAATGGTATTATATACCCTCAAAACAGGGCTTGATAGAGGCCATCAGTCATTTTTTTTTTTTTTGCCTTTCTGCCTTCTGTCAGGTAAGGACACAATGTTCTTCCTCTCCAGAGTTCAGTGTTCAAAGCATCATCTTGGGATCAGAGGGCAGCCCATATCAGATCCCAGGGCCTGCTAGAACTATAAGAGATTTCTATTATTTATGAATTTCCTAGACTGAGGTGTTTTGCTCTAGCAGCATAAACAGACTTATACATAGGTTTTCTTATCTTCAACTTAACTAGGTACCTCATTAACAATGGATCAGGTAGCATCTAAGAGCCATTGCTTTTTTAAAGCCTACCATAACCCTTAGAGTAAAAAATGAGTGCCTATGAATCGTTCATTAGCATATTTCTGTTCAGACTAAATAGAAGCTACTGGCAGAAATTGAATATTTCATTGAAAGCCCTTCTTTATTCCCAGCATCAGCCCAGGTTCTTTTTGTACACAAGTGATTCTTATTGTCCAACATTCATCTAAAAAGCATAATAAATGGATAAAGAGCATGGGGATCCAGACTCAGCTCCACATTTCCTATGTGCAGCTTTACCTTCAAATTTCTCATTTATAATATAGTTATAATATTAACACTTACTTGAAAGGTTATCAGGATTCAACAGGGCAAAGCATGTAAATCAGTTTAGTACCTAATACATAATAAATGTCCATAACTAGATGTTACACTAATACTGCTAATTTATAGTAAATAATTGGAAAACAGAATTGGGTTACTGGATGAATCTGTTTCTTTGAGGAGAAATGTGACTAACAATGAGCCATTAAAATTTTTTAGGTTAGGTGTTACATGACCAAATTTGCTTATTGAGTGATTTGTGTGATTATTGTATGACAAGTGAACTATAGGTACACATAGATAGAAATGAGAGACTAGCCAAGGAATTATGGTAGTAATTGAGGTCAGAGATCATGGTGGTTTGGATTAGAATAAAGGCAGTAACAGCAAGTATGAGATTAATATATATTTTAGTCAGATTTCCAAAAAAATGTTTGAAATCATCAACTTACAAAGAGAAAAGGTTTATTTTGGTTCACAGTTTTGGAGGCTCCAGCCCATAAGTAGTTGGCTGTCTTGCTTTGGCCCAGGAGCATGTCATGATGGAAGCATGTGGTGGAGCAAAACCCTTCACCTCATGACCTGGAAGCCAAGAGAAAGAGGAACTGGCTGATACCAGTAATCCCTTTCAGGGCATACCCTAGGGACCTAAAGACCTCCCACTAGGCCCTACTCTAAAAGTTTCTACTAATTCCCAAATAGCACCACTACATGAGTTGGGGAAGAGGACATTCAGAACCTAAACTATAAAAATTAGAGACATTTTCATAATAAAAACAGAATTGGTGATGGATTAGATATTAGAAAGATGGAAAACCTGAAGATAACTGCTAATTTTCTATCATGGGTAACTAAGGCAATGGTAGTATCATTAATGGACATGAAAAAAGAATCAAAGTTTTGGGGGAGTACAAATGGAAGCAAAATAATGGGAGTTGAGGAATGTCTGCTATGGGCCCAAGTAATCCTGCAGGTCATTAGCCCGTAAAGTCATACTGCAAATCTTGATCATGTTCTGATCCTGGGCCTTTATTTATAGCTAGTCACATAAACAATGAAATAAAATAGGTCAAGGTATGACTTCCATATAACCATCATGCAACAGTCTGCTCCCTGTGATGACAGACACACTGTGTTGTTTACTGCTTACACCAAAAGGTACACAGGGTTCCTCAGGTTGCAGTGCAACTTAGTCTATGTGGGGCTATCAACAAGGCCCATTGTGGTGTCATGTAGGATTTAGAGCAAAGAAACAACATGTGAATGTTCCTTCTGCTTACAGTGGTGTGAGTAATTGTCTTTCTCTGATACAGAGGTCAGAAAACTTCCTGGAAAGGGGAAGATAGCAAATATTTTTAGCTTTACAAGCCAACTGAAACAATTGCTCAATTCTGTCACTGTAGCACGAAAGCAGTCACAAACAATGTATATAAACAAGTGAGTGTGGATGTGTTACATTAAAACTTTACTACGGGCAAAGAAAGTTCCCTGTAGTATAATTTTCATCTGTCATGAAATTCTATTCTTCTTTTGCCTGTTTTAACTGTTAAAAAATGTGAAAACTGTTCCTAACACACTAAAACCAGTTGCTGGGCTGGATTTTGCTAGAGAGTATATTTTACCAAATCCATCTCTTGAAAACTGACTCAAGTTGTCTATTTTTGACACATATGAAACTGTGCTAAGCAAAGCTGCTTGTTTGATTAGTCATCTCTTTGGGGCTTCTGTTATTCCCTCGTATTCTCTATGAGATTTAGAATAATTTCTTAACAATGGTCACTTTAAACATGTTTAATTTGAAGGCTGGCATGATGGCACACACCAGTGATCTCAGCTACTCTGGAGGCTGACATAGGAGGATGGCAAGTTTGAGGCCAGCCTCAGCAACTTAGCAGGACCCTGTCTCAAAATGAAAAATAAAAAGGATGAGCGATATCACTCAGTGATAGAGCATCCCAAGATTCAATCAGCAGTATTTAACTAAATAAATAAATGTTTAATTTGAGGTAGTCAAAGAACTATAACTCATTGACTTGCAGATATGCATGCTATCCCTTAGGAAAGAAACCAACTGGGAATGATTTTGCTTCCTAAGGGACATTTGGCAATATCTAGAGACATTTTTGATTGTCACAACTGGCAGAAGTTGCTACTAGCATCTAGTGAGTAGAAGCTATGAATGTTCCTAAACATCATACAATGCACAACATGGTTCCCTACAACAATGAAACACTTCCCTCTCAAAATACCAATTGTTCAGAAGCTAAGAAACTCTGATTTAGAGAAAAGGAAGAAAAAGATTAGAAAGAAAACAAGATCCACATAGCATACATACCCAGTGCTTAGATCTTGGATTGTAATATCATTCCCAATAAAAGGAAATAACAATCCTTAAAGAAATGGATGCTTCTAGGACTGGGACAGAAAAAGTACAAGTGAGCTTGGGTGATCTTGTGGTGCCAGGAAATAAGATAGTACTCTCATGCATGCATGTGACAGTACATATGTGTGCATGCACACGTGCTCACACACACGTATGGGATATGTCAAAGGAATAAAGGAGCCAACTGATAGAGCTCCCGATGGTTAAAGTTAAAACAATTCAAGTAATAAAAATAAATATTTTGTATTGGATTGTAACATTATTAGTCTGTTTTTCATCACTATAATAAAATAGTTAAGACCAGCTAACATTAAAAAGAAAAGAAGTCTGTTTAATTCACAATTTGGGAGACCAAAAGTCCAAATAGTATTGCACAGACTGTGGCAAATATCTCTCTTGGCTGTGCCAGCTCTTAGTGGGTGGCATTGTTACAAGACTCAGGCTTTTATAAAAATCCTCTTGAAACAAATACCAGGAGTCACTATGATAATTACATTAATCCTTTCTGAGGGGCAGGCAGCATGCTCAATGGCCACCCCCTTCTTGATCCCAAATCTTAAAGATTCCAAATCATCTCCCAACATCACCACACTGAGGACAAAGCTTCCAAGAAATGAAACTTTGGGATACATACTTAAATCATATTAAATTCACAGAATAACACAAGCATAAACTATATATCCATGAGTCCAAGTTGATGTAAATGAATACTTGAAAAAATAAATAAATGAGAGAGCAGAGCCAAATATGCAATCAAAAAGAATTTCAAATGCATTATGTAGATAGTCCTCTAATACATATGGCATGGACTATACAGAATAACTTCCTTCCAAAGAGAACAGTGTGTAAAGGGGGAAAAAATCACTACCAGAACCAGGTAATCAAAGTCAACATCAACTGATAAATCATGTCAAAGCATGTTGACGCTAAGTTCCCTTGACGTAAGTGAAGAGAATGTCAATTTATTTCTGTCATTTTCCTCCCCCAAACCCAGAACTCCAGTCTATTCATGAGAAAAACACCAGACATATCTTAATCGAGGGACATTCTATAAAATACACGATCGGTAACACTTTCTTTTTATTATTATTTTTATTTGTTCTACTTAGTTATTATTTTTATTTGTTCTACTTAGTTATACATGACAAATGCAGAATGCATTTCAATTCATTGTACACAAATGGAGAGCAACATTTCAATTATCAGGTTGTACACAATGTAGAGATGCACCATTCGTGCAATCACACATGTAACTAGGATAATGTTGTCCATCTCATTTCACCATCTTTCCTATCCTCATAACTCTTCCCCACCCTCCCCTTTGCCCCATCTAAAGTTCCTCCATTCTTCCCATGCCCCCATAATAGACCAATATCCACTAATCAGAGGAAACATTTGGCCTTTAGTTTTTTGGGATTGGCTTACTTCGCTTAGCATGATATTCTCCAACTCCATCCATTTACCCGAAAATGCCATAATTTTCATAATTTTATTCACTTTTAATGTGGAGATATATATATATATATATATATATATATATATATATATATATATATATATCTCACAGTTTCTTATCCATTCATCTATCAATGGGCATCTAGGTTGGTTCCACAGTTTAGCTCTTGTGAATTCAACTGCTATAAACAATGGTGTGGGTATGTCACCATAATATATTGATTTTAAGTCTTTTGAGTATACACAAATGAGTGGGATAGCTGGATCAAATGGTAGTTCCATTCCAAGTTTTCTGAGGAATTGCCACACTGCTTTCCAACACGGTTGCACCAATTTGCAGTACCACCATCAATGTATGAGTGTACCTTTTCTCCCACATCCACTCTAACACCAATTATTGCTTGTATTCTTGATAACTGCCCATTCTGACTGGGGTGAGATGAAATCTTAGAGTAGTTTTGATTTGCATTTCCCTAATTACTAAAGATGTTGAATATTTTTTCATATGTTTGTTGATCACTTGTATATTTTCTTCTGAGAAGTGCCTGTTCAGTTCCCTAGGCCGTTTATTGATTGGGTTATTTAGGTTTTTTGGTATTAAGTTTTTAAGTTCTTTATATATCCTGGAGATAAGTGCTCTATTTGATGTTCGTGTGGCAAAAATTTGCTCCCATACTGTAGACTCTCTCTTCATCTCAATGATTATTTCTTTCGCTGAGAAGAAGCTTTTTAGTTTGAATCCATCTCATCTATTGATTATTGATTTTATTTCTTGTGCTTTAGGAGTCTTGTTAAGGAAGTCAGAGCCTAATATGACAGGATGAAGATTTGGTCCTACTTTTTTTTTCTAATAGGCTCAGGGTCTCTGGTTTAATTCCTAGGTCCTTGATCCACTTTGAGTTGAATTTTGTGCCTGGAGAGAGAGAGACATTCAATTTCATTTTGCTACATATGGATTTCCAGTTTTCCCAGCACCATTTGTTGAAAAGGCTATCCTTTCTCCAATGTATGTTTTTGGTGCCTTTGTCTAGTATGAAATAACTGTATTTATGTGGGTTGGTATCTATGTCTTCTATTCTGTATCATTGGTCTACATGTCTGTTTTCCAATACCATGCTGGTTTTGTTACTTTTGCTCTGTAGTGAAGTTTAAGGTCTGGTATTTTGATGCCTCCTGCTTCACTTTTCTTGCTGAGGATTGCTTTGGCTATTCTGGGTCTATGTGAATTTCATAATTGCTTTTTCTAGTTCTATGAAGAATGTCATTAGGATTTTAACAGGAATTGCATTAAATGTGTATAACAGTTTTGGTTGTATTTGACAATATTAACTCTGCCTATCCAAGAGCATGGGAGATCTTTCCATCTTCTAAGGTCTTCTTCAATTTCCTTCTTTAGTGTTCTGTAGCTTTCATTGCAGAGTTCTTTCACCTTTTTTTGTTAGATTGATTTCCAAGTATTTTATATTTTTTGAGGCTATTTTAAATGGGGTAGCTTTCCTAATATCTCTTTCAATGGATTTTTCACTTATGTATAGAAATGCATTTGATTTATGAATATTGATTTTACATCCTGCTACTTTGCTGAATTCATTTATTAGTTCTAAAAGTTTTCTGTTGAAATTTTTTGAATCTTCTAAATATAGAATCATGTCATTGGGCATATAGTGATTATGTGAGTGCTTCTTTTCCTGTGCATATCCCTTTAATTTCTTTTGTCTGATTGCACTGGGTAGAATTTCAAGGACTCTGTTGAACAGAAATGTTGAAAGAGAACATCCGTCTTCTTCCAGTTTTTAGAAGGAATGTTTCCAATTTTTCTCCATTTAGAATGATGTTGGTCTTGGGCCTAGCATAGGTAGCTTTTAAAATGTTGAGATATGATCCTACTATTCCTAGTTTTTCTCGTGTTTTGAACATGAAGAGATTCTGTACATTATGGAATGCTTTTTCAGCATCTATTGAGATAATCATATGATTCTTATCTTTAAGTCTATTGATGTGATGATGACATTTATTGATTTCCATATGTTGAACCAACCTTGTATACCTTGGATGAACCCCACTTGATCACGGCGCACTATCTTTTAAATATGTTTCCCTATGCAATTAGCCAGGATTTTATTGAGAATTTTTGCATCTATGTTCATCAGAAATATTGGTCTGAAGTTTTCTTTTCTTTGATGTGTCTTTGTCTGATTTTGGAATCAGGGTAATGCTAGCCTCATAGAATGAGTTTGCAAGGGTTCTCTCCTTTTCTATTTCATGGAATAATTTGAGGAGTATTGATATTAGTTCTTCTTCAAACATCTTGTAAAACTGGGCTGAGAATCTGTCTGGTCCTGGGCTTTTCTTGGTTGGTAGTCTTTCGATGGCATCTTCTAATGTCTTGCTTGAAATTGATATGTTTAAATTGTGTATGTCCTCCTGACTCAGTTGGTGTATGTTTCTAGGATTTTGTCAGTGTCATTGAGATTTTCTATTTTATTGGAGTATAAATTTTCAAAATAGTTTCTAATTATCATCTGTATTTCCTTTTTTATCACAAATGTTAGTAATTTGAATTTTCTCTCTCCTTCTCTTCATTATCATGGCTATGGGTTTATCAATTCCGTTTATTTTCTTCAAATAACCAACTTTTCATTTTGTTAATTTTTTGAATTGTTTCTTTTGTTTCAATTTAATTGATTTCAGCTCTGGTTTTAATTATTTCCTGTCTTCTACAACTTTTGGTGTTGATTTGTTCTTCTTTTCCTATGGCTTTGAGATGTAATGTTAGGTCTTTTATTTGTTGACTTTTAATTCTTTTAATGAATGAGCTCAATGCAATAAACTTTCCTCTTAGCACTGCTTTCATGGTGTCCTAGAGATTTTGATGTACTTTATTGGAGTTCTCCTTTACCTCTAAGAATTTTTTTATCTCTTCCATGATGTCTTCTGCTATCCATTACTCATTCAATGTCATATTAATCTCCAGATATTGGAGTAGCTTCTATTTTTTAATTTTATCATTGATTTTTAGTTTCATTCCATATTATCTGATAGAATACATGGTAGTATCTCTATTTTATTGTATTTGCTGAGAGTTGCTTTGTGGCATAATATATGGTCTATTTTAGAGAAGGATGCATGTGCTGCTGAGAAGAAGGTGTATCCACTCAGTGATTGATGACATACTCTATATATGTCTGTTAATTTTAAATCATTGATTATATTATTGAGTTCTATAGTTTATTTATTTAGTTTTTGTTTGGAAGATCTATGCAGTGGTGAAAACGGTTTCTAAAAGTCTCCCAGTATTATTGTATTGTGATCTATTTGCTTCTTGAAATTGAGAAGGGTTTGTTTGATATACATAGTTTGGGGCATAGGTATTTATGATTGTTAGGTCTTGTTGATGTGTGGTTCCCTTAAGCAGTATGAAATGTCCTACTTTATCTCTTCTCACTAACTTCTGTCATTTTTCTCCCCCAAGCCCAGAACCCCAGTCTATTCATGAGGAAACCATCAGATAAATCTTAATAGAGGTACATTCTACAAAATGCATGACCAGTAACACTTTCAAGGCCATCAAAAATAAGGTAAGTTCTGAGAATCTGTTACAGCCAAGTGGAAGCTAAGAATATAGGACAACTAGTCAGGTGTGGTGGTTCACACCAATAATCCCAGTGACTCTGGAGGCTTAGGCAGAAGGATCATGTGTTCAAAGCCAGCCTCAGCAATTTAATGAGGCACTTAGCAACTTAGTGAGACCCTGTTTCTAAATTAAATACAAAAAAGGGCTGGGGACAACTAATTGTGATATAGTATCCTATGTATCCTATATGGGATTCTGGGTTTCTGGGTCCAAACAAACAAACAAAAAACTGCATTAGATAAAACCAAAGGAAATTTGAAGAAAACATGCATTTCAGTTAGTTATAATGTACCAATATCATTTTGTTAATTATAACAAATGTGCCATACTGATATAAGATTCTTTTTTTTTTTTTATCCCAGGGGTGCTTAACCACTGAGCAAGATCTACAGCCCTTTTTAATATTTTATTTTGAGACAGAGTCTTAGTAAGTTGCTTAGGGCCTCCCTAAGTTGCTGAGAATGGCTTTGAACTCACAATTTCCTGCCTCAACTTCCTGAGCTGCTGGAATTACAGGTGCGTGCCATTGCACCTGGCCTGGTATAAGATGTTAGTAGAGAGAACTGAGTATAGGTTATATGGGTACTCTATGTACTATCTTCACATTTTTAAACTTTATTTTATTTATTTTTATGTGGTGCTGAGGATCAAACCCAGCACCTCACACATGCGAGGCAAGCGCTCCACCACTGAGCCACAGCCCCAGCCTCTCGTCACAATTGTTCCGTAAACCTAAAATTATTTTAAAATAAATTTTAAAGTTTGTTTTTAAAAATAATGTTCAGGAATGACAAAAGAGGTAGGATAAAAGTAATAGAAATATGGATACTAAGGAAGAAGAGGACTTCAAGGGAGAGGGATGAGTGAACTATGTTAGTTGAAGACAAATAAAATAAGGCTAAAAATATCTCATGGAGTTGGTACTTAAGATTGTTGTGTGAATGAATGGTGTAGACTATTCTTTTGAGAAATTTTATTATAATAAAAAAGAAAAATATGAGGCCATAATTAAAAAAATAGAAATTGGTTATAAATAGATTTTCTCTTTTTATAGGTCAGAGAAAACCAGGACCATGGAGAATATATAAGTAAATGGGAAAGGTAGTATACAAATGAATTTTTATTTCTTTCCAAATATAGACAGTTGGCCAGATTAGGTCCACAGGACATAGATAGACTACTATCCTAGAGGAAAGAACCTCTGTGAATCCAGCATGATTTATAGTTTAAACTATATGAATTAAGGTAAGTTGCTTAACTTTCTGTGCTTCAGTTTTCACATCTATCAAATGGAAGTAAGCCATGTCCTCTTTGATTAATACTATGAGGGTCAAATAACAAGCAACTGTGTATAGTTGAATGTCATTGGAAAAGTTAACAGAAACATGAATTTGGGTTAATATTATTTAGCAGCAGCAATTATACTTAGAATCTTCTCATGGAGAATATTACTCTTTAATTTTTTAAAAATAGGCTATATTAAGAGTAGTTTCAGGGTCACAGAAAAATCCAGTAGAAAGCCCATAAATTTCCCCCTTCCTGCCCTCTAGATCTCTAGCTTTTCCCATTATCAGTATTCCCCCACCAGAGTTGTACAGTAGTTAGAATCAATGCATCAACATTGACACATCATTATCACCCAAAGTCCATGGTTGATATTAATGGTGTGTATCCTATGGGATTTGGGCAAATGTATAATGACACATGTATTCATCATTATGGAATCAAACAAAACATTGACTTCTGTAGAAATCCTCAGTGCTCTACCTAATCATCCTTCTTTCCTCCCAACCTGTGGCATCCATTAGACTTTTAAGTGTCCCCATAGCTGTACCTTTTACAGAATGTGATATAGTGGAAATCATTTGATTAGAATATATTATACAGTATATATTCTTTTCAGATTGGTTTGTATCATTTGCAGTGTGCATTTAAGTTTTCATCATGTCTTTTCACGGCTTGATGCCTCATTCTGGGGGGAGTAGCGAGGAATGAACTCAGGGGTACTTGACCACTGAGCCACACCCCCAGCCCTATTTTGTATTTTATTTAGAGACAGGGTCTCACTGAGTTGCTTAGCACCTCACTTGTTTTTGCTGAGACTGGCTTTGAACTCAAGATCCTCCTGTCTCAGCCTCCCCAACCACTGGGATTACAGCTGTGCATCACCATGCCTGGCAATACCTCATTTACTTTTAGCACTGAAAAATATTCCATTGTCTGGATATACCATAGTTTAGCTATTAACCTACTAAAGGACGTCTAGATTACTCCCAAGTTTGAGCAATTATAAATAAATCTTCTACAAACATTCATGTATAAGTTTTTGGGTGAACATAAGTTTTCAGCTTTTATTATTATTATTTATTTATTTTTACCAGGTATTGCACTCAGGAGTGCTTAACCACTGAGCAACATCCTCAGCCCTTTATATTTTTGTTTTGAGATGGTCTTGCTAAATTGCTGTTATGATTTGGATGTGAGGTGTTCCTTAAAAGCTCACATGTGAGACAATGCAAGAAGGTTCAGAGGAGAAATGATTGGGTTGTGAGAGTCTTAACCGAATCAGTGAATTAATTCCCTGTTAGAGATTAACTGAATGATAAGTGATAGGGTATGGCTGGAGGAGGTGGGAATTTGGGGCATGGTTTTTCAGTATATATTTGTATCTGGCAAATGGAGACCTCTCTCTCTGCTGCGTGATCACCATGAAAGCTGCTTCTCTCCACCACACTCTTCTGCCATGACGTTCAGCTTCACCTCCTGCCCTGAGGAGTGGAGCCTGCTGTCTGTGAGTTGAGACCTATGAAACCATAAGACTCCAAATAAACTTTTTGTCCTCTATGATTGATCTGGTCAGATCTTTTAGTCACAGCAAGGAAAACACTGACTAAAACAGTTGCTTAGTGTTGCTGAGGCTGGCTTTGATCTTGTGATCTTCCTGCCTCAGTCTTCCAAGCACTGGGATTACAGGCATGCACCACTGTGCCTGGCTAGGTTTCAACATTTTTAGGTAAATACCGAAAGGCATCATTCCTGGATTATATGGTAAGAATATGTTTGGTTTTGTAAGAAGCTACCAAAATGTCTTCCAGTGACTGTACTCTTTTGCATTTCCACCAGCAACTAATGAGAGTTCCTGTTGTTCCACATTCTTACCAGTATTTGGTGTTGTTATTATTCTGGATTTTGGAATTATAATAGTTGTACAGTGGTATATCATTGTAGATTTAATTTATAATTCCCAATAATATACAATATGGAGCATATTTTTACATGCTTATTTTCCATCTGTATAACTTATTTTATGAGGTGTCTGTTAAAGTCTTTTGCCTTTCTATGTAAGTCTGTGTGTGCTAGAGATAGAACCCGGGGCCCTGTGCATGCTAGAATGTCCTCCAAACTATACCCCCATCCCAACACCCATTTAAAAAGAAATTTTAGTTGTAGATGAACACAATATCTTTATTTTATTTATTTGTTTATTTTATGTGGTGCTGAGGATCAAACCCAGTGCCTCACACATGCTAGGTATGTGCTCTACCACTGAGCCACAACCGCAGCTCCCAAGGCCCATTTTTTGATCATATTGTTTGTTTTCTTATTATCGAGTATTAAGGGTTATTTGTATGTTTGGAATAACACTCCTTTATTTGAAATGTCTTTTGTAAATATGTTCCCAATCTGTGAATTGTTTTATGATTATTGATATAGTAAGATTAATATCTACCACTTTTTAATGTTTTCTATTTGTTGTCTTTGTTCTTTCCTTCATCTTTCACCCTCTTCCTGCTTTAGTGGTTTTAATTGAGCATTTTCAAATTCCTTTATCTCTCCTTTCTGTTATCCTTCCTTCTCCCCCCATCCCCTGAATTTTTACTGATTGCCCTATAGTTTGCAATATGAATTACAACTAATCCAAATCCATTTTTGAATAATAGTAGACTTCTTCTCGGGCACAGTCCCTTATAATAACAAAACAATCCTTATTCCTCTCAGCTCTTGCATTATTACTATCATTCATATTACTTAAGCATAAACAAATGTTTATGAAAAAGAACATATATATTTGAATACATTTTTGCTATTATTTTGAACAGTTATGTGATAGATTAATTAAGAATAAGCAATATGATACAGGAACAAAAAAAGAGAGAAATATCCTATTTTACCTTAATTTGTTCCTTCTCTAATACCTTCATTTCTTCATGTATATCCAAGTTTCTGACATATTTTATTTTCCTTCTCTCTAAAGAATTCCTTTTATATTTCTTGCAAGGCACACCTATGAACATCAAACTCCCCAATTTTTGGTTGTCTCAGAAAGGCTTTATTTCTTTTCTATTTTTTAAGTATAATTCTGCAAGGGTACAGATTTCTTCTAGGTTCATGGCTTTGTATCTCAATATTTAAATATTTCATTCTACTCTCCTTTCACTTGTATGCATGGTTTCTGAGAAGTCAATATAATTTGCGTCTTTGTTCTTCTGTTGGTAAAGAGTTTTTTCCCCCCTAACTTCTTTCAAGATTTTTTTCTTACCTTTGATTTTCTGCAATTTATTTGAAACATAATAGGCTCAGATATAGGTCATGATTCTGATGTTTTGGTTTTTGCATTAGTGCTCTTGGTGTTCTATGAACTGCCTTAATCTATGATTTGGTGTTTGACATTAATTTGGAGACATTTTCTGTCCTTATTACTTCAAATGTTTCTTCTGTTCTTTTCTCTTTTTCTCCTTCTGGCATTTCCACTACATGTATGTCACACATCATGTAGTTGTCTCATGGTTCTTGTTTTTGCTATTCTGGGTCTTTTATTTTTCCATATGAATTTCATGATAGCTTTATCTATTTCTACAAGAAATGCCGTTAGGATTTTGATTGGCATTGCATTAAACCTATAGAGAACTTTTGGTAATATCGCCATTTTGATAATGTTAGTTCTGCCTATCCATGAACAGGGTATATTTTTCCATCTTCTAAGATCTTCTTCTACTTCTCTCTTTAGGGTTCTGTAGTTTTCATTGTATAAATCTTTCACCTCTTTTGTTAGGTTGATTCCCAAGTATCTTATTTTTTTTGAGGATATTGTGAATGGAGTGTTTTTCCTCATTTCCGTTTCAGAAGTTTTGTCGCTGATATACAGAAATGCCTTTGATTTATGCGTGTTGATTTTATATCCTGCCACTTTGCTGAATTCATTTATTAGCTCTAATAGTTTCTTTGTAGACCCTTTTGGGTCTTCTAGGTATAGAATCATGTCATCTGCAAATAGTGATAATTTAAGTTCTTCTTTTCCTATTTTTATGCCTTTAATTTCTTTCGTCTGTCTAATTGCTCTGGCCAGTGTTTTGAGAACTATATTGAATAGAAGTGGTGATAGAGGGCATCCCTGTCTTGTTCCAGATTTTAGAGGGAATGCCTTTAACTTTTGTCCATTCAGAATGATGCTAGCCTGAGGCTTAGCATAGATAGCTTTTACAATGTCAAGGTAAGTTCCTGTTATCCCTAGTTTTTCTAATGTTTTGAACATAAAGAGATGCTGTACTTTGTCGAATGCTTTCTCTGCGTCTATCGAGATGATCATATGGTTCTTATCTTTAAGTCTATTGATGTGGTGAATAACATTTATTGATTTCCATATATTGAACCATCCTTGCATCCCAGGGATGAATCCTACTTGATCATGGTGTACAATTTTTTTGATGTGTTTTTGTATTCGATTCGCCAGAATTTTATTGAGGATTTTTGCATCTAGGTTCATTAGAGATATTGGTCTGTAGTTTTCTTTCTTTGAGGTGTCTTTGCCTGGTTTCGGAATCAGGGTGATGTTGGCCTCATAGAATGAATTTGGAAGAGCTCCCTCTTTTTCTATTTCCTGAAATAACTTGAAAAGTATTGGTATTAATTCTTCTTTAAAGGTTTTGTAAAACTCCGCTGTATACCCATCCAGTCCTGGGCTTTTCTTGGTTAGTAGTCTTTTGATTGCTTCTTCAATTTCATCCATTGATATTGGTCTGTTCAAATTGTGTGTATCCTCCTGACTCAGTCTGGGCAAATCATATGACTTAAGAAATTTGGGGTAAAATTGGGGGTTCATAACCCACTTCAATCTAATGTATGAAATATGATATGTCAAGAGCTTTGTAATGTTGTGAACAACCAATAAAAAAAATAAAGAAAAAAAAGAGAAATAAAAACAAAGATATACAAAAAATAAAAAATAAAAGGCATAAAAACACACTGAAATAGGAGGTATCATTTAAAAAAAAAGAAATTTATCGATGTCTTCACTATCTTCTATTTTATTGGAATATAGGTTTTCAAGATAATTTCTAATTGTCTTCTGTATTTCTGTAGCATCTGTTGTGATATTGCCTTTTTCATCCCGTATGTTAGTAATTTGAGTTCTCTCTCTTTTTCTCTTCATTAGCATGGCTAATGGTCTGTCGATCTTATTTATTTTTTCGAAGAACCAACTTTTAGTTTTGTTAATTTTTTCAATAGTTTCTTTTGTTTCAATTTCATTGATTTCCGCTCTGATTTTAATTATTTCTTGCCTTCTGCTACATTTGCTGTTGTTTTGATCTTCCTTTTCTAGGGCTTTGAGATGAAGTGTGAGCTCATTTATTTGTTGGTTTTTTTCTTTTTTTGAGGAATGACCACCAGGCGATGAATTTTCCTCTTAAAACTGCTTTCATTGTGTCCCATAGATTCCGATATGTTGTGTCTGTATTTTCATTTATCTCTAAGAATTTTTTGATTTCCTCCTTTATGTCTTCTGTAACCCACTGATCATTCAGTAACATATTTTTCATTTTCCATGTGATGTAGGATTTTTCCTTCCTTCTTTTATCATTGATTTCCAGTTGCATTCCATTATGATCAGATAAAATGCATGGTATTATCTCCACCCCTTTATATTTACTGAGGGTTGCCCTATGGCATAATATATGGTCTATTTTTGAGAAGGGTCCATGTGCTGCTGAGAAAAAAGTATATCCATTTGATGATGGTTGATATATTCTATATATGTCAGTTAAGTCTAGGTTATTGATTGTGATATTGAGTTCTATAGTTTCTTTATTCAACTTTTGTTTGGAGGATCTGTCCAATGGTGAGAGAGGTGTGTTGAAGTCACCCATAATTATTGTGTTGTGGTCTATTTGATTCTTGAACTTGAGGAGAATTTGTTTTATGAATGTCGCAGCACCATTATTTGGTGCATAAATATTGATAATTGTTATGTCTTGTTGGTGAATGGTTCCTTTTAACAGTATACAATGTCCTTCCTTATCCCTTTTGATTAACTTAGTCTTGAAGTCGATTTTATTCGATATGAGAATGGCCACCCCTGCTTGCTTACGAGGAGCGTGTGCATGGTATATTTTTTCCCATCCTTTCACCTTCAGCCTGTGTATGTCTTTTCCAATCAGATGTGTCTCCTGGAGGCAGCATATTGTTGGATTTGTTTTTTTAATCCATGATACCAACCTATGTCGCTTTATTGGAGAGTTTAAGCCATTAACATTCAGAGTTACTATTGATATATGGTTTGTAATTCCATCCATGTTTGATTATTTATCCATTTTTTAAAAAATTTAGTTGTTTCTCCATGATTATCTTTCCCCTCGCCCTCTGTCTTTACCGAGGCACTTCCCACTGATGGTTTTGGTTATTGTTTTTCATTTCTTCCTCATGTAGTGTTTTGCTCAAAATGTTTTGTAATGCTGGTTTTCTGGCTGCAAATTCTTTTAACTTTTGTTTATCATGAAAGATTTTTATTTCGTTGTCATACCTGAAGCTTAATTTTGCTGGATACAGAATTCTTGGTTGGCATCCATTGTCTTTCAGTGTTTGAAATACATTGTTCCATGACCTTCTTGCTTTCAGTGTCTGTGATAAAAAATCTGTTGTTAACCTTATTGGTTTACCCCTGAATGTAATCTGTCTCCTTTCTCTTGTAGCTTTTAATATTTTCTCTTTGTTCTGTATATTGGACATCTTCATAACAATGTGTCTTGGCATTGGTCTACTGTGATTTTGTGTGCTCGGTGTCCTGTATGCATCTTCAATTTGTATATCCGTTTCCTTTTTTTATTTCTGGAAAGTTTTATGTAATTATTTCATTCAGCAGGTTACTCATTCCCTTGGTTTGAATCTCTGTACCTTCTTCTATCCCGATGACTCATAAGTTTGGTTTTTTTATGTTATCCCATAACTCTTGGATGTTTTTCTCGTGATTTTTTACCAGCCTTTCTGAGTTGGCTAGACTCTTTTCAAGATGATATATTTTGTCTTCATTATCTGACGTTCTGGCTTCTACTTGCTCCACTCTGTTAGTGATACTCTCAATTGAGTTTTTAATTTGGTTTATCGTTTCCTTCATTTCTAGAATTATTGTTTGATTATTTTTTATAATCTCTATCTCCTGATAAAGATTATTAACTTCTTCTTTTATCTGTTTATGTAATTCATTCTCAATGTGTTCTTTCGCTGCTTGAATTTGCTGTCTTGTATCCTCTTTAAGGTTCCATTCCATCTGTCTAAGGTGTTCCTTGAGTTCTTTATATGACCATTTTTCTGATGACTCTAGGTCCTCCTGAATATTTAGGCTGTCCTGCATTATTTGTACTCATTTTCTTCCTTGCTTTTTGAAGCTGCTCATGTTACTTCTTGTTCTGTTTGACTGCTGAGTTACTGTTTACTCCTATAAATTTATTTGATGCTTGGGAGGAAAGGTATTAGAAGGGAAGGGAAGAAGTCACTAAAGAGAATGAGAGTAAGCAGGTAGAATTCAAGGAAGGGGGGATAAGATATTTGAAAAGAAATGCAAAGACAAAAGAAGAAGAAAATAGGAAATAAAAAAAGAAAAAAATTTTTTTTAAAAAATAATAAAAAAATTAAAATTAAAATTAGAAGAAAAAAATTAAAAAAAAATTGTAAAAAAAATTTAAAAAAACAAGAAAGCAAAGTTCACAAATGTGTAAGCATAACCCTGCCATGACGAGTTCCCCTAGAGTTGAACTCTCAGAGTTAAACAGTGGATTTCTGCTTTGGTGAATTGTGATGCTTTGTATCCACCCTTCTGTATCTCTAATTGGGAGCAACAATTTGTTCTATGACCTAACTTTTCTGGTGGAACTATGAAGAGTTGCTGGGGTTTCCTTTATTTTTTTTAGTTTGTTCAGCCTTTTACTTCTTGTTAAGATGGAGTGGAGTCATTAAAACTCCTTTATGTGCAAGACTGGTTTACATAAGTCCTCAATTTTTCATCACTCTTGTTAATAGACCTTAAAATACATAATATTGAAATCCATGTGCAATCTGCATTTGGGGTAAAATTGGGGGTTCATAACCCACTTCAATCTAATGTATGAAATATGATATGTCAAGAGCTTTGTAATGTTGTGAACAACCAATAAAAAATTAAAAAAAATGAAAAAAAAAATGAAATCCATTGAGCATGCTACTGCTTCTTCACACTATTCCTGAGAGATGAATAGTTTTGCAAAGGCTTTGTCCACATATAATATCAGCATTCACAAGAAAATAATACCATTTTAGTTTAAGTATGATGTGTCCCCCAAAAGCTCATGTGTGACACAATACAAGAAGATTTAGAGGGAAATTATTATGTTATGAGAGCCTTAACTCATTCAGTGTGTTGGGGACTAACTGAGTGGTGACTGTGGGCAGGTAGGGTATGGTTGGTGAAGGTGGGTCATTGGGGCATGCCTTAGGAGTATATACTTTGTCCCTGGAGAATGGACTCCCCACCTTCCTGGTGTAATGTCCTGAGCTGCTCTCCTCCACCACAAAATTCTGTCATGATGTTCAGCCTCACCTCCGGCCCTGAGGAATAGAGTCAACTATCTATAGACTGAGATCCCTGAAACCATGATCCCCAAAATAAACTTTTTCTCTTCTGATTGTTCTTGTCAGGTCCTTAGATCACAGCAATGAAAAAGCTGACTGAAATATTCAGAAAGCACAAAATGAAAATCAAACAGCATGTAAAAGTAAAATATTCCATGAATCCATGATGAATTGAGCATTCACCATGTGTAGGTTCCCTAATACATTTCCAATGAAGCAGAGATACTTTTTTCTCCTTTAAAAAGGATGTACCAGTAAGAAATTATTCTCATAAATTAGAAGCATTAAAATTTAAAAAAGTGTTGTTAATAGACAACATTGGTAAATGTTTTGGGGTATGATGCAGGGCGTATATGAAACTTCTCAGACCCAGAGGCACAGGTCTACTATCAAGAGCCTTTTCATACTATTGAACAGGATGATGGCTGGACCTCAGTCAAGGTTTACTCTTTGTCAAACTTATCTTCCTTCTGCAAAATGAAAAATATTGCTTCCGAATGAATCCATTTGGACTAGTAGAATATCCAACAACTTTTGAGTCTAAGTGTTTTTAGAAACAGTTTTGTTCTTTTGAGCTGCTTAGTTTAAAATTAAACTTGCCACACCAAGCAAGATGATTGCCTCAGAGTTAGTCCCAGAAAATAGGTCACCCTCCATGTCATGCTCCCTTCATCCCTGCAACTGCCTCAGATGACTCCCAGCACATGCAGGCATGTCTTTCTTCAAACTAACCGATGGTAGCACTTCCTTTTGAGCCAGATGCAGTATTGTTAATTTGCTGGAAGACATGCTATTATTAGCAAGACTGGCCTTACACAAAGATGGGGTAGGCAGCCTCTAGTGTTATTTCAGTGACAATGGGAAGGCACCCTTTGCCAAAAATATCTCTCCAGGCTGTTCTCTGAGGCTTAAAATCGTTTAATGAGGACTTTGCATTCCCTTCCAGAGTTGGATATAAAGATGATAAATTAGATACCCTTGAGAGAGAGAAAAGGACTTCCACAGTATTTGACTCTTATCCCAGCAAAAACACTTAACTATGTTACTTTATAATTTTTCTGTTTGCTTGTCTGTCTATCCCCAAGAGATTGTAGATTCCTTAAGCACAATGACTGGGTCTCAGTCTCCTGACTTCTCAAGACTTTTACCAACCTGGCAGAAAACAAACTGTATACAAAATGGCAAAAGAATGGATTGATGAAAGAGCAAACTTCTATTTATCTAAAGGACTAAGAAGGAACACTTTCTTAGGAATAGAGATGAGAGAAAAAATAAAAACATTATCAGGGCTCCAAAATAGGTGACTATCTCTCAAATAACAATAGCCATGACTACCAAATGCCCACTACTGAGGATATTGTCATCTTTCTGGTCCATTGTTACTGCATTCATTTACTTTTCAAGGCACTACATATTCGGGTTTATATTTTTTTTAAGAAAAAAAAAAAGCAAACCCATTTTCTAAATGTTTCATTTCTAAAGAAGCAAAAAAGGCTGAGCAGAGTTTGGCCTCCCAAGGATTGGGCTTTGTGACTCTTTTAGAAAATTACCTCTCACTGCAGGAGGTGATTTGTGAAAACTAACACAAAACTCCAACCTTATATGAAATAAAATTTGTTCAAAGTTCAAGCCTGTATTGGGGAAATTAGAAACATCAGCCCACCTGGTTCATTCTTACATTCTGTCTTTAGAATAAGAAGCACACTGCACAAGATGATCTGATTGCAATAATCAGGTTCATGATATTTTAACACAAACTTAAAAAAACCCATACATTAAATTTTCAGCTCTTAAAAATATCAAATAATTTGTTAATTTTACAAGTATTTATTGAGCACCTGCCACATAATAACCTCTGCTCTGAGTGCTGAGCATTTAACAGTGAAGAAGAGCAACAAGGTCATGTCCAATTTATGACTCCCAATCCATGTATGAGTTTGAGCCTTGTTTAAAAGGATGACGTGGTGAATGGAATAATGCCAAGAATGTCTGTGGTATGCATTGTTTGTTGATAAAGAGTAATATTTTAACTAGTTTTTTTTATCAAAATTACTGTCACAAATTGACTGTGTCAATAGTAATCAGAGTTAGTGAGGAAGACCATATAAGTCTTCAATGGTATATAT
The DNA here is from genome assembly GCF_964194105.1 of Spermophilus citellus. NCBI lineage: Eukaryota > Metazoa > Chordata > Mammalia > Rodentia > Sciuridae > Spermophilus > Spermophilus citellus. The sequence goes on along the minus strand of NC_138190.1, from coordinate 110,864,522 downwards.
GTGTGTGTGTGTGTGTGTGTGTGTGTGTGTGTATGTGTGTGTGTGTGTGTGTGTGTGTGTGTGTGTGTGATTCGTTTGTTTCTTGATAATATGGATTGAACCTAGGGCTTCTTAACCACTGAGCCACATTCCCAACCCTTTTTATATTATATTTTGATACAGGGTCTCAGTAAGCTGCTTAAGGCCTTGCTAAGTTGCTAAGGTTGGCTTTGAACTTGCAATCCTCCTGCCTCAGCCTCCTGAGCCACTTGGATTACAGGCATGCACCACTGTTTGACTTGTACGTCTTTGAGACACTCTTTACCACAGACAGAAGAACATTTGATGGTGTACTGCAAGCCTATGCCCTAATCTGGCTCTATCATGACATAAGGCAAATTAGTTAAAATCTATGTACCATTTCTTCAAAGACAAGGTGAGAATCATCTTCCCTGCTATTTTGATGCCATAAGACAATTTCAATGATAGGAATTATGTTAGTAACAACAACAGCAGTGAAAATTTGGGCACACTTATTATGGGCCATACATGTGCTAAGCCTTTTTTTAATCATCTAATATTTTCAACTGCATGAGATTGGTGCTTCAACTTTTCAATTAGTTTGTAGGTGGATAACCCAACTTAGAGAGGCTAAGTCATTTGTTCAAGACCAAATAGAAGTGGAAGATGGGATCCAAACTTAGATTTGATCTTTTCCAGGGATGGGTGTAACTCATTGGTAGTGTTGGTAGTGCAAGGTCCTGGCATGCATAAGACCCTGGGTTTGATCCCCAACACTAAATTTTTTTAATAAAATTAAATTTAAATTAAGGATATGATCTATTCTAGACCCTGACCTAGATATGGAAATATAAATGCAGCAAAGCAATTTAGCACATTTTATCAGAGATGGATATTAACTTTTTTTTAGTTGTAGTTGGACACAATACCTTTATTTTATTTATTTTATTTTTATGTGGTGCTGAGGATCGAACACAGGGTCTCGCATGTGCTAGGCGAGTGCTCTACGGCTGAGCCACAACCCCAGACCTAGATATTAACTTGATTGTAAATAAATTTGTGATATCCTGAGCTCTAGGAGCTTAAGGGGAAAAAATGGATAATGGTTCTCTATTTGGGATCTATCATCCAGCCTTTAACCTACTCTAACATATTATTGGCAGGATCTCATAAAAAAATTTCACACTAAGACTCTATTATCTGATAAATGGTTTACTATGTTATCCTTCTTAGATCATTAAATTATATTAGGTAATATGAGCCACAAGAATTGTGAAGAAGGCATTTTTAGAATTAGGAGTCTCCTTTAGTGCTCCTTATATTAAATTCATAAGCAATCACTTACTCTGCTTCTGCATAGAACCAATATTGCATAGATTCACTAAAATTATTTGCACAAGCTGAGACAGATACTAGAGATCAAAATCTGGGAGTGTGTTTAGAAGTTTACTTTTCCTGAACTTTCTCTAATTGTTTATATAGGAAATACTTGTTGAACATATACTACATGCAAGAGATTTTTTTTAAGAGAGAGTGAGAGAGGAGAGAGAGAGAGAATTTTTTTTAATATTTTTTTTATTTTTTAGTTCTCGGCAGACACAACATCTTTGTTGGTATGTGGTGCTGAGGATCGAACCCAGGCCGCACGCATGCCAGGCGAGCGCGCTACCGCTTGAGCCACATCCCCAGCCCTGCAAGAGATTTTTATAAGCAGCATTTCATTTGATGCTTGTAGCCTCTTTGTGAGCTAAGTATTATTATTTTCAACTTTTCAGATGCATGAACTAAAAATATAAAAGTTAGGCAATTTGTACAATATAATATAGCTAATATACACATCAGAATAATAAATAATCTGACATATGTGATTGGTGTTCCAGCCAATAGGCATATCTTACTTTCTCTCCTATCAGATCCCAATGTTTTCAAAGCAACAATATGTTCAGACCTAGAAGATAAACCACATATCATTTCATCCAGCAATGCATTCCTGTAACCCTATGCCAATGAGCAAAACTCAGCTGAAAATTCTGAAAAAGCCTTAGGAGGAAAGGTTATTTTGGTGCCACTGCTGTCTTTTTGTATCTTGTTTTGGACACCATAGTGTCACAGCATGGTATGTGGAACTACACAAAGGAGCCATTTTTAGTTCATGAGGAAAGTTATCACTGTCTCACAGAAGAAGACAGAATTCAAAGCATTTGGCTCCTTAATGACACTGTGGAGATGCAGATCAATCTGGGGGCCACTTCCTTCTTGACTGCTATATGATTCAGCTGCTATTAATTAAGTAATTTATTATCTGTAACCAGAAGCATTTTTAACAACTACTGCAAACTTGAAAATATAACAAGAATCAAATGAATGTTGTACCAATTGAGTGCTAGTTAAGAGCAAGAAAAGATCCTGTAGGTTGAGATTTTTAGAGTGAGGGATCGAAACTAGGATGATTTAGAACTGGTTCTTGAAGGATGGTAGACATTTATAAAGATAGAGAGCAAGAGGAAGAGTATTTCAAGCCAGGGCCACATTTGTCTTATTTGCTTCTGTAGCTCCAGTTCCTTGCACAGTTCACAGTTCATAGCAGGTGCTCAATACATGTTTGTGAAATGACTTAATAAATGAGCAAAGACATGGAACCAAGAAAGCACAGAACACTTTATACAGATAAGGGACAAGGAAAAATATATGGTATAAGGAATGGCGGGAGCTTAATTTAGGGCACAGGCTGAAGATTCAGATTTGAAGTTGTCCCTTGAGAGATTTGTCTTTTACCTTACCCCTTCTTTTCCACCCCAATCTTATAATCATAATAAAATCAATCAGGTAATTTGACATGGTGACCTATAGTATGTTTGGTTGACAAATTAAGAAAGTTGTGGGTCAGAAGAATTGCTAGGTGGCCTTATAAACCCAGAAAACATTAAAATAAAGAATTTGGCATTTGGAACATGACTAAATCAGTCTTTCAGCCTAGAGAGTAGATCCTAAAACCTCACCCCAATGTCTTTTCCTCTGAAAAGAAATATGTTTGTCTTGAGGAAGTCTTTATGTTAAATGGTTGCTTCTCTTCTGATAGTGATTTCTTGGAAACTGAGCTCTGACATCCTTAATGGTATTCTTTTGCAGTTGCCATATTGAGTGCTCTGGTATAACAGACAAAATCATTGATCAGGAGCTAATACTTTCATAATAATTAAAATTAGCTTACCAAGGTCATTTTCTACTCCAATGCAGTGAAGTGAACTAATCTTTAGAAATATAAAATAACACATAGATATAATAATAAAATAAACCTCATCAGTAATAAGATGTTCAAACCATGAAAAAGTTAAGATTGAATTGGAATTCCATGAAACAGATCTAATAATCACCAAGTAAATTTTGTCCCTTGCCATTCTCTAAACCTCAACTCCACTTTCTAGTCCAAATCGTCCTTCTTTCTCCCTAGCAATTGTGGTTCAGGAAAAAGTCAGAAACTCATCCACAACAATGTATCAATGTCTGATAATAACAGCTGTTATTTACTGAACACTTTTCATATGTGAGGTGCTATTATGAGTGCTTTACAAATATCACCCTTTAAAATACATATAATCTTATGAGATAGATGTGATGATCATTTCATATTCTACAGGGGAGGAAATAAAAGACTGTGAGAGGCAATGCAACTTATTCAATATCACTTGTCACACAGTAGGGCTTATATTTGAACCCAAGTGTTTTAATCAGCTTTTTCACTGCTGTGACCAAAAGACCTGACAAAAACAACTTTAGGAGGAAAAGTTTATTTGGGAGCTCACAGTTTCAGAGGTCTCAGTCTGTAGACAGCTGGCTCCATTCCTCAGGGACCAAGATGAGGCAGAACATCATGGTAGAAGAGTGTGGCAAAGGCAGCTAGGGACATGGCACCAGAAAAACAGAGAGACTCCATTCAACAAGCATGCTTATACACCCCCAAAGACATGCTCCCAATGACCACCTCCTTCAGCCACACCCTACTCGTTCACAGTCACAACTCAGTTTGTCCCTATCAGGGAATTAATGCACTGATTGGGTTGAGGTTCTCATAACCCAAACATTTCACCTCTAAACTTACATTGTCTTACCCATGAGCTTTTGGGTGACACCTCATATCTAAATTATTATACCAGGTGTCCACCTGGAAATCTGTTAGGTTACCCACCATCCTATGATATCCCTCATACATTTATTTTATTTTATTTTAATATCAGAGATAAAACCTTAGAAAAGAAAAATGAAATCCTTTAGGATGAATTTCATTTTTCAAGGGAGGGGTATAATTGGCTTGATGTTTCAATACCTTTCCATCCATTTTGGATATGCACTGCCAGACTAAGGACATTATTTTAGGTAATTTTTCCCCCAAAGATCACTTAGCTCCTGAAATCAACTATATTGATTTGGTTGATGTTGCTGTTATCCATCTTCTCACACAACCTATCAAATGGCTTTTGTGTTGATTGAGTATGAGTTCATGCTGATTTAACAAGTTTGTAGCCTACAGTTATTTTTGTGCTGTATTCTCATAAGTGCGTGTTTATTTGTATTCTTCTTGAATTTCTTTTTCTAACTTGATTCCCTGCCTGTCTTGTGTTTGTCTCACATGTAGACAATAACTCAGAAAGACACAGATCTTCCTACAATACCACTATGTAAGGAATACCCTTTAGTTTAATTGCCCAAACTGTGGACAAGATCGTGATCACACTCCTTGAAGAGCACCATTTCAAATACATCAGTAATAAAAAAAAAAAACAATTCTTAGATCAAGACCTACAGCTCAAAAGTTACTTTTTTCTTTTTTCTTTTATTTATTTTTCTGTGGGGATTCAATTGAACCCAGGACCTTAGGCAGGTGCTCTACCAGTAGGCTACCATCCCAGCTCTATTAAAAGTTACTTTAACAAGAATATGTTTACACACCAAATAATGCAAATAATTTCAAGCATCACTAACTTGGAATTAGGTTGTGCTTTCTTTGAGGCCCTTCATGAAACCTTAAGCCAAAAGGCTCTGTCCTGGCTCTAGCCCATGTTGTCATTTTTTTTCCTTTGTGATAGTGTTAGAATGCTTGCCTAGCATGCATGATATCCTACTCCAATGCAGTGAAGTGAGCTAATCTTTAGAAATCTAAAGTTATATATATATATATATATATATATATATATATATATATATATATATATATATATATAAAACAAAATAAACCTCAACTGTAATAAGATGTTCAAACCATGAAAAAGTTAAGATTCAATTGAAATTCCATGAAACAGATCTATTCCTGGGACCCAGGATATCATGCATGCTAGGCAAACATTCTAACACTGAACTACATAACCACTCCCAAGTTGTCTTTTCTTTATCCTGTCTTCATCCATGATCCGTGCCCTGGTTTTCTTAGAGTTGATATACAAATTTCAATCTCTCTGTATACAATTATTCAAAATCCAAACTCTTAAAGCAGTGGTTCCCAAATATCAAAGATCACCCAATGCACTAAATCAGAAACTCTAGGTAGTGAGGCCTAAACTTGTATTTTAAAGCAACCCAAGATATTCAGCTGGATTTGGGAACCATTGGAATAAGTACAGTTTTTATCAAGTACATTTCTACAGCTCTTGTTTTGTGTTTACTACTTCCATGGTATTTGTAAATGTTTATAAAATTAAAAGTGGTGAGGTTTTCCAGCATGCTGTCTCCAAAACTGAATCTATTACAGCTGCCTACAAATATTTTCTTCTGTCTATGCTATGGTGGGGAAGACTCTGTAGATGGCCTTCCTAAAATGTAGTTCACATAATATTGACGCCCTCCAGAATGTTTATAAGTGTCCTTTCCTAGTAATTCCCAATGTTCTGTGGTCAAATGTGTTTGAGAAATGGTAGGCTGAAGAAAGGTAAACAAAATTTCTTACTGGAGTGACTCTCAGTGCTAATAATATGCCAACATTTAGTATGAATGCCACAAGAAAATGTATTATACAGTATTTCCAAATTAATGTTTTAACTGTGGATATAACACATGTAACATAAAATTTACTATCTTATCCATTTTTAAGCATAAAGTACAATAGTGTTAACTATAACATCAGATCGTTGTGCAAGAGATGTCTAGAACTTTTTCATCTTGTATGACTGAAAATCTATACTTATTGACCAACAACTCCCCATTTCCCCCCTCCTCCCAACCCCTGGAAACCACCATTCTACTTTCTATTTGTAAGAGTACAACCACTTTAGATACCTCAAATAAGTAGAATCAGGTAATATTTATCTTTTTTTATGAATGGTTTATTTTGTTTAGCATAAAATTCTCAGAGTTCATCCATGTAAAACATATGACAGGATTCCCTTGTTTTCGAAGACTGAAAATATTCTGTTATATATTTCAGTTCTTTGGGGTAGGTTCCCAGAAGTGATATTATGGGTTTATCTGGCAGTTCCATTTTAATTTTTTGAGGAAACTCTATTCCACTTTCTATAGTGACTCTGCCATTTTACATTTCTTTCCCAAATTGATTTTGAACATGGAAGCTTTTTCCCTTGGAATATTTATCAGTATTTCAGGGAAAATAAGAATATCAAAAGGCATAGTTTGGGAGACACTGTTATAGTTGGCCTTGGATTATATTTTTGGGGAGCGGGGTTTGGGTTTTGAAAAGGAAAAGAACAACTTCTAGGCTGAGTCTACCTCAAAACATACTCTCCCATCATGCTGGATATTTTATGTGGTTTGCCTCTAGACAAACTACCCTCAAGAAGTTCACAACTATTTAGGGGAGAAAGAACTTATTAACATTCAATAGTTAGTACAATAAAAGTATTTACTCAAGGTTTAATAAATTAGTATGTTATTTTTTAATAATGAAGTAACATGGAAAATGTTTGAATTTAGGACACTTAAGTAGTATTGATCTCATTTATAGGCTCTGAATTTGCTTTGGCTTATAGGAAACACAAGGACAGGTGGTCTTTATTATCCAAGTACCCATTATCCAAGTCCCAAAAATTTAGAGGATGTGAATAGAAACAGATGTCATCATAGCACAAATTTACTAATGAACTAGTTACTTCAAAATTAGCCTCTATTTAAACATCTCTTCCTGCTTAATATGAGCCCATGTTGGCCAGTTTCTAACCGATTTTTTAAAAATTATGTATTTATTTTAATTAAGTATATATGACAGCAGAATGCATTTTGATTCATTGTGCATAACTGCAGCACAACTTTTCATTTCTCTGTACACGATGTAGCGTCAAACCCTATGTGCAGTCATACATGTACCTAGGGTAATGATGTGCATCTGACTGATATTTTGATAAAGTCAGACAATGCAAAACAAACCAGTTTCAAAGAGAAATTGCAAATCTTACAAAACATTTTGGACTGCATGAAGTTGATGAAAGTGATGCTGAAGAACAACACTGATCACATGTACTGTCATTGAAAACTGAAGATCTTGTAGAGAAAAATCAGCTAACAAATGAAGAAAAGAAAATTAACAAAAATTGTATCGAAATACATACATCAAAAGGAATTTGTTTGATTATTAAAGGACTAGAAGAAGTCCTTGGAGAAATTAATGAAGTCTTTGAGTGTTTTAGCCCTTTGAACATTTTATTGTAAAAAAAAATGCAAATCTCTAAGTTTTGCCCAAGCTTTGGTACATCTTAAACTTTATTTTCATAATTTTTAGTTTTCATATTATGAAATTGTCACTATTAGGGTTTGACTTGACTTGTGTATATCATTACCAGTCAAACAGAACATTCCTTTATTCTGCTTGGGAAATTAGCCAAACACATTGCATTTTCTCGGTTATTTTGGGAAAGAATGGTTTCACTTGGAGGCTTCTTTATTTACTTCAGTTTGCAAATATTCTAGACATTTGCAGGTGCCAAATAAACAGAGTAGCACTCTACTTCATTTATCTCCCCCTTCCAGATGGAGTACCTGGCATAATACTGAGCATTTAGTTGGTGCTTGAAAAAAAAATAAAAACAGTGATTAAATTAATTTGAATCCCTTCCCTGAAGATTCACAATCAAGAAAGTTTAGCCACTTTGATTTCCCAGGCATTTAAAATAAGTTCCAAAGCAGACACAACTGAATACTTGTTCAACAAAAAAGGGAGAACTTTGTAGACAGGCTCACATGAGGTCCAGTCATTGCAAGCATTTTGTGGATACAAAACATATAAAGATGTAATCCATTATCCCTGGACAGTATGACAGTTTGAGTATGTACGTGGGCTCATGCTTCAGTTTTCTCAGGGAGATTCACCTGGGACTAAAGCACATAATTTGTTCAGGATTAACATTGTATAGACATGATTTGAATTAGAAAAAGTGTAAAGGTTACCACTGCATTTGTGTCTTTTTTAGAACATTTATGTTTTTAAAATTTATGGTATTTCTCTGTATGATTATCAAGTAAATAATTTTCTATCATTCATAAAGTTAATCAAAAGTATTAATGCAATTGCTAACAATGAGATATGCTTGAATTTATTTTATTCTTCTTGATTAAATGTCTGAAGGGATTTTTCTACCAGTAAACTAAGCACATAATTCATAATTAAAGTATTTGCTAAAATTTTTCCTTCTTTGAGGAAGCTTTTAATTTATGATAGAAGAGACTATAAAGACAAAGTACTTCAATAGCTGGGTGTGGTGGCACATAACTATAATCCCAGCATCTTAGGAAACTGAGGCAGAAGGATTGCAAATTCAAGCCCAGCCTCATTAATTTAACAAGACTGTGTCTCAAAATTTTTTAAAAAAAAGGCCTGGGGATGTAGCTCTATGGTAAATAAAAATGAAAAGTACTAATAAAAAATAAAAAGACAAAGTACTTCAATAGTTGAATTGTGGGACCACAGCTACACCAAGAAGGATAATTTACTCCTTGGATAAGCTTTTTTTTTTGGGGGGGGTACTGGGGATTGAACTCAGGGTTACTCCATCACTGAGCCACATCCCATCCCTATTTTGTATTTTATTTAGAGATAGAGTCTCACTTAATTGCTTAGTGCCTCGCTTTTTGCTGAGGCTGGCTTTGAAATCATGATCCTCCTATCTTAGCCTCCCAAGATCCTGTGATTACATGTGTGGGCCACCACACCACGCTCATGGATAAGCTTTTAAAGGTATGATCAAGACAACTAAAGTGGTCTAAGCAATTATGAAGTAACATTCCCTTTGCATTGGCAGAGTTGTTTGTTCCTTCTCTTCTACGCTGACCTAGCCTTCAGTGGGGTTACCACTGGTAAATATGGTGCCTACCCAGGAAAGAAACCACACAAAATAATTCATATACTTTTCTCCATCACTGAAAAAGAGAGGTTAAAGGGAAAGAGAATTTTATGGCAAAAATATAATGACCAAAATTGTTTCTGCCTTCAATAAAAAAGTGATGAGTTGTTAAATGTCTGAAAACTTAATGGAGGTTAGTGTCTATGTAGAACATGATGATAAAAACAGCAGTTCTCAAATTTTCTGTCTTTAAGGGGAACCAAAAACAAAGTCAGCAACATCCCTACCCACTCCCATGTGCTTCTGCATCACTGCAACCCACGCACATGTTATCTCAGGCAGCCAGCATCATGTTTGAGAAGCTTCCTATTTGCCTGCTACTTCAACTGGGATCTTGAGATGGTTTGGAGACAAATCAGAATGCAGAAAATTTCAGGTTCTCTAAGATATTCAAAGACCTTATAACAACTGGAAAGTTTTTAGAAGTAATTTTTTCCACAAGAGTTCCTTAGTGCCTGAGATTTTAGTACATGTTTCATTTATTCAGAAGACATCCAAAGTAAATGCTAATTTGAAGGGGGAAAAGGCATTAGACTCATACTTCTTTTTTGGCTTTGCTGTAAAAATAAAATCCTAAGAGGACTATGTGTTCAGTGTGCCACATGTTGAAGAAAAGTAACATTCATCAAGCTCATTTCCTGCAGAGCAAACCTCCCACATCCAGTCCATCCAAAACATCTGGATAATTGGCCCCAGCCTGGTGGGAGCCACCTCACCCCCCTCTACACACACACACACACACACACACACACACACACACACACACACACGATTCCTGGATAATTGTTGATCATTAGGATGCAAAATCATCTCAGAGCTCACCTTGGATGTCTCTTCTCCTTTCTGTCTCACCTGCTATCTTTAGTTTCAGCTGCTTACTGACTACCAGAGCATGTAAAGACATTCAAAATAATGCCATTTGAAATAAGTGTTCCATAATTTAAGAAAAATACACAAATCCACAGATGGTATGAAGACTTCTCTTCCTCGTGGTGAGGCAAATGATATTTGCTCTTTTCTTTTTTTATTCAGTTCTTTCTCTTCAGTTCTTTGGGGCTCCAGAATAAAGTAAATGGTTCCTAAGCCCTTCTCCTGCTGATTTTATACAAAGCACAACCCAGTGCTTACCATTTTTTAGATTGTCCAAATCATTAAGATCAGGGTTTCTTATCAGAACAGAGTAGTTATCTTTCTAGATTGAAGGAGAAATTGAAGGTAGTTTCCAAATCTTATGTAATTCTAGGACTCAATTTTAAATCCCTTTAAGTCATAGGTCTTTATATAACCAATATTTTTCACAATGTGTAGCACATAGTAGGTTTACAATAAATATTGGAAGAATGAACAAATGAATGAATAAAGGGCTGTGATTACAATCTGCTTTAGAAATCATCTGACAGAGGTGTCAATACCAATACTCAATTGATATGCAGTTTCAGCCTTCCAAGATTCAGGGATTGCTAAGTCACCTTCAACTATTGGTGTTCACTGTCTTCTGGTTGTTAAATATTTTTAATATCTCTGTTAGGAATATTTTCACTTTAAACATGTTTTCTTACAGTGCATGCATAAAAGTCACTCAAAATGAATCAGACCTAGGTATTAAACCAGAAACTGTGACTCCTGGAAGAAAATGTACGTTCAACACACCAGCACATAAGCACAGATAACAACTTTCTCAATAGGACACCTAAAGCTCAGGAAATAATGCCAAGTGTTAATAAATGGGATGGCATCAAATTAAAAATTGTTTGCATAACCAACAATTAAGAATGTGAAGAGACCCTGGGCACGGTGATGCATGCCTGTAGTCCCAGCAGCTTGGGAGGCTGAGGCAGGAGGATTGTGAGTTCAAAGCCAGCCTCAGCAATGGCAAGGCACTAAGCAACTCAGTGAGACCCTGTCTCTAAATAAAATACAAAATAGGGCTGGGGATGTGACTCAGTGGTCGAGTGCTCGAGTTCAATCCCTGGTACCCATCTCCCCCAAAAAATTAGTAAAGAGAGGTCAGAATCACAGTCTAAAACAGCATATAATGTGAGAGATCCACCGTAACCCCAGAAGAAATTTCTAATTTTGCTGACTCCTAGCACCCAATCTTTATCAGTCCAGCCCAGATTAACACTTTTTTCCCCATGAGCCTACTCCCTCACTTGGGCCTTAATAGCATCAAATCTAGACTACTGGCTAAAAAGAAACTTCTAGCTTCAGGGTCTACTAAATTTTCCTCTTCCAGTAAGCAAGGCAGTGTTTTGTATAATTAGGGGCAGGGAGAAGATGTATGGATGACACTCTGATGCTAGGTTAGTGTACCAAGATATTTCATTTGACCTGGAAATAGAGATTTTAAGTGCCAGATAGACTAAGACAGTGAGTGTTTTTGACCATATGTGGGTCCTAAACATATGCCATTTTAATCTCTCTTGCCTTTTTAACTTCTCCTAAGATCATCATTGTTATGGTTTGAGTTTAAAATGTCCTCTCAAAACTCATATATTGAAAGCTTGGTCCACAAGGGAGCAGTTTTCAGAGGTGGGGCTTTGGAGAAGTGATTGGATCATGAAGACTTTAACCTCATCAATGGATTGATACATTGATGGAGTCAAAATTTAATGAGCTATTGGGAGATGGTAGAAACTGTAGGAAGTAAGGCCTAGTGAGAGAAATCAGGTCACTGGGGGCATGCCCTTGAAAGCTATTATCTTGTCCCCAGTACCCCCTTCCCTGCTTCCTGCCCACAATGTAGTGAGCAGTTTTCCTCTACCATATGCTACAACTATAGTATTATGCCTCCCCACAGGCCCTCAGCATTAACAACAAGTGACCATGGACTAAAATCTCTGAACCCATAAGCCAAAATAAACCTTTCTTCCATTAAATTGATTTTCTCAGGTATTTTTGTCACAGCAATAAAAGGCTAACAGACATCCTGAGAAAAATTTTCAAACCACTAAAAATGCACATTTCTATCCTTAGTTCAGAGACGAAAGTATTAAAATCCTAATCTACACCTCTCAGTCAGTGCTTTCAACTTCAAGGTACACCAGTAGAGTCAATATTGCTCAATGGTTTCTCACATTATATATTGTATGTATATGGAGGATATGATGAAACTATTTTTTTGTATGGGAGAGTGAACCCAGGGATGCTTAAGCACCATCGCACCTGGTTATAATGAAACTCTTGACTGTATTCTGACATTATTTCTTTTTCTAGCTTTATTATTATTATTATTATTATTATTATTATTATTATTATTATTATTATTGGTGGTGGTCATGGTGTTGGTTCTAATGATTGGACTTAGTGGCAATTTACCACTGAATTACATCCCCTGTACTTCTGAGTTTTACTTATTTTAAGACAGGGTCTCACTAAATTTCTGAGGATGTTACTAAGGCTGAGGCTGCAATCTTTCTGTGTCAGCCTCCCAAGTTGCTGGGATACAGGTGTGTACCACCTCTTCTAACTCTATCTGAAATTTTTAATGTCCCCTCCAAGAAAGGATTCTGAATTCTGAAACAGCATGGATCAATGTTTACTAAATCAAAAGAGCAGATGCCAATATTAATCCTACTCAAAATATGCAGAGAAACCATCCTGACCAATTCAACAGAATACAAGTGGCACTTCCCCCAAACTCTATAGGTCAAATACCCATTATGACTTTGGAAGGATATTTTAGCATTGTATTAACTGACTCATGTTCATAGAATACAGCTCATCTAAAAGGAAGGACCATATTTACAGAGTTTGCCATCAAAAATCCATTTTAAAAAATGTCCTAGCAGTATCACATTATCCTACATTACTTTTCTTTATATAAGCATTTGTACTTCAAGGTAATAGAGAGAGTTGAAGCATATTCAGAGAGTAGACAGCAAGATGCTTCTAAATGCTGCAGTATTTAACAGCAGCATGAAACAGTGGTTTTGAGTGTAAGAGACATGCCTTACCTTGTTAAGACACTTTGCACAGCTCTTTCAAAGGACCATCCTCCAAGCTTCTTGCCCCTTCAGCAGTAAAAATATCAGAGTTCATGTGGCTGAAGAGCTTCACTAGTACATGCAGTGTGACTCCTCCACAGAGATGTTTGCACTTTTAACAGTAAGAGTGTGGTATAGTAACCTCTTAGGAAGTGACCCAGAAAACATTCACATCTGTAGACATAGTGGTCATAGGAGGGATAATACATTTCTCAAAGTGTCATCAAAAAAAAATTGGAAGTATAATGGTACGGGCACCAGTTACATGTATTTACTTATCAACCAAACAACTTGAGGTTATAAGCTCATATTTAAAAGGTAAAAGCAAGTACTTTAAAGAAACAGCAAATGGGAAACAATAAGATCAGTGACTACAAGTGTATACTTATGGTCATACATAAATGTGCTTAGGATTTTATTTAAAGCTATCCACTGATGAAAATGAAGGACAAAGCTTGATCAGTTATAACTTCACTAAGGGCAGGAAAGAATTATGAGAATACAGTCTTTACATCTACTTTAAAAAGTGCTGCTTAGATCCTAAAACACTTATCTACACTTCTTCAAGTTTTAATATTAATAACTTAAATATACTTATTAAAATTATATGAAATGATCCTAGAAAATCATTTTAGAATGCAAGGGGCACTATCAATTGGGAAATCCCTCCACCCTATAGATCAGGGATAGAGCACTCTAGAATTGGTCCCAAGGTTTCCTGTTCAAATGCCCCTCCCTGCCCATGGCAATTCTCTTGTTCTTTTCAGACACCTGAAGTAAGCTCTTTCATATTCCACTTCTCTCTATCTCTAAACTTCACTTTTGCCATATCTTCACTTTTTAAACCACAGTATTTTCATATTGCCATTATTAAAAGAAAAATTGGGACCAGTTCAATATAATAAAGTCTACTTGAGCAAAAGAAAAAAAATTAAATTCTGGATCCAGGTAGTATTCCAGACCAAAGATTGTTTTGAATTGAATGACCCACCCCATTACATGTACAGGTTATATTTATAGTCACAGAAAAGGAAGTGTCATACAGAAAGAACCTGATTGGTAAAACTTGGACTTTGCCTTATGTGGGCATAATTTGGGAGCCTTCATCTAGGAATTGGCTAAATGAAAGTCTACTGTGATTGGTTGAGGCTCAGTTGCTTAGTTATAAAAATATATATACCTTGATTAGACTACAACCTTTTTGCATATTAAGCTGGGTTATAGTTTACTACACAAGAATTCCCTTTTGGGCCAAACCCATGTTACAAGTGCACATGCTGGTTTGAACCAATTAATTTCACTTCAACACTATTCATCCTCTCTTCCTGCCTCTCATAGAATGAGGTCCCAGCATCTTACCATGTTGTTTAACTACTCATCCCTGTTCTATTATTCACTCATTCTCTTAAATCATCTTCAATTTCTTTTCTCTCCACATATAGACATGCCCAGTTCTTCCTTCACTCTCACATTTTAAAAACTCCTATTATTTACCCTGTATCTTCCTTCATTTGCCATCCTAATTCTTCCACCTCTGCATGAACATTTATCAACTGGTACCTCCATCTTCTCATCTTTACCTTTTGCAATCTGATTTTTGTCACAAAAAGTCCATGGAAATTCCTCTTTCCAATATACTTTTTGTTCATTCATTGAACAAATATATATTGACCACCTTCCATGAGTCAGGCACTATGCTGGGAATATGAGAGCAACATCAATAAAATTAAGTCTCTACCATAAAGCCGCAATTTGACAAAAATGAATACACATCTCAAGCTAAAAGATATCTCCTTCCTTTCCTCTTTTAGAGATATTCAAGTTCTACTTCTCTGACCCTCTATGGCATTGCTAACTCCTCCTCTAACTCTATAATGTGAGTTTCTCCAAAGTTCAGGCCTACAATTCTTTTCGCTTTCTGCACTCTCTCCCACAGTGGTCCCATTCCTGTTTTAGCTTCAGCTTTCTCCTTAGCCTCTTCTCTACAATTCAATTACCATCCTAAGAGACCATCATACATTTAAAACAAATTGCTGGTAAGGGACACCAAAACACAATTAGAGAGGAGGAATTAGTTCTGTTTTTTGTAATAGCACAGTAGGGTAATTATTGGTTAAAACAATCTATGATATATTTCAAAATGACTAGAGAGAAAAGTTCAAAATAACCAACATGTAAAAATGATTAATGGTGGAAGAAACAGAAATGCTTATTGCCCTGATTTGATTATTGCGCATTGTATACATGTATAGAATTATTATAATATACCCCATAAAGATATACAAATATTATGTCTCAATAAAAAAATTTAAAATCAAATTGTGAGATAACATCATAGGATGCTTTTTGATCATAAACTTGACCTGTCAAAAAAGGACCCAAAAATAAATAATAAAAGAAATAACAGTGGCTCAGTGGTAGAATGCTTGTGTAGCATGTGTGAGGCACTGGGTTTGATTCTCAGCACCACATACAAATAAATTAACAAATAAAATAAAGATCCACCAACAATTAAAAAATACAAAAAAAGACACAACAAAGCAGAAGCTCTTTTTACAGACTTCAATTTATTCACTAATAAACTTTTTAAAAAGAGTAGTAACAAAAGCAATCATTGAGTACTTTCTATGTACCAAGTACTATTACAAAATTACTTGCAGTTAATGTCACGATACCTCATAATGACCTTCCAGAAGGGACATCATTATTATCCAAATTTTACAGAACAGGAAACTGAGACATGAAAATAAGCAAACTTATCATCAAGTAAATGAGGGGGGCAGGCTTCAAACTGAAACACACTAGGTTAAACAGTTAAGGCCTACTCATCCAAGCAGCAGAAATTTGAAATTTTCAAATATTAATGCTTTGTATGATTCATTTTTCCAACTGTCCTTTCTACTAAATGCCAAGGACATCATGACCCAGAAGCTGGGGTTATAGGAAGTTGAGTAGGGGAAGGAAAGTTATACTTATTTTCTTTCTTTAATGGGTACCAATGAGACATCTAAACATTTCCTTTATTATACAACATAATTATCTCTGAGTTCATCCATTCATTCAATTGTTTACTTTCCATTTGTTCAAGTTGTTACTATGAGCCTAAATTTGAGGTCATTCTGCATTTTGACAAAAAAAAAAAAAAAACATAAACAGGGCTGGGGATATAGCTCAATTGGTACACACACACACACACACACACACACACACACACACACATAGAGAAACAAACAATTGGGGGGTTGAGGGACTCTTTTATGAACTCTCCATGGGAGCTTTTGCATTTCCACGGCCAATAAATACTTTGGCATGGCAATTAACTAACTCTGCTTGTACTCTTTGATCATAAGAGCATTAAAGTCTCACTTTTTATGTCTATACATGTAGTGATATATGAGCCTAACAAGAAATGTGAACACGTTAGTCCTTTTCGTATGGGGAAGAGAAGAAATACATTGAGATTTACATAATCTGTGTATATACCACACCCATTCTGTACCAACAAAAGCCCCAAGGGAACAGATCAGGGAGGGAAAAAACCCATCTTGGCTCAACTGAGGTGTACAATGATGATAATTCATATTACATTGACACTCCAGACTTCAAAGTATGTTCACAGAGACATCATTTCATTTTATACAAAATGAAAAACAAAGCTTGCTTTTGGCAAGAGAAGTCTGTCCTTTAGGCATCCAGCCAGGCCACCCAACTTATATCCTTAAATGCCACCCCTACATCCTTTTGTCATTTTCTTCTCATTCTCTGTATCCTTTAGATGTACATTTCTTTCTGTACTTATGGCCAATCACCCAATGCAGAAAGTTTTTAAAAGTGTGTCTATCATAATCATTCATCCATTCATTTAAAAAACATCTATTAAACCCCTAATATGTGCTAGGCACTGTGTTAGGTGTTGGATATACAATTGTTTGCAAAAACATAAAGTGCCTTCTTTAATTGGGGCTTGCTCCACCACTATCTTCATCAGTTTGGGTTCGTATAGCAGAATGCCATAGGTTGGGTGGTTTCAACAAGAAGTGCTTATTTTTCACAATTCTGGAGGCTGGAAGTCCAAAGTCAAAGTCAAACATGGGGCCTTGGGTGGGGGGAGATAGAAATCAGTGGCAGAGTGCTTGCCTAGCATGTCCAAGGCCCTGGTTCTATAGCATCAGAAAAAATAAAGTTCCAGCATAGCCAGATTCTACTGAAAGCCGTGACCATATGCACTGGATTATAAGTAACCATCTTTTCCTCATTGTATGCTCACAAAGGAGAGAGAGATATAAAGCAAGCAAGCTCTTGTGTGTCTTCTTACTGGAATACTAAACCCATCATGAGGACACCAACTTCATTATCCAACTACCTCCTGAAGGCCCCACCTCTTAATACCAACACATTGGGTGGTAGAATTTCAACAGAGGAATTTGTGGGAGGGCACACAAACATTCAGTCTATCACAATCACACAGAACACTACAGACTGGTCAGAAGATAAGTGTGCTGGCTCCACTTTATTAGTTTTTAATATCAGATTTGTCCTTTCAACTCTGTTTTTTTTTCTATTTCTCAGACTTGGAAATACAGTTTCTTGAATTGGCTGTCAGAGCTTAGTTCATCAATAACTCTAATTTGACACTATATTCCATCTTTGGCATGCTATTTCCTGTATATAATAGTCACAGGTCATGCCCATCTGGCTTTGTTATTTCTACCTCAACAATAAGAGTACAACTGGACCAACAGCCCCATTATGGAAACTAAGATAGGATCCTTGCCTCCTTTCTTTGAATTCCTGCCCTTATAGCTTTCTCTTTTATCCTATTATTCTCTCTTCCATATTGCTTTCATTTTCCCATTCTATCTCTCCCTTGGCTCCCCTTCTTTGTCCATTAGCCATATCCTTTAAAACCCTGGTAATCCCCACTGGTAATCTCCAAAGTCATTCTACAATAAGGCCCAAAGACACATAATACATTTTTGCAGTGCTAAAGATGAAGCCAGGGCCTCACACATACAAGACAAACACTGTACCACTGAGTTACAACCCCAATATCTATAATATATTTATTTTCCTTTTTTTAAATTTTATCATTCCCATAGTACACTTAATGAACTGTGCACATTTTCCATATTTCCTGGATCCCAAAGCTATTGCAGCTATCAGAGAGCCCAGCTTGCAAAACCAGAGAAACCTGCTGTCATCAGAGTCTCCCAAAGCCACTCATCTTCTCTGGAATGTAGGAATTTTCTTCAGTAGTCAGCTTTCTAAAAACATCATTTTCTGGGTCATTTGTTCTTCAGGATTGCCACTGTTTTTGAACAAACATACAAGCTTCCTGCTTTGGGAAGTATAAGGCTTCAGTTTCTGGTCCTCACAAAGAGGATTTGAAAACCTCTCAAATTTCACAGCATAAGAAGATGCCCACATTGCCTCTGTGGAAGACTGCTTCCAGATCCTCAAACATGTCCTGGAAACAATGAAATGTAGTAAGACAAACACTGGATTGCCCCCCTTGCTATGCTGTTGATTTACTTATAGACTCCGGACAAGTCATTTCCAATAGGCTTCAAGTAACTCATACACATGTACAGGCCATTTTAGGCCATGCTCTGGTTGTTTCCAGCTCACAGTGTCCACAAGTCCATCTCTGTAGCCTCTGTAACTAATTAGATTTCTGTACCCATTTTATTCGACTTGAACATTCATATAATATTTATGGTTTCCTAAATACTGTGACAGTGCTAGGTAGAGCTATTTGAAAACAAACAGATAGATGAAACCAAACAAAATAAAAGGCTGGCTGCAGGTGCTTGTGTTTTTTTTTTGTTTTGTTTTTTTTTTAAAGAGAGAGTGAGAGAGAGAGAGAGAGAGAGAGAGAGAATTTTTAATATTTATTTTTTAGTTCTCGGCGGACACAACATCTTTGTTGGTATGTGGTGCTGAGGATCGAACCCGGGCCGCACGCATGCCAGGTGAGCGCGCTACCGCTTGAGCCACATCCCCAGCCCAGGTGCTTGTGTTTTACATTTAGACACAGCTAATTTCAAAAAAAGCAGATTGACAGGAGTCAGTGTCATGGAAACGGCCTGTGAATACTGTAAGAATCACAGGTAAGCTGAAAGCACCATTGCTGTTGAGGAGCTAGAAGCAGAGGCCTCTGTGTAGACTGTGATTTTCTTCTTTGAATTAAACCACTCCAGTAACAGGAACCAAACTGCAATTCCCTTAGACATTTAAATGACTCACATATTTCAGTGCTTGAACATCAGCTCTGTGAATACCTAAAATGGGACTAAGTGAAAATTGGATAACATTTGCTTGACATTGTCATTGGCCTTTCTCTAATGTCAAAGATGGATTTGCATAATTATGCTGAAAGCTAGGAAACTGCCCCCAGCAGGAGCCTTCCTGGCTGGTGTTAGGTTTTAGTTCTACTCCAGCTGTGACTCTCAAAATAAAGAAAATCTCCTTTCAGAAATGAACAGAGTGCACACTTGCTAAGAGAGTGTAGTAACCGCTTAACGACAATTTACTTTGCATACTGATTTCCGAGGCCTAATTAAGATAGGTCTGATAAGCAACTGATTGACTGAACACCCTTGTGCTTGGTAGGAAAAGGGCTTCAGAGAGGACGGAACCTGAGTGATGTTACTTCATAAGCCTCTTCCTGATTAAAATTCTTTCAAGCTAGCCAGATGCCAGATAGAAGCCAACTTCTAAAGACTGCCACTGTAGCAGGTGTGTGTCTGTGGTGCAATCCTGATTTTCCAAGGTCACTGCAGTCCTAAAATGTCCCTTTTGAATGTCTCCAAAGGGAAAAGGCTGAAGCAGGTGAGGCCTCTCCAAAAGTTCCCCAACTTTAATCCCCTCCACAGGGGACTCACTAACCTCAGGCTCCCATTGTCCATAAGCTTTTTCACTTCCAAACTCTGTTCTCAAGAAGGATTCAAAGCCCTTTAACAATCTAAAGAATTACTTCTTAGGAATCAAGGAATCATCTCAATTATTTTTATACTTTCAGTTGTAAATAACAACAGGTCTGTTTTGTTATAATTGTAAATAACATAAATAACACACAAGTATTTGGAATATGTTAAGAAGAAGAAAATTCTTTTTTTTTTTTTTTTTTGTACTAAGGTTTGAACTCTAGGGTGCTTTATCACTGAGCTACATCCCCAGCCCTTTTTATTTTCTGAGACAGAGTCTCACTAATTTGCCCAGGCCTGTCTTGAACTTCCAATCCTCTTGCCTTGGCCCCCTGAATTGTGGGGATTACAGGCATGCACCACTGCACGCAGCATACATATTTTAAGATCCTGGAACAAAGCTGCAACTAAAAGTGAACATTCCGTTTGCAATCAATTCACAGAGACATACATTGCCAAGGGCAGCAAGCTCACCTGACACTTGTGAAATCATAGCATTTAGATCAATCATAGGATCAGTTTTCCAAAGCATATTTTCATGAGACCTAATAATATATTTTATGTTGATGTTTTGGGGTTTACAAAGCTATTTATATGCTTATTGTTCACCTTTTCCTTCATCAAAGGAATTTCTTTTTCTTTCTTTTTTTAAATTTTTTTGTTCATTTGTTTGTTTTGTTTGTTTGTTTGTTTGTTCTGTTTTTCTTTTTCTGAGATAAGCTCTAAAGTTGCCCAGGCTGACCCCAAACTTCCAGTCCTCCTACCTCAGCCTCCCAAGTGGATGGAGCTATCAGTTCATGCTACTGTGTCCAGCCCAGAAAGGATTTATATCCTAGCTCTGGGTTTCATTACACAATTATAAATATTCAGAATTATGTCATGGGGAAAATCACAGATGAAAAGTAGCCCTCTTCCATTTATTTGCACTGCTTATTATGTTCAAAATGTGATTGTTTCTTTGTTTGGTTGTACTGCTTATATGACACCATTAAACAGAACCTGTGTGTGTAGTTCTCTGACCATGTTATCCTGTCTTGTACAGAGAGAACTTTTAACAGACTTCAAATGCTGCAGAGCACAACATACCTTCCAGCTTCCTCTGGTCTGAACCAGAGGTTACTACTTGTGCAATTTGCTAAACAGCAATTCACTTTAGAAAAATTTCATAAACACAGAATAGGACGATAGACTGATTCAGAATCTCTGATGTTTTTCAAAGGGCAAATGTTTAGCTTTGGATGTAAAAAGGCAGCAGCAAAAACAAAAACTACATCCATTTTTTAAACAGATTGTTACTGTGATTATAACACATCATACTTGTATAGCACCTTATATTTTACAAAGTCTTTTTACAACCATTATCTCATTTGCCACTGCCACCAACCCTGTGGGATAGCCGTTCATTAATATAGGCATTTGACAAATGCAGAAATTCTTGGCACAGAAATGTTAAGTGACTTACCCCAGGATATACTGTGACTTGGTATGCATAAGAATCAGTTGACTTTTGTACCAGATAAATGAGGAATGGTGATATCTGAAGAGCTCAGGATTCTGTCCTCTATGAGTCCTCATTGTGAAGAAAATCTCACAGCAGTGTGGAGGATTCTCATCTTTATTTCAACTAGTGTTTGCAGAAGCAACACACATGTGGGTTGCTCAGTGCAACTGGCAAGATACAAATGTAACAGGTAATGTTCAATAATGAACTAATGCTCGGCATGATCTGCCACATAATCAATGTGCAGTGTGACCCAAGAACCACAAAGCACAAAAAGTGTGAATTCACTTGGATTTCATGATTTTTCCTGATCAATTTAGTAAATTAAAACCTGCCCCTTAAGCCAGGCCTGGTGCTGTGCATATGTAGTCCCAGCTGCTCAAGAGACTTAAACAGAAGGATCACAAATTTGAGGCCAGTCTGAACAAGTGTTGCAAAACCCTGTCTCAAAACAATAAGTAAAATAAAAAATGAAATAAAAATCTGCCCCTTAAGTAACTCAGGGAATAATTTTCTTACAGCTTTTTATTAACCATCAACCAGACACCTAAAAAATATTGAAGAGTAGCCTGTTATTGAATATTCTATGAGAGAGCTAAATCTCAAACATTAGATATCCTGCAATATCTATTAGGAATAATTTCCAAGATCTGAAATAACCATGTTCTCCAGTTTCCCTGATGTCTAACAATACCAATTATCAAGAGCACAGGGATACTTCCAGATCCCCTTCCTACAGAATTGTTTTAAAAGCAAAAAAAGAAAAACAGAAATGGAGGTCAGAACATATTCCATGAAGGTGGTCTTTCAAAAAAAGGAAATGGGAAGTTCACAGCATTTTTAGCAAAACTTTGCATTCCTTAGAGATATTTTAAGGTAATTTAATATTCAGTATTTTAAAGGCTATTTCTATGGGGAAAAGATCTATTCACGAAATTTTATTATTGAAAAATAGCTACTAAACCTGCTAGCTAAAATGTGTTTATGTGAAAAGCTGCACCCTGGAGAAGGTAATTACTACTTTTATATGTTTCCATTGCCACTGCTCAATTCTCATTTTCATAGCTTAAAAAGAAAAACAGGTTTAAATAATGCAATGCTTATTAGCATATGAATATGGACTTAATTGTCCCTTTTTGACTCTAAGAGGTAATTGGGAATGTCTCCTATGTAAGTGGGTTAAGGAATGCACCACGTGCAATTATAACTAAAAACTTTCATTTTGAAAATTGCAACCTTATCTCATTGTCTTTTAGTAGCACAATAACTGCCTGTCACTCTGTACTTTCCTTAGAAGATCTGTTATAGGAGTATGTGTACAGTAGTAAAAACAAGTATATTCAGTGTATTGAATTACAGCAGAGTCTGTTAGAGCCCTGTAGCACTCTGTAATATTGCAGATATGCAGGTTTCATCAACAAAGCCAAGAGGACAGTTGAAAAATGACAAACAAAACCAAAATGGTTATTTGGCACCAAGTAGACTTTGAGAAAACCTCAAGGATTTTGTTGTTGTTGTTGAATTCAGCTTCTTTTTGAACTGGAAAAACCAATTCAGGAAGTGGCATAGTCTGAATGTTCTAGAAGTTTCTCAGAAATCTCTTCAGTGACCTTTTCTGAGATTCATTGAAAAATGTTTTCATCTAACACTGCAAGTTTCTCCTTCCCACCAGCTTAGAAACAAGCCTGCTGCATTTTAAAATGCATGCTAGAAACCATTGAGATTTTTATTAAATTTGCTTGATGATTATAAACACTCATTTTTAAAACTCCGGCTCATTTGTATATGTGATTGCTCAACCTGCTAAAGTAAAGAATTTTCTTGAATAACCAGATTAGTTTTTGGCCATGTATTGCCAAATGCTAGTTTGGCTAATTGTATTTGTTTGGATTGTTGGACTTTCATCCAAAATGACTAATCAAAGTGCCATTTCATAGATCGCATATATATGAATTTCAAAACATCTTTGCTATGCACACTTTGTATCACATGGAGCTAGTTTTCAGTATATTTGTTCTATGTTATACTGACATCTATGGACTCCATAAAAGAAATTCAGTTTTTTAGAAAAATTGTTTTGGCTGCTTATAAGCAACTTAAAATGCATCTCAACTATGTAGACTTAGAGTCCCTTGATCTATTATGTGTGAGCTACTAGTTGATCTTTGAACCTTATCACTTAGGTCAAAATCATAACAAAACTCTTCTCCCTACCTACATCAAAACTGAAGGAAGAAGCAACAAGGAAGTCTCCATTAGTGAAGAATGAAGGTCTTCTCTTTAATGAAGGGTGGCCCTTACTGGTAAAACAATAAGGAGGATTCTTTTAGTGCACATGAATCCATTTATAGTCTTCATGCAAAAATATCCATTATTATAATGGCTGTGTGCCAAACACTGTGCTAACTACTAGGGATAGAAAAATTGTACACTAAACTCACCCTCAAGAAAGTCATAGTCAAATGAAAGAGACAGAGAAATAAACATGCAATGTACAACAGATTATGATAAGTACTAGGATAGGGTGTGTTTGTCAGGACAGGCTAAATGCTGTAACAAACCTCAAGATTTCAGTGCCTGAAGCCAGTAAAATTTTTTGTTGTTTTTCACTCAAGTCAAAGTCCAATGTGGTCAAGAGGAGTCAGAGGCACCTCTGCTCAAGCCAGTCATTCAGGAACCCAAATTCCTTCATTCTTATAATACCACAGACTTCAATTTATGATCTCTAAAGTCATTATGGAGGGGAAAGTATGTGGAGAAAAACAGCCACTCTTACCTACCTCAACCCAAAGAGACTCATTACTTCTGCTCACATTCTATAGGGGAGAACCAGTCAGATGTCTCCACTTAAGTAAAGGAAAACTGGAAAACATAGTCCAGCCTGTGTCCCTAAGAAAAGAAAACAGACTCTGTAAACAACTATTGCTAGTTATATGTAACCTGTGGTAACTAGGTAACTAGAGATAAGTAGAGAAAGCCAAGAATCAAATTGTTAAAATTCTATCAAATTTTACTTATTTTATGTTAGAATCATGGGTGACAACTATGGAAAAGTAGAAAAAAATAGAGGATACAGTTAATAAATAACCAGCTAACTAGATAATTAGAATAACTGGCATAAGCCAAAAGGATCAGAACATTTGTATTTCAACTCTAAATTTTCATTTCTCACTTTAATAACTATTGATACTAGGTATAGCTAGTGGTGATTAGATAACTAGTTAACTAGATATAAGCTAGAATCAACTAAACCACTAAAAATTTCATTCCTGTCAAATCTAACTTGTTTGAGCCCAGGGTATGGCACATGCTAGGCAATTGCTCTACCAATGAATTACATCCCCAGTCCTAGGGTTTTTTTGTTTGTTTGTTTGTTTTTTGGGGTTTTTTTTGTTTTGTTTTGTTTTTTTGCTTATTTTGTTCTGTTTTATGTGTGTGCATTTTTGTTTTTTCTTTTTCTTTTTTTGGTACAGGATACTGAACCCAAGGACCCCTTACCACTGAGCTACAATCCCAGGCATTTTTAATTTTATTTTTGAGACAGGGTCTTACTAAATTGCTAAAACTGGACTCTAACTTGGGATCCTCCTACGGCAGCATCCTGAGTCACTGGGATTACAGGTGTGCACAACCCCATGCTGGGCCCTAGCCTTATTTTTATTTTTGTTTTGAGACAGAGTCTTTCTAAGTTGCTGAGACTAGCCTGGAACTTGATATTGCAATCCTCCTAATAACTAGTATTACAGATTTGTGCCAGAGTGCTGACTTCAATTTTAACTTATTATTTATTGTTAGAATAGCAAATGAGGACTATAGAAAATGAAAAACATTATATAACTAGTTAACTAATATCAAGCTAACTGATAGCTAGATTACTAGAGACAATTAGAATAATAGGAGTTAGCCTAGAAAATTAGAATCACATATTCCTTAATACTAGTGTCTTATTTCTTATTTAAATAACTAACCATACTGGTGGTAAACTGGCAAATAGTTAACTTTAAAAGTTAAAGGAAATAGATAGTTTAAAAAGTTAAAGGAAACCCAAAGGCTGAAAAATGCTTTCCTCTCAACTTTAATTCTTTATTCTCATTTTGCAAACAACACCCACCTCTGGATCTCCTTATATGTCTCAAATTGCCCCTTTATTTCATTGTAAACCCTCTCTGTTCTTACTTCACATTACTCTCATGTTGAAGACCAATTCCTTCACTGGTTGCCTATTTTCAAAATTTCTGCTCCAATATCATTTGGGAACTAATACTGCTAGATTGGTGCTCAGTGGTTAGTGGGCCACAAAGAACCAGCAGTAGGGTCCTGTTTACACAAAACTGGAACACAGACTATCTCTGAGTTATAGAGCGATCCAGGTAACCAGATGGAAGGTGACCAGCTTGACAATGGCAGTTATGAAAAACACATTTGCAAATGACAGAAACCCAAATAAAAATCACTTGAAGAAAAAAAAGGTAATTATTGGATTATGTAACTAGGAACTCCAAGGTCAATCTGGAAAATCTAGACCAGACATTCAAATAATACTATTAAAAATATTTGGGCTGGGGATGTGGCTCAAGCCGTAGTGTGCTCCCCTGGCATGCGTGCGGCCCAGGTTCGATCCTCAGCACCACATACAAACAAAGATGTTGTGTCCGCTGAAAACTAAAAAAAAAATAAAAATTCTCTCTCTCTCTCTCTCTCTCTCTCTCTCTCTCTCTCTCTCTCTCTCTCTCTCTCTTTAAAAAAAAAAAAATTTGTGTCCAGGGATGAATGTATGACTCAGTAGTAGATTGCTTATCTAGCCTGCACAAGGTCCTGGGTTCCCTCCCCAGCACCACAATAAAAATAAATAAATGAATAAAAATTTCAAAAGAATATCTCTGTACCGCTTTTGCCTTCACTTTTCTTTGTTGTTGGCCTCATTCTCTTCTAAGGCCGTTTTTTTTCATATGGCATGAATGATGATTTCCTGTGGCTTCCTTTCTTCTTCTAGATTTATTTATTATTTATTTATTTTTGGTACTGGGAATTAAACCCAGGGGCAATTTACCACTGAGCCACATCCCCAACACTTTTAATTTTATTTGGAGACAGGGTCTCTCTAAGTTGCTTTGGGCCTTGCTAAGTTGCTAAAGCTAGCCTTCAACTTGCAATCCTCCTGCCTCAGCCTCTCAAGTCACAGGGATTGTAGGCATGCACCAGCACTCTAACTCTTCTTCTGGATTTATGACCTAATAAGCAAGGCATTTTTCTCTAACTCAAAATTAAAATTCTCAAAGGAGGACTGTGATTGGCTAAACTTGCTCACATGATTAATCCAGAATAATCAGTGCAGTTAGAGGAATAAAGTTTTATATTTAGAGGGCCCTGGATCAGAAGCCCTGGGCCAGTGAGGTGGGGCACTTGATTCACAGCTGCTTCACCAGAATCATGACTGAACAGAAGGAGAAGTTCCCAGAAGAAATCAGAGTGCTAAGCAGAAAAACCAAGATGTTATCAACTATAGGATCCAAGCACTTGTGATCTTATTTTCTGAGCAAAAAGGTACAGATTCAGACATATTTTCAGATGTTCTTCAGGGATTGGCATAAATTGAAACTAAGCTTATTCTGGGATATTGCTTACTGAAGGGTATTTATGCTGTTAGAACCTTTGTTACACAGTCATCTAAACAAAGACACAATAGGCATAGTTGGGATTGGAAGATACAAAAGCAAAAAAAAAAACCCACATTTGATGTAGAATGGAGTATTTTGAATGATGTTTAGTACGTATCCATGTAAGAAATGTCCAATGATAGCAGTAAGGCTATTTTCATATTTTGCTATAGCAGGTATAAAAATGGAGTAATGGCTCAAAACTCTGTAAATCATGTACAGAAGAGAAGTAATCAGTAAAATGCCAAATATAGACTTTCCACATCCAGGAGATGAATTTGGGGCACAATTGAAGATTTAATAGTCAAGGAAATATAGTAAGCAAGACATTTGCCTAAGAATGCATATTTGCACAATCAATTTTTTAGAGAATCCAGTTTCAAGCTCCAAAGCTGTGACAGATTTATGATCAAATATAGAATTATGATGCTTCATACACAAAACAATGATGAATATATTGAATTATATAATGCCTATCAAGAGCTTAACACAATGAGCACATATTAAATATTCAGTTAATGGCTCTATCCTTAATATTACTATGTACATCATATAATTCCAGGTATTTCATACACATGTGACAATAACATATTTAGGTAGATATTAACAACCTATCTTGGGCTGGGGATGTGGCTCAAGCAGTAGCGTGCTCGCCTGGCATGCGTGCGGCCCAGGTTCGATCCTCAGCACCACATACAAACAACGATGTTGTGTCCGCCGAGAACTAAAAAATAAATATTAAAAATTCTCTCTCTCTCTCTCTCTCTCTCTCTCTCTTTCTCTCTCTCTCTCTCCCCCCTCTCTCACTCTCTCTTAAAAAAAAAAACAACCTATCTTAAATAATTTGCTAAGATAACAGAAACTGTCAAGCCCAGAGATGGAATTTAAACCTAGGTTTATCTGATTCTGAAGTTTGTGTTCTTACCATTAGGGCTGAGGCTTCATATTGTGATGTCCTATGAAGCCTAAAAAGAGTAGGCAATATATGGTATGTTTTTGGTGATCGTGCTGTGACCCTTCATAGTGAACATCCGGATTCTTTACAAGATTAGAAATCTGACTTTCAGAAGTTCAAATTGATATTTCTGAATTGAATTGATGCTGACCTTCGATCTGTACAGAATGAAGTGTTCTATTCAACCAAGCAAAAACATTGCAGTACATCACCTTATTTCTAAGTAGACTGATAATCCCACGCTGTTCCAGTCCTTCATGAAATACAATAAATCTATGGAAGAATTCAGGGTTGTTAGAAACAGTAAAGTGTTTGAATTGGTGTTCCCATTGTGTCTTCTCAGTCTGAAAGGTATTATTCTACTCTTCTTTCTTCCAAATTTATATCATTTGTATGTCTTTCAGAGACTCAGGCAAGAGAAAACATGGTGTGTAGGAAGTTTTGAATAAGAGGTATCAGTTATCCCTGGGTGTGGTGGTGCACTTGGGAGGCTGAGGCAAGGAAGATTGCAAGTTTGAGGATAGCCTCAGCAATTTAGTTAGGACCTAAGCAACTTAGCTAGACCCTGACTCAAAATTGAAAAAAAAGAAATGGCTGGGAATGTAGCTCAGTGGTAAAACACATCTGGGTTCAATCCCCACCACTCCTCCTCAATAAGAGGGGAGGGGTATCGGTTGTTGATCCTGGACAGTGAATTTTCAATAATAATTATGGAACTGGTTCTGTGCAGGTGGTCTTGAAGAACTTGAATTTCATTAAATCTTTTGATAAAAATCACCACTCCAGGCATCTTGGAGATAGTCTAACTGCACTTAAAGATGAGGACATCTCCTTGACTTTATGCTTATTAAAGTCCAGTTTTGAATGTTGCATTGCTGGTTTGCTGCCTCCCGGGCAACTTTTGTTGATTCCCAGATGGTTGATATAGACAGGATGCCTATTCATGGCACTTCTGTGCTCCATAGAACACTTGGGTCCCAATACACATACATAAATATTGCTAGGGAGAAAAAAATATATACATATATATATAATGTTCAAAATATCTGGGGAAAAGTGGTTTGAATGTTCAACAGTTATTATTTATGATGAACCTCCTAGAGGTTTCTTTTATTAAGCTCATATATGCTATGAATCTTTCTGGGGGGTGTACTGAGGATTGAATCTGGGGACCTAAGGATGCTTTCCCACTGAGCCATTGAGCTGTTTTCTCCTGCTCTTTATATTTCATTTTGATACAGAACCTCACTAAGTTGCATAGGCTGTCCTGCGACCTGTGATTCTCCTGCCTCAGCCTCCTGAGTCACTAGAATTATAAGCATGCACCACTGCCCAGCTGTGCTATGAATCTTTAGGAGAAGCCTGTAGAATGAACTGGATCCAAATCCATTTGACGAGGGATTCTTTATTGTTTCTTTTTGATGACTACATACCAGTTTCTTATAGAAAACTAGTATGAAAACCAGTATAGAAAACCAGAGAACATTGGTCTGGGTTAGCACAGAAATAGGTATGACACAGTCAATTGGTATCCATACTGGAGAACCAAGGCACTGTCAGAAGTTTCTGGCAGTCAACTCACACATTCCTAAATTAACCACAGAAAGCTTGAGAAGAGTGCTTTTCCTCTCCAGGGAGCATGTCTGACAAAGCCTTTCAAGTTGAAGAAACAGGGTGTCTGAGCAGGGTTCTGTGATCTCTGGGTCCATGTGGGCTACCTATCCTCCCAATGCTTTGCCCTGTCCCTTCTAGTGGCTGAGGCTGGGCTTCCTTGGTTCTTGGAGTACACTGCTATCCTTTCACTGACTCTGGAACTCTCCTTTATATTCTAGTGTTAAGGCATTAACCCTGACCTCTTTTCTAATTTTTATCATATCCCTCTCCCTGGGGATCATCAATGATTAAATGATAAAATGTGATGAGTTAATGGACACATTTATCTTTTAAGCAATAAATTAAATTTGTAGAGTACACATGATTCAGTGTCTTTGGCATACACTTTGCAAATGTTAGTCCCAATTAGATATCAAAAACTTCTTTAACAAAATCTGCCATCTTTCTATGCTTTTACTTTTCATTTTAGTGTTATTTGGAGTTTTTTTTAAACCACAAACATGAATTTCCTTTATTGTAAAAGTGAAAGTAACTAAATCAGCCAGCCACAAAGAAACCAGTACTTCCACTCACATGAGGTACCTAGATAGGCATAGAGACAGGAAGTAGAATGGTGGTTGCCAGGCGAAGTGGAGAGGAGGAAGTGGGAAGTCAGCATTTAATAGGTACAGAGTTTCAGCTTTGTAAGATGAGAAGTGTTCTGGAGGTTGGTTGCACAACAATGTAAATATACCTAACTTTATTGAACTGCATACTTAAAAATTCTTAAAATGGCAAATTTGGTGGTATATGTAGTTTAGCACAATTTATAGTCCTAAACAATTTAGTGAGACCCTGTTTCTAAATAAAAATAAAAAGATCTGGGGATATGGCTTAGTGGTTAAGTGCTCCTGGGTTCAATTCCCAGCATCAGAAAAAAAAAACATATTTTGTTTAATTAAAAGAACAAAATGAAAACATTTTTCTCCTGTCCTTCTGAAAAATCTCCACCTCCCTTTGTCTTCCTTTAAATCTATTTTCCATACTTCAAGGAGACTGGTGATTCTGAACACAGCATTTCCTATTAATTACTGGAGGATAAAATGCAAAGCCTTCAGCCTGATATGCAAGGGTCTTCACGTAAATCCCCTCCTACACCCACCTCCTAACACTGACCCATATCCTACCTTTGCAACTCATACTAAATTGCTTTTATTTTTTAAATATTTCTTTTAGTTGTATATGGGCACAATATCTTTATTTATTTTTATTTTTTGTGTGTGGTGCTGAGGATAGAACCTAGTGCCTCACATGTGCTAGGCATGCACTCTGCCACTGAACCACAATCCCAACCCAGTTCTTATGTTTTCAGAATATGCTATTTCATGATTCTTGTCCCTGTCTAAATGTGCTCTCAGAGTACCTTGTCTGCCTGCTGAACACATTATCCTTCAGGACTAGGCTTACTATCTGCTCTGTGGAGCTTTCTTGGCCATGCAGAACACTGCTCTTTAGTCTGACCACTCTCCTGGGTAGAACAGTCTTATTACTGCAGGTAGCATGCTGCATTGCAATGATTGTTTTATGTCTGTGTCCCTCAGTAGACTTGGATTCCCTCAAGGCCTCAATAATGTTTATATCTCCAGGGTTCAGTGCCTACTACCTAGGAATTGATCAGTGTGTGTTTGTTGAATGAGTGAATGAACATATAGATGTGGAAGTGCAGCTGGGCACAGTGGCACATGCCTGTAATCTCAGAAACTCAGGAGGCTGAGGTAAGAGGATCACAAGTTCAAAGCCAGCCTCAGAAACTTAGTGAGACCCTGTTTTGAAAAATAAAAATAGCTGACGATATAGCTCAGAGGTCTTCAGTACCAAAAAAGAAGAAGAAAGAGAAGACGAGGAAGAGGAAGAAGAAGAGAATGAAGAGGAAGAGGAGAAGTAGTTGTAGTAGCAGTGGTAGTGGTGGTAGTAGCACAGACCAGAGAATTTTATCCCTATCTCCACTGCTGCTATCAATAAAAGTTCTGATTTTTTTTTAAAGCTTACCACTCTGGGATATATACTCAAAGGAAACAAAGTCAGCATACAAAAGAGATATACCTGCATACTCATGTTTATTGTGACAATATTCATGATTGCCAAGATATGGTAGTAGCCCCAGTGCCCATAAAACAGATGAAGGTATAAAGAACATATGATATATATATATATATATATATATATATATATATATATATATATATATATATATACATACACACACATACATACACACACACACAATGGCATATTATTTGGCCATAAAGAAGAAAGAAATCATATAATTTTCAGGAAAATAGATGAAATAATGTTAAGTAAAATAAGCCAGACCTAGAAACACAAGAATCCCATATTTTCTCTCATATATGAAATCAAAAAAAAAAAAAAAACAACAACATAAAAAACAACAACAACAAAAAAGACCTGAAAATAAGAGAGAGACTATCAGGGAAAGAGAAGGGGATATGAGGGGGCAAGAGAAGGTAGATTTGCATGTAAGGAAATATCACAAAGAAACCCATTAATCTGTACAATTAATATGAGTTAAAATGATTACCTTAAAAGATGCAAAAAAAAAAAAAAAAAAAGAAGATGAAGAAAAGATCCTTAAAGAAGCTCCATGTTGCCAGAGAAGCAAGCAGACCACTACCTAATCGTGTTGGGGGAAAGGAGATGGCCAGGACTAAATGCCTAAAAGTCTTTGACTTCCTTCCTTTTCCTGTCCCTGAAGATCCCACTTCTGTCTTGAAACCTAACACACTGTCTTAAAAAAAATTGAGTGTTTGAGCATGAGGCAGTACTGGAAGAAAGTCATACAGGAAAGGGGAATTTATTTGGGTAGTCCCATATTAAAACTCATCTAGCATGTGCAAGGCCCTGGGTTTGATCCTCAGCACCACATAAAAATAAATAAACAAAATAAAGATATAAAAAAAGAAAGTTAAAAAAACCTGAACTTTGTTTTTCATGCTAATGTTATATATGATGTGCAATACTTTACTTAAAGCACATTGTGGGTTAAATAGCCTTGGGTGGACTTGTTTGGGAATATGCCCATTATTTATAACATTGTTTATATGGAAAAATTATTTCTGAGTTAAAAAAAAAAACTTTGAGATTTAACTTGAGAACTTCCCTAACTCTATTTGAAAGTATATCAAGTGTTATCCATGGGTATCTAAAGGTTTATTTAAAAAAAAGTTTTGATTAGGAGAAATTGACTATGGCAATATTTAGTTCTTACAGGCATTATGATTAGATTATAGCAATCTCATTCTGCGATGCTCAAATTATCCATTATTGGGACTAGCATTAAATTTTATAACAAGCAATTAAAGTGAAGTTGAAAAATGCAAGTTTCCATTTTAAGCTAGTCTCATAAAGGTCCATCATCCAATATACCCTATGATGGGTCACACAAGATGCCTGCAACTTGCTTCAGGACACAAGCAGCCTGTTAAAGTGACGCATCCTCTCTCAAGCAGTTTTACAGCAAAATGTCAGACTATGAAAATGACTCACTGGCTTACAGTTTGTCATCAGAATAAAATAGTCCTTGAAATAAAACAGTCTTCTGCAGGACCCTCTACATATAAACAGATGCATCTGAAAACCCATATGACCTAAATGATTATTTCTGGTGATTCTCCTTCCCACATTCAAATGGTTGTGATATATTACTACTGCAGTTGAAGGCTGCAAGGCCATATGCATGATTTCAGAGGCAACAGTTCATTTACTGACACTACCCAGCGAAGCTGAAGAAAGAGGCTTTCTTTAAAAAAAAATAGAAGTAGAAGAATCTAAAACTGCTTTTAAGAATCACCCATTTTCCTGTTAGAAAAACAATCATGAATATCTGTCAAATACTAATGACAGTTTGTCAATCACACCCCAAACCCAGCCCTCCCTGTTTTCAAGAGCTTGTCTTCTTATTGTAAAACTAGCTTTTAACTATTTCCAAAGCAACAGAATTATATTGCTGTTATGTGTGACTGAAATGTGTGACAGGTTGTTTGGATTGTAATTCCAAGGCCCCAGTTATGACCCTATCAGCTAACACACTCTCCCCAAACTCAATAGAGCCTTGTGTCTACATAATGTCAAACAAATGGTAGGGCACTAAACAAATAATGAGCTGATTCAGTAAGCTGTGGCATGTCATAGGTTGTGCCTACACCATAGCTTAGTAACTTGAAATTGTTCTGAAAGACACAGCGAAACCTGCCCCATGGCACCACCAGGATGTTGAAGAACTGTCTGAGCCACCATCCCACATCTAATCTCAATACACCGAATAGAACATGCTGAACACATTCATTTGCTAAATATTTAAATGAATGAAACCTAAAGACAGACTCTCAGGTCTTTCTGAGATGGAATAAATTCACCTTTTTCCTATTTTAACCATCTTATTTACCCTCATTTAAAACAATCAACCACTCAAATGTCAGTAATATTTTCTTAAGTGTTCCCCTATGAGTATCTTAGGTTATTGGCCATTTAAGGGGATTGCTCTTGTTTGGAAATTGATGACTCGGAGCAGGACTGGATTCAAAGGAAGCCATACATTAAGGGGTCTATGGAGAGTAGGAGTGGGTAATGGCTAAAGTGTTCAGAGAAGGTAACTGAGAAGATCTAAGGCTTGAGCCCTGCTTTTTAAAGATGGGCTAAATTTGTCCTACCTCTTAATCCATTCTTTCATCCTTCCCTCCAATATCAAAACAAGACTGGCTACTTACTGACCAATCTCAACCTTGCTGTCATTTCTATGAATATTTTGAACACTTATTGTCACATTTAGCATGGATGCAGTTCTACAGACTGACACAGCTAGTATTACAATTTATCCAACTGGATTATAGTTTACTTGAAGGAAGACCTTGTTCTCTAATTTTTTTCTTTTCTTATTTCTGGGAATTGAACCCAGGTCACTGCATCATTGAATTACTGGGGAGTCATTTTTAGATTTGTTGGGGGAGGTATTGAACCCAGGACCTTGTGCATGCAAGGCAAGCACTCTACCAACTGAGCTATATCCCCAACCCTAGTTTTTGTTTTGACACAGGGTCTTGACAAATTTCCTAGGTTGGCCTCTAACTTGCCATTCTCTTGCCTCAGCCTCCAGGGTAGCAGGGATTATAAACTGCATCACCACACCCAGCTTTGTCCTTTATTTCTTGGGTTATCTGAGCATCCCTTCTTTTCCTGCTCCTGCTTGATGTTTCAATTCTCTCAGGACCTTCTGACAGGTAAAAATCATAACAACAAAATCATAATTCTGCCTTCGCTAAGGTTTCATCATTGACCTTCCTATTACTATGTTCCTTTTCCTAGGTGGTATCATCTACTCTCAAGATTTCACCCATCAGCTGAGTGTGGTGGTGCATGCCTATAATCCCAGCGGCTCCAAAGGCTGAGGCAGGAGGATCACAAGTTCAAAGCCAGCCTTAGCAACTTAGCAAGGCCATAAGCAACTTAGTGAAATTCTGTCTCAAATAAAAAATTGAATAATGTTGAAATAGGCCATTTGTAATTGGAGGCAGCTGTGGAGTTAGAATGTGGCTCAGTGGTTAAGCGCCCTTGAGTTCAATCTCCAGTACCAAAAAAAAAAAAAAAAAAGGATTTCAACCATCAACTGTAAAGATAGCCTCCAGTGCTGATTTTGCTTCTGAATCTCAGTCCCACTTCTCATAACTGACTAACCACTTGCATATTTTGCTGCCATCTCATACTTGACATAAGAACAAAATCCTCCTCTAATTCCCAAACTGACTTTTCCTCCCTGACATCAAGATTTCTACCAATGTGGGACAAGTCTCCAAATTGATATCATTAGTTCAGTTTATTTCATAAAATGTTGATTGGGTGTTTGCCATGAATGAGATATTGAGTTCACAAATGGTGCTATCATTGTTAAATCTTCCCTCTCATTTTCTGTGCTCAGTACATCCTGAAGTTCAGTAAGTTCTTCCTTTGAAACATTAAAACCGTCTTCTCTATTCCATCTGCCAATTACTCCAACAGTCCCAGGATTGGAAATCTTGGGCTTATGTTAGTACAGCCTCTGAGCTGGTCCCCAGGCTACTTATTTCTCCTTCCCTTGCAGTGGTTCTCAAACTTTGATATTAGGAATATTTGGGGATCTTTTAAAATCTTAAGGCTCAGGCTATATCCTACACCACTAAATAAGAACATCCAGAGTTAGGAGACAGACATCAACATTTTGTAAAGTTGCCCAGATGATTTTAATGTGCAGGCAAGTTTGAGAACCAACCCATGATTATTCCATCCACTCACTGCTACTGGGACATCTATAGACACTCCCTGCATTATGTAACTTATTGGCTCAAAAACCTTTAATATCCTTCTACTGAGCAACTTCAAGACTCTTTACAATCTGATTCAATGGTGCCTCATGAAACCTGTGCCTTCCCGCTTCCATTACCATCTGCTAGAATGCCTTTCTACTGCCTATCCAAATCTTACTCATTCTTCAAGTTCCAGTTCATTTAGGAAGCTTTCCCTAAGGAATATAAACCATAGTGATTTTCTACCATCTGGGCATTAATAGCCCTTTTTGCATATATATCATTTCCTAACAACTGCCTTGTATTGTAGTAATATTTTCTGCTCTTAAGTCTATGTCATTTCCCAAATTAATATTTCATATTTTCCAAATAAGTTTGTATGTCCTTGGGGACATACTCTATATCTAATATATGCCCCACTGTACCTATTAGAGTGCTATGAACATTAAAGACATTCAGGGCCTGATATGGCAGCACATGCTGCTTCAGGAAGCCGAGGCAAGATGATTGCTTGAGCCCAGGAGTTCAAGGCCAGACCAGGCAATATAGTGAGACACCATCTCTTCAAAGAAAAAAAATCCAATAAATATATTGATTGATTGCTGTCCATCCTATCAAAAAGGCGATTTCAATCGACATGTAACAAACTTTATAAGTTTTTCGTGTTATAATAAAATTATTCAATATGCTTAATCTTCTCTACTCTTGTCAGGAGGCTGATTGACAGAAAATAAGACACCATTTTCAGATAAGGCTGCTTGTCTTGAATACCTTTTCAGTGTAGCCAAGGCATGTACATATACTGTATACAATAAACACAAGGGCCAGGCACAGTGCTATATGCCTGTAACTTGCTGGGAGGCCGTGGCAGGA
Source organism: Spermophilus citellus (assembly GCF_964194105.1). Lineage (NCBI taxonomy): Eukaryota > Metazoa > Chordata > Mammalia > Rodentia > Sciuridae > Spermophilus > Spermophilus citellus. The sequence goes on along the minus strand of NC_138190.1, from coordinate 110,827,340 downwards.
GATTGAAAGTTTGAAGCCAGTCTCAGAAACTTAGCAAGGCCCAAAGCAACTTAGCAAGACCCTGTCTTAAAATAAAATATGAAAAGGTCTTCAGATGTGGCTTAGTGGTTAAGCACCCTGGGATCAATCCCCACTATCAAGAGTAAAAACTAAAAAAAATAAACACAAGGGAGGATATTAACATTCCCACCTTTTCTGTTCATGTGAATGCTAATTCCATGTATCAAAGATAGAAATATTATCCCTTTAGTCTGATCTTCCCTTTCAGCCTTCTCAGGGCTCAGGACTGTAATCACTAGAGGAACCAGAGAAGGGGAAAAAACCTTCCCACTGACCTTCTGCCCACTGGTCAGAAAGTCAGGCTTCTAATAAAGATTTCTATGTTCAGAAATGTTGAAATAGGCCATTTATAACTCGAGGCAGCTGTGGAGTTGTCTAAAGAGCAATAGACCTAGGAATCAGAGGAGCTGGGTTCTGTCACTACATAGCCCTTTAACATTAAGCAAGTCACTGAGCCTCTTTGGATCTGTTTCTTCACCAGTAAAATGGGATCAGTAATAAACAGCATAGTGTTTGGGAGATTATTAAGTAAGATGTATATGTGATGGTCTCTAACACATAGCAGACAACAAATGATAGCAGGTTTTAATAACAATGTTAAAATATTATTTGCATATTTAACACAAAATGCAAAACTTTAAACAAAAGGCAACCATCCAGCTTCTAAAAGAATGTTTCAGACATTTTTTTAAAAATTAATGTTTTGGTCTGGGGAGCACTTGCCCATCATGCTCAAGGTCTTGGGTTTGATCTCCAGTACTGAAAAAGAAAAAAAAAAAAAAAAAAAGGTGCCCAGTGGCTCAGGATACCAAGGCGAGGCACTAAGCAACTCAGTGAGGTCCTGTCTCTAAATAAAATACAAAATAGGGCTGGGATGTGGCTCAGTGGTCTATAGTGCCCCATTAGTACAATCTCCAGTACTTTCCAAAAAAGGTTGAAGGCAGGGTAAGAAAGAGAAAAATTAGCTTTTTAAGAGTTGGGAGTGTTGGTCAGTGGTCGAGCATGTACTTAAGACACACAAAGTCCTGTGTTCAATCCCCAGAACCATAAAAAAATGAAATTAAAATTAGTTTTTTATCTGGAAATAATTTCAAACTTAGAATAATTACAAGAATAAAGCTGCACAAAAAATGCCCACATGCTCTTTAACCAGATCCTGTTATTAACATTGTAACCCGTTTGCTTTACCATTTTAACCCATCTATCTAAATTCTTAAACGATTTGAGAGTAAGTTGTATGCATCATGGTCCATTGTCCCTAAATGCATTGGTGTGTATTTCTTAGCTAGAAGAATATTCCCTTACATACCTCAGTACAGTTAACTTCAATAATGCCAACATTGGTACAATATTTTATCTAAGCTACCATCTGTTTTCTAGTTTTGTCAATTGGCCCAATAGCATATTGTCTCCTTCCCATTCAGGATCCAGGCTAGGATGAGGTAGTTCATTTAATTGCCATGTCTCCTTAGCTCATTCAATCTGGAACATTTCCACAGCAGTTCTTTGTTTCTTATGATAATAGATGTTCCTTCAATTTTAAAATTGGGAAAAGATTCTTTTGCAAAATATAGCAGTGAAGAACATAGGCTCTGAAGCCAGACTGGCTGTATTAGAATCCTAGTTGTGCCACTAATTAACTGTGTGATTTTAGTGGAGTTACTTAAAGTCTCTGTGTCTTAGCTTTCCCACACAAAATAGGATTGATAATCCTATTTCATAAGATTGTTGTAAGGATGAAATGAATTGATACACAAAACATTTGAAACAATGTTTAGTATATGGTAAGAGCTCAATAATATTAGACATTAATACTGTTATAATTATAATCCCAATGTCAAAAGAACAAAATTTACTGACTGCCTCTTATGTACCAAGTATATTTATCAAGACCAGAGTCATAGAATTTTAGACTTAAAAGGGGATTAAAGATCATTGATTCTCCACCAGGTGACCCAGCTATACCATTCCTCAATATTTATCCTGAAGAACTAAAGTCAGCGTACTAGAGTGATACATGTCTACCCATGTTTACAGCAGCATAATTCACAATAGCCAATTTATGGAATCAATCTATGTTTCCATCAATGGATGAATGGATAAAGAAAATGTGGTGTATATATACACAATGGAGTTTTTCTTTATTCAGTTTTAAAGTAGAATGACATTATGGCATTTTCAGGAAAATGAATGGAACTTGAGAACGTTAAGTAAAATAAGTCAAAGTCAGAAAATTAAGGATAATCTGTTTTCTCTCATATATGGAAGCTAAAAAGGAAAAAGGAAAAGAAAGAGAGGGGGAATCTAATGAAAATTTAAGAGAGACCAATAGAGTAGAAGAAATGGACCAGGAGGAAGATGGAGGGGAAGAAAAGTAAATACTGGGGGATGATATTGGACAAATAATATTTTTATACTGTGTTCATGGATGAATATGTAACAATGAATCCCACCATTTATGCATAATTATAATGCACAAATAAAAATATGAGTGGTACTTCCCAAAAAGTTATATTCATGTCCTAATCCTCACAACCTATGAACATGATCTTAATTTAAAAAAAAATCCTTTGCAGATGTGACTAAATTCAAGACCTTGAGATGAATAGATCATCTTGGATTATGTAGGTAGGCCCTAAATAAATGGCAAGTATTTTTATAAGAAATAGAGTAGCTGGCTAGCTGTAGAAGCACATGTCTATAATTTCAGTGACTAGAGAGGCTAAGAAAAGAGAATCTCAAATTAAAGGCCTCAGCAACTTAGTAAGACCCTGTTTCAAAATAAAAAATAAGGCCTGGGGATGCAGCTCAGTGATAGAGTACCCCAGGGTTCAATCCTTGGTACCAAAAAAAAAAAAAAAAAAGAAAAGAAAGCAAAAATCACAGGCAGAAAAGAAGGAGGCAATGAAGATGAAAGTAGAAATTAGAGTACAAGTCAATAAATGCTGGCAGCCACCAGAAGGTAGAAGGGGCAAGGAACAGACCAGAGCATCCCTAGAGCCCCCCAGAAGAAGCCTGACCCTGTTTATACCATGTTTAGGATTCCTTGCATCCAGACCTGTCAGAGAATATATATCTGTTGTTTTAAGTCACCAACTTGGTAGTAAATTGTTATAGAAGCCACAGTAAGCAAATACAAACAAACATGTTCACTCACAATGTTGTAGATTTCAGTCTGCAAATTCCAGGTTGAGAAAAATGTACTTTTACCCAATTTCATCATTTACTTAGCAGGAGCCAGAGATTCAGGTTGACCCACAGCTAGGTAATGAATTGGGGGTGGGAGGGCAAATTGTGGCAATCCAAAAGACCCTAGCATAGGCTGGGATACAGCTGAATCACAATAAACACAGCCATATTAGCTGGGCCTAGCAAGTCAAGGTACTAGGCTGAAACTTTCCCCTGTACTCCATCTGCAAGTCAGTCCCTCCTGCTTTCTCAAGAGCCTCCCTTCTTCCTACCCCTGATATTTGCAAACTAGTGAAAATAAACATAGTCACACTGAAAGAATTTGAACAAAAAGCACTTTAAAAATGAAAGTAAGCAGACCTTACACAATGGGGGTGGGCATACCATTTGTCCAAGTCAATTAAGTGATTGAAAACATGACCGTTCAAAAAAATGATTGTACAAACATCTTTTCTTGCCTAAAAAAAAAAATTAAAAAGAAGAAGAAAAAGCGAGAGCAAGACCATGTAGAGATCAAGCCTGAAACTATGTCTGCAGAAGGTTTATGCTCCTCAAACTTAAAATCCAGGAAATGGTTGTAAAGTTCATGTTGTATCTCTAAAGATACATTGAATCCTAATCCCCAGTACCTGTGATGTGACCTTATTTGAGTCTTTGCCAATAAAGTAGAATTAAGGTGAGGTAATTGGAATGAGCCCTAATCTAAATAAGGCTGGTGTCCTTCAAAGAAGGGGCAGAGAGAAACCAGGTACAATGGCACATGACTGTAATCGCACCCATTTGGGAAGCAGAGGCAGGAGGATCACAAGCTCAAGGACAGCCTGGGCAACTTAGTGAGATCCTGTCTCAAAATAAAAAATAAAAAGAGCTGGAGGCTGGGCTTGTGGCACAGACCTCTAATCCCAGCAGCTCGAGAGGCTGAGGCAGGAGGATGTGAGTTCAAAGCCAGCCTCAGCAATGGTGAGGCCCTAAGCAACTCAGTGAGACCCTGTCTCTAAAGAAAATACAAAATAGGGCTGGAGATGTGGCTCAGTGGTCGAGTGCCCCTGAGTTCAATCCCTGGTAACCCTGCCTCTGGCCCCTGCCAAAAAAATAAGGAGGTGGGGATACAGCTCAGTGGTAAAGTGTCTCTGGATTCAATTCCCAGTACTTAAAAAAAGAGACATAGAGAAGATAATACCATGTGAAGACACAGAGGCCTACAGCACACAGAAGGAAGACAGTCCTGTGAACATAGAGGCAGAAATTGGTGGTATGGTGTCATAAGTCAAAGAACACCTGGGATTGCCAGAAGAGGAAAGAAAGATCCTCCCCTGGAAGTTATGAAGGGAGTCTGGTCCTGCCAACTCCTTGATTTCAGACTTCTGGTTTCCAAAACCATAGGAGAATAGATTTCTATTATTTTAAGCCACTTGTTTCCATTACATTGTTATGGCAGCCCTGGAAAGCAAATGCAGGCCTCTATTTGGTATCTACAAGAAGTTTACTGAGCAACCACTAAGTATCAGGCACTATGCAAGGCCCCAGGAAAATACAGGATAAGACAGGTTATTTCCTTAGTTTAAAGAATATTTCAGTTTTCTATGATGGATTACACCACTGCAAATACTTTCCCTCCCCTGTCACCTAGAAACCTCATCAGTTTTTTTGTCCTGTTAGCTCATGTGTGTAGAGTATACAGATGCTCTGGAGACCAGATTTCTTCTGGCATTTCTGAGTATTCCATTTAATCAAAAACGTAGACATTCACACAGTTCCTTCTTCTCTAGGATGGCCAAAGGAGGGAGAGCAGGAAGGAAAAGGAGAAAGGATCTTGTGTGGCTTTCACTCTTTTCTGCCCTTATCTTTTCTGATGAATTAATTTGTATTCCTGACAACATCTTCCCTGCTCTAAAATGAGGAGCTCCTCATACACTTTATGAAACTCTATGCAGGAACCACACTGTGGCACTGTTTCATTCCTAGAATTGAATAAAATGCACAGATCATTTTATGTCACAATAAGAGACCTTCACTTCATCAGTTCTGGTGTGTGTATGGGAAGCCTATGGAAGGTCAATTTAACGTTAACTCAGGGCCGGGGATGTAACTTAGTGGCAGAATACTGGCCTAACATGCACAAATGCCCAAGTTCAACCCTAGTAGCCCCCACGCCCCCCCACACAAAGTCAACCACATAACAGAGCCTAGGTCTCATATCTTAGGTCCTTGTTGCCACCACAGTAAGCCCTTGCTAAATTGATGAAGTAGGAAGTATTTGTCTTTATTGTATGCTTATAGTCATGTTTAAAGATCCCACTTTTGCCAGGCATGATGGCACAAGCCTTTAACCCCGGTTGAGGCAGAATGATCCCAAGTTCAAAGCCAGCCTTAGTAAAAAGTGAGGTGCTAAGCAATTCAATGAGACCCTGTCTCTAAATAAAATACAAAATAGGGCTGGGGATGTGGCTCAGTGGTCGAGTGGCCCTGAGTTCAATCCTCAGTACAATTTTTTTTTTTTTAAAGCCTACTTTCTTACTTTCTTCTTTTTTGCCTCAGTGTTAGGGATAGAACCCAGGGCCTCATACATGCTAGGCAAGCTCACCCCCAGCCCAATACCCTATTTTCTATCATGTTTTATCTTCTTCCACCTTCCCACCCACAGTAAGCTGCTTCTTACCTTCAGATATTGTCACATTCTTGTTTGACTATCCATGATAACAGCCTACCAAGGTACTGACTAATAACAAGAAGTCAGCTTGAGGTACAACTCCTCAGAATAGTAGCTTGTTCTATTTAAAGGGGGGTATATTGACCACGTATGATGGTCCACACCTGTTATCCCAGCTACTTGGGAGGCTGAGGCAGCAGGATTGCAAATTCCAGGTCAGTCTGGGCAGTTTAGAGACCCTGTCTCAAAATAAAAAAATAAAAAGGGCTGATTCTGGCTTGACTAATTATGCAGTTGGGTAAATGATGGTATCATTCATGGAGATGGAGGATAAGGGCAAAGGTAGATGAGAATGATGGGTAGACATGGAGGCAGATGGTGTTTCATGCTATTCATTCTAATGTTCCAGCAGGCAATTTGATACATTGATCTTATAAGAGATCTGGTAGAGGATAGATTTTGGAATCATCATTCAATGTGTTCACTTGTCATTCTTTGGTCAATAAAAAGTCTTTGGCTTAGGAATCCCAACTTCTATGTATAACTATAAAACTCTAATTAAAAAAAAAAGCTAGGGATGTCAGTGGTGGAGTGCTTGCCTTGCAAACCCCTGGGTTTAATCCCCAGAACTGCAACAAAGTGGGAATAAATACATTAGAGCTCAAAGCAACTTCAAAACCAAGTAGTATCTAGCTCTGATGATGGACTGTCATATAGTGGGTGAATCATTTGGGGCAGGGGTACTGAGCCCTTTCATGTTCACTTATTCAGTTCCAAATGACACATGTTGACCATGTACTCATTAACCAATTTGTCACACATTTTCTTTCACACAGTTCATTGTGTTCTCCACGATATTGCAAAGTAGATATTTAAATCGTAATTTTAAGGTAAAGGAAACTGAGGCCCAGAGAACTATAATGACTTATCCCTGGGCAGACAGCAGGAATGTGTCAAAGTCTTAGGTTTTTTGGATTCCCAGTTGAATACTCATTCTTCCACATCACACTGCCTCATATGACATATTACAGATACAAGGAATGCCTCCTGTGTGCAAGATTCTGCCTTGAGTCAGATGATGCAGAAGTTAGTAGTTCCCTCTTACCCTCAGGGATACATTCCAATATCTCCAATGGTTGCCTGAAAGCACAAATAGTACCAAACCCTATCTGTTCTATGTTTTCTTTTATATATACATATGTAATAAAGTTTAACTTATAAATTAGGCATACTAAGACACTAACAGGAGTAATTATCAATAAAATAGAAGAATTATAGCAATATACTAAACAATATAATAAAATACCTAACATAACCATTTGTACACTTTGGTGCCATTATTAAATAAAATACAGGCTAATTGAACACAAGCACCGTGATGCTGCAACAGTTGATCCGATAACCAAGATGACCACAAAGTTACTAATAAGTGGGTAGCATATACAGCATGGATACATGGGCCAAAGGCATGGGATTCATGTCCCAGGTAGTACAGCATATGACAACATGAAATTGAATCACACTACTCAAAACTGCACAATTTAAAACTTATCAATTTTTATTAATGAAAATTTGCATTAATATTTTTGGACCTCATTTAACCATGAGTGACCGAAATCATGGAAAGCAAAACTACAGGTAAGCAACAACTAACATATAGCATGTGGATACCCTCTAGGAACTTAATATCTGTTCCTATCAAATCATATCATGCAGCCAGTGCCTCAAGACCAGCCTGCATCACCAAACTATCACATAGGCTATTTTACCCAGGTCTCAGGTCTCAGGGAGGTCTGAGTTGGAAGGTCACACAAAGCTGGCTATAAGGGGAAGGAGCTTGATGATCTTTTTATTTATATGTTTTCTTGTGACTGAAAAATCTGAAAATCTTTTTCCTTCAATAAATAATTTCTATTTTTCCCTGGGTAAGTAATAGCTTCTCATTAATCTTCATTACCTTTTTTTACCTGGTTTCCCAGAAACTGAGCTGCTTCTCTTCATTAAAATGAACTATTTCTCTGTCGAAATACACATTCTTGTATTGCCAGGGCTTGCTTTCTTCAATGATGGACAGTTTCTGTAGGAACTTCACTGTGACTTTTACTCTGGTCATATCATCCCCTAACGTTTCACATAGCAGTATCTTCCTCATACTTTAGATCCTCTGCAACTTTCATATTTTCCTTGTTCTGTATCTATCAAACAGGCTCTCCAACTGGGCATGATGACACATGCCTATAATCCTAGCATCTGGGGATGCTGAAGCAGAAGGATCACAGGCTCAAGGTTAGCCTCAGCAACTTAATAAGACCCTTGTAGAAATTAAAATAAAAAGGGCTGGGATGTAGCTCAATGGTAGAATGTTCCTGGGTTCAATCTCACTACTGCCAGAAACCAAACAGAAAAATAACAGACTCTCCAGAAAGGATTATATATTAGCCCTTTATACTTCACTGTGACTATACTCTATCCATTTCATTCACACACTTTGAAGGATCTAGTGCATGTAGATATTGTTTATTGAAAAGAGACATCAGCTCTTTCCCTCAAGGAGTTCATTGTCTATTGAGATACACATGGATAGACCATAACATTACAATATTGTAGAAAATGATTTGCTTTGTTTTCAAACTATGAGCAGAGTACCATACGGATCACAGAGGAAAATCTAATTCACATTAGGAAACTTGAAGGGTTTTTCAGAGGTAATGGCTAAGCTATCTTGAATGACAAGTAGAAAATAAAGAAGCAGAAAAAGAAGAAGGATTTCCAGAGAGTGAGAGTCTAATTTGTGCAAAGGCACTGGGGCATAAACAGGCATTTAAGGAAAGAAAATTCTGTGTGAACAGAACACAAGAAATGAGTTGGGGAGGAGAGTGAGATAAGCTAGGTTTTTGGGTCAACCTAAGTTTTGGTTTTATCTTGAAAGGAATATGGGGCACTACTGAAGACTTGCAAATAGAATAGTGGTGTTGGAGTTCAGAAAAATGATACACCAAAAGTATGGTACTCTAGCACACTGAGTACTTTCAATTAAAGGAGATTGAAAGAGCCTCAAAATCCAGTTCTTTCTCTGACCTCTTTCTATCCTCCAATTTTCTTCCTTTCTTTGTTCCCCAAAGTGAGTCACAGAAATCAGAATTCCTCTCCCTCAGGATGGGTCATAGGAACTAAAACCCTTCTCCCTCAAAGCAAGACACAAAAGCTAAGAAGGTCATTTTATCTATTCTTCCTTAAAGGCTTATTCCAGAGGGGTCATGCTCTATAACCAGGAGAAAAGAGTGCTACACAGAAAGGCCAAGAGGAATCTGAAAAGACAGGCCTTGCTGGCTTCCCTTGTCTATTACCATAGATCTTATCCCCTTATCAAGTCACATTTACACAGAGCTGCTCATTCTTCATCAAAACTAAGCCCAAAATTTTCCCTGGATATTGGGGTCTTCGTATCTGAAAGTTCTTATGTCACATATAAATTTGATTCAATCAATCTGCTATGCTTTCCTCTCCTTAACCTGTCCTGTTATAGAAATGTCAGCAGTGACCTTTATGATGGGTGAAGAAAGCTACCACTCTTTTCCACCCCTACAGTTGCAAGATCAGATTTTTAACAAGATCGCGCTTTCAGTAGTGTGCATGAGGGTCATGAGGGTGGGATGGAACAAAGATGCAGAATAGGGAAAGCCAGACCCTCTGATGAGGGTCTCAGAGTTAGACAGTGACAGTAGGAATGGACCAGGAACTAGAGATATTTTAATGGTTGTATATGGGTGGTGAGGGAGAGGGAAGATCTTTGTAGATACCCTGTGATTCTGGCTTGGCTAATTCTGCAGTTGGGTAGATGGTATTGTCATTCGTGGAGATGGGGGATAAGGGCAAAGGTAGGTGAGAATGATGGGTAGACATGGAGGCTGATGATATTTTGTGTTATTAATTCTAATGTTCCAGCAGGGAGTTCTAGCAGGCAATTTGATACATGGATCTTATTAAAGATCTTGCAAAGGGTAGATTTTGGAATCATCATTCAATGTGCTCGCTTGTTATTTTATATATGTATATATATATATATATATATATATATATATATATATATATATATACATACATACATATATATGTATTTATTTATTTATTTATATGTGGTGCTGAGGATTGAACCCAGGGCCTCACACATGCCAGGCAAATGCTCTACCACTGAGTCACAACTCCAGCCCTTACTTGTCATTCTTTAGGTCAATAAAAAATCTTTGGCTTTGGAATTTTCCAGAACAGCTGGAAGAGGCATATCTTTTTAAAATATGTTTTTTAGTAGTTTATAGGCCTTTGTTTAATTTATTTATTTATATTTGGTGCAGAGAATTGAACCCAGTGTCTCACACATGCTAGGCAAGTGCTCTACCACTGAGCTCCTACCTCAGCCTAGAAGAGGCCTGTTTTAAGGGGAAACAACTGTGAGATACCCTTGAAACACTTTCACAGTCTTGTCTTGGCCAATGGCTAAATATGTTGTTTCCGTCTAGTCTAGCTACTGTTAAACCAGCATAGGTGTGTGGCTTTGGTTGCAAAATGAGATATAGGTAGCAGTTAAGGCCAAAGATCCAGGAAAGTCAAATTTGGTATTTGTAAGTCTTGTTCCCTAGCCAAATGTACCACGGAGGACTGCACCATCTCCAAAACCTCCAAAAGAACAAGTTCCAATTTGGTCTTATCTTACGTAGTCAGACTTGACTTTTCCAAACCTCCGCACAAACTGACTTCTCCAATCAGGCTAGTCCACTTGGTTGTGCTGCAAATGAATCAAACTTGTTTCAATTATAAAGCCTTGCTAATGCTATTGTTTGTAGGGGTGGAAAGGTGTGATACCTTACCTCACCCATCATACCCAGCTGACACTTCTATAGCAAGATGGGTTAGAGAATGAAAGCCATAACAAATTAATTGGATCAAAGTTTTATGCAAGCAGGAGCCTTCAGAAGTGAAGACTCAAATATCCAAGGTAGGCCGGGCATGGTGGCTCATGCCTAGAATCCCAGTGACTGGAGAGGTTGTGAGACAGGAGTTCAAAGCCAGCCTCAGCAATTTAGGGAGACTCTAAGCAATTCAGCAAGATCCTGTCTCAAAATAAAATATAAAAAAGGGATGGGGATATGGCTCAGTGGTAAAGGGTCCCTGGGTTCAATACCTGGTACCTCCCCATACACAAACATACACAAATACTCAGAGAAAACTATTTTTATGCTTCAATTCAATGAAGAATGGGCATACCTGTAGAAATGCAATTGCAAGAAAGTATGTGATTGAAAAGTAATTGGGGGGCTGGGGATGTGGCTCAAGTGGTAGTGCGGTCGTCTGGCATGCGTGCGGCCCGGGTTCGATCCTCAGCACCACATACAAACAAAGATGTTGTGTCTGCCGAGAACTAAAAAATAAATATTTTTTTTTAAAAAAAAGGAATTGGGAAAGCCAGCCGAGGCCAGTGTGTTTAGATTCCTCATGGCCTCTCTGTATAGCATTCCTTCCTTCTGGGATAGGTCTTGACATTTCTGGAATGAGAGTCTTCAAGGGAAAAAGGAGAAAGGAGAAGGGAGAAAGCAACCTTTCTATGATTTTTTGCTTGCTTTGGAGGAGAGGGGGTCTAGTTTCCATGACTCACTTTAGGGAGAGAAAGAGGTTGGGGAGACAGGAGGACAAGAGAAGGTCAGGAAGAAGTTTGGCATCTAGCCTCCTTCACTTCAAAGTACTCAGCACACCAAAGTGCCATATTTTGTGGGGTATCATTTCCAAGTGCTGGGAATGCCTTCCTCTAACCATTGCATCTGTAGTTATCCAAGGAACTTTATTGAACACCGACTATGTACATTCTTTGCTAATAAAAGTTCATACAGATATTTCCCTTCTCTTTCTTAGTATAGGAAACACAGTTACAGTGATCTTGAATTAATTTAAGGAAAAAAAAAATGACAGTTTGAAAAGTATATATGTGCTGTGGGACAATCAGAAGATATATTTGAAACCCAGGCTATTCACTCATCTGAATTGCATCAAAAAACCTGTGTATACTTAGTTATTTTGTTCCTCTAGCTACCCTGGAGTCTAGGGGAGCCTGGGTCCAAGTTTAGACTTCATGGCACCAATCACATGCTAGATATCTAATGGTCCTTCAGTAAGTATTTGTGTTTGGACTAAGGGCTAATGTCCTTTGTTTGAGTTTGGCTACATTCTTTAGGTTTGGCCCACCCTCAGGAAGTATGTAGGTAGTGCACAAGGAAAACCAATGAGAGAAGATTAAATTCAGCAGAAAATACATTTTAACAGAGGAGATTAGCCCTTCTGCTGAGTAAGCTGAACCCTAGTAAACTGATCCTGCCTTCTTCCAAAGAACTATGGAAATAAATCACCTTGTGGGTGAAACAGAGTTAGTCTCCATTTGCAGGGGGATTTTAAGTGTCTCCACGGTTTAGCCCTCCACAAAATCTCCTCATACTTACCATCTGCTCTGTCTTCAAATTACCCTGAGCATTTTTCTGAGACTGTGAAAATGAGCAAAGAGCTCTCACTTTCCAAAGTGTCCACCAAAGCCAGAGGGATATTAATTAGAGGCAGAAGGAGAGGGAGCAGGGAGCTGTCTTGCAGATGGAAGTTAGTTTATTCCTTGGGAAAGAAATGAAATGTGAGTTCAGGAGGCAGAACAGAAACCTTTTCAACTTTTCATGGCTAGACTAGAAATTGAATGGAAGGGATAGATGAGACGGTAAAGTGGGGTGATAAATAAGTCAGAAATTTCCTGTAACCTTGGGAAGAGAAGGTGATACAATCAAAATAGTAACCCTGATTTTGGATATTAAAAACTCTAGTAGGAGTCAGCCAACTTTCTCTGTGAAGGGCCACAGTCAATATTTTAGGTTTGTTAGTTGTGTTTCTATAGTCTCTGTCACATATACTTTACTAAAACATAAAGTAAATAAATCAATCTTAGCTGGAGTTGCAGAAAACTAGCCACTGGTAGACAATCCTTTGTTCACCTTTGCTTAAGAAGTGTGTCAATTTCAGTTCACTTGCAAGCTGAAAAAGATTTACTGAACTTAGGTATTAGGGGCTCAGGATATGGTTCAGTGGTGGAGCATTTGCCTACTATGCATAAGATTCTAGGTTCAGATCCTTAGCACTGCTAAAAAGAAAAGGTTGAATGCCTACTGTGGTGAGTTCAATTATGCAAAAGCAAAAGTTAAAAGGATTCAGAGTGAAGAAAAGGCTAACCTTGGCACTAACTAAGCAGGGCTACCAAAAGGCAATTACTCTCAGCAGGAAAAACTTGCTGGAGAGGGGGCAAGCTTCAGTGAATCTAAGGGTTTGTGCAAAAGCTATTCAAAGTGGAGAGGAAAAACGGGGGCATGGGATCTGAGCAGGACACTGAGCATCTGGCCAAATTAAAGCTGGGTAACTCCCTCAGGAGCGTTGAGAGCAGACCCAAATACAGGCTGGAAGCTGGGGTCAAGGAGAGGCAAATGCTGAGGGTGTTTTTTGACCACAAAGGCAAGGGAAGTCCTGGGTTTTGTAATTACCTACGAGCTGAGACTGTACTTTGGGAATAAATGAAATCTCTGCAAAATGTAACTTACCTGCCTGGGATCCATCTAAAATACCTCATAGGGCTGACCCTGATGGATGTCAAGAAATTATGCCTGAAAAATTGGAGTCTAGGGACTCTGGGAGTTCTGGTACTGGAGGAGGAAACGGTTGGAAAAGTGCCCTTTCCCCTTCCCCCAACAAGAAGCTTGTTGAACTAGGGAGGGAGGCCACAAAGCTAGCTGGAAGGTAGAAGCTACATAATATCTAAACAGCACTTGATAATAAGCTTTTGAGAAACCAAGGGAGGTGCTCCTCCCACCCCCAGATGCTGACTGAAAAGACCCCAGGGCAACAAGTCTTAAGCCAAGATCAACCTGTCAAGATAGGAAGAACAATGCTTCCCCCACCCAGCAATGGCCCAGGGCTACAGGGTTTAAGACTGAATCAATGCTTGGTGCCTAATTGGGAGGGGGAGAGGGTTACTTTGGGTGGTAACCCTAGGTGTCCTAAAAACATCCATATATTTCAATTTCCAAGGTGTTTTCATAACCATTGTTTAATCTGAAGCTCCCCTCCAGCCTGTGTGGGACCAAGATGTGACAGTGATTAGTCTCTCCATTTTTAAGGGTTAAGCTACTTACCCAAGTTTGTATAGCTTGTAAGTAGCAGCACCTCAGTCAAACCTCTCCTTTTACTTTTGTTTTGTTTGGCACCAGGGATTGAACCCAGGGGTGCTTAACCACCCAGACATATCCCCAGCCCTTTTTAATTTGATTTTTGTATAACTTTATTTTTTGTTGAATTTTTTTATGTGGTGCTGAGGATCAAACCCAGTGCCTCACATGTGTAAGGCAAATGCTCTACAACTGAGCCACAACCCAGACCCTTATTTTTTATTTTGAGACAGATTGCTGAGGCTAGCTTTGAACTTTCAATCCTCCTACCTCAGCCTCCAGAGCCACCAGATTACAGGCATTTGCCAACGTGCCCAGCTTCTGTTTTGCTTTTAATTGACACATAATAATTGTACATGTTTATGTGATATGATGTTTCTATACATATATTGTGTAATAATCCCATGAGAATATTTAGTATATTTGTATCTCATATATTTATCATTTCATGTGGTGAGAACATTTAAAATCTGTTCTGTTTTGCAATACTGAATATCATCACCCTACTGTGCAAAAGAATACCTGAATTTATTTTTCTTTTCTGACTGTAACTTTGTACCTGTTGAATATCCTGTCCCCAGACTACAAATCCTATACTATTTTACCAAGGTGGGAAATGACTGCTAACGAGAAACATTCTTTGCAGAGGTGACCCAGTTGAGGGATGGGAGGGGTGGAATCCAAATGAAAAATTGGAAGATAAGGATCATGATATTAGGGAAAACTTAATAATTCTGGAGGTCTGTGAGTCAAAAAGACTTTTTAATTGAAACAGTTAAATGTTGCAGGGAAACAGGGAGCTGAGTTTAAAAACCAACTTTGAGGATAACCTAGGAAAGCCACTGAAGTAGAGTTAGAATGGCTTCAAAGGGATTTCCTTTAAGATAGAAGAATACTCTGGAGCAATGACCTTGCCTACTCAGTTGACTGTAGATGCCGAGAAAAATAGCTTTGATTTTGGATTTCAATGCAAAGTATAATGGGAGCATCCAAAAGGATTATAAAGGACTCATTTACACACACAGTGTCTTCATGAAATACTTTTGCTTTACCCAACAAGCATCTACTGAGCATTTATTACATTCCAGCTACAGTTTG
Source organism: Spermophilus citellus (assembly GCF_964194105.1). Taxonomy (NCBI): domain Eukaryota; kingdom Metazoa; phylum Chordata; class Mammalia; order Rodentia; family Sciuridae; genus Spermophilus; species Spermophilus citellus. The sequence goes on along the minus strand of NC_138190.1, from coordinate 110,812,103 downwards.
GTGCAGGGGTATAGTAGTAGTTAGACACTGTCCACAAACTCCAGGGAACCTACAGTCTAGTTGGCAATACAGAAAATAGATTGCTACAAAACAACATGATAAGGAATTTGACAGAGACAGGGACTAGAAGGAGAACTGAAGCTTAGAGAAAGGGAGGAAACTTGGGAGGAGGTGTGCAGGGCCCACAGCGTACCCTGCCACACTGAACACCCTGACTTAATGCCTGCTTTACCCTTGAGGTAACTGAAATGCTAGCAATGTGATAGTACATGAAATATGACTCTTGGTGAAATTAACCACACAACATGTGAAATGGAAGTCAGAGTTATGTTGTTCTGCAATAAAGTAAAAATCACAATGAAAGAAAATCAAACTAGAAACTATGAATTGTGAAAAACTAGGAACGGCATCTCTCTCTCTTCCCATTTGGATATAACTATGCGTCTGGAAAAAAGACTATGAAACTAAAGGGATGGGGCATTCAACTTTTGTTAAATGTTCTGTTGGTTCATGTCACCTGGCTAAGCACATGACAGGAGCCATTTTAGGGGAATGTCAGGATTCCACATTCATGCTCTTTGATCTAGAGATAATAAAGGAGGAAAGTTTATCCAAACAGAGGCGGATAAACCTACAGCTCAGGGCCACCCTGGGCTAAATTTTACCATAGAAGGAACTGCTACTGAGGAAGCTATAGTAGAAAAAACAACATTATCCTTCAGGATGGAAAAATCCACACAACCCCCCCCCTGTTATTGCTACACTGCAAGAATCTTAAGTACTTTGTTTAAGCCACTTATTGTCCTTTGTACATGGCTTGTTTTTTTGTGGGGGGAGGGCGCAGGGCGCAGGGCTGGAGATCAAACCCAAGGCCTGCCACATGCTAGGGAAGTGCTGTACCACAGAGCTACATCCCCAAACTCTAGAGATTACCAGGCTTTGTCAACTAAGTTTTAACAAGGTCGTGATTGCTTTACTAAAATACACTCCTCCTCCTCCTCATAATAACTACTATTTATTGAGTATGTACTGTGTTATAATACTATAAGGACAACATGAATCCTCAAATATCCTTAAGTACTACCCAACATTCCCATATATATCTAAAATATAAATTCCATAAAGGCAGGCATTTTGCATATTTTTTCTACAAAGGTGTTCTAAGTGCTTAGAATAGTGTTTAACACCCAGTGGATTCTCAGTATACATTCATTCAACCAATAGGTTAACAAATGGAGACTTGAGATGTTAAGCAACTTATTCAAGGTCACACAACCAAATATGGGGATTTCAATCCAGTTCTATCTGGTTCAAAATCTCTTTGTTTCTTCAACTATATTAGGCTGCTTCTTGGAAGCTCTATTTCTTGCTTTTTTATTTTTCTCTATTTCTTGTATACAGTTCCCATGGTGGTACAGGAAGGGACACTACCCATTAAGTCACCTGAAATTGTCTTCTTGCCATCAAAGACATTGAACAGCCAGTCACACTCTCATCCCTAGCACTCATTTTACCTTCTGCTTCAGGAGGTAACGCCAATATTTTCTAGGTATACTTCAAAACTTTCTTAGCAAGGCCCTAAGCAACTCAGTGTGACCCTGACTCAAAATAAAAAGTAAAAAACGGCTGGTGATGTGGCTCAGTGGTTAAACACTCCTGAGTTCAATCCCTGGTACCAAAACCAACCAACCAAAAACCAAAAACTCTCCATTATACACCACGATCAAAGAATTAGGATGTGGATGATAATTTTTATGTAACTTTTTATTCCAGTATTCAGAAGATTTGTCAACTTTCTGACAAGCATCAGTAGTTAACAGTTGCAAGGAAACTTAAAGATCCTATAGTCCAAAACTCCCACCTAGTATTGCAGGAATAACTCTTGAAAAGTCACTAAATTGGATCAGCTTACAGGTATTTCTAAAGGGTGGGCAAGAGGATGCCAGAGTGTGCACAAAGCTACAGGAGACAAATAATTTCCCTTTAAGTGCTTTAAATGTTATTTTATATTACAACCTCTTCTAATATGCTTTATTGGAATATATAACTCATATGAATGTTTAAAGAGGAACTGGAGATGAAGGTAGGCAGGGCAGTTACTTTTTAGGGAGTAATTTCCTAAAAAATGATATTTAAACTGAGACCTGAGCCAGTCGAGATGCCACACTACTGTAATCCCAGCTACTTAGGAGGTTAAGGTATGGATCAAAAGTTCGAGGTCAGCCAGGTGTGGTGGTGCATGCCTGCATTTCTAGCAGCTTGGGAGGCTGAGTCAGGAGGATTGCAACTTCAAAGCCAGGCTCAGCAACTTAGCAAGAACCTGTCTCAAAATTTAAAATTAAAAAAAAAAAAGCTGGAGATGTGACTCAGTGGTAAAACATCCCTGGATTCAATCCCCAGTATGAAGAAGAAGAAGAGGAGGAGGAGGAGGAAGAGGAGGAGGAGGAAGAAGAGGAATAGGAGAAAGAGAAGAAGAGGAGGAGGAGGAGGAGGAAGAGGAAGAGGTGGAAGTAGTGGTAATTTGAGGCCAGCTTGGGCAACTCAGCAAGACCGTCTCAAAATTTTTTTTTTAAAGAGAGAGTGAGAGAGGAGAGAGAGAGAGAGAGAGAATTTTTAATATTTATTTTTTAGTTCTCGGCGGACACAACATCTTTGTTGGTATGTGGTGCTGAGGATCGAACCCGGGCCGCACGCATGCCAGGCAAGCGCGCTCCCACTTGAGCCACAACCCCAGCCCCTGTCTCAAAATTTTAAAAGGGCTGAGAATGTACCTTAGTGGTAAAGTGCTTACCTAGCATGGGTGAGGCCCTGGATTTATCCTCAGTACAACCCCACCCCCCACCAAAGGAAAAAAAAAAAACAGCTGAGACCTGAGAAATGTGATTGAGTTAGTGACATGAAGAGTGGGAAGATAGCAAGTCTTTAAGCAACCTAGTGAGATGCTGTATCAAAATACAAAATGAAAAGGGCAGGGGATGTGGCTCAGTGATTAAGCACCCCTAGGTTCAATTCCTGGTACAAAAAAAAAAAAAAAAAGAAAAAAAATGTGGAAAGCCAGGCACACATCTATAATCCCAGTAGCTAGGGAGGCTGAGGCAGGAGTATTGCAAGTTCACGACTAGTCTCAGCAATTTAGTGAGGCTCTAAGCAATTAAAGGAGATTGTGTCTCAAAATTAAAAAACAAAAGGGCTGGTGGTGTAGCTAAGTGGTTAAGCATCTCTGGGTTCAATCTCCAGTACAAGGGGAAAAAATGAGTGGGAGGATTGGGAAGGCTAAAGGAGAGGTTCATGGGCAGTGCCATAGGCAGAAAGAATAGAGGTTCTGAGGCAGGGAAAAAGTGTAGAATTCAAAGTCAGAGGTCCAAGTGTCCCAGGCCAATGCTCTGTTATGTTCTATATATGTTCTATTTTGAGAGTATCTCTTGCAGCACCTCCTATGTGTCCACCAATCCACTTGTATCCTGCCAAAACACTGTGAGAATCTGGGGGGGGGAGGTGTAACAATGGGAACAGAGATCTCTACAGCTGTCCCAGCACCACTCCAAATTTCATAGCTGAAATCAGGAAGCCAGGAACACACATCCAGCATTTGCTTAAGGATTTTCAACAGTTACTGAAACCATTCACTGCTTTAGATTAGAAACTACTTGGTAGAAAAAGTAAACTCTAGCCAGCCTGAGGTACAGAATATTACAAACAATAGTGCCAGCTGATATCTGTATATGGTTGTCATTTTAGCTCTAGGTGCTATTATGATTCTTATTTTACAAACAAGGAAACCGAGACTCAAGATTTGCCTAAAGTCACATAGATAGTGAGGAACAAGTCTATGGCCATACCACCCTGAACGCGCCCGATCTCTTCTGATAGTGAGGAACAAAACAAAAATTGGAGATCTAGGTCCTTCAGGTGCTAAAGTTGATATGCTCAGCACCACACTGCCTCGCTGATCAGAGTCAGAAGAAAAGAGTGACTAGGAAGGCCTTACTTCTTGGTACTTTAAATCTCTGTGACCCACTAAGCAAACCCAGCATCCTGCCTCCTGATATACCCTAAGATTGAGGCAGGGAGATAAAGAAATAAATGGTGCCAAGTGACTACTATATGCCAAGCATCATGATAAGACCTCCAACAATGTTATTTCACTTAATCTTCACAGCAACCCTTTATGGTGCAGAAATTCTCCCCATTTTACAGATGAGGGAACTACTGTCCAGGATGCTGAAGTAATTTACCTTGTTGGTCAATTGTGGAGTTGCGACTGGAATCCAGGCTTGAGCATCTCCAGAAGCCCATACCATTCCCACTAGAGCACACTAATGATGGCTTACTATTTAACCCTACCCAGATTAGGTATTTGCCCTTTAGTGAGGGTCTTTCCTATGCACATTTCACAGGACAGTGGTGGACCTGAACAGAAGGGGTCCGCAAGGTGGGCCTGCCTTAAATCACACCAGAATGGCATTGACCTGCCTTCTCCCTAGAGTTCTGAAAGTGGGGCAGTGAGCCAGGGAAGATAAATCTCTACTCCAGTCACAGCCTTCTTCTCCTCCAACTGGGATAACAACTCTCAGACACTCAGGCAACTACAGAAACAAAGAGAGCGGGGAATCAATCAAGGGTTTATTTGCAAAGGGTAATGTCAGGGGATGAACTTCCTTTAAATCCTGCTAACTCTGTACATTTAGCATGCTTACAGGTTTAGGAATTTGATTTTTCTCTGACTTGCTTTAGAAGATTTGTTTGTATCATTGATTGAATTATATTCTCCCTCTCAGCTCATCACCTTTCAGAGCACAGACTTTGATGTGTGTTCCTCAGCCTCCCCTACCTTTTTGGTCCAGCTAAACTAGGACTTTGCAAACAAACCTACTGAGAAGTATCACCAGCCTGGGCCTTTCCAGAAACTCAAGCTGCTGAAGGAGATATGGTATTTAGTTAAGCTGAAGTGAAGCCCTGCATAAATCATAAAAAGACAAACCCAGGTTACTTAAACAGGACCCTGAGAGATGCTTGGGGAATAGACTTGCAAGCAGCTTTATTTTTCTACAGCCAATTTACTTCCAAAATGCTAGAGCCCACAAGTACCCTACGAGTAACTTGGCTCCCAAATGCTGGATCAGGTCTTGGCCTTGGAGCACAATTCTGATGCTGTTTCCTGAATTCCCACATTACTGTTTTCCACACATGAATCAAGCTTCAAACTTCTGTGTATGGATTGTGCATGTGTGTGTGTGTTTGTGTGCTTGGAAAGGGTAGATAGGGAAGGAAGGGGATCCAAAAGGAAGAACATTTAACTCAATGCTTATATTGCATGTGTCCCGTTGTTCTTTTTCTGTTCAGATAAAGCTGTTCTTTTCTGATTAGCTGCTTCTGCATGTACAGGGCTAGGAATAAATAGGAGCCTGATTTTAGGAGGTGTCTGGGAGAAGGCAGCTTTTCAGTGTTTGTCTGATATATCTGCAGAGTGTTTTTTTTTTGGGGGGGGGAGAGAAGGGGACAGTTATGTGTAGAGACATAAATCCTTGGGATTTATTTTCCCTAGTGTATGTGCTTGCTTCTGCTTTTGTTCCTAAATGCATTTAAATGATTTAGTTGTTCACCAGGCAATTAGAGGAAGATGTGCTCATTTCACACTCACAATGGACCTGGTGGGTGGGGGACAATGTCATGCAATGCAAAGCGCTATGGTTTTATGGTCTTTCCTTCAAGAAGAATCTAGTCAGGGATTGGGGAATAGACTATAGGCCACATTCTCCTTACTTATATTGGGCAAAAATTTTGAATGCAAAAGGTAGAGATTTTTTTTATTAAGATACCTATTTTGCCAGAATGAAAAAAAAAATTAGGAATATTTTACTTTATATGCATTTGACTTCTGGTTTCCTTTTGAAAACCATAATTCCTGGCTATGTGGACCTGCATTGCCCTGTAGTGGCGATTAGGCTGCCTCTTCATATGAATCCTACTTTTAGTTTCTTGGCAGTCCCTATCACAAGTATTTCTTTTTTCTTTCTTCTTTCTTTCTTTCTTTCTTTCTTTCTTTCTTTCTTTCTTTCTTTCTTTCTTTCTTTCTTTCTGAGAGGGGAGGAACTGGGGACTTAACAAGTGTCACTTTACCATGGAGCCACATCCCCAGCCCCTTTTTTATTGTTTTATTTTGAGAAAGGGTCTCACTAAGTTGCTGAGGCTGGTTTTGAACTTGCAATCCTCCCACCTCAGCCTTCCCTGTCACTGTGATTACAGGTGTGCACCACCACACCTGGCACACTATGCCCAATCCTCTTCATCATCCCAGACAGAAATGGTCTGCATCAAATGCCATTTTCTCATTTCCCTTCTCCCAGACTCTGATCATCTCTACTAGACTTTTGTTTCTATGAATTTGCTATTCTAAGTTCCTCATATAAGTGAAAGCAAACATTTGTCCTTTGTGCCTGGTTGATTTGAACTCACCTAATGTTTTCAAGGCAGACTTTAGTTTTTCAAAGTATAGATGTTAATGATTAGAGCATAGATATTGTGTTTTATTGCACAACAGAGGAGCTGCATTTTGTGGACCAAAAAAAAAAAAAAAAAAAAAGAAGAAGAAGAAGGTCAAGCAGGGCAAATAGTTTGGGATGGAAAATCATGAATTTTAAGATTAAAATGATTCTCCTTTTTTCCATATTACTATATGGATTTTGTAACATGTAGTACTCAAGCAACTCAGTGTCTTTACACAGGTGTTTTACAGCTAGTGGTTAATTCTCCTGGTATCCCCCAGAGGGCTTTCCATATTTTACAGTCAGGATATGAAGACATAGGGATGCTGTGGGGATTAGTTAAATGTGTGTGGCACAGTTTGCTGTATAAACTCACTTTCTGGAACTAGTTTTTACTCCCTTCTCTTAACTTCCACAGCTTTTACTGTCAATACCATTCATTTAGCACTTAGCATATGCTTGTTAGTTGTCTTTTTATGTATATATCCTGAAAGGCAGGAGCCAAGTCTCATACCTCTTTGTTTTTACAGTCCTGTCCATAATAGCAGTTCAATTGATGTTTGTTGATGTTGGCCTCCCCCCACCCCCTTTTAAGTAGAGCAGACAACACATAGCTTTAAATTCAAACTCAGTTTAAACAAACTGAAAGGTTTTCATGGTAAAAACACAAAAGGAACTCTTGCGTGGCAGGAACACCTAAGACGCTTGGAAGACCCAGGTAAAGCAGAGGTACCCAAAAACCTGTTGTTTGCCACAGGCTAGAATTGACTCACACAGGGCCTGATTCACCTTTAAGTTCAGAGCTCTGCTAACTCTACTCCATCAAAATTGGAATTTGAAGAAGAGTCATGCTGAAGGCAGTGTTGAAAAGGGGGTGTTGAAATAGTCATGTTTTAGGGGTTTCCAATGTATGAAAGCTTCAGTATCTGTGGGAAAGGCATGTTGGAAAAGTCTTTTCAGGGCAACTTAAAGGTTTGGGGCAGGCATATTACAAATTTGGCTGTCAGGCCTTTGCTACCAGAACTTTTTTTTTTCCCCTAGCAACTTCTCTAGTGACAAGATGGAAAATGATCTAAATCCCATCTTAATAGGGTAGTGGGTAAAATAATTTTTGTACAATTTGTAATAAAATACTGAGTTATCATGAAACAGAATGAAGTAAAGGTAGTTATTCTGAGATGGAAGGGTATTCAAAATGATACATTGCTGAGTAAAGAAACTCAAGGTGTGTTTCAAGTGCTGATCCCACATTTAAGGGATACAATGGAAAGCAAAGTGGTAGAGAGGAACTTTTCACTGTGCTCCTTCAGGATGGTTTTACTTTCATTTTGCCATGTGCAAATTTTATTTTTTCCACTTTAACAGCATAGGAATTTGTTTCAGAACCCAGAATTGAACACAGAAGCTCTCAACCCCTGAGCCACAACCCCAATTCATCTTTTATATTTTTGTTTAGAGACAGGGTCTTGCTAAGTTGCTTAGGGCCTAGATATGTTGCTGAGGTTGGCTTTAAACTTGCAATCCTCCTTTCTCAGTCTCCCAAGTCACTGGAATTACAGGTGTGTACCATCACACCCAGCAGAATCAGCAATTTTAACAGGTATTCTGTGCCATTGTGATCAGTAGTGGTCTTCTAGCATATTCCCTCCCTATCTAGTTTTCTTGTCCACACCTTTAAGTAACAAGTTAGAATAATCCTGCCTCAAAAACCAGATGTCTCCATGTTTTAAATACTCAAAAATCACCTTCTTCATGAAAAAATCATCCAAATAACCTCCCTTTCTTTACACATAAACTGAATCATACGAAGCACCCACTTTGCCAGTTTTCCTGCTTTGGAGTCAATATCAACAATTCCTAGCACAAGCCTGACTGCACACTCCATGACATGCCATCTGCTCACAACTCTTCCTGTACTCAGAAGGATATTCTGAGACCGTGTTCATGGTGAGATAGTGTTTACCTTGTGCTCACTCCTCTTGCATGCCTTGATCCATGGTCCTTCAGAAGGCTCCCATTAGGCAGACTTGAATTGGATGCCACTCTTTCATTGGTATGAGTTCATTACCATGATTCTGTGTTTTCAAGGCCTTTACATTTTGACTTGCTTCCTACTTGAAACATTTTCTAGGAAATATGGATGTGTAAAGAATGGTGGTTTCCATGGCAAATGTTCCCTCATATTTATTTTCTCAAGTTCAATTCAGAGATACACAGCATGATTTCCTCTTTCAGTGCAGTACCAGCACCACAATAGATTTAGGTTGTATCACAATTGCAGAATTGTTTAAGAAAGAAATCTCACCCACCCTGGTTAGAAAATGCGTAATTTATTATTCTAACTGCAAGGAGTCAACTTAATACCCACTCCCAAAATTGTAGGAAAAGAATTAACTTTTTAAGCCACAAAACCTACACAATCTTGGAATAAACACTTAAAACAGATGAGCAGAATACTTGATTCTCAAGCACATGTGAGACTCTCCACCATGTGTCATATGCAAGTAGAACACATACATGTGTGGAATGCTTTGTGGTGTACAGAGTTTTCACATACATTTCATTTTATTTTCACACCAGTGCCATTAAATTAATAGGGTATATCTTATAGCATTTGTTTAGATAGGAAAATTAAGGTTCAGAAGCTAAGCCACTTAAAAGTCATACAACTAGCTAATAAATGCTAGAGCCCACGATGAATTCTTCCTTTGGTTCTAAATTCCATGTTTTTTTGCTATCCCTAAACTGTTTCTTCATGCTTTCGTTTTCCCAGATGTAAAATGGTAGATTTTCCATCTCCCAGGATGCTATTGCACTTAACCCTTTGTATTCTTAGGCAATATCAATTTTCCTCAGTTTTTGAACACCACATTGACACTTAATTTACTCTCTTAATGAATTAAGAGGGAAAGTTACCTATTCCCAAAGGGTTGGACAGTGCCATAAACATAAAGGTGTACTGGAGTCAGCCGACACACTGTCACACTCTTTCATGAGACTAAGAAACAAACGTCTCATCTTTCTATTCCCAGCAGTAACTGGGAGAGAACACAGAGCCAGACAATAGCCTCTTGTGTAGTTTTATTAATTTTGAGGGCGGGTGGGACGAAAGAATCGGATTGGCGATTTAAAAGACCAATCACAAGCAATCCCAGTCCAGAACTGGCCAATAGGTAGCTGCAAAAGAATGGTGGGTGGGACTTACGCATAGGGCTCGCTCCGCCCAGGCCTGTGCTCCCAGCCCGCCCCATAGGTGGAGCCTCTGCAAAGGCCCGCCCACGCCTCCCCCCAACCTGCCCGCTAGGCCTGCCACCAGGAGGGGGGTTAGGGCCCCCGCCTGCCAAGGAACCGCAGCCGGGAGGGGGGGGGCGGGGAGTGGGAGGCTGTGGGTAGTGAAGGAAGAAAGGAGGGTGTCTCTCAGAGCTGTGATCTGGGTGGGAGCTTGCTGGTAATAAGAAGCAATAGGGAAAGGAAAACGAAGGAGCATTGCTCCTTCCTGCATTATTTTAAATAGGTTTGGTAGAAGCTGCTTTTCAGCATTTCTGTTGTTTTTCTTCCTCCCGCTGCGAGGAGGGGAGCTGCACTGACTCTCCCACGCGACTCTGATGCGCTGTTGCTGCGGATTTTTACTGTAGTAACCTTCCTCCTGGTTAGTCCCTGCGTGTACACACATAGGGCTTCTGTAACCAAGTCGTGTCCCGCTGGTGAGAGGATAGTGAAGGACCCTTGCTTTCACCCGAGCTCCAGGACCCCGCCGTTCAATTGTTTGAAACTTCCCCGCCCCCCGGCCCCGCCTCTCTTCCGTGCCCGTCCCCCGCCTTCCAGGGTCCGGGCAGGCTCCTGCCCTTATTTCCCCGCCCTCTACTCCGCCCTCCTCCATAGTCCACCCCCCTCGCTCCTGGGCGGTCCTAGCCGCCCTCTACTCCGCCCTCCTCCATAGTCCACCCCCCTCGCTCCTGGGCGGTCCTAGCCGCTCACCGAAAGAAGAAAAGCCACCCATTCCTCCCCCTCCCCTAACCTCCCATCCTTTGCCCAGGAGCTGCCTTCATCGCAGTCACGCCCCTTCCTTCCGAGGAGCTTTCTGGCTGCCTAAACTGGTAGACCCCTGAATTACTCCTTCATCTCCTCTCTTTTGCCTCCTTTCCTCTTAGTTCCTACCGCCTCCCCCACACTGCCACCACCTCCAGTCTGTCTAGCTTCCCACCATCCGCTGCTCCACCCTCCGGCCCGGTATCCTGCCTGTCCACTGCCGCCAAGGAGATCCCGGACGGAGCACCGAGGAGGGGAGCAGCCAGGAGTTGGGGCTTCCCCCCTGCCCATCCCTGGCCTCTGGCCCGGGACCGAAGCCACTTCAGCTAGCAGAGAGTCGTCATCGTCATTGCCTTCAGGGGTAGGAGACGCGTGGTTACTTTTCGCGGGGAACTGGGACCGAAATCCATGGTGTCGTGAACTTGATTGTGCCCTCGGCGTGAGTGAGTTGGTCTAGATGTGTGTGGGGATACCCGAATGTTCTATTTTTTTTTGCAGCTGGCCATGAGTTTTCTGGGATGTACAGCGAGTTAAATTGAAGAGTGCGCACTCCTCTCCCGTCCTACTTTGGCGAGGAGATGCTAGAGGGTACCACTACTTGATGGTACTTTTACTTCCTTGCCTCCTGTGTATCTTGTAGGTCTCTAGGTAATTAATCCTTTAAGGAACTAAAGACCTAAGGGAAGCTGAGGTCTACCTTAACATCCAGCATGAATATCCGTGCTTATCTCAGATAACTAGAGGGCTTTCTAGGTTTGGGGTGGGGGCACACCCTCCCTGACCCCCAGGCTGTGAATTCTTGAAGTTTTAAAGGCTGGGAGTAATCTACAACAGAGCTACCTCTTGTGTGTGTGTGTGCTTGTGGGTTTTGGTGTTGGTGTTCATGGTGAGGTGGGGGTTGCCTTTCCCAGCTTTATAAGATCTGAAGATGGCAGTAAGTAATTTTGCACTGTCAAGCAGGTGCCTTGAGTTTCCAAGCCTGGTGCTTCAACAGTAAAATGGACTTCTTGGTATATGAAAATGATGAGTAGGAAAAGTGAGAGGGAAAATGACAGTCTTTATAAACTGTGAGGGGTCCCTGATAAATTACCGTTAATAACAATATACTGATAATTTTCAGCAAGTGACTCATTACAAATTAATGGTAGAGGAAAAGGGAAAGCTTATGTGAGAGTGTTTTTCAGTCTCTAGTATCATTTAGCAAAAGTTTTCCCACAGCTTGAGTTGATTTGTTCAGTTCTCCCTCTCCCTACCACGAGGAGTGGACATTGGGAGGTGGTTTAAAACTTTTATGAATATAACCTTCTCCCATTCAAAAGGAAGATAATTAGTCACCATAATCTTCAGTGATGAAGGGCTAAGGATATTTAAGTGTCCTTGAGCTAGGCTTTGTGAAAAGTTCTTTCTCAGGTCAGCTTTTGTGAAGCCTCCTCAGTTAGACCTTTCAGTACCCCCATTTAGTAACTATGAATAGTCTGTAATGCCGTTTTGGACATGGGATAAATTTTCACCTATCTTCCACCTATCTTCAAATGGACAAGGACATTAAGGTCTTAAGAATGGTGGTGTTTAAAAACCTGTTACTGAGATATCCGTGGCCTGTTGCTTATTTGGGAGCAAGCTATTATATTTAAAATAATTCCTTTGGTTGATTTTAGTGGGGGAAAGGAAAGCAGGAAGGTAGAGAAGGAAAGTTACATGGCGACAGTTTTAAAGGCTATCAGGTTTCGGATCAGCTGGGAGGGAAAAGTTGGCCTGACCAAACTACATTTTGTAACTGGCCTGGGACATTTTAATAGCCAGGTGGTTGTAGAGTAGTTGCATCTATTTACAGAGGATAACTCAGGTTCCAGCTATTCTCTATGGGTTTATCCGGTGTCATTTACAGACACTTTCTGGCACGACATCATACTTCATTTGAGGTTATTTCTTTCTTTGGAAAAGTTTGTGGCTCTGTAAAATTTGCAAGAAGTTTTTTTTTTTTTTTTTTTTTTTTTTTTTTTTAAACTTCACAGTCTGGATGAGAAGTAAATGTGGGACCACAGTTGTATGTACAGTAACTTTCACGTGAACGTTGTGGGGCTGCTTACCTATTTTAAAAGGTTTTAGAAAGGGAATTTAAAAAATTCATATTCAATACCATTTGGGATTTGGAACTTAAAATCTCATTTCTGGTTTATGAAGTAGGATTTATTAGACTGATGCATAACTAGGGCATTCTGTGGAGTTGCCTTTTCTGAAGTTTTATAAAGAATGAAGCAGAGAACCTTCTAATGGGACGGCAGAGGGATGGATGCTCTGACTTTGAGGTCCCATTGAGTGCCAGAATCCTAAGTGGGTACATCTGCTTCTGGGCCTCTCCTAAGAGCCCTCTTCCAGGGCCTGTGCCTTCTTTAAAAGGGTGTCTTTGTAATTAAGCAGCCATTCTCCCCCATCCCCCTTTCTTCCTTTGATCCAGCTTTTTAAGGCCTTTTTTCCTCCATTTGAAGACAAGAGGAGTTTCTCACACTCTCCTGCTCCCCTCTTAAGTTTTCTTTTCCTTTACCCCAGAAAAGTCCCCTGAAGTTCTCAGGATGGTTTGAAATTGTTTTGTTTGGGACAACGGGGTGTGGGGGATGTTACCAATGAAGAAGAACAGAGGATATATTCCCTCTTGGAAAATGCTTGTGGCCAGGTAGTCTCCTCCATGGAGACTGAGCATTTGGAATGCATGAGAACAGTCTATTCTTAGGGACTGTCTGGTAGAAATTGTCCTTTGCACCCATTAAGCCCAGCTTAAACCCACTGAAAGGAGTGGAGAGAGGTGTGTGTGGTCGTGGCAGAGCCTTTTAGGATGGTAAATGGGTAGATGTTTCCAAATCTCCTATTACATCACCTCTTTCTCTCATGGATTCAGTGGATTTAGAGATCTGCTTGACAAGTTAATTAGCTAGAGACTAAACCAATTTGTTTAGAATTGTGATCCATTGATTTCCTGTCCCCAGGAATTTTTGTTGGTGTTTTACTATGATGTGTTGTCTTTAGTCTTTCTTACTTTTCATTCCTTGCTGCCTTTTGTGGACTTTGGTCCAAAATCGAGGGTCCCACCCCCATGTCAGAGGTTACAATTTGGTCCAAGGAACTAAGGGGCCATTAAACATGCTGGCCATACTGCATTACCTCCCCTATACTGGGCTTCTGACCCTTTTTAGGCCGGGGAAAGGAGAGAAGTTGCCCCTTCCATACACATAACACACAATCTTAAAAAAAAGAAAGAAAGTAAAAGAAAGAAAATAGGTCTTTTTCTTTATAGAAGAATCCAACAGCTTTCTTTGAAAGAACTAACTTTCGTACTTAGTGCCTTTAAATGGTAACTTGATATATACATAAAAATTACTATAACTGGATCTTCTCAGGAACATATTTATTGCATAAAGAAATACATTAGAAATTGTTGTAATGATTATTGCTTGAATTAAACGAGGTCATTATTTGGCTTTGAAAGTTTTTTTTTGTTGTTTTTATGTTGGTTGGAGTTAATTGTCTAAGTCATTCTGACTTATAATAATGCTGGCCATGTTAGCTCCGGCCCACAACTGTTTGGAGAAGGGAGCTAAGATTACTTTCTGGAAATAAATTGTATTTCATGGATTTTGAACAAGTCTAAGGATGGGATGTCTACTTCATTTCGGTAATAGATTTTATTTCTAATTATTGTATTTGACTAACACAAGGATCCAGAAAAACATTTCTAGTAACTAATGGTAACTGATGCCATTTTAAATCTGAGAATCTATGGTAAGTTCTCCTATGAGCCTATTGCTGTGAATGACCTGGGCTGTAGGCCCATCTCTAACTTGGTTTACCACCCTTGGCAATCATCCTCCACTGTAAATTGCGGAGGTCAGGCCATGTGATTTTGAGAGCCAGTTCTCAGAAATTTTTGGTTCTCTCTCTAGCCTTCATTATTGGATGCAAATGTGAATGATTGCTACTAGAATGAGGTGCTTTCTAGAAATACATGAGGTGCTTTGTTAGAAATTCAATTATGTAGTCATCCTGTTTTTTTTAAAGAGCCTGTAAAGATGTATCAATATAAATTCATTGTTTTATAGTTTAACAACATCAAATTGAAAAGCTAAGATGCTGTGCAAAACTTTATCAGAAATCCCAGCATCCTAACAGATCACCTGCATTCATTTTTCCTGGTTCTTTTAAAGTCCTTATGCCTGTACTAAAGTGAATTTTACATAATTATAAGTCATAGAAATAGACAATGTTGTTTTAAAATAAGAGTTTACCTAAGTCCTTGCTTTGTAAACCTGTGTAGAGGAATGAAGTTGGAACCTGACCGAGTACACATGAAGCATCACATACATTTTGTTTCTGTTTTAATAAGTAATCACTAATCAATTTTCTGTGATTTGGGGGTTGTTGATAAATCTAACAAGGCTTTTACTTCTATTCTTATGACTGCCTGTTACCCTCCCCCATTCTTTTAAAGTAACAAAACAAACACAAACAAACAAAACTCACAAACAAAAACCAGGAACCACATTTTATTTTATCTAAATCATTGGCAATGATTCTTAAAGCACTGTATTATGATATCCCGTTAAAATGGTACAAATTTGGGTAGACTATGAAATCTCTGGAATGAGAAAGAAGCTGGCCAGCACAGATAAGCTAGTTTTATAGCTTTGAAAAAAAATATGTTTAAATCAGCCTGAAAAAATAGCAAGAAAACTAAGGACTAAAGGCATTTAAATAAAAGATATGTAGGTGCAATGAAGTGGCTCACACACAATGGGTTCTTCACCATGTAGTGAAAGTTCAGTTCTGTGGACCTTTAATTTTCCTTTGATAACAAAGTTATAGCCAACATGAAATCTCCAATTTTTGATGGGGTCAATAATGAACTTTCTCTAAAATAGAAAAATAAGGTATGGATCTTTCATATTCATAAGGTACCAAGTGAAGTACAAGAATATTTTTTATAATATGTGCTCACGGGGAAAAATTCAGATGGATCTATTTGCTAATATTTCCTAAGGCAACTCTTAAAAAAATCTACTTAAAAAAAAAAAAAAACTCCGTGGGCTTGCTTGACATTTGTAAAGTCACTTTCACTCTTGCCCCAACTCCATGAAATGGCATTAGCCTGTGTGACTTGAAGCCAGGATCTGAGTCTCTCTGCCCAGTCCTTTTTGACTTGCCATGTGACCAAGGGTAGATGAATTAGCTGCTCTAAGCTTCAGTTACCCTTCTGGGAAGCAGGGATATTAATACTTCACAGAGGTGTTTAGGCATGCTTCATATTGGGTGCATGCTTTGAGGTCATTGGATGAAAGGTGTTTGCATGATGGTGGCAGAGCAGGCTTATTATAGGGTCCTGAGCAGGTGTTCACTTTTAATGAGCTTTGCTCTCTTATAACATACAGTGCCCTTTGGTGCCCCATTGCCTTACTGACTATAATTAAGATTGACCCTACATTTGTATTATTGACCTTCTCAGCTTTTTGAAAAACAATGAAACATTTTCAGACTCTGAGGTAAATTGAGGACCCAATAAGAACTCCAGCCACTGCTGGATTGATGAAGAATAGCTTCAAAAAGAGACATTTGTTGGAATGTGCCATAGTGATCAGTGAGTTCTTCAAAGCTCCTCCAAAATGTTAGAGTAAAGCAAATCTCTTCATGTCTGTGTTTTAAGGGAGAAAGTTTTGAGTAATATTTGCTTGTGACAAATACTGACGATAGCCAGTAACTGAAATCCAGCCATTGTAGTGTTTTTTGTACAGCTGGTTTTTATTAATGATGGAATATTTATGCTTGCTGTACAATTCGTGGCTCATTTCCATGTGTATGTCAGAACTTAAATACCCCCCAAGGCAACATTAAGATAACATTAAATATAAATGTGGCCAAGCTAGAAAGGGTGAATTTGGGGGGCTCTCCCTTATTTTTAATGGTGTTGGTACAGATCGCACCAACTTCCCCCCATTAGGCATGGATACTGATTCATTTTTCCCTTATAATATCCGATAGCAAACTTCACATTGTGATCCTTTTGATATGGACAAATGATTTGCTCCCCCCTTTATAATGCAGATGAAACTGATGTATGTGTTTTTTAAGAGCATATTTCTCCCCCCCCCCCCACTGCACATGCTTCTCATTATCCAAGAGGCCTGGACTCAATCAGTAAAGGAGCAGAGAAACCACATAATTGAAAGGAGAATGACGGTGGTGCATACTTGGAATATTTGTGGGAAGGGGATTGCTGACATCAGAAAATGTAGTGGCCTGAGTGTTAACAGCATTGAAGAGAAATCAGCTTTCTGGGTTTCTGTGTATTGAGAATTATGTTTAAGGGTATAGAAATATGGGCCAGGTTTGACATCCTTTTACGAAGTTGTCCTGGAAACTTTGATCAAGGTTGTTATAGAATAGTTCAATTAAAACCTTTCCCATTAGGAAGCTAATTAGTGCATCCCTTACTCATTTTGGTTCTTTTTAAGGGGCATGGATTTACATTGAGTTAGTGACTTTTTTTCATGTGATAGCAAACTAAGATAAAAATCACAGATGGGGAAAATTATTTAAATTGCCTATTTTAAAGAAATTGAATTTCCTCTTTATTACATTTAGGTTTTCAGTTTAGATTTTTGTTTTACTCTGTTTATACGCAGTGATCACATTTTAGTTTAGTAGCCAGTTTAACTTTCTGGATCATGGGCTGTAAACCAAAGTGTATTCATTTGAGTTTCCCATGTGAATTGGAGAAAGACAACTAATCATAATAAACCATTTTATTAAGGTAATATTTGATTTTCTTTCCTTCTACAATTACTTTCTTTCTGCTCTGTGTGTGTGTTGAGAGAGAGAAGGAGAAGAGAGGGAGGGACTGGGGAAGGCAGATTGTTTTTTAAAAGCAAACAATTTTGGGAGCTAAGAAAATATTGATGACCCCCTTTACCCCCAAGAGCATTCTGTCTACCTCAGGCTGCCAGTTAGGCTTTGGTTAGGGGAATGTGATGTTTTCTGACCTGGTGCTTTCTGGGACCAGGCTAAGCACTTCTCTCTTGGTAGCCTGAAGGAGAGGGGTTATGGTGACAATAGGAAGGCAAGATTGCTAGCAGTCCCCTACCCTCGCCATTCTAGTGATGGAACCCAGGGCTTCTCCCATGATAAGCTAGTGCTCTACCACTGAGTTACATCCCCAGCCCAGCCTAACAAATTCTTTCTACTATACTCCATCTTTTTTAGGGGAATGAGTACTGGCCTCTCAGGTTTCAGGGCCATTTTCAGTACAGTAGATGCTCTATAGTAGAATATATAATTTGGGTCTGCTGTGGTTTTCCTTTGTCCCATAACTTGTAGGGACCAGTCATTCTGTACATATGTTCCCTGATGCTATCCCCAGGGTATATGTTTGCACTAGTGTTTGCAAGTGGGCAAGTTGGCTGGGTTATGTGATTTGTCATCTAACTCATCACTCCATAGTCCTCCTTGGGAAGGAAGAGTCTAGTTAGTTTTGCGGTGGCAGCTCAGTCAAACCAGGTTGCTAGTGCTTGCAGGCCAGTAGCAGGAGGAGGGGCTGCTCCTGCCTTGGGAGAGTGACTCAGGCCCTTTGGCATGAAGATATGAAATTCTGGCCCCTGTCCATGCACCTGCTGGATGCCACACCTGCACTACACACCTGAGACCCACTCAGACACAAAAACCAGACCATAGGAGGAGGGGACTCCCTTCGAAAAGGTTCAGCAAAACAGGGAGCTCCCCTGGGAATTACATTTAGCCATCCCAGTGTTGGTTTGCACAGACATCTTATATATTTTCTGCTGGGTGCAGCTCACTCACTTGCTCAAGATATTGTTGGAGTGCTAAAGGAGTTTGCTTTTTGAGTGGATTTTTCTTGTGAACTCTCCTCTTAAGAACCAGAAAGCAGTCTGTAGAGGGTTTTGTCTTATAGTTGAACATAGGGCCGAAAGTCAGACCTGGCTTCTCATCCTGGCCAAATTAGTTACCATTAGCTATCTGTTCTGAACTTGAGCTTCTCCAGCTGTAAAATGGAATTAATTGTATATGCCTTTATTTCTGCACAGAGCTGCTGAGAAGGATAACAGAAGTGAAAGAGTGTTTGACTTCTTAGAAGGAAGACTGAAGAACTAAAGGTAATAATAATAAATCCCATGTCTTTCATATCTTTTCTTCTCTTGCTGTTGCCTCTAGCAAAATCTTCAGGAAGGAAGTTGTTATTCACTCAATATGCAATATATGAGAGAGAGAGGGGGGGAGAGAGGGAGGGAGAGAGAGGGAGGGAGAGAGAGAGAGAGAGAGAGAGAGAGAGAGAGAGAGAGAGAGAGAGTGTGTGTGTTTTAGGTGTTTGTGCACATACAGTGAAAAAAATCACACACCTAGTCTGTGTCCTCTAATATCTTACAGTCCATCCATTTTCATTTCCATTTCCAGCTCAATACATTGCTGTGATTTCTGCCTGGACACTTAGAAGCATAAATGGAGAGAATTAACTTTTATTTTTCTCTCTGTGTGAAGCCGAGGGCTTCCATCCTTAGAGCAATGTGTTATTTCAATGTTTAGATTGAAAGTATATGGTGGCTAGGCTTGGTGACTCAGTCCCATAATCCCAGCTATTTGGGAGGCTGAGGCAGGAGGATCACAAGTTTGAGACCAGCCTGGGCATCTTAGCAAGACCCCATTCAAAATAACATAAAAGGGTTGGGGATGTAGCTTAATGGCTTTTCACCTAGTGTGTGCAAACCTGGACTGCCAAAAATAAAAAAAGGATAAGGTATATGGAGGGGGGAAACTTGGAGTAAATAAAGGAATTTCTCTCACTTGCACATTTGCAAAGTGTATAATCCTCGAATGATAAATTTTTCTAGGGTCCATCCTCAGTTTCATGTTTGAGTCTCTTCCATTTCTACTCTGTATGGTCCAAACCTTTTCTTAGGATCTTAGCTATTACTCATATGCTAATGACTCCCAAAGATATATCTCAGCTTGTCTTTGAAATCTAGTTAGTCCCCACATTCCATGTCTTGTACTCAGTTCATGGAAGTTTTCCCCTCAGGGAAGCTTTCAAGGGAGTGCTGAGTCCTCCACATTGTCAGAGCTGTTTGTTCATACCTCTGTTTTCCATTGCATTGTGACTCCTCTTCTTGCTGGGAGCTCCTTGAGGACTGGGTTACATTTTCTTTCTCTTTTTTTCCTACCCTGGGGCCTATATAACACCAGGTATGGCTATAGTTAAGTGCTCCCTCAATGCCTATGGAAAATAACACTGTGATCAGTGCTGTAATGATCATGTGTACAAAAGCCAGTAGGATCCTAGAGAAGAGGGAATCAGTTTTCCATATTGAGCAGAATTGGGACAGGGGGTACACAGAGATGGTAGAAAGCAAAATACCCTTTTCTGAGAGTTCTGGCAAAGAAGTGAAAAAAAAATGCTTGTTATGGCTGCTCTCCCTAAGCCAGGGCCATCTCTGGCCTGTTGCCTCCTCTGCCTCAGTACTGGATAAATTTTATGATTGAGTCTACAAATAAACCTCTGTCTAAAACATATTGACTATTTAATACAGGTGCCATTTAGTCATTTAATATTAAATAGAGCTGACCTTAAAAGTGCTACCTTAACTGAGGCTGTGAATAGACTTATTGGTTATATGTTTAGTTTCTTCTTTTTTTTTTTTTTTGTTGGCACTGAAAATTGAACCCAGGGGTGCTCTACTCATGAGCTACACCCTAATCCCTTTTAATATTTTATT
The DNA here is from genome assembly GCF_964194105.1 of Spermophilus citellus. Lineage (NCBI taxonomy): Eukaryota > Metazoa > Chordata > Mammalia > Rodentia > Sciuridae > Spermophilus > Spermophilus citellus. Next base: position 110,791,819 of record NC_138190.1, on the reverse strand, counting down.
TTGAGACAGATTCTCATTAAGTAGCCAGGTCCAGGCTGGTCTTGATGTTGTGATCCTCCTGCGTCAGTCTCCTGAGTCGCTGGGATTACAGGTGTGGGCCACAGTGCCTGGCTCATGTATGTTTATTTCTATCCAGTAAAATGTCCTTTAGGATATATTGAAAATTGGGATCTAAAAACTAACAAACTCAATTCTCAGAATGTAGCAGGCTATCTCACTAGAACTGAATGTCTTCAAGCTGACTGTCAGATCTTTCCAAGGGCAAAAATGAAAGATGATATAAGCCATTACAGGCCATGAACCTGTTCTCACCCACCTGATGCTTTTACTAATTAGCTTCTTGGCCGAATGGCAATTTGGGGCAAGTGCATGCAAGCTGGATTCCCAGGGGAGCCCGCATTCCACTCTGCCATTTCGCAAGCTGCTGGGATACTACACTGCTTCTCTTGGCCTCTCTCCCTCCACGGAGCCCTGCTCTGCTCTTTTGGAGAAATGGGAGCAGGAGAACTTTTCATTAAGTGAGCTAGAGATTTTATGGGGCTTTGGTATATACTGGTTGTAGTTTTTTTAGTGGGTTGTCTAAAAACATTCATACATCTTGACCTATTAATTTCACTTCTGGGATTCTATTGTTACGAAACAATCCAAAATATCAAAAAAGACAAATCACAAAGTTGTTTTTGTAACATTATTTAGACTATCACACAAGACTGGAAGCCATTTAAATGTCTTAATAATTGGAGAATGGGTAAGTGAATCTTGATGCACTCATTTAATGAATTATTACACAGCTATTACAATGTTTGTTATGAAGTCTATGCTATAATGCTTATGATAAAGTGAAACGAAGGATCCAAGATATTGTGTACATTAGTATTTCATAGATTCGTGGGTTGTGGCTCAGTGGTAGAGCTCTTGCCTTGCACATGTGAGGCACTGGGTTCAATTCTCAGAACCACATATAAATGAATGAATAAAATAAGGTCCATCAACAATTAAAAAAATTTAAAAAACTATATAAGAAGAACTGAAGGGAATATTCTATGATGTTATGTTTGGATTGAGGTGCTGGGATTAATAAATGATTTATTTTCTCTATTATAATATTTACATACTATGCTTCTTTTACTTGTAAAAGAAAGTATAAATAAGAATAAAAGTGTGTAGTATGCCATCAGAGGCAAGAGATTGGTAAAGAAGGCATTTTCTAGGTGTATTCCTGAACTTTTCTCATTTTATGCTCAATTTGATTTTTTGGGCCCCTTACACTTTTTCTGAGGTGATAGGGAATGAGATGTGATAGCATGGTTGAGTCTTCTGAAATGGATGTGGGTGTTGGGGATGGAGGGGGAGTGGCAACAGGATTCTCCCTGCAACCCAGTATTTCATGGCTCATTTCCACTTTAGGGTTGATCACCTTCATTGCCTATTAACTTGTTCAAGTTAACTGCTTCAGAGCACAGTAAAGTATAACCAGGACTCAAAATTGACCAAGCTTTTGAGTTACCATCTTAGAAACAGATCTCTCACACTGATCCTCAGTAAGATTTGGAAATATCGAGTCCTAGCTGTGGTTTAAAGATAATTTTTCAGCCTAATCTAGGAAAAGGTAGAGATAGGAGCAAAGAGTTGGGGCCAACTCTTTTCTTAAACCTTTTCTTAAGCTAATGCAGAGTTAAGTAAGAGCAAATGCCAATATAGTATTATGGTTACAAGATCGAGAACAAGAACCTGGGAGCATTGATCAGTGGGGATTTATGTACATATCTAAGTCTCAAGAAGAGAGATTTTGCAAGGAACTTCTGCCATAATTCTAGCTAAACACTTTCCTCTTACCTCTTAAAATTTCTCCTCTTGTTATTAATGTTTTACTTCCAACAGAACTGGGAAAATTAGTGGTGATGTTAAGCCAGATTTATAATCTCTTAAACCAGAGTATATTCAATTTAATAAATATTTATTAGGAATCTTCTCTGTACTAGCTAATAATACCGGATAATATATTGTAGTGAAAGGGCTCTTACCTTAGCATTTTGTCCTAGCTGCTCGGGAGGCCTTGAAAAGAAGATTTCAAGTTCAAAGCCAGCCTCAGCAAAAGCGAGATGCTTAGCAACCCATTGAGACCCTGTTTCTAAATAAAAAATACAAAATAGAGCCGGGGATGTGGCTCAGTGGTCGAGTGCCTCTGAGTTCAGTCCCCAGTACCCTCTCCCAAACAAAAGAAAAAACAAATAAAAAACTCTGCATTCTGGTTTTGGTTCTGACCTCTTCAGCATCGTCATTTCATAGAAAGAGGTAGGTGGGCCATTAAGTGATCTCCTAAGAGTCTTTCCGTGACTTTGATGATTTAGGGATTGTTGCAAGTAAAGGCTTTTTTTTTAACTTCAGAAAATTGCTACTGCATTTTAGAAAAGGCTATTTTGCAATAATAATTACAGGAAATAGCTAACTTTTGTTGAGGCATTACTGTGTTCTAGGCACATAGATTCCCTATGAGGTGTGAGAACTGTTATCCCTGTTTTGCAGATGATGAAATTGGACTTGGGGATGTTAAGAGGTAGTTAGTGAGCCAGAGATCCAGGATTTGAACGTGGGCAGTATGGCTCTAGACCACTTAACCATAGTGCTTCTACTGCCTTTTGAACCTTTAGGGATAACCTGCAAAAAGACTATTCTTTCTTATCTCCCAAAGGAAATGAATTTGTATCCTGGGTTTCAATATCATTTGGAAAAGTATTTTCTGTAGGACATTTTGGTACTCAATATGGACCAATCTGAAAGGATATGAGAATTCACTGGTGCCTCTTGCTTTCTGTGAGAGGTTGTAGAGTGTGTGTATGTCTGTAATGTATATTTTATGATCAAATATATGGACATAGTTTCAGGGAAAACTTTGAACTGGCTCATTTCCATTTGGCTGGGAGTATAATTGTATAAAACAGGTTAACTAAGATTTTACAGAGAAACAGGTTTTCTGGATTTAGATTCTCCATCCTGGTTGGTGGAGTGAGGGGCCGGAATGAGTAACGGAGGCAGAACAAAGGATAGAGAGGAAGTTCTTATAGGCATATTGCAAACTGTTTGTGAAGGGGGAAAATTTGGTTTATCCTGGCCACCTTGTAATGTTGATTTTTCTGTGACTTGGCTTGAAAAACATCTGGGCTCTCACTAAGGTGTTTTGGCTCAGTCTCCCAGGTATACTGGGAGGGGCCAGTGACTGCAAATGAAGTAAGAATTTAGTTTGCTTTGCTATCCTGTTATAGAAGAAGTGGATGTAAAGATTGATCTTACACTTTTTGAAAAAAGAACTATGAATATGCTTTCTTCTCCTTTCCAGTATCCTCAGGGACAGTCTGTGTCCAGAAGGAACAAGGTTATTTTATTGATTGAAGATGATGTCAGACCCTGGCAGTGGCATGATGAAAGCTGTGGGCAAATTAAAATTTGCAGAGTTCATATTATTTTAGTTTTGTGCACTGGACAAGAAATCTTTCTTTTTCTTTTCTCTAATAAATAAATGGTGTAGTGTTTTTCTTCTTGTGAGACTATCTGACTCTTGAAATATAGATGAACATAAATTCTTTTTTTAAAAAAAGTGATAAACTGGAGAGGACTCTGCAAAGTTTTGCTCTCAGGCTGATTTCTTTTTCTGTTAAACACAAACCAAAAAGGCCTGGGATGTGGATGGGGGAACAATCTGTGTCCAGTTTACAGAAAGTGATTTGGGTTTTGAAAAGGGTGTGGAGGAGAGAGGACAAAATTAAGGAAAGAAAGTGAGATTTTGGACAAGTGTAGTTTTCCCACTGAGGAGCTGAGAGTCAGAAGAAAGCCAGTCACAATGGGCATGAGGAACCTAAGTAGTTCTGGAAAAGAATTGTATGCTGGTTTCTCTCCAGGGGCTCAAGTTTAAAAGCCTTGGGCTGTTTTCTGATGTTTCCCTTGAAAAAAAGACAAATGTTTTGTTCAGAATCTGACAATAGAATCGGCGGTTATTTACCATAGCTCTGTTAACAGTCCAGCTTTGATTCCAATTAAAGGTTGTTTCTCTGCTTTGAAATTTGGGGAGACACCCTAAAATAATTATTTTGAAGATTGGAGATGATTTTTCTTTCAACTGTGATTATACATTGGGCCAAAACAAGATGGAAAGACAAATTTCCATGTTTGTTCACTCTATATCTGCTCACTTTATTTTTGGCAATATTGCAAGGAAATAATGTTAAATTAATCATTGTGTGGTTTTTGTGGATTTTTAGAAAGAAAATTTACATTTTGGACATGTTCCAAAAATACAGAGATGCTCTTGTGCTTTCCTTGCATTGCTTTGCTTTGCAAACAGAACCTGTGGTATGAATTAAAGCTTTTCCTTTAAGTGATACGAATGAATCATGGCTAGGTCAGCATGTGGTTCATGTGCATCTCACCTAAACACAAACTCCTAAGGCTTATAACCATTTTGAGTGGACCTGGTGGTATCTTCAGAAGGTCAAAGCAGAAATTATAAATGAGGATTGTCTCAAATCCACATCTGTGGGATGTTTGCATCTCATCTCTATAAGATGAGTCTGGTAGACTCCATTTGCTGAGACACTGGGGCAGAGAAAGTGTTGAAAAAACATTCTGCTTGGAGAAGAGTTGCTGTACTAGGTTTAGAAGGGCCATCATCTCTCCTATTGGAACAAGAATGAATGGGCCTCCAGGCATGGTGGTGTGTGCCTGTAATCCCAGCTACTGGGGAGGCTGAGGCAGGAGGATCACAAGTTTGAGGCCAACCTCCACAACTTAGTGAGACCCTGTCTCAAAAATTTAAAAAGGGCTGGGGTATAACTCAGTGGTACAGCACCCCTGGGTTCAATTCCTAGAACCAGCACCACCACCACAACATCAAAAGAGAAGAAGAAGAAGAAGAACAAGAAGAAGGGATGAGCCATTGATCAGGTGATCTGATTATGAACTTCATGAGCATCTGCGGGTATAGCTCAGCACTGCCTAGTATGTGCAAGGCCCTGAGTTAGATCTCCAGTACCAACCAGACAAAAAAAGATTGTAAGCTCCACGAGGGCAGGCTGACAAATATCTGGAATGGTCAATATGCAATAAATACTAAATGACTTGGCTGAAAAGAAGTTTTCATTTTCCTTCTGCCCATCTGAGGCTGAGAAAGTCAAATTGGGAACATGACAAATGTTCTTTCTTTTGATCCCAAATCTGCCTTATGATGACCATCTTCCTTTCTGGGATGTGGGGCCGTGAACTTCATGAACCTGCCTCGCTGTACTGACAGCAATTTCACCTTGTACCTTAGGGTGAAAGTGGTTATGGTTTTTGTCGTCATCCAGCATCCCAACGGATGACTTTCCTAGGCCATGGGGTTAGGATGGGGCAATACTTTTCAATGTCAGACCTGAGCATTTCTGTCACTTGGAGACAAGCATGACCTCAATAACAGCTGCTGGACAGTGAGGTTGCTTTTCCTAGTGGAGATGGATTTTGGCCACTCATTTAAAAGCCAAGCACCATGGGAAGACAAGTCATTCCCTTGGAGGGAGTGGTTTAGTTAACTGCTGGCTGTTGGTGGCAATATAGAAACGACATTTTTATTTCTCCCTCCCTTCCCCTCCTGAACATTTCAGAGTGACCAGTGGTTGGACTCTTGGCGGCGCTTACCCTGAACCTGAGTTTTAGGGGAGAGGGAATCTGCCGGTGCGGTTTCTGGAGCTGCTCATAAGCAAGAATTCCCTATCCTGATCAAGGCTTTAAGCCTAAAAGAAAGCAGAAATAGGTATGGACATTGGTGTGTGTATATGTGTGTATATGTGCAGGCATGTGCCTACGTGTTTGTGCAGGTTGGGGTGGGTGTTGCATGGGAGGGGGTGGCATACTCTTCTGGGTCTGGGACAATGCAATGTCTACATTTCTCTACTGTGCAGAGCTACACCCCAGCCTTGATTCCTTTTTTTCTTTTTCCTTGCAAGAAGAAAAATAGTTCAGTAGTCATCTCTCCAGTTTCAGGCACCAAAATTTATTTTATGTTATGCTTGCCAGCCTATTAGAAAATCCCAATTTGACAATTCAAACATGAGAGTCCTAGAAGGTCACTGGGAGGGAAGGAAAGGACTAGAGAGCAAGTTTCTAAGCCTGTTGGTGATTGGTGTGCACTTCCCAAAAGAAAATGATAAATGGGACTTAAAAAGGGGGGTGGAGCAAATTGCTGTGTAGAAAAATTGGAAATCAAGTAATGATAATCATTAGGAAGTAAGGGAGAAATGACAATGTCCATTGCCACACATATATTCTGGATCATTCCCTCCACCAACTAAGGGAAGGGGTTGATGTTTCCAGAGATACTGGAAGTTGCTTAATCTGCTATAATAAAGGGCCTAGGAATCAGGATTTCAGAGTTTTCATCCAGAAACCTGAGGCTGACCTTTATTATGACTTTCCATGTGACATTGTGTCCATTGTTACAAATTATTTCAGATCTTTAGAATGAAATTTTCATTACTTAGCATCAATATTTAATATGACAGACTAATTTTCTCCAAAGAATTTTGAAGTAATGCATTTGTATACACTATATAGTGCTGAGAAAAAGAGAAGGGCTGTGTGTCACCTGCCACTCATTTTTCAGATGAGGAAATGAATGGCAAAAGAAATAAGAAATCACTTACTTAGGTTCCCCTTTAGACCAATAAATAATATGATTAGAATTTGAATCTCAAGTTGTGTTACTATGGTTATCCATTTTACTCAACCCATAATAATTCCTTAGAAGAACTGGTGGTGGTAGAGAGGGAGACGGTAATCATATCCTTTCCAGAAGGATGATCTTTTCATTTTTTTAAGTCTTTAATGTTGACAGAGGCTCACTTCAAATCAAAGAGGTGCTTCTCTTTTACACTCCAACTCAACAACAAAAATCTCAGTGACAATCCCTGGATGGGTAAAAGACAAACTTTGTCAGTAATGATTTTACCAAGTCATTCTTTACACCATGGAGCATCCAAAGTGGACAATACAGGAAAAGATATTTTTTTTGGAGTAGAGAAATGGGAATGAATGGGAGGTGGAGGGGAGAGATGGGAAAGGGGCAAAACAGCAGAATGAAGTTAACTAAACTATGTCATGTCCGTGCATTAACATATCACAATGAACTCCATTTTTATGTATAATACATCAATTAGAAAATAAAAATCCGAATGATCATCTTTAAAAAAAGAAATATGCAAAACAAATACAGCTTACTATAAAAAGTATTTTTTTAAAAAGATACATTGCAAAGTCTTAGAGATTGAGAAAAAAAGATTTGCATCAAGGCAGAGATCATACCTGTCTGGTGTGAGCCAAGATCTCTTAACCTTTAATTTATTTTAGTTCTTATTTAGCATATTATAGCTCCTGTCACACATTGAACTGCTTTACAAATCCCAGCTATGGGATAGCTCTTCCCATTCTTCTGTCTCCACCTCCACAGCCATAAGACTTGGATTTTTAATTTAAATAGAGCACAGAGAGATGAAGCCTGTGAATGAGGGCCTTGGAAAATTGCCCCCTCTCATCACCCTGCTTGACTACTCCAGGTCACCCCCGTCTTTCAGGAATTAAGTCAAGATTGAATACTTAAATCATACTAGATGTGAAAGTGGAAACAGAGCTCTTTTGCCTCCACGTCCCTCATCATATCAGTGCTAGAGCCAGGAAACCCAGCAATTACGTTGTTATTTCTAAATTCAATTTTTCTACTTTGTTTCTGCAATGGAATCCTCACCCCCAAATATCCATGTTCTTCCCCTTTAGAGGACTGATTTATCCAACAACTGGGTGTTAAGCTTCCTGTTTCCCCTTCCCAGGTCAAGGGCAGCCCAGGTGCCCAATTTCTCTCTCTCTTCACAAGGCACCACCAGCGATAGAGATGAGAAATTCTGAGGAACAGCCAAGCGGAGGAACCACAGTATTGCAGCGTCTGCTACAAGAGCAGCTTCGCTATGGCAATCCTAATGAGAATCGCAATCTGCTTGCCATACACCAGCAAGCCACAGGGAATGGCCCTCCTTTCCCCACTGGCAGTGGGAACCCAGGCCCTCAGAATGATGTGTTGAGTCCCCAAGACCACCACCAACAGCTTGTGGCACATGCCGCTCGGCAGGAGCCCCAGGGCCAGGAAATCCAGTCAGAAAATATTATCATGGAGAAGCAGTTATCTCCTCGAATGCAGAATAATGAAGAACTCCCGACCTATGAAGAGGCCAAGGTCCAGTCCCAATACTTTCGAGGCCAACAACATGCCAGTGTTGGAGCTGCTTTCTATGTCACTGGAGTCACTAACCAGAAGATGAGAACCGAGGGACGTCCATCAGTCCAGCGGCTCAATCCTGGGAAGATGCACCAAGATGAAGGACTAAGAGACCTCAAGCAAGGACATGTCCGCTCCTTGAGTGAACGACTTATGCAGATGTCATTAGCCACCAGTGGGGTTAAGGCACATCCACCTGTTACCAGTGCTCCCCTCTCCCCACCACAACCCAATGACCTCTACAAGAATCCCACAACTTCCAGTGAATTCTACAAGGCCCAAGGGCCACCTCCCAACCAACATAGTCTGAAGGGCATGGAACACCGAGGCCCCCCACCAGAATATCCTTTCAAGGGCATGCCACCCCAGTCTGTAGTGTGCAAGCCCCAAGAGCCAGGGCACTTCTATAGTGAGCATCGCCTGAACCAGCCAGGGAGAACAGAGGGGCAACTGATGAGGTATCAGCATCCCCCTGAGTATGGAGCAGCCAGGTAAGAGAGTTCCCTTTCTGTCATTTCCTGACCTCATCCCTAGCCAGCCCTTCTGCTGAGTGTTGGGAATATTAAGGGAAGGAATGGGCAGGTGTAAGGAACTCCAATAGCAATGCGTGGCTTACCTGTGGCTCAGTAAATTGCCTGTCAACCAGAATTTTAGTCTCTTGAACCATAATTAGCACTGTATTGACATTTCCTTGACTTATAGGTTGGGTATGGACTTGGCCACATAGTGGATGAAGAGGAGCACAAGTCTTGATTTCATTAGCTCTTTGCTGCCCTATCTCGTAGGATCCTGAAGGAAGGGTCAATGTTTCTCTTCTTGTGCATTATTAAGCTCTTCTTTGAGAAGCAGAAGCAAATGGTCTTGGACTTTACTCTGCAACATCCTATCACTTCCACACATTCCCATCCATAAAACTCTCATCATTTATTTTTGTGAACAAATCTGTTTTCCATTAGTTGTACATTTTCCATAGAATTGCTATGATTCTTTTGGACATTGAATAAACAGTCAGATATTATGGCGAGGGGAGCTATATACATGTTCAGGTTCAGAATATACTTCTTTGTAGCTCATGAAGTTTGGTCTGCTTTGTATTTTTTTCTGTAGAGAGTTTGTTAGTTGCTTGTTGTGTTTTTAAACATCTAAGTTAAATTCACATCATATCTTGTAGAAGTTTGCCAGATGCTAAAATGCACAAAGAGAAATGTTCCTATGACTTCTGTTTTATAAATTTGGTTCTCCCTAAATGTACCTCTTATATATCCAGCCAGTTGCCCCATGTCTTTATCCACCAGATTTTATGATTTCGTGGTTTTCTTCATTGTTCTTATTGTTACTCTTTGGGCCATGTTGCTGATATTGATATCCATATTTCAGTATATGCAGCAGGCAAAAGTTTAAGTGGTGGGCAACAATATTGGCATTCTGTGTGCTATTCCTGCACAGGGCAGGAACATGGGTAATGAGGGGTGGCTATAAGTTCAAAGTCCTGACCCTAGGTTGACACTTTTCCATAGGTGACCCACAGACTAGATCTGTGATTTCTCTCATGTCTACCTCTTTCCCTCCTAAAACCCTCTTGGCTTGAAGTTCACTGGGTGACTCAGGAGAGAAGACACTCACTCAGGGGGTAGAGAAGAAGTAAGAAGAAGGTACCTGTCATTTCCTGATATTTCCTTTTCTCCCTCTCTGCATCCTGTTTTTTTTTTTTTTTTTTTTTTTTTTTTTTTTTTTTTTTTTTTTTAACCAGAGGCAATTTACTTTGAGCTCCACCCCTAACTTTTCCAGTTTAGGATATTCCCCCCATTAACCCTGGTTGATTTCCTAAAGCCTTTGTACCTTTCAAAGGGTAGAGGCCTAAGTTCTGATAAGTGTCTTAGAACAGGAAGTGGGGTAAGGACAAGTCCATTCATCTTGAAACCAAAGCAAGAACCCAATTCTCACCTGCCCAGTGAAACATAAGACCCAGGGAGGGACTGTTCTGTTGGACTGCAGAGCTTGGTGGAAACCCATTCAAGCCAGAAAAATGTCAATGAAGCTGGCAGTTTTTGTTTTGCTGTTCCCATCAGTATGGAAGAGTCTGTGGGACTCCCTCCAGTCTGTGGATGGGCTGACGTCTGCTGCGTTGTGGGTGTGGAGCAGAAGCCAAAGCCCCACTCAGCACATGGCCCGCCTTCCCAGGAAAGCTATTTTCAGAACTCATTCACCAGTATTGTTTGTGATCTGAAATGACTCCCACAGTGTTTGAAGCTAGATGGAAAAGCCCTTTGATCTGCCTAAATAAATAATGAGACAAAGAAGTTTTTTTTCCTTTCCATACTGATTAAACCACCAGAGAAATATAGCTCCATGGATCTTATAGAATGATGCCTATCTTTTCTCCTACCACCTAAATTGACTGTGACTCTCACTATCCCCCAAGCAAAAAATACCACGCTGACATGTCCTCTCTTTTCTTCCCTTTCTTCCTTTCTTTTCCTCTTTCTTTCTTATGGCCTGGGGATGAAACTCAAAGCCTTCACACTAAGCATGCTATCATTTAGCCACATCCCCAATATACAGCCCATCGTGAGCAGTGTTTTTCTAACATTCATTTCTCGATGGCACAGGGGCAGAATTATTAATATGCTTGGTGAATAATCAAACCTAAAACAACCCAAGTCAGAGGATCCCCTATGTGAAATTTGGTTGGGCACCAGGCAAGTTCTGGCTGCAAGCTCTATACTGACCCTGTGTGAGGGAGTGGCACTTATTGACAGATTCCTGGCAAGAGGAGGTAGTTGAACGTGCTTTCCAGAAGCACGCTGCTGTTAGGTGGTGACATATTTTTCCTCCTTTATTTCCTTTAACCAGCTAGCTTTATTGTTTGTGAGTACCTTTCCAAGTAATTGTTGCTAGCACCAAACCTTAGAGGACTAAATTTTTAGTTCTTAATCCACAAATTAGAGATCAGTATGCAAAGCTTTTTGAACAAATTGCTGTTAAAAAACCCAAAACTTTTTGTTTGCCTTTAGAGGTGCAATGAAATGCTGAAGATTTGCTGTAAAAATGAACAAAATGTTATAAACAATCTTTTGATTACTTCATCTTCCCTATGCCCTCCTCCCTGCTTAGAAAATAAATATCTTGAATGCCCAAATCTCCAGATGGGAAACAAGGCCAAGCCATCTGAAGCATTTTACAATTTTTGAATCTTTGTGTTTCTAAGTGCTCTGAGCCTTTTCTACATCCTGGGTTTCTACATTTATCAACTGCTTTTAAAAATTAAATCATTTCTATTTAAAAAAGTAGCCACCTCCTTTCAATTGTTGAAATCATGCCCAGATCTGATGTTTCTTGAAATCTTTGTTGAGTGGAATCTCAGGGTGACCTAACACTGTAGTTCAGAGTAGAGCTGGTTGTGCAAGCAGAACCATCCGGAATTCTCAGCCTGCTCCAGGATTCACAGATTCACCATTACAGAGCCTGGGAGAGGCATCATTCAGGTGGTGAGGATAAGTTGTACTGCAGGCTGTTGGTGGCACCTGCTCTGATAACTGTGTGTGTGCGGGGGGGGGGGGGGGCTTGATGTGTGGGCAGGTGTGTGTGGACATGCATACTTGTGTGTCTGGGAAGGGTGGGGACTCTTCACTCATGGAGTGGCAGGGTGGAAGGTACTATGTCAGATGGGTGGAATGTCTTTTACTTTCCCTTTGTGTCCTCACAAGCTGTTTCTTGGGGTGGGGGGAGCGGATGTACCACTCCCAGCCCCTGGCTTTGGGGAGGACTCTAATTTTAGTTGGTGGCCTCTGTCCTGCATGAATGGCTTTGTCCTATTTTCTGTAGAGCACCAGAGGCTAAGCTAGTTTTAGGAAGGAGCAGGATGAAGGAGGAGGGAAGTGGCAGAGAGGCAGGCCAGGTCTTCCACCAGGGTCATGTGATTCTATTGTCTGCTGGGTGGCTTGCTGTTCCTGGTTAATGTGTCAGCAGGGAGTGATTCCAGCTGCTGTGGGGTGGAAGGACCTGGAGAGTGTCTCTCTCATGTGGTTGCCACTTTTATTATTATTATTATTATTATTATTATTATTATTACTCTTATTATTATTTAATCTTCAGTGTATTTTGCTTCCTATGACATTGCCCATATTTCTCCCCCCCCCCGACTTTTCCTTTTCTCATCCCCATATTAATACTGTCCTGCTTTTTGGTGATGGGTGGACTGCTGGTGACCAGATGGAAATTTTTTGCTGGAGGGCTTTCTCAGATCCTTTGAGACTGTCCAAGACACTGCTTGTTTGTCAATGACGGACTACCTTAGTTTTCCCACCATCACAGTGTGCTGAGATCTGTTTCCTTTCCCAGCCTGGGGGAACTGAGGGGCAGCCACCTTTCTCTGTTTATCTTCATCCTGGGCTTATCTGAGGAAACCTTGTGGCCTCCTCCTTCCCGAGCTCCGAGCAGCTCCCGGTGATGGCTGTGTACTGTCTAGGGCCTGGAAGAGCCTTCTAGCCTCCAGGCAGAAGGGAGGCCGATGGCTGAGTCTATTTGAAATAAAGGCTTGATTTGCTTGATGGTGCCCAGGGGAGCTCTGGGGAGTAAACCCAGTTCAGAACTAGGCAGTAAGTCTTTAAAAGAGAACACCTCCCAGGCGTCAGGCTTCCAAATCCTTGAAACCAGGACAAAGGTTAATGTAGTGATTTTTCCCTTAAATTTCAAGAAATATGAAATTGAAATTGTAAAATTTTAGTCCCTCTTTTCTGCCCAAGAGATGCAAAGGCCCCCAGCAAATCCTGGGACATTGTATCTTAACTCTAGGAACACATACACATTATAACATCACTTACTCAAAGAAGAAAGAGAGGACATTGTTCATTTTACCTATGTTGAAACTGAAAGTCCATAGAATAGAAAATGGAAACTCTTTGCCAAATAAGTTTATAAATGGTGCCCAGGCTTTTGTTGAAAAGAGTATCTTCAGCTCTTGGAAAGAAAGATTCTATTTGGCAGCAACTTTCTAGTTGTGATCTTGAGTACCATTCATATCAGTTGTTTGTGCCCAAGTATATTGTGTGCCCTCTTTAATATTCAGCAGGTATAGTGACACACACACACACACACACACACACACACACACACACACACATACACACACACACACATGCACACACACATGAAATTGGAAGAATATGGATGTACCAGATGCATATGGAGCTAAGGGAAAGAACCAGGGTTTGAGCAGTTTTGAGGGCTTTTGTGAACATCAAGATTATTTGACATCCACAAGCAAGTGTTTGGAATGATTTGGTAACTGTAAAAATCTCTTATAGTGAGGAGCTCTTGTAGGGATAGATAAATGAACAATAGTGGTAACTGGAGTGTGTGTGGGAGGCATGTGCTTTAGCATCTGGAATGCCAGTTAAAAGTTAATTGCTGGGCTGGGATGTGGCTCAGTGGTAGAGCACTTGCCTAGCATGTATCAGGCCCTGGGTTAGATCCCCAGTACTGGAAAGAAAAAAAAAAAGAAATAAAAGTTAATGGTTCCCAGTGATTTGTCTCAGTTCCATCATAAATTTTATGCATAGTAATGCAAAGATTAAATGGGTAGCTTATAAGTGCTATGTTAACAAGGTCACCCCATCAAAATTGGGAGCTGGATAAGAGACTGTCATTCCTATTGAGCTAAAAAATATGAATTCCTCAGTATTTTTGCAGTTCATTTGGAATCTCAGGAAAGAAATGGACTCAGACAGATTAAGTAATTTGAAAAAAAAAATAATTTAAATAAGGAGTAGACAAGGTCTCTGAACTCTTCCTGTTGGGATCCAAATTCCATGCTCTTAGCCATCTGTCTTCCTTGGATTGACAAGTATCAACTGTAGGACAAGCGTCCCCAGGACGTGGGAGCATATGAGGTTAGTTGGGCATGTGCTGCAAGGAGGGTGAACAAGCTTTTTGTCTTCGGTGCACACCATCAGATATTCTTTCTGGTAGTGGTGTTTGGCTGGAAGTGTTCCATCTACAAACTCTTGATTTTTTTTCTTAGTGCTAATAGTCATTAGGTACAAATTATTTGTACCTGGGTATTAGTATTTTGTACCTAGTAATTAGATGAAAAGTTGGGAAAGCCACATTAAACAATGTACCAAAGTTGTCTTTCTGAAACTCTATAAGCAATAAGCTGGAGATCTGAACATCAGTGCATACATATCAATGCATTATGGCAGTGGAAATAGCCAGGAAATATGAATAAGGAAAGAAGTGCCTTGGCACTACCACTAATTCACTCTGAGCTTAGCACGTCTCTTGTTTTCCATGTGTCCAGGGATGGAGCTGCATGAAATAATTGCTTTAAGACATTTCTGGCTCTTATATTTTGTGATTCAGTACATCAAAAATAGTATGATGATGTTGCTTGTAACCCCCTCCAAGTCTTGGTACTGTTATTACTAATGGACATTATTAAGTTATCAACAACTGAAATGAATAAATAAGAATTATTTGGTGTTTTAGTGTAAAATTCTACATATTTTTGAGTGTTTTTTTTTTTTTTTTGATAAGTATGAATTCTCTAAGCCAGGTCCAGGTAGGAAGATGAAGGGAAGTTTTGGTAGCTGTTGTCTCCAAAACAAGTGAGACATGTTTTCTAAATTTGAATCTTTATGTGTGCTGGACCACATACATAATGTTATTTCTAACATTAGGTTTAGTTTAAAATAATAACTTAAAATTTACCTTGTAGAAGATCATTTAAAATACTTATCAGACTTGTACATTCCTTAGATTTTCACAAAATGACTTTGGAGGTCATCTGGTTCTATTATCCATGTGATCTCACCTGTATCTGTCTGGCTCACAGGATGAGCCACGAAAGAACTGTAGAGGTTTCTGCAGGGATCCTATAGTCTGACTCTGCCTGCTTCTCATTTTGCAGGTGTCCTGGGGGCTCCAGAAGCCTCCTCCTATCACTTTATTTTTGCTCTACTGGGGATTTAACTCAGGGGTGCTCTACTACTGAGTTATATCCCCAACCCTTTTTATTGTTTTATTTTAAGACAAGGTCTTGCTAAGTTTCCCAGGCTGGCCTTGAACTTGAGATCGTCTTGCTTCAGCCTCCTGGGTTGCTGGGATTACAGGTGTGTGCCACTGCACCCAACCTCATCTCACTTTCTTGTTCCCTTTTTCTTCAGTGCTTCCGGAGAGAACTTAACCACAGCCTCCCTTTTGTGTTTTCCAGGCCAACGCAGGACATCTCCTTGCCATTGTCAGCCAGGAACTCTCAGCCTCACAGCCCTACTTCTTCCCTGACATCTGGAGGTTCCTTGTCCTTGCTTCAGTCTCCACCATCTACCAGATTGTCTCCGGCCCAACATTCCTTGGTTCCAAACCAAAGTGACCACTCAACTCACCTTCCTAGGCCACAGCAGCATTTCCTTCCTAATCAGGTTCACCAGGGCGATCATTACCGTCTCTCCCAACCTGGGCTGAGTCAGCAGCAACAGCAGCAGCAGCAGCAGCATCACCATCAGCAGCAGCAGCAGCAGCAGCAGTCAGGAGAAGCCTATTCAGCTATGCCTCGTGCTCAGCAGTCAGCTTCTTATCAGCCCATGCCAGCCGATCCTTTTGCCATTGTTTCCAGAGCCCAGCAGATGGTTGAGATCCTCTCGGATGAGAACCGGAACTTGCGGCAGGAGTTGGAAGGGTGCTATGAAAAGGTGGCCAGATTGCAGAAGGTAAGGTTCCCATTGGGGGATATTAGGGTCTCCATTTAAATCTTACTAGTAGAAAGCCATTGTGGTGGTGTATACTTATATTCCCAGCAACTCAGGAGGCTGAGGCAGGAGGATCTCAAGTTTGAGGCCAGCTTTGGCAACTTAGTGAGACCCTGTGTCAATTTAAAAAAAGAAATAAAAAGGGGGCTGGGGTTGTAGCTCAGTGGTAGAGCACTTGCCTAGCATGTGTGAGGTGCTGGTTTCGATCCACAGCACTGCATAAAAATAAATAAATAAAATAAAGGTATGTGTACATCTACAAAAACCAAACAAATAAATAAATAAATAAATGGGAATGTAAGGGTGGTAAGCACCCCAGAGTTCAACCCCTCGTATCCCTCCAAAAAATCTTAAAAGTTTCTACTTGTGGGTGTCTGAGGACAGGCAAGTGTTCAGAATTTTTGTGTCTGAAGGTCAGATATGGGTCAAACTTTGGCATAAGCCTTTTGCCTCTCTATGTCAGAGAAGTAATAGTTTACATTTATACTAGGAGAAAAAAAGTATATAATTTTTCCAGATGTCATGGCCCAAAAGAAAACTTAATTGCTCTAGAATTCCAAAGTGAACAGGGATACCTCTTCATAAGGCCAGGATCCCTGTGTCAGTAGAGAACTTGCCAGCACTTGAAGGCTTTTGGTATTGATTATTTTTGCCAATATGGATTTGAATCTTAAATATAAAACCATAGTTCACAGTTCTTCAAAAAATTCTCACCAGCTGAAATTAAAGCCTGCCTTGCCTTGTTCTGGAAAAGGATGGGAGTTCTCCTAATCATTTTTTTCAACACTGACCCCCACCCCCATCCCCTGTTTTGCTTTGGTTCTTCTCTGAACTCAGATTCAACATCTGCTTTCTTTGTCTGGTGTGTATGTCAGGGAGCAGGAGGGGCTTAGCACCACAGCTGGGCGACAGGTGACAGCTCTAGGCTGAGGAACTAGAAAAAGGAGTGTGTGTCCCCAGTTCACATTCTTCCCTGGGCCCCTCCTATCTCCTGCAGCTGGGACTTTAGCTCTTTAGTGCTCCAAGCTAGGAATCTTAGTTCTTGGCCTCCAGTGGCTGTTGGTGAATACAGTTTTATGTCCTTGGCAGCCACTTGCAGTTTTGTCATAGTGGAGCTCTTGTGGCTTGATTTCCCTATCTTCTGCACTTTTGAGGGAGGTGAAACTAAAGGTGAGGGAGGGAGGGAGGGGACGTTGTCTTGTATTGTTGAGCAACTCTGTCCTTAGGAGACACCAGGTGGAAATTTCAGGGGCCTGGATGAGGCTGAGAATTTGCAAACAGGTCTGGGTCTAAAGTAGAGGAAGGCTTATCTTTAGCTAAGTATTTTTATGCAGCTAAAAAAGCTCTCCCTCCTCCAGTTTCCTTAAACCTGAATGGGGCCTGCTGAAAAGTGGAGTGAGACCTCTCTCTCTCTCTGACTTGACCCTGGTTTTGTATTTTTTCCCTCTTCTCATTTTAACTGTGTCTCTTCCTCCATCACTTTGATGCAATAAATTAATTCTATCATACACTAGATACACAGTTTGGATGATTAGGTTAACAGTTGACACCCCTCCCCACACTCTCCATTCAAGGTGACCCCAGCCCCATCACTAAAAGATGAACCCAGATCTTCTATAAGCCCTCTTGCCACAGGATTTATGGTAATTTTGGGGGGTTGGGTGGATGACAAGGAAGAAGAGTAGCATAGAATTTTTGTTGGTTTTTATTGTTGTTTGCTTCTCTGGATATGAAAATATATTTCAAATAAGTGTAATTGGCATAGCCTGAGCATCAGGAGAAATGGAGGCCAAACTAGTACTAAGGTGAAGGACAGGGACAAGAGAGGGGAGAAGAGGAAAAGGAAAGTGGGGGAAATAAGGTAGATACCAGATGGTGCTGGAAAAAATAAGAAAGCAGAGGCTTATGAGGGTAATAAGTAGACAAAGTCTGGAAACTCACTATCACCCTCACTTTCCCCTGTCCCCACTATCCCCCTGACCATGCCAGTGGATATGCCCTTCTGTGAATTGTGTCATGGAAGGCCCTATTGACTGATGTGAAACTTGCCTTGCCTTTGTGAAGTGTTATGATTTGGATATGAGAAAAACCCCGTAAGTTTGTGTATTGGTGTAGGAATATTCAGAGGTGAAATTGATGGACTGTGAGAGCTATAGCCTAATCAGTCCATTCTAGTTTGAATGGACTGAGGGGTGGTAACTGTAGGCAGGTGGGTTAAGGCTATAGGAGATGGGTTACTGGGGGTGTGACATTGGGGTGTATATGTCCTTGGTGAGCAGAGCTCTCTTTCTGCTTCCTGACCCTGCCAGAAGCTGAGCAACTTTCCTTTCCTGGGCCCTTCTCTCATGATCTGCTGCCTCCCTTAGGCCCAGAGCAATGGAGTTGGCCCACCATGGAATAAACCTATGAAACTGAGCCCCAAATAAACTTTTCATTTTCTAAGTTGCCCTTTTGGGGTATTTTGGTCACAGCAATGAAAAGATGATTAATGCATGAAGAGTACAGTATCTCCACAGGGCCCGGGGGAAGGATTAGTACCAGAACCTGCAACAGCAGTCTAAACACCTTGAGTGAAGTTACCAATGCCTTCCAAGTGTTGCATACTGTGAGAACCTGGAAGCCTCCCTCCCTCCCTCCAGACTGCCCAGAGCAGGCCAGTACCAAGCCTGGTCTTTCAAATGGAAATGTTTATTTTCTCTACCCAGCACTTGAATTTCATGCAAAAGCTTCATCACACACAGGCCTTACAGATCTTGTCTCTAAATGCCATTCACCAGCTTTCACCTTCTGTGCTGCTATCTCAGTGCCATCTGCAAGGAGAAAAGCACTTTCAAGTCTGCTCTTTTCAGTGGTATAAGCCTCATTTGTTTGTAGGCAGCCCTGTCTCAGGCAGGATTTTGGAGATGGGGGCAGGTTGAATTGAGTTGTTTGGTAGCCCTACCTTTCTCCCCACTCTCCCACTGGGGCCCTGATATTTCTCCCCATAAAGCACCCTGAGCTTTGTTAAGGAGTTTAGTGGAAAACTGAGAAGGAACACAGAATGGTTTCAGGAATCAGACTTAATTTGAAAATTGACTAATAGGCCGTGGGGTTTGTTTGTCTTATACAAATCATATGCAAATAATTTCTGTGGTTATTACATGTGCAGTGGAGCTATACTGGTTAAAGAAAGACTCTGGAGTCTAATTTCTTGTTTTCTTCCTGATTCTGGTGGATTCAGGACAAGACCTTTTGTCTTTGTGGGCTTTTTTTTTCCTTTTTTTCTTTCATTTTACGAGATTTGCAGGGGTGTCATAAAACACAACTCTAATCATGAATTTCTGTTCAAAAATCTGTACTGGTTTCCCACTGACTATGGGATAAAGTCCAAATGCCTGGCATTAAAAGCCTTTTATGATCTGACTCCAATCTATCTTCACAGCCATATCTTGCCAGCTTCCCTCTGTGTACCCCACAGTGTCCAGCCAAATGAGGCTACTGGTCATTCTGGGAATGCATTTGCTCACTCAGAATAGAATACCCTTCCCCTCACCTCTGCCCATTGAAATCTGACCCAGCCAGCTTTGAGGATCTGACTCTAAATGCCACCTACTCCCTGAAATTGTTCTCCTCCCCCCACCAGGAATAATTTATTTCTTCCTTCTCTGTATTTTATAGCACTCCTCTTTTTCTCCTCTCCCTCTGGTGCATGCCAGACAAGCAGTCTACCACTGGGCCACATCCCTAGCCCTTTTTATTTTGGTACAGGGTCTCACCAAAGTTGCTCAAGCTGACCTCAAACATGTAATCCTCCTGCTCCAGCCTCCTGAGTCTCTGGGATTAAAGAGTGTGCCACCTTTTCCTAAAAGTAGATGTTGCCCTATATTCTTTGACTTGATTAGATTGAAAGCTCATTCATATTCACACACCACAGTGCTTTAACCAGTTCTGATTACTGTTTGGCCCTTGCTTAAATGTTTTTTAAAAATAATACTGAAGTTTCAGATTTTTAGGGCCTGTTTATTCCACTAGGTAGATAACAGGATAAATTGAAGTAAACATGTGAAAGCCCTTTATATGCTATGAACTTAAGATATCCTCGTATTATATACTTTATTATTAATATTTTCAAAATCAAGGAAATATTTATTCAGAAATTAAAATTTATAACCCTTATAATGAAGTTCATTCTATCCTATCACCTTTTATGAAGGTAGAAGTCATATATACATATATTGTTTATAACCTCAGGAAGTCTTTTTGAAATATACACTTACCAAACTTTCCATTGAACTTGGAATGTTTTCCTTGAAAATTTTCTCTTGTGGCTGTGTTCTTATTGCCTCATGGCCATCTGGGAGAAACTGTCACTGAGGTTTTGCATATGTGTTTTCAGACCATCTTCCCTATCAACCTCTTATCATTACCACCTTTCTTGCTTTTTATGTTAAGGTGGAGACAGAAATCCAGCGGGTCTCAGAGGCATATGAGAACCTAGTGAAGTCATCCTCCAAAAGAGAGGCTCTGGAGAAAGCCATGAGGAACAAGCTGGAGGGTGAGATTCGGAGGATGCATGACTTCAACAGGGATCTGAGAGGTGAGCAAACCGGGGGGCCTACCTTTGTATTTGTGGGGGCAGCTGCAAGGTGATGCTGGGAAGGGCTGACAAGGATCTGATCAAACTCTTCAGGATCATCCAACCTTTTGGTGTGGTCAATGGTAAGTTGCAGAGACTCTGCCAGGCTAAGGTGTGTGTGTGTGTGTGTGTGTGTGTGTGTGTGTGTGTGTGTGTGTATCTGGAAAATTATTTGGTCTCAAGCTTGCTTAGTGGGGAGATAATTAATTGCCCGCAATTAATCGGGCAACAATTCTTCCTGATATTCTAGACCCACCTAGCCCACCCCTACCATTGGTGCAGCCTCTCTTCCTTTGTAGGTTTTGCATAGGTATGTCTTTGGGCTGTACAAGCTTGAAATAGTGATTCCCTTTGCTATTTGCTAGGGCTCACTCCTTTCTTTTATTTTTATCTTCACCTGATGATATTGAAGATGCTGGCAAATGTTTCTACTTTAAATCACCATCAACACCTTTAAAACTGCTGCCCTTGGGGATGTTATTTTCTGTCTTTGGATTTCAGTTATCTGTAAAATCAAGGGACTCAACTAGATGTTGACATGGGCCATTTCTAGCTTTAACATTATATGATTTTAAGAACTTCACAGGAACTGTGATGTTCTTTTTTCTGGTTAATGAAAGTCATCTTTATAAATTTGAGGATGGAGTATTTCATTGAAATGTACAATTCTACATCTATACCAAAAGGTCATGAGGAGTGAAAGAGTAAAGTCCTTATTCCCTTCTTCCCTGCTATTGTTTTGGAATTCCTGTTTGTTAATCTCTGTGCGTGTCATCCATTCCTACTACCTGATGAGAAGATGCAAACTTGTTTTGCCAAGGTCAGTAGTTAAGAGGGCAAACAACATGTGCTTGGTAATTTGTATTTGGGGCCCTGTTGATTATCTCCAAATTCCACAGAGCGTCTAGAGACAGCCAACAAGCAACTTGCGGAAAAGGAGTATGAGGGGTCCGAGGATACCAGGAAAACCATCTCTCAGCTCTTCGCAAAAAGTAAGTCTGAAAGCTTCAGAAGCCAGTGTGAGTGGGTGGATGGGAGCAAGGTGTGTGAAATGGTTGCCTGGTTCTCCTTAGCTTTCAAGAACAGCCAGGATACAGCGAATATCATCTAGGGATTCTTTTTCCTGGTGAAGCATGAAATTGGAAGATTCTATTCTATTTCTTCTAGGCCAAGAAGTCAGCTTGACACAACATCTAATCATATCAAATGGCTTCCTCTGTATTAAACCATAGAACTTATTGGAATCCCTGCCATTGTTATGGCTAGCTGAAGAGAGGACCTCAATGAGCATGGGGTCCCTTAATGTTGAAGGGATGTTCTTAAAAGGTTCTATATGCTGTCTCTGGTAGGGATGATATTAACATGAAAGATTGATGAATAGTGTCTGAAATAGCTAACCTGCTGCTGGGACTCCCTTAGTTAAACACTTAGTATCATATCCTATCACACTTTGACAGATTGCAAGGGTAGCTAGAGGCATGGCCTGAACTAGTGACTCCTGTTGCAGAATTGAAGGGTGTAGGGCAGGCAGAACTCCATCTTCCTTAGAATAGTGTTTCCTTTGTCTGAAAATACTCCTAGGACCCTAACGATGAATTAATCCTCTTCTTTATCAAGGTCCCTAATGAACTCCACCTAGCTAGACAATGCCTAATTCTTTCCAATTGCTATAATAAAGGCAGCAATAAAAACTTCATAATAGATTGAGTCCACAGGGAGAGTAAACTGGGAGGAAACAGATGAACTGCCCTCATTTCTGCAGATACCCAAACTTGGTTTCCCCCATCCCCAGCCCCCCTCAGTGCAGCCCCTGCTGTACTTGTGCTTGGTAGGGACTTGTCAATCTTCCATCTTTGCTGGGCCTCCCAATGACCCTTTCAAGTCATTCTATGCAGCTTCCAGTCAGCTTTTACAAGTTTGTTTGATCTTTACTTACAAAGTTCCCCTCCCTGCCTGGGTTGCTCTCTTGTGCTTTGGCTTCAGAACAGAGTATTTCTTCCTCTTTTTCTTTCTGCCCCCTGTTCCTTTGTCAGTAGTCTTAGACCAAGGAATGTCGTTTTTCTGGTGTCATCGATGCCCAGTGTGAATTGTTGTGAAGTTGCTTTTGTGGTGTCACGGTTGCCCTGGAAGCTAGTTCAGTGACAGAGAGAGGGTGGCAGCCTCCCAGAACAAAGCAGAACAAAACAAAACATATGGATTCTTGCCCTGGGTTTGATAGTTCGTACTCCTCTCTGTGTAGAGATGGTATTTCAGGTGTCCTAGGAGCTCTGCTACAGTTTTATAAAATGTGATAATTTACTAGATCAAACTACCTTAACAGCAGGGTGAAAAACTGTCAGATAGCTCTAGAACTAGACAGGGAAGAGAGCATGACTCTTGGCCATGACTCTTGGCCTCCTTTATTTCTTTTGCCTTTGGATATCAAGAGGGCCCTGCATTTGGAACTATGGCAGAAAGAAAGAAAGGCCTTTTGAAAAGCCTCCATGGGGTGTGCACTCCAGCAATCCCAGAGTTCAAACCAACTTGATCCAGAAGGCAGTCCAGCATAGTAGAAAGAATAGAATAACTTGGGCTTAAATAAGAGCTCCACTCCTTATTTACCAATTGTGGGTCCTTGTGCTAGTTAGTCATGCTCTCCAAATCTCTGTTTCCTTATATGCAAAATAGAGAAGAGAATAATACCTGTCTTGTATGGTTGTTCTGAGGATTAAGTCAGTACAATACCTGGTAAGCAACAAATGTACATTTCTTTCCAAGGTACATCTGCTCACACAGATGTATGTAAAGTCACAGTGGGAAGGTAGAGTGAGGCTGTCCTGTGGAAGTTTCTTTTAAGGTTCAAAGTCTTGAGAAGAAGGACATTCAACCTTCAAATCCAAATCCAACTACTTATTTGAGTTTCTGGCAAGAGATCTGTTCTAGTTATGAGGAGAGGGACCTAGAAATGCATAACTACTTATGCCATAAGTAGTTTATGTATATGTCATTATGTAACTATAATATAATCCTAGATTCAGAAACATAGATCAGACAAATGTCAACCTTCTCAATCTGAAAACTAGTATAATGCATTTGTCACATCTCAATGAAAAGCATATATACATATATATGCCTTTCATTTTATATATATATATATATATATATATATATATATATATATATATATATACACACATACATACATACTGGGACTTGAACCCAGTGGCACTTAATCACGGTGCCACATCCCTAGCTCTTTTTATTTTTTATTTTAAGATAGAGTCTTGCTAAGTTACTTAGCGCCTTGCTAAGTTGCTGGGGCTGGCTTTGAACGTGCAATCTTCCTGCCTCAGCATCCTCAGTTGCTGGGATTATAGGCATGTGCCATTGTTCCTGGCAAAGGGTATATTTTGAAACTGCAGATTTCCTTTCATTATGAATCATTGTGAGATCATGATGATTATCTTTATAGAAGAAGTTCCTCTGGTGTTTCTTTTTTGCTTTTGGATGCTTGTTTCATTTAAATAAACTTATCTCTTTTGATCCTTAACAATTATCATGAGGTTAAATAAGATGGTATTGTTATCTCTGTTTTAATCTCTAGAATTTTAATTCTTTCTTAGAATTTTCATTTTTCTACTTACATTACTCATCTATTCTTACATTCTGTCTACGTTTTCCATTAGAACCCTTAGCATATGAATCGTAGTTGTTTTAAATTCAGGATCTGATAATTCTAGTATTCTTGCCTATCTGGCTCTGGTTTTGATGCTTTCAAACTCTTTTCCCTTTTAACATGTCTTGTCATTTTTATTGTCATTATTGAATGGCAGACATGCTGTATGGTATAAGAGGAACTGTGGTAAATAGATGCTTGAATAACACCTGCCTTGTAAGGTTGTTCTGGGGGCAGTACACCTTTCTGATGTGGTGGTAAGTTGGAGGGGGAAGGGAAATGTTCACTAGTCCTATGAGTGCTTCTCAGTTGTTCCCTCCCTAAGAAGGTTTCAGGATGGCCAGAGAGGTTAGAGTTGGGTATTTCCTTCTCTCATGCAGAAGGCTTGAACAGGCTGGAGTTGGGTATTATCTTATCCTAGGTTGATTTGAATCTGGAAAAAAAATCCAGTAGGTTAGGCAAGGCTAAATAGTTTCTCTCAAGGGTAAGACTGGTTTAAAAAAAAAACAGAATACTGTGCCATATTTCATAATGGTTGCTTCCCTCACTCGGCTGATGACACAAGAGGATTTTTCTCTGATCTTCACTGTGACCTGGTCAATCTTCTGGAGGTAAGAGCTCACAAAAGCACAGAAGTTCTATTATGACTGCATCCCTGGAGTTGTCTCTCAGGTTTGTTCACACTGAGCCTCCAGCAATTCATCAATTATAGTTCAGATTTTCCTAAATCTCTACTGGTTCCTCCAGAGGTTTCTAATCCTGTGATTCTAAGCTGGCAACTTGTGATTCTCTGTGTCTACCTGTCTGTCTCTCCAATTTTGACAGAAGTTTGCCCTGTGAATTCACTTCTCTGAAGGATCTAAGTGAAGTTATTGATATTTCAGTTTGTTCAGCTTTTTGATCATTGTTAGGATGGAGTGGTGACTTCTAAGTTCCTTTTATACCACAACAGAGACCTGAGGTCCTGTTATTCTGTTTTAAAAGAAGGGAAATCAGGACATGGTTAACAGTTCGATTAACTGACATGTTCAAGTCAATAAAGTTAAGGAATGGTAAGGGCTAGAATCTTGGTCCTCTTAAAACTTCTCAGAACACTTTCAGGATTGAGATATTTATTGAACCATCCTTGCATGACCAAGATAAACACCATTTCATTTTGTTACATCATTCCCTGGTACAAATTTTGGCAGATTATTTATTCTCAGAAAAAAAGCATACCACTTCAGCCAGATATTCAATTTTATTTGGGCAGTTTTGCAAAGAACATTCTTAGGGTTATTTTAATTTTCTCTACTTCTGTGACTCTTTTCCCCATTCAATTCTCATATCTTTCACTTATCCTTCTTGATGAGACTCTTTAGTGGTTTACCTATTGCATTTTATGTATACTAATCTGCTCCTGAATGTGACTAACAATTGAACAGATAGCATTGACATTTTCAGGAGCCCATCTGAATAAGACATCTAAAATTAGGACCAAACAATGGAATCTTTAACTGATTATTGGGAGGAATAAGAATTACTTCATAGGGCTGGGGATGTGGCTCAAGCGGTAGCGCACTCGCCTGGCATGTGTGCGGCCCGGGTTCGATCCTCAGCACCACATACAAACAAAGATGTTGTGTCCGCTGAAAACTAAAAAATAAATATTAAAAATTCTTTCTCTCTTTAAAAAAATACTTCATTGAATAAATTAATTTTTAAAAAAGAATTACCTCATTGAGATTCAGTGAGAGTAAATTCCAATGGAATATTGAAGTGGTTCTGATCAGCTATGGGTACTAGAATAAGGAACATCCAATATAAGAAGGCAGATTGAGATAAGAATAATATATGGACCAAAGTATGAATTTTGTTTAGAGACTACATATAAACCTATATAAATTTATTAGAATGCTAACTTGTATCCATCCTCCAAGCCAAAAAGATCATTATGGATCCACTAAACTCTTTCATTCTTTTTTTCAATGTTATTTTTGTTAGAGCTTTATAGTTATACATAATAGTGGGCTCACCCTGACATACACATACATGCTTGGGAACCAATTTCAGTTCCTGATCCCCCCCCCCTTTCCCTCCTGCTTTTCCCTCCTATCCTCCCTCCCCTCTCCCATTCTCCTTCCTCTACTATTTTAAACTTCCTTTTACTCATCTATTAATTTGTATTTGATTGGTTCTTTAGTTATCCTATCCTTCCCGCCCCATTTTCTTTATTTTACTCTGGCTTCTATATATGAGAGAAAACATTCAACCTATGAATTTCTGAGTTTGGCTTATTTCACTTAGCATGGTAGTCCCTATTTCCATCCATTTATAGGCAAATAGCCATAATCTTAAAGTCTTTCATTCTAAAGTCAAAGATCGTGTCTACACACACATACACATACCATACACACACATATATATGTATATACATATATATACATGGTGTGTGTGTCTATATATTATAAGTACACAGGTATATCATCTTATTTTTAAAGAAATCTAAACTTTCAAACTCTGATAGGTAGACTTAATTCTGCTAATTTATCATAAAGGGAGAGTCTCAAGTAGAGGAATTTTAGGAGGTGAAATGTCTGCCTGTATTCCTCTGATCCTGATGTTTCTGATCCCAATGTTTTCCCTCTAACTTTTCCCTGTTGGTTCTGACAGTCCCTCCACACCCAGTCTATGCTGCAGGAGAAAGAATGGGAAAGAGCATAGCATGGCTTCTAGTTTTATCTTACTGTTTAAAGACATTGACTTCCCAAGAGAAGCAGATTCTGAGATAAAGTGAGCTATGTTAGGGATGGTTTTGGATTAGGAGTTCCCTGGAGAGGACATGTTGTCAAATAAACTTCATCTCAGAAAAAATGTTAGTGTGTAAAGGGTAGGATTGAGATTTTATCCGTGTTATGAAATATCAGGGTTTTTTTGTTTTGTTTTTTTGCTACTGGGGACTTAACCCAGGGACACTCAACCACTGAGCCACATCCCCAGACCTTTTTTGTATTAATTAGGGACAGGATCTTGCTGAGTTGCTTAGGGCCTTGCTAAATTGCTGAGGCTGGTTTTGGACTTGCAATCCTCCTGCCTCAAGTCTCCCAAGCTGCTGGGATTACACCCATGTACCACCATGCCTGGCTATGGAATATCATTTTTAGATTTACTTGATACACTGTGATGAGGAAATAATGGGAACAATTTTGTTGGGCTCAATTGATCTTTTTTCAGTGCAAGAAAATTTTGAAAAAATAGGGCTGGGGATGTGGCTCAAGCGGTAGCGCACTCGCCTGGCATGCATGCGGCCCGTGTTCGATCCTCAGCACTACATAGAAATAAAGATGTTGTGTCTGCCGAAAACTAAAAAAATAAATATTAAAATTCTCTCTCTCTCTCTCTCTCAAAAAAAAAAGAAAAGAAAATTTTGAAGAAATAAAATTGAAAAGATGACTAATTTTCTCTTCTGATATATGTGTGTATGTATTTATCCTTCTTTGTATAACGCTTCATATTTTCATGACATTTTATATCTACTTTCTCACTGTTTCTGCACAAAGACCATTAGGTGACTTTTCTAAATTTACACAGAAAGTTTGTGATAGAGCCAGTGTTATAGTCTATATCTTGGGTATCCTGGTTCTTGAAGCTCTGTGCTAGAATAGTAGCATGTCAAGTAATGTGTCCAGTTTGTCAATTTTGCTTACATAAGGCTTTGAGCCAACTCTGGGATGGAAGTCATGATATTTCATGTCCTGACAGATAAAGAAAGCCAGCGGGAGAAGGAGAAGCTGGAAGCAGAGCTGGCCACTGCCCGTTCTACCAACGAGGACCAAAGGCGACATATTGAAATCCGAGACCAGGCTCTGAGCAATGCCCAGGCCAAGGTGGTGAAGCTGGAAGAAGAGGTATGTTTTGCTCAGGTAGCATGTGAGCCTGAGGGTGGGAGAAATGGCAAAACAAGAACACTGGGCTTATATCTTAGTGGTAGCTTGAGCAATCTTCCAATAGGAATATGCTGCTTCTAGTTATAGTTGTGTTGATGTGAGTGGACTTTGAATTCTTTTCTTTGTTGCAAGTTCCCCTTTTTCTACAGAATAGGAAATCACTAGAGTCGGGGGCAATTTCTATTTACTCATTTATATAATAACCAAACTGCCCTCCTACTCCAAGTTCTATATACTTAACCCTGCTTGTGAGATATATATTAGAGTGCTTTAAAGCTTTATTTTGGAAGAACCAGAAAATGATTCCAGATATTTTATTTTTTTATTTTTTTTATTGGTTGTTCACAACATTACAAAGCTCTTGACATATCATATTTCATACATTAGATTGAAGTGGGTTATGAACCCCCAATTTTACCCCAAATGCAGATTGCAGAATCACGTCGGTTACACATCCACAATTTTACATAATGCCCTATTAGTAATTGTATTCTGCTACCTTTCCTATCCCCTACTATCCCCCCTCCCCTCCCCTCCCATCTTCTCTCTCTACCCCCATCTACTGTAATTCATTTCTCTCCTTGTTTATTTTCCCATTCCCCTCACAACCTCTTATATGTAATTTTGTATAGCAATGAGGGTCTCCCTTCATTTCCATGCAATTTCCCTTTTCTCTCCCTTTCTCTCCCATCTCATGTCTCTGTTTAATGTTAATCTTTTCTTCCTGCTCTTCCTCCCTGCTCTGTTCATAGTTGCTCTCATTATATCAAAGAAGACATTTGGTATTAGTTTTTTAGGGATTGGCTAGCTTCACTAAGCATAATCTGCTCTAGTGCCATCCATTTCCCTGCAAATTCTATGATTTTGTCATTTTTTATTGCTGCATAGTACTCCATTGTGTATAGATGCCACATTTTTTTATCCATATTCCAGATATTTTAAAGCACTCCATGGATCTTGAAATTAGAATGGTCCTCATCTATTTACACTTAATGGGAAATAATCCCCCTCTTAGTCCTAAGTCCCCCTCTTAGGTCAAAAATATATCTTTGTGGCTGTACCTTTTGGACTTAGCATATTGGTTTGGCAAAAGTAGCCGCCTTGGGAAATCTGGGATAGGATAAGACTAAATTTATGTCAGGAGTACTGACCATGATCTTTGCTGTGGCTTAATGATTAGTTTTTAGCACATAGTTATGTGATGGGGGTGAATATGTCAGCTATTACTGTATCAGGATGGAGCCCCAAAACTATAACGCATACAATTTATGTATCTGATCAGTCTTGATGGAAATGTTACTTGCCTGCGACACTAAACTGTTCATGTCAAATAGAGGGAACTTTGTTGCTGGATTGTCCATTGATGTCAGTTGACATTGCACTAAAGTACTACTCCCAGATGCTTTGCGCTTCTGGGAATGGATATATTTCAGTGAACATTGATGCTAAAGAGTAACTTTGTTAAACAAATTTTATATCTCAATTCTATTCTAAAATTTATGTTGTTTTAAGTGGGAAATGCCTTCATTATAATAAGCTGGAAGCTTTATAAACTTGATACAAAATTAAAGTGTTAGGGACCAAATACCATTCTGGCTATTGTATGTGAGGTATCTTTCCTGCCTTCATTCATTGTTTGCTTCCTGTCCCCCAGTAAGAATGGTTCTAGATACTGGAGATCTCCTGACTTACAGATTTCCTCTGCTTTCCTTTTTGGGTATTAAAATGCTTGCTGGGCTGGGGATGTGGCTCAAGCGGTAGCGCGCTCGCCTGGCATGCGTGTGGCCCGGGTTCGATCCTCAGCACCACATACCAACAAAGATGTTGTGTCCGCCGAGAACTAAAAAATAAAATATTAAAATTCTCTCTCTCTCTCTCTCTCTCTCTCTCGCTCTCTCTTAAAAAAATAAGTAAAATAAAATAAAATAAAATAAAATGCTTGCTGCAAATGGGATATGGGCTCATACTTTACCAGAAGGTAATGCCATCTAATCCATTATATCCTTTAACCTGATTGATTAAGTGTTAACTTCAGGATAAAATAAAATAAAATAAAGTTGAACTTTTTCTCCATCAGTATATAATATATGCTCAGAAATATGCTAAGTTGCTTCATGAAAAGTGAGGAAGTCTTGCATTTGCCAAATGTCTGTGTCTAAGGAGCTTAACACACCCTTTGGCCCTCAGTACACCTCATATATTCCCTTTCCTCTTTTTTTTTTTTTTTTGCAAGGGATTTCCAGAGAAAGTTACAGGCCAGAGTAAGACTGTATTCTTTTAGAGAAGGACAAACTAAGAGACCTGCTGAGAAGTAGCTTGCTAATGATCACATGGCAGGTCTTGGGTAGAGCCAGGAATAAAACTGGTATCTCATGACTCTTCCTTCCATAGACCCTGCTGCCTGTCTCCCTGTCTGAATCATCCTTTGGTTCAACTCCCAAAAAGAAAATGTGGGTACTTGTTCAGATTTAGTAACCTCTGCATCTTTTTAAAATTACCTTTTTATTGACAGATAATAGTATATCTTTATGGGGGTAAAGTGTGATGTTTTGAACCATTTTATGCATTGTGTATTGATTGGCTCAGGATGCTTAGCTTATCCATCATCTCGATCCCATAGCATTTCCTTGTTATGAGACCAATACGTTATTGTTAACTGTATTCACCCTCTGTGTGAAGGACCATCAGAATTTATTTCTCCTATCTGATTATGGCCTTGTACCCATTAACCCTATCCCTGCCTCTTCAGTACCCTTCCTGGCCTCTACCACTTTACCATCAGAATTTGCCTAAACTGCTTTGACATTATGGTATATATACAGCACTGCTCCCCTTCTGGGAAGGGTACTCATCCAGTTGGAGATAAATGAACAAAATACTGCAACCTTCTTGGTTTTCATTGTTTGAGGATACAGTGGGAACTGGTTGTTAATCATGGAAATAATATGTGTGTAGGAAGAAGATGTTCATCTGTAGTTCCCACTGAGCAGCCCTCGCGGAAACAGTTGCCTGAAATATATATCTGGCTTCAGACTTTTCTGGGCATTTGTTCCAAAGATTTCTAGTAGTTTTCCAGGGACTTGCCCCAAAATATGTAGTTTTACAATTTAATTAAGTTCTAAATATTGGCTGGGATTGAATGAATGTTGTCTAATGGCTAGATACCTCAAATGAGCCCATTAATTATTGTTAATTTTTTAGTCTTCATCCAACTTGTACTTTCCTATAGAGTCTAATTGTTGGGGAATTCTGAGTTGCTGTTGCTAAAAGAGGTGGAACTTTTGACTGGGAGAGTAGGCTCACAGCCCTGTTTCTATCCAGTGGAATCTCAGAGGCCACATAACATCTTCCAAAACAAAGCCAGATCATATCTCTAACATATAAAAGCTTTCAAAATCATGTCTCAGAAAATTAGACTAGTTCTTGTGGTTTTGCTTTGTTCTAGCAGCCTATCAGAGCCGAATTTGCTCCTGGGTAGTGTTTGTCCTGTCTTTCCCATATGTTCAAAGGAAAATTTTCCTTTCTATCATCCTCAAATGTACGGACTGCTAAACAAAGTATTGCTTTTGTTCTGTGACTCAGTCACCTTTAGGTCTCAGTCATCATGAGTTAAAATTTCCATCTATGGAATATTAGGGAGGTATTTAAGGTATGTATTCTGGAACAGAACTGGTAAGCGTTCTTCATTGTGGTTCCTGTACAAAATATCAGTGAACATTTCTAAAACAAGAAAGGTATTCATGAGTACAAGAGTTATCTCTCTGTCTGATGGAGATGGCTCAAGAAAAGCCTTGTTTGGAGGCAGAAAGATATGCTAGATGATCTGCCTACATCCAGTGTAAACACATAACTTAGTTATGGCTCACAAATGGCAACCACAAATTCTCCTTTTTTCTTAGGCCTTCAAAGTTCTTCCAGTGAGAATGTCTTCAGTCCACTTAGTGAATCATAATTATTTAAAATTTCTCAAAATAGGCCTTTTGTGTGAGGGATGTTTTCTCAGCTCTCCAAGCTCAGGGTCACTCAGGTAACTAGTTCTCATTGCATCAAGATGGTCAGGGAAAGATTATAGCTACTTCAGTGGTTCCAGGGTCCTTGTGTTTATTTATGTTTTCCTCTCTAGAAAGACCACATTTAGATGCCTTCCCTGAAATTCATTCCATCCTTCTAATCCCATTAAGTCACTTGCCTGGGGTTCTCTGCAACCACCAAGCCCTATACAGAAATGTGGTCTCAGGCTCACAGAGAACCTTTCTCTTGGAAACACAACTTCCATTCTCTTCAGAGTTCAGTGTAAATTCTTTCATGGATGCAGCTCTGCTGTCACCCAGGGAGGTATTTTGCTGGGGAGGGGATATACCTGTTTTTTGGTGCATCACTGTGACCAGGCCTTGACACCATTCTACAGTCTGTACCGCAGGCTGCCAAACGAGGTTCTTTCCGTCTTCACCCTTATCTTTCGGAACACGTAGGTCCTATTGAAGTGGAGGCTCATTAAACTC
The DNA here is from genome assembly GCF_964194105.1 of Spermophilus citellus. Classification (NCBI taxonomy): domain Eukaryota; kingdom Metazoa; phylum Chordata; class Mammalia; order Rodentia; family Sciuridae; genus Spermophilus; species Spermophilus citellus. The sequence goes on along the minus strand of NC_138190.1, from coordinate 110,759,080 downwards.
CAAGTCAAAAGAGCTCTGTGTCCTACAGCAACTACGGTATTCTCTCATTCAAAGAGAGTCTCCCCACCCCCTACCAATTTAACCTCACTGGAGAGTTTCAACGGATGCCTGGCATATCCTCTCACAAGGCTAAAGGCAGCCCAGGCTTCTGGCTGGCTGCTGTCTTATGAGAATCCAGAATTGAAGCCATCGCTTGGGTAATTGTTTGGGGGATGGTGGGAAAACGGCCTTGGCAAGATCAAAGAGGGAAGATGCTGGGGGAGGGTGGTTACTGAGCAGAGAGTGCACAGGAAAGGATACAGAAGAATGTGGGAGGGCTGGCAGAAAAATCCAGTGAGCCTTGTTCTTTGGATTTACACTAGAATGAAAGCCATAGAGATTCAGGAAGAAGGGGCCCAAGTGTTAACCTTTTCATCCAGTAGCTGCTGGATGATTTGATCATCCCATCAATAGCTCTTGCTGGAGTACTGAGAACATTTTCCAGAGCCCTTTGCCAATCCACCCTGTTCTCCCAAACTTCCTTTATCTTGTTTTACTCCATTTCCACCATTCTTAAGGCTGATATTTCTTCTTTATTTCTAGGTCCCATTCTACTTTATGTGTTTTTCTCTCTTTTGGGGGAGTGGGAGTATTAAAGATGCATAAGTTTCTGCTACTGGACTTACCTATGTAGTACCATACCTAGTCTTCTTCCCAATAGGGAAACATGTCTTAAGCATAGACATTTATATGTCTAATGCTAAAAAATAATTTTCAAACAATAGGATATTGTTGGTGAAGGTAAAATTTACAAGTGGTCATAATGGCTTATAGATTTGGATGGAAGTTCTGCGGGTGTGAATTCTATGTGCATTTAGAGTATTGATAGGATTCAGATGAAGTTTGTATTCATCCTGGCATCTTCCAGGGTGTTCTGCTGATGAATTGTGGATTTATTTGATGGGCACTTCATCGAAGGATGTCATGTCTCATATTTATGACAGTGTATTTGTTTTGTAGTAGGTGTGACTGCATCTAATATGCTAGCAAGCAAGCAAGAAATCATGTCCCCGTCTTCAATAGAGATAGAGTGACCTCTCTGAGATCAATTCTTTCAGTCTTATGATTTTGGCTTTTTAAATTCCCAAGTTGGAAATCTTATGGATTTTTCTTTAGTCTTCTTTATAACATGAGTTCTGTTCCCCATAGAACAAGCTTTTAGAGGTGGCATTTTGCTCTTCAATTCTTTTAATATCCACCCGAGGACCACAGCCTCTTGGCAATGAACAGAGGCAGCATACTAACAACAGGGTAGTGTTACCAAATTGCTTAAGTGTAAAAACTTACTTGGAGCCAAAGGCTCCAGGGTAAGACTAAATCAGATAAAAATAAAATCACCAAAGGCTGTCGTGGAGTAACAGAACTAGTAGCATGAAGGAAAGTACAGTTATGCTGGTGAAACTGTAAATATTAGGCAGTAGAAGGGAAGAGGCAAATCAGCAATAATGAAAGCACTGGATTTAGTTTTGTGTTATTAGCCTCACTGCCCTTCAGATGGAGTGTTTGTATATGTTGGTGTTTATCCAACTAGTATTAATAGTTTGCCCCCTCTACTTGCCCATCTGTATTTTTTAACCTTTAAAAATATTTACAGATATTTTACTTTATAACTCTAGGAACTTTGCAAGTGTTATCTTTCAGCAGATTAGGAAATTAAAGTACAAACAGATTAGACCATACAGTTAGCGATAAACCTAGGAGAAAACTCAAGATACCTAATCCGGTTCTTCGTCCACCAGTGAATAAATGAGAGAGTTAATGATTAAGTCACTTCTTTGGAAATGGCTGAGACAAATGGTTCTCTTTAGGAGCCCTAGACATGATTTTGTATATAGCTATCCTTTAAAAAATAAGTTTGAAAGACACCCACAGTTGTTGGAAGGAGGAAAGGGATGTCATCACGTGGTATTCGTTGCAGGGATCAGATTTTCCTGAGTCAGAAGCAGGTTAAGGAATCTGCCAAATGCTTGGGAACAGATTCAAATTATTGCAGAAGTGTGATGGAAAAATATGATTGATTGAGCTCAAGACTATTTGCCTTATTCTTTAATAGGTTGCCTTCCAGCTGCTCTTTCTCCTAATTTTACAATTCCCTTTTGAAAACTTATCTCTGAATAGGAAAGATTTAAAACACTTATCTTGACTTGGCCAAACAAAGTAAATACATTTGTGAAGGTGTGTGTTTATTATTTGTATATTTGCAGTGTTGTAGCTAATCTAGACTATGCTCATTTTTGTTCTTGTCTGTAACAGTTATTTAATATTAGCTGGTCACCAAGAATGTAGACCAGTGAACTAGAACTAGAAGAGAGCTATCAAGGGAAATAGTAGGGACCTGCCCTTATATGACTGAAGGGATACTGATCTCCAGTGTAGCAGGGACTTTGTCTTACTTCCCACTACATTACTTTTGCTCTCAAAGATAGAATAGGGACTGATACATAATAATCATCAGGTAAATTTCTGGTGAATAAATGAATCCACACATGAATAAAATATTTAAAAATAACTGAAAGTATATTCATGATGAAAAGCTTTCATGAAAAGCAGCAATCAAGGTTAGGAAAGATTATTTCAAAGAACTCTTGGAGAGTTTAGTGATTTTGTGAGGAAGAAAAAGGAAATGATCAGACTAATATAAGATTTGATAATTTGTATAGTAGACATGGTAGAATTTTAAGGCAGTAAGAACCTAGAGCATCAACAAAGGCATTTTAAATGGCCATACCAAAGCTGGAAACGGGATAGTGTGACAGTAGACTGGGTAATGAATCAAAATGCATTAAGCAGTTTGAGAAATAAATGAGAAAGAGCAGCTTTGGTCTAAAAAGTATAGGAGGTGGTGTAAAGGTACTTTGGATATTGGAAATACCTAATACTAATGGATTGGAAGTGCTAACAGTAATTGCTTTTATTCTTAAATAAGATAGTACCATGATATCCTACTTCTGGAAGTCTTTTATAGCACCTGTATGCATTGACTGAATGTGCAAAACATGAGTGTCTAGATGGGGAGAGCAATGAAAGAACTGGTAAGTTGGTATTGTAATAATTTAGTTGTGAAATAAAGATTTAAATTATTCATATTGGCTATGAAAATGAGAATAAAAGAGATGTTGATTAGAATTAAGACATAGTGATAGTTGGATATGGTGGTTAAAGAAAGTGGGAAGAATAATAATTCTAAGATTCTGAAACTGGAAAATGGGTAAAGTGATGATGTTGACTGAACCATCAAAAGGATAATATTTGGGGGAAAGTTGAAAGCAGTCCTAGGGCATGTTAAATTTTCACAGTGAGACTTCTTGCAGTCAGGTAAGACACTATGAGAACATTAAAGTATGAATATAATCTCTTGTTAAAAGTGTGGTATAAAGGAGCTGTCCTGTAGTGCTAAAGTGTTGAGCAAATTTTCTCAACCTTGGCATTAACGACATTTGGGACTGGATAAATCTTTGGAGATAGTGAGAGGCAGGGACTATTTTGTATTATGAGATATTTATCAACACTCCCAGTTTTTATCCATGAGTAGCAACCATAAGTGGCTATGGCCACCATAAATGTCTCCATACATTGCTTAATGTCCCCTGCAAATGGGGACATTCATTACCCAGTCTACTGTCACACTATCCCGTTTCCAGCTTTGGTATGGCCATTTAAAATGCCTTTGTTGATGCTCTAGGTTCTTACTGCCTTAAAATTCTACCATGCCTACTATACAAATTCTCAACCCCTAGTTGAGAATCATTGGTATAGAGACACAAAAAGTAAACTATCTTAGATTGGATCTTTGAAGTACAGTAAGAGTAGGGCCAGTGGGTTGGGGGAGAAGGTGGATCTAAAAATCAAGACAAAGAGTAAGAATAGTTTGAGGAATCATATTTAGAGAACATAGATTTAGGGAAAGGAAGGGAAGGGAGTCTTTTTTAACAAGTTTTTGAAAATTGGCATTTGGTTAAAAAAAATTGAATGGATGAATGATTTCCACCACTCACTGAATATCCATGGGGGAATTTGGTTGAAATGATGGATTTACTTGGAATTTTCCTAGGGGCTCATGGTTACAAGTCTTGATTAGAAACCCAGAGTGACTGATCTGTGGTTTTGAAAACTCATTTTCCACATGAAGGCCTGAGCCATTACCATGGCTTTGGGAATTTTCACATGAACCTTTACTTCCTTGAACACTGAAGACAGAAAAATCAATCATCTAAGATCCTATGGAGAGTATACATATTACACAGTCTGAGTCTTGTATGTGTACACACACACACACACACACACACACACAAACTAAAGCACACCTTATGTTTTTACCTCCAAGAATGTTCTTATACAGAATTCTACGATGCTGTTTGCCTTGTCCTCTTGGATAGTGGTAAGCGTTGAGGGTGTCAGAGGGACTCCTAGATTCACAAAACATTTAGGAGTTCAAAGACCTTTAGAGAATATTATGTCCTAAAGCAGTGAGGGGTGAAACAGCAAAAGTTATTTGGGAACCATACTGATGCATCAATTATGAAAAGATGATGAAGCGAGGTAAGGTAGGAGGACCATTCGCTAGGGAAGACAGATAACACACAAGAAGAATCAACATGAATACACACACAGCTGTGGCAGTCCTTTTTGAATGAAGTTGGTAGAATCCTAAAACATACAACGCATAATAGAGGAGACAGTGAATGCAACCCATCTGCCATGGTAGCCCCTTAAGCACCTCAGCAAAATACTAAAACCCTGAAATACAGTTTGAAAACCTTTCTAGGAAGTGGCAAACTTTTTTTTCTGTAAAGAACTAGATAGTAAATAGTTTCAATTTGGTGGACCATGCAGTTTCTGTTCAATTGCAACTGCTCAGTTCAGCCATTGTTCCTGGAAGACAGCCATCAACAAAATGTAACTCATTTTGCTGGTATCGAACCTACAATTCTCCAGAGCTTCAGTTGGCTTGCTGTTTTGGTTTGCTGACTCCTGAAACCCTCTACATTCCTTTTAACAAGTGGATACTCTGAAGCTGAGAACAGGGAAGCAAGTTGTTGTTAATTGCAGAACTAAGACTAGAATCCAAGTCACCTGAGAGCCACCTTGTTACCTTTTCCTTTCATTGTGCTAATAGAAATTTTTGTTATGTATGTCTATATGGACCACAGTTAAATACTTTATTTGTCATGAAGTGAAAGTATTTCTCCCAAATAATGCCATTTTGGAAAGAATATGGTGTGTGTGTGTGTGTGTGTGTGTGTGTGTGTGTTATTTTATTTACTTTTTGGTACCGGGGATTGAACTCAGGGACACTTAACCACTGAGCCACATCCCCAGGCCTTTTTTATATTTTATTTAGACAAGGTCTTGCTGAGTTACTTAGGGCCTCACTAAGTTGTTGAGGATAGCAGTGGAGTTAAACAGTATAGATCTTTGTTGGATATATCTATAAGGTCTTGCATTGGTAGCATCTAAGAGTTGTCCTTTTTTGTTTTTTGTTTGTTTGTTTGTTTTTGATTCCACAGATTGAACCCAAGGGTGCCTAACCAGTGAGCCACATCCCCAGCCCTTTTAATTTATTTTTGAGGTAGAATCTTACTAGGATGCTTATAGTCTTACTAAGTTGCTGAGGCTGGTATCAAACCTGTAATTCTCCTGCCTCAGCCTCCTGAGCTGCTGGGATTACAGGCATGCACCATCACACCCAGATAGAATTGTCCTTTTCTATCCTGACATATCTAGGCATTAAGTATTTCTGAGGTGATCATGGAGTTTTGGGGTGAGCTATACTTTTTCTTTTTTTAAAGGAGGTATAAGAATTATGCTGGTAACAATGGTCCTGGTACCTTGTGAAGAATAATCCCAGTGGTAAACTGTAATGGGATTTTTCTTAGCCTGTTCTATGGAATTTGTCTGACTTGCATGACCATCTTCAAGGCACTCAGAGAACTCCCTGGGCCTTAATTGATTTTCACTTCCATGGGGTTGGCTCAGTGACTTTTCTTATTGAGGTGTTTTTGTTACAATATTTAGGTTTCCTTTTTCAAGAAAGTAAGAACATGAGAAATCCACATGGCTCTAGATTGCTTGTTTTTCAGTTTTCTTAGCTTACATTGCAGTACTTTGCCATCAAGGCAAGAACTGCATGCTGTCTAAGTTTAATTGCCTTTAAGTATAACTGCTGTAAGCCTTCATAATTATGGTTAACATTCTCCACATTAATGTTGCACTGCTCCCTTAGGGTTTTCAGAGTGATTCACAAATAAATGCATTCAACTTTAAATAGCTCACGAGGATTATAGAACCCCAAAGGTGAAGGATGGAGAATGTTTCCTGCTGTCCAATTATTCAAAGCTTAGCAAATAGGAAGGCAGAGGCATCCATGACCTTAAAATTTTGGTTGCCCTAGTCAGTGTTGTTACAAGTAGTCACGTATCCCAAGAAAGAAAAGTTTAAACTTATTGAGAGAAAGAGCATGATGATTTTGTTTATTTTATTTCCTAGGAAAAAAATCTAATGGATAAAAAAACATCTAGGCTTAGAATTTGTTTCAACTGGTTTATAAGATTAGATTGAACAAGGCCTAGAATCAAAGGGAATGTCAATAAAGTCTGGAAAAAAATTAAGTTTGTTTTCCAGTTACCTGGGCAAAGTATAGCACAGGTCTGGTAGGAAAATATAAGATAGGTTTCTTTTCACCTGCAGAAAGTTCAGCAATTCTAATTTGGGGAAGGGACAGGTATAACACAAGGAGCATGTCCTAACCAGTCCACGTCAATACTGTCTGAATGGACATTCTAGGGAATGGCAGTTTGGAATCATGACCACAAAGGAGTTGTCTGGTCTCTGCAGTGGGGGATTCAGATTGGTCCTTTGCCTTGGCCCCAGCTAAATGGACATGGGTAATGCTGGTTGGGTGGGTAATTTCTTACATTGCAATTATCTACCTAGGTAGCTCAAGGGCTTGGGGGAACTTGTTGAAAAGTTAGAATTAAATTCCTGAATTTAATTCAGGTTATTGATAACATTTTCAACTGAAGTCTTAACAGTGACGGTCTATCTCCCTGACTTTAGCTTCCATGAGAGTGGTGACAGAGATGCCCCACTTGGAAGAATTTCCTCTTTAGAAAGAGTCCACTAGTTGATTTATTAGCATTGAGGGGTATCACAAAGGTATTCTGAGAAGTATAATCTGTTCTTATGCAAACGAGGTGGCAAAGCTGTTGTTTCCTCTATCTTCTTGGGTGTCTTCACAGTTCTTTTTAAAGAACTGTGAGGCCCTCCTCATTCCTTCATTCCTGTGGAGCCAAGATTTGACTTATGAGTTACATGGGTAAAAATAATTCACTTTATTATTCCCAGTTTGTTTCTACTTTTACTTTTGTATATGAAATATAGGCTTGCAAAGATGAAGAACTGTGTTTGACTTGGGCATAGTTTGATTGATTGATTTGAATCTTTAGGAATCTTTGAAGGTCCCAGAATAAAAAGTTGAGAGGCTACAGTACAGAGTCATCAATTCACGCTCATGAGATAGAAATCTCAAATAATCTTGGTCTTTAATAAAGAATGAGTAGTCCTGGTCAATGGGGATACTAAAACTTGAACCATTGGTTCATAGCTTCCTTTTGAGAAGCAGAAGAAACTTTCCAGGAAAGTGGTGATGGATTATATTGAGAACTTATCAGACAGACTTCAAAAAGATAATTCTGGCCTCCTTGTAGTTGCAGACTTTCTTACCTAGAAGTGGAACAGCAGTATAACATGAGATGGGTTTCCTTTACATACCAAATTAAACCTTTCTTCCCAAAGAGTCCCCCTACTCCCTTTTTAGCACTTCTTTACACTAACAACTAAAATAAGCTATACCTTCCTCAAGAACATTCTAGTTGAGAGTGAAGAAGCAGAGCAGAGGCAAGAACATCCATTAAGTGGGTACCTGAAAAACTTGCCAAGACATGTTGTACTTAAGGGAGTAGACTTAGGGAAGATAGAGATAGGGAAGGAGAAGGAGATTAAAGAGGGGCTCCTGATTCCATTCCTTCTTTGTATTCTCTGTATGAGAAATATAAATCAGCCTGCTGCACATCACAAAGGACCTTGTCATTTGTTTCTTTTTAGAGCTGGATTCTAGGACAGGAAGGGAGCTAAACACTGCAGGGATCTGCATAACTGACTTTGTTGCCCTCTTTCCTTCCATCTTGCAAATCTCCCCATCTGGGATTTCCAGCTGAAAAAGAAGCAAGTATATGTAGATAAAGTGGAGAAGATGCAGCAGGCCCTTGTACAGCTCCAGGCAGCATGTGAGAAACGTGAGCAGCTGGAGCACCGACTCCGGACACGACTGGAAAGGGAACTGGAATCCCTCCGAATTCAGCAAGTATGAAGAATCTAATAAAGATGGGGTGCAGGGGGAGAGGGAAAAGGGAGAAAGGGAGAAGGAAATATATGATTTGTGGTTATTTTTCAGTTGGCATTTGGCATGAACAAAAAAGCAAATATTTGCTCATCTTTACGTTTTTTGCCCCACATACCTCGCTGAAGGCTACCTCCCCATTATAAATAGAATGCCTGCTTCCTTAGCTTCCTATTCCTATTCCAGCAATCCCCCACCATCTCCAGTAGTAGGGATTGAATCCAGGACCCCATGCATGCTACATAAGTGCTTTTCCACTGGGCTTCATCCTCAGACCTTCTCATTTTTTTTTTTTTTTAAATTTTGGGGCAGGGACTTCCTAAATTGTTGAGGTCCTCACTAAGTTGCTGAAGTTGGCCTCAGGCTTGTGATCCTTCTGTCTCCCAAGTCTCTGGGATTGCATGGATGAGCGACCGTGCCTGGCTCCAGCAAAATTCTTAATGCTTCTTATAATCTTGCACCTTTTATTTTTCATAGGAACCAAAACAGTAGGCCCTGTAAGAAGTGAAACTACTATACAAATAGACTCTGAGACATTTTAGAATTAGAAATGGTCTTCAGGAATCACCTGGCCTCAACTTTAGAGGAGAGAAAAATCAATATCCAGAAAAGATTGTATGACTCACAAAAGATCACAGAAGTTAGGGCAAGTTAGCAACTAAATCCTAGATTTTTGAAATCCCCATTCCTGCCAACTAACTGGCTGGCATGGCAGTTTTCACCCTATTGATCCACTTTTTGAGTATCGCGACATTTATACATGGCAGGCTCTTTTTCTGACCAAAGGAGTCTCACATTCAAGTCCAAATCCCACGGTCTGAAGAGAAGATCTGAATTCCCCTTTCTTCTTTCTGAATCAGAATCCAAACTAGAAACTGAGAATGTAGCTCAGGGTAAGAACACTTCCTTGGCATGCACGAGGCCCTGGGTTCAATCCCCTGTACCACCAAAGGAAAAAGAAATTCAAGCTGAAGTTGCTTGAAGTAGCCTTTCTTCAAGTGGAACTTGGACACTGTGTTTCTTTCTCTTGTTAATCTGAGGGGTCTTGGTATCTCCCTCAACAGCGCCAGGGCAACTCTCAGCCTACCAACGTTTCAGAATACAATGCCACTGCCCTGATGGAGCTCCTTCGGGAAAAGGAGGAGAGAATTCTGGCCCTGGAAGCCGATATGACAAAGTGGGAACAGAAGTATTTGGAGGAGAATGTGATGAGACATTTTGCTCTGGATGCAGCAGCAACCGTGGCTGCTCAGAGGTGAGGAGGTGGTTGAGAGGGCCACTGCTTGAAGTGGGTGATTGCTAAGAATTGACAGATAACTGATTCATACATTTTCCAGTGTATGATTTTCTCTGATGCTCTAGTCTTTCCTCCAGTTTTCTTCTGAAGTGTGTGATTTTTTTTTTCATCTGGGGTTATGCAGGGACTGAATCGCTTCGGGGACAGAGGATCAGGAATTTGAAAATCAAAGTTGTTTTATGGACTTACTAGAATAATAGTAGCACTTGCCTCAGAAGCCAGGAAAATTACAGATGGGATCGGCTAAATATTGGTACACCTCCCTCCCCAGAGCCACTTTCTCTCAGCCACATGTGCACACTGTTTAGCCCTAGGGCTGGAATGAAACCCCCTTCAGAGAAATGCCACTCAGAACCTAAATGTCACTCAGTAGTGGCTGCTGCCATTTGATAGGTCTGGTTTGTCCTGGGTATGTTAAAGGCTGTGCTGAACATGAATCCATCCCTGCCCTTTGAGAAGGTCTAAATTTGAAGGCCACATTCTCTGTGTGCTTAAGATCATCACATGTGAGCAGTCCCATTCCATCTGATACTAGGGAGAAAGTGGCGGGAGGATTTTGGTTTCAATTTTTTATTTGTCCTGCTTTATATATTATAAAATCTAAATTATTGGCCTTTGGAGGAAACAGTTGTTCTTATAAACAACTTATAGTTTGTCTTGCTGCTCTTCATTATCATCAGTTGAAAAAGAAGGAAAGAACAACAAAAACTCAGTTCAGGTTCAGTTCAGGTGATGATTTTGGTCATGTTGATAATAGCTCCTGATTTGGAGTTGGGTATCAAAGGTGTGCTATGGCATATTGCTCCTAGATAGATTTCTATCCAGAAAGTTTTTAAAAACCACAGTGCTCTTAACACTTCAGTATATGGTAAGCCAATAGAGCCTAGAAAAATGCCCACCAGACTTTGGGCTGCAATATATGTGTGGAAGGGGAAAATGGATACATTTATTTTTGAGTACTTCTCATGCCCAATCAAATGGGGTAGGGCATCAGTGCTTAAGGAATTGTACTGGTGCTTTGTCAAACTCACTCCTTATTCTCTAGGAATACACCTTACGCCTCTCTAATGTAACCAGCTTGCTTTCAGATAATCTCTATATACACCTTTAATAGATAGAAGCTACCAATGGCTTGATATTGAGTCTTCAGGGGCTAAACATTCCCTGGCTTTGTTTCTTGAGAAAGACATGCTCAGTACTTTCCAGGTACCCCAGCTGTGCCAGAAGACGGTCATAAGGTTTGTAGACAGATTCAAAGAACAATGAAGTATCATTTTACCTCTAGCTTCCAATGAAACACCGGTGCCCAGCACTTGTTCAGAGATTATTCATGAAACCATGACACTGAAAACAGTTATTATTGGGAGGTAGGGAAACATAGGGTAATTTTGTCATGTTTGGACAGAATCTTAGAAAGATGCAACTCCTAAGTGTGTGTAGTGTGAGAAAATACTAGAAAGCAGGGTGCTGATTCCAGGTCAAAAAAAAAAACAGGAAAGCTGGATGGGGCTTATCACAGGGGCGTGGGGCTTATATATATATATATATATATATATATATATATATATATATATATATATATATATAAACACTACCCTCCTTTCTCCTTTTAAAGCATTCATTGATTATTAAGGGAACTGCCCCTTTCAGATGGATGACCAGGATTTGTTGGTTCCCATAAAAGGTAGAATTAATTAAAATTGAATTCCTTTAAATTATCAGGTAGAAAGTTTTCATGTAATCAATGTTTTTGGAAAAATATGTGCTTATCATTTAGCATGAGAAAACACAGCCAGTTCCCATTTAATAGGAACATTTTCTGATAGTTGCACAGGCAAACATTCCAGATTTGAACTGTGTGCTTTCTTTTTCTTTTCCTTTTTTTTCTTTCTTCTTCTTTTCCTAGTGGTGCTGAAGATTGAACCCATGAACCCAGGGCTTTGTGAAAGCAAGTGCCCTACCACTGAGCTGTACCCTCAACCCTTTTTAAAAACTTTTGAGTCAGTCTCACTAAGTTTCTGAGGCTGGCCTGAAACTTAAGATTCTCCTGCTTCAGCTTTCTGAGTCTCTGGACTCGGAAACATGCACCACCATGCCAGGCCTTCATGCCATTTTTGCATGCTACCAATCCATCCCATGGGGGAGACTGAAAGATTGAGATTGTATTCAGATTCTTATGAAATGAGAGAATTGAATGAGGTGATTCCTCCAGACCCTTCTATTTCTAGGACTAAACTATATTTATCTTTTTAGTTGTAAATGGACACAATATCATTTTATGTATTTATTTTTATGTGGTGCTTAGGATGGAACCTAGTACCTCACATGTGTGAGGCAAGTGCTTTACCACTGAGCTATAGCCCCAGCCCAAAAACTGTTTCTAAAGGTAGTACCTCTTCTGCTTTGCTATGGAGATTGGTCTCCTTTTCCTCTTTTGTTTTTCATGATATTACAAATTTGGGAGGATCATTCAAAAACTTTATTTCTGAACCTGTGAACAAAAACTTTTATTTCTGTGGGCTCCTCTGCCTGTCTTGCCAAGATCTCTTCCCATTCCTTTTCCATTTGTTTCCCTTTTCCTCCTCCCAACCTAAATGTAGGTACACAGCAAGCTTCTGCTTTCTGCCCCTTTCTGTGGTAAAAGCTTATATTTGCTTTCTTTCAAAATAATTTTTAAGTGCCTATAATATTGGTTGTGTATGGAAAGTGCTCCAAATTTGTTTAAGGAGAGAAAGAAAGACAAACAGAAAATAAGAGAAAGGAAGTGAAGAAAATGATTTCTAAATGTATAATTTATATCCCTAAATTTAAGTCCTTGTTTTAATGTACTGCTTAGTTTCTGTGTATGCTCCTAATGTCTCAAACTTAATATATTCCAAACCTAATAACTCATAGGTAAATGAAGAGTTTCACAATTAGGAAATCTTACTTAGATGGTGTCACTGGTGGTGGTAGAAGATAGAATATTTTTTCAATAGATTATTAGTTACACATTTAAAAAATCTCATTTAGTTGTACATTTTGGTTCATGTTGGTAATTGAATACAACAGTGTAGCTGCCACCAGGACATATTCTGAAATGACCTTGTGCCCCTTGAATTTGATCCCCCTTTCTCCGGACAATGACTGATCTTCTTTTTGTCATAAATTTGCAATTTTCTTTCCTAAAGTGTCATATAAAAGGAGTTAAATTGTGTTTACCCTTTCTTTTTGAATTTTTGTGATCAGCATTAATTATTTTGAGGCCCTTCCAGGTTGATGCATGTATTAATAGTTCATTCTTTTTTATTGCTGAATAGTGTGTCATGGTACCAGAGCTTATTTATTTATTCACTTGATGATGGACATTTGGATTGTTTCCAGTTTGGGGACATTGTGAATAATAAAAGACATTTTTAAAAATATCTTTATTTTATTTATTTATTTTTATGTGGTGCTGGGGATCATCAAACCCAGCGCCTTGCCCGTGCTAGGCAAGCATCTACCACTGAGCCCCAGCCCCAGCCCCAGCCTCAGTCCCAATAAAAGACATTTTAACATAAAGAAAAGACAAATTGATCTTTTCTCAAATGAGAAGACATATATTAGGTCTTTTTATATCCTTCCCAGCACTTTGATTCTGTAGAATACCTTTTGTCAAAGGGAAAGCTGTCAATGAAATGATTTCAGACAGGACCAGAGTATGAAAGCTAAGTTTAGCCTTAAAGGGTCCAGGGGAAGGCATTTAACCCATATGGAGAGTGTTGGCATTGCCCTTCATCCTGAGATGTATCTAGATACCAGATTTACCAACTCTGTGATATTGGACAGTCATATGAGTAGGTAAATTTTACTTGATAAAAAGTTAAGATGGCTAGTGAGGGGGGAGAAAGCAGTAAATCAATGATTTTTTGCTTATTTAAAATTAGTATTTGATACTTAAATATTTTTTCTTCAAATGAATAATGGTGATTTATATTATTTATAAAAATGTGTAACGCTTATTATACGAGGTGCTCTTCTGAGCATTTTACTCTTATTTCTTATCCTCAGAATACTTTTAGGGAAAGTGCTGTTGTCCATTGTACAAAAGGAGGAAACTGAGGCACAGAGGAAGGGGTTAAATAACTTACCCAAGATCACACACAGCTACTAACAGGTGCAAGAACCAGAATTTAAATTTATATTTTTGTTATCTTAGCTGCTGTACTCTACTGCCTCCTAGATATGGGTATAGCTCAAAGATGGTGAAATTGGGATCATTAGCTCTTCAGTAATACAGTTTGAGACTTATTATTTGGTACTAGGGACTGAACCCCAAGGTGCTTTACTATGTAGGTAAATTTCAAGTCCTTTTTTATTTTATTTTTTTTTTTTATTTTGAGGCAGGGTCTCACTAAGTTGCTGAGGTTGGTCTTGAAGTTGGAATCCTCCTACCTCAGCCTCTTGAGTCACTGGCATTACAGGTGTTCACTCTCATGCCTGGCTTGAGATTTATTATTTACACCCTTGGAAATATTATAAACAATCAAAATAATACCTATATCAAGGCTCCTCTCTAGATGCTTAACATAGATAAGGGAAATTATGATCGAGTAAAATTCTCTCTTCATCCCCAGAAGACCCATTTGACTATGCAGATTTTTAAAATGTTTTTTGTAGTTGTAGATGGACGGCATGCCTTTATTTTATTTGCTCAATTTTTATTTATTTTTTATTATTATTTTTTTAATCTTTGTTTTTTTGGTTCTTTTTATTTTATTTATTTATTTATTTATTTTTATTGGTTGTTCACAACATTACAAAGCTCTTGACATATCATATTTCATACATTAGATTGAAGTGGGTTATGAACCCCCAATTTTACCCCAAATGCAGATTGCAGAATCACGTCGGATACACATCCACAATTTTACATAATGCCCTATTAGTAATTGTTGTATTCTGCTACCTTTCCTATCCCCTACTATCCCCCCTCCCCTCCCCTCCCATCTTCTCTCTCTACCCCATCTACTGTAATTCATTTCTCTCCTTGTTTATTTTCCCATTCCCCTCACAACCTCTTATATGTAATTTTGTATAGCAATGAGGGTCTCCCTTCATTTCCATGCAATTTCCCTTTTCTCTCCCTTTCCCTCCCATCTCATGTCTCTGTTTAAAGTTAATCTTTTCTTCCTGCTCTTCCTCCCTACTCTGTTCTTAGTTGCTCTCATTATATCAAAGAAGACATTTGGTATTAGTTTTTTAGGGATTGGCTAGCTTCACTAAGCATAATCTGCTCTAGTGCCATCCATTTCCCTGAAAATTCGATGATTTTGTCATTTTTTAGTGCTGCATAATATTCCATGGTGTATAAATGCCACATTTTTTTTATCCATTCATCTACTGAAGGGCATCTGGGTTGGTTCCACAATCTAGCTATTGTGAATTGTGCTGCTATGAACATCGATGTGGCAGTATCCCTGTAGCATGCTCTTTTAAGGTCTTCAGGGAATAGTCCGAGAAGGGCAATAGCAGGGTCAAATGCTTAATTTTTATATGCAGTGCTGAGGATCGAATCCAGTGCCTCAAATGTGCTAGGCAAGTGCTCTGCCACTGAGCTACAACCCCAGCCCAATTATGCAGATTTTGAGTTTCAGCTCACAAATGGCAAATTTCTTTCCTTTTGTTTTTTGGTACTGGTGATTGAACTCAAGGGCAGTTGACCATTGAGCCACATCCCAGCCCTATTTTGTAGTTTACTTAGAGACAGGGTCTCACTGAGTTGCTTATCATGTTGCTTTAGCTGAGGCTGAGGCTTTGAAAACTCTATCCTCCTTCCTGCCTCAGCCTCCAGAGCCACTAGGATTACAAGCCTGTGCCACTGCACTAGGCAGTGAATTTATTTCTAAAGAGCAGCAAAAATGGTAACAAGATAACATAGCTGATTGACCATATAATATTTTAGTATGCATTTACTGAATCTGATGATTACCTTTCTCTAAACTTACAGTGTTTCATTTGTATTTTGGGTAAAGTAAATTCGGGAAAAAGGAAGAAATAAGGGCAGGAAGAGCAGAGGTAGAAACTCCTCATACACGTCACACATGGTGACCTATTCCTTCTTGTCAGCGTCTCTCAGATACCATTCTCTGCTTTCTTCTCATTCTGCCTTCTATCTTAGTCATCCCTGTTCTTAACTGTGGCTTCTCTCTAATAATAACAGTGGTATTAACTCTGTAAGACTAACTCTGGCATCTCCAGGATTCAAGTTAGAGTCTCAAGACAGTTACACTCCAATGTCCCTAAAATTGCAAGCTGTCACAGCACTTTCTAAACATCATCTTCTCAGTTTCCTATGACAGCAAATGGTATGTCATCTTTCCTAGATATTGTAATTAGAAATAAAGTTTTCATTCATTCTTCCCTCTCCCTAACACCCACATCCAAATGGTCTCACAGTTCTTCCAATTCTACCTCCTATAGCCCATTTCCATTTCCCTTCCCACTGCATGAGTTCATATTTTCCTTATCTCTCAATGGGATTATTGCAATCACCTTCCCAAATTGTCTGTCTGATTCCAATGTCTCTCTCCTCTAATCCCTCCATCACACTTCAGCAAGAGATAATGTTAGTGTCCTAAAGCTTGGCACACATCAGTTCATTCCCTTAGAAAACTAGCTGTAATAATTTTCAATGCCTCTTGGAATAAAGTCCAAGTTCATTCCTAGAGTGGTTAATTATTTACTTTGTCTTGCCTTGAAAGTTTCCTGAAGTCAGAGCCTAGTCTTTTCCACATTTCTACCCTCAGCAGCCTCCCAGTAACTTCAAACACTGATCCACTTATGGTAGAGTCCATGTATTAAGTAAATAAAAGGATCCTGCCCATAGGGCAAGATGGACTTGAAGTTTAAACGATCACTAAGTATTTAAATCATGAGGTCATAGGTGTCATTCTAGAGAGGAATTTGAGTAATGTGATTGGGATTACTTCTTTGAAGAAAGGAAGGAGAGAGAAGATGACTAGGATGGGGTATTCACAAGAACTGTTTACTTAAGAATTTGAGATGGGTTATATAAAGTTCAGGGATATGTGGTTCAGAGTTTGCAGGTTATGTTTTGAGAATGTAGTCAGCATCTCTGTCCTGATGTTTTTAAGGATGGTCTCAGAGTATTGGAAGTAGCTCCTTCAAACACTATGCTTGCCTGCTTTTTCCTGGGCCATTGGATTACTACTAGTCCTAGTCTTCTAGAAGGAAGATTGATGCTGAGGGCTGTCCTGGCAGCCCTGTAGGAATTCATTTAAGTGCCCCACATTTTCAGTCTCCATTCCTGAGGAGTTCACAGTGTCCATGTCAATTAGCTGGCAGGGCTCTGTGTACCCAAAATGGTCTTTTATGCAATGAAAGTGGCAGTAGGCCAGCACTAGTTCCCACAGTGACAAACCGTACGTTCAAGTCCCCAGTGTCCATAGACACCATGCTCTTTTCGAGAGGCCTGGCTCTAAAGCCTCAGCCATCAGTTCACATTGGCACTCTGCAGTGCAGGAATAGCCTCTGGGATTCTACCAAGTGCTGGAAGTTTTTCAAGCCATACTCTCCTGTATGTTATTTTTTTTAACCTTTGCACTTCTCACTTAATAATAAATAGCTTTGTTGAGTGCCTTTACAGTGAATGATGCTTTATGATTTTACATGCATAGTTTTATTTTATCCCCTGTGACATGAAGATACAATTATGGTTTCCATTTTGCTTATGAGGAGATTGGGGCATGGAGCTGGTAACTGACTTTCTGAATTCATTAGGCTTGTCAGTGGTAGGGTACTTGGGGAAGCTGGGACTTGATCCCAGTGTCATCTGTAGTCAGAATCCTGTTCTCAAATACTACCCAACATTGTTTCCTCTCAGAGTATACAGTAGGGCTACAAGCAGGTGAATTGCACCAGAGGAAGCATAGAATTCTGAGGTGCTAAAATATTTTGAATTTAGCAAATGTTGAGAGAGCCATTGCATTCCTCCTACTTTTTGCTCTCCATTCCAATAAGTGGTTTCAGCCTCATATAAGATGCAAGCTCTTGGGGGGGGGGCAGTTGTTTTGCAGAGGCTTGCCAAAATTCCCCAACCTTTATATCAATTTTCTGCTTGTTCATTCTCTTGCCACTTCACCCCCATCTGCACTGGTCACAATCTGGAAGTTAAGAGAACATAGCTAGCTGCCAGCAGAAAATGTGCCCAGAGTTCTCCCAACCTCTGTTCATTGTTGTGGGAAATGTAGCGATGCAGGACTCTTTCTCTCTCCCCCTCTCTTCCTATCCCCACTCTCTCCCATTCCCTTTTCCCTGTCTCTGGGTCTCTGTCCCTCTCTATTTCCCTCTCAAATACATCCATTTTTCATCATTAATTGGTTTTGAGCAAATGGCCTGAGACACTTTCAGATGGAACGTGATGGTCCCTTATACAGTTGGGATTCTGGCAAGAGAACAGTCACATTGATGGGGTAGAGTCATTGATTTGGTGCTAGCATGTTCCAGATGTAGATTAGATAAGGAATCGGGAGGCAGTGAGTCAAAGGCCCTCTTAGTCCACTCACACATCCTACCTGATCTTAGCGGTTGACGTGCCTATTATTTGTTTCTAGCACTCATTCAGGTGTAGTTACTGATATTCATCTGCAACAATAAGCCACTTAGTAACCCTCTGATTTCCTTTATAGTCTAACTCTTCCCTTTTCTTGGCTGTCATGAGAGTAAAGTAGAATATGTACAAATTCCTGTTACTTGGTCATGATCTAAAAACTTGAATGGGCTATCTGCTAGGTTTGGGGAGGACATCTTTTCCAGTTCTGAAAACAAGCATGTGCACATTTCATAGAGTTCCTCACTAACTCTTGCAGCCATGTCCATGATAACAACCTCTTCTTCTACTCTGAAGCTGAACCTTCCTATTTTGGAGACTCTTAACACAATAACTCACTCAGGGAACCCAACCGTTCCTAATGTGATTGATTTCCAACTCAGGCTTTCTAGGAAAGCGTCCTTCAACTTAGGAGGGAAATAACATCTGTTGATTTTGTTGCCTGCTTGTCTTAATTATTGCCATTTTCCTCCCTAGGGATACAACGGTCATCAACCACTCTCCTAACACTAGCTATGACACAGCTCTAGAAGCTCGAATCCAGAAGGAAGAGGAAGAAATCTTGATGGCCAACAAGCGTTGCCTGGACATGGAGGGCAGGTAAAATATTGATCTGGACCCTAATGCATCTGAGAAGTTGGTGTAGAGACCAGATAGGTCAGTAGGGAAGGGTAAGCATCTTTATTCATGGCTGGAGAAGATGATTATGCAGCCTTACCCACCCTTCTATACTGCTATCTTCCCTGACAGCTTGTTACTTAGAGTTTGAGATGTGATGACCCTGACCATTCCCACTAACTGGCCCCTGGCCTTCCTAATTGCTTGCCATCTGCCTTCTGCCAGAGGTGAATTATTGACATTTTCACTCTGAGCTATTCTTCTAGCACTACAACCCAACCCTGTTACACAGCAGACTACTCAGCAAAAGAACATCCATTCAAACTGTCATGTAGGCCACCTGATGCCTCTTAAATCCTCAATTTTTTTGGCTTGAAAAACTTCCAGCCCTTCCATTTACTTTTTTTTGGGGGGGTACCAGGGATTGAACCCACAGGTATTTAACCACTGAGCCACATACCCAGCCCTTTTTTATATTTTATTTTTAGACAGGGTCTCCCTAATTTTATTAGAGCCTCACTAAGTTGTAGTGGCTGGCCTTGAACTCATGACACTCCTGCCTGAGCCTCCCAAGCCACTGGGAATACAGGCATGCACCACCACGCCTTGTTTCAGGGTTATTTACTTATTACCTGAGGTGGTAGCTCATTCATAGAAGTCTTCAACTTCTCACTGAACACATTTCCATTGACTCAACTTCTTTGAGACAGCATCAAATACATGGCTTTTCTCATATCCCGCTTTTTTCTTTTTTGCCAAGACTCTACTTTGATTATAAGGTGTAAGAGACAGTTCCTGAATATTCTGTTGTATCCAGATGGATGTGCAGAAGGACTTTTTTAGAAAACCCTATAGCACACCATTCCTTGTCTTCTAACGTAGAACTCAGACTAGGCTATCCCTTAGTCAGAAAGATAATGGGAACTCAAGTACACATAGGTAGCAAGATCAGAGCCCAGAGGTGGCAACAAGGTTGTTTTTTTTTTTTA
This sequence comes from Spermophilus citellus, assembly GCF_964194105.1. NCBI lineage: Eukaryota > Metazoa > Chordata > Mammalia > Rodentia > Sciuridae > Spermophilus > Spermophilus citellus. The sequence continues at coordinate 110,739,146 of NC_138190.1, read as the reverse complement.
TTTGTTCCTTTTAGTTCTATATGGCAGCAGAATCTGTTTTGATATAATTATAGAAGCATGAAATATATTTTATTCTAGTTAGAGTCCCATTCTTATGGATGCACATGGTAGGTATTCACTGTGTTGTTTTCATATATGTACATGGAAAAACTATGTCATGGAAACCTATGTCAGATTCATTCCAATGGATTTTATATGTTCTTTGTCTTGGACTTCTAGGATCAAAACACTCCATGCCCAGATTATTGAGAAGGATGCCATGATCAAGGTACTCCAGCAGCGCTCCCGGAAGGAGCCGAGTAAGACAGAACAGCTGTCATCCATGCGGCCAGCAAAGTCTCTGATGTCTATTTCCAATGCTGGGTCAGGCTTGCTCTCCCACTCATCCACCCTGACTGGTACACCCATCATGGAAGAAAAGCGGGATGATAAGAGCTGGAAGGGGAGCCTAGGTAATAACAGCAAATAAGGAAGATATAGTGACACATTTCAAGAGAGTCCTGACTAAGTGACCCACATAGCAAGGAAAAGGGGCCACTATCCACATTCTAGAGGGGAAGATGATGTAGGTTGGGTTTTCTCCTCCAGAGGGGCTAGCTGTATCAGGAGTTCCTCCACACTCTGAATTCTCACAGTGAAAACATTGAGACCAAAGCCTAGCAAACATGAATCCTGAGTTCATTTGGATAGGAAAGAAGATAATTTGGAGTTCATCTTAAAGTTTCTCAGATTTGGCCTTTGCTGCATGGGACCTTTGTCTTTAACCAAAGCCCATGTGGCCTTTGTGTCATTTAAAATTTCAAAAAATTTTAGCATTTCTGTGTTTCTTGGAAGATCCAGACTCCTCATTAAGCTAAATGGAGCTGGGTGACAGGATTTTTGTTACCAAAATGTTCTGATATGAGAACAGAATGTACTTTTTCATTAGATTCCTGGGCAATAGCAGCAGCATCTGGAGTAGCAGCAACTGCTGATATATATGCAATATATTGCGATCTATAATATATTATAAATAATACATATAATATGTATTATATACAATATAGTAAATATATATTTTATATATATACTTTATATATATGCTTAATATATATATTTTATTTGATCTTTCCTTATTGTTTTTAATATCTTCCTTGGTCCTCTGACCCTTGAAGTGTCCTTTGGCTAGAGTAAACATTTGAGGAACCATAGTCATGGTCTGAACCATAGATCACACTGTAAGCACTCCCATGTGTGTCTACAGGCTTCTCCCCTCCCTCATCCTTTTCAGCTCTCTGGTAGTGTGTGGTGTTGGTTAAAACTGGAACCAAGTAAAATTTTGATAAATTGGTGGAACTTAATCACCATTGAAAAAATAAACCAACACAGATTCACAGGACAGTTAATATAGTGTGCTGAGAGTTGAATAATGAGGACCAGAAAGGATCTTCCAAGGCAGAAGACAAGTTTTCACCAAGGTGGGAGGTGGCTCATTTTGGAACTTTACTGGAGGCAAAAAATAAAGGATTTAGACTCATTTGAATTTCTCCTGAACTCATGCAAGAGAGAATAGCTAATCAAACATCTGGATTGGAATCACCAATTGTTTCTTATTTGTTTATATTTTTTGTATTGTTTTTCATTTGTAGGCATTCTTCTGGGTGGAGACTACCGTGCCGAGTCTGTCCCATCCACGCCTTCACCTGTGCCCCCCTCCACTCCCCTGCTCTCGGCTCACTCCAAGACAGGCAGCCGAGATTGCAGCACCCAAACTGAACGTGGAACCGAACCGAACAAAACTGCAGCTGTTGCTCCCATCTCTGTTCCTGCTCCAGTTGCTGCTGCCACCGCTGCTGCCGCCATCACTGCCACCGCTGCCACCAACACCGCCACTGCTGCCACCAACACCACCACCATGGTAGCTGCTGCTCCAGTTGCTGTTGCTGCTGCTCCATCTGCTGCTGCTGTTGCTGCTGCCCAGTCTCCAGCAACTGCTGCTGCTATTTCTGCTGCTGTTTCTCCAGCTGCTGCTGCTCAGTTTCCAGCTGCTGTATCTGCTGCTGCTGCTGCTGTTGCTCCTGCTGCTGCTGCTGCTGCTGCTGCTGCTCAGGTTGCTCCAGCTGCTTCGGCTCCGGTTCCAGCTCCAGCTCCGGTTCCAGCTCCAACAGCGGCTCAGGCTTCTGCTCCGGCTCAGGCTCAGGCACCAACTCCAGCTCCGGCTGCGGCTCCTGCTCCAGCTCCAGCTCCAACTCCAGCTTTGGCTCAGGCTGAGGCTCCTGCAAGCCCAGCTACCGGTTCTGGAACACGTCGTTTGTCTATAACAAGTTTGACCTGCAATCCAGACAAGACAGGTAATAATAATTCTGCATATCACATAGTTTCGAGTTCTGTCCCCAAGTACAGATTTATTTGCTGGTGTCTGATGTGTAGGTAGAGGTGGCTGTTTGGATTGAGCTTTTCATGTTCCAAAGGGAATTTATCAGAAGAGGGAAAAGAAGAAGGTTTGAGATGGGAGCAGGCATGAGTAGGTGCTAGTGTTCTAGTAATGTAAATGAGAAACTTGCCAAACAAATTTCCTTGCTATCGCTTCATGAAGGTTCTAATGCTATCTGTAGAAATTTGTTTTTTTTTTACCTTGTCCCTAATGTTTTCTGATCCCTTGTTTCCACACAGATGGCCCTGCTTTCCACTCCAATACTCTGGAAAGAAAAGCTCCCATTCAGATCCTGACCCAGGAGCCTGATACAGAGATGGTGGAATATCTCATCTAAATAGCCCAATCAAGAGCTGCAGTTTCTCAGCAAGAATGAATTAATCATTTTCTTCTTTTGTTTGTTCTTATTTTGAGGGTGAATACAAGGGTTGGGGGGAGGGGATGTTTTTTAAAGGGACTTTTTATTGGAACAATGTAGTACTTTAGTCATACCATATGAACTCCAGTCTATTCTTGATTCTCTAGGAAGTACTTCTAAAAGATAAATTGATCAGAATGTGCTCTAAAGTTTACTGTTTGGAGTTATAGAAATATTGGGACTGTTAACAGGTAGATACACATCCATGTTTTCAATGTGCTTAAAGTTGCTTAAAATGTCCCTATTTGAGATCAGTTTTTATTGAAGAGCACAGTATGTGTAGAAGACAGTGTGGAACATGTAGTATGTAAGTGGGAAGCCAGAGAGAACTTGAGTGTGTGCTGTGTTCTCTAAACAGCAGCCACAGAAAACTCTCGCTTCAGGCTCATGAAATGGAATAATTTTAGTAGCTGCGTAAGCTGGAGAAAAGGTAGGGAGTATTGGGGTATGAAAGGGTGCTAGAGCTAATTCTCTCTCCGAGTTGCCCAGCTACCCTGCCCTAGCAGATTGTATTGATCTTCATTTCAGTGGTGCTTTGGAAGTGGATTTTTTTTGGTTCCCTCCTGGAGCTTCATGCATTCATATATGTACTCTGGAGTTATTTATGCATTTGGATAATTAATATATTGCTTTCAGATGCTAGGAGAGTAAATTAACTGAGTGATGCACAACTTCCTGTCTTGTAGGGAGTTAAACATCCGGTGCCTTGATGGAGAATTTCATGAGATTTTGCACACAGACTTCTGTGGTCTGGGTGTAGCCATGAACAGTGCTTACTGACCTTTCATACAATCAATTGGCTTAGTGTTTATTTCTTCTACAGCACAGATTCACTGATTGGGTCACCAGTCTCCAAATTGCCAGCCATGGGCAAAGTTAGGAGCATTTTTGTTGACAGGTTGAATGCTTTGAATTTCTGGTGACTACTTTAGAATAGTTCATTTTGTTTTCCTAAATTGTTAGCATATGTCTGCATAGGCATATGTGACTGTCACCTCCAAGGGAATATCATCAGAAGTCCAAAGTACCATGCTGCAGTCAGAGGAGAGGTTGATTGCAGCAGTCTCTTCAACTACCTCTTCTCAGTGCCAGTGACTCCATCTTGGAATCCCTTTGGGAAGCAGTGGGAAATGTGCATGTGGGCAAGAACCAAAGGAGGCCTTGCCATAGTGCTGCCTCCAGGGACACAGAGGGATGCCAATTGCCATAGGCCCCTGCCCAGTGTCACCTTTCTGCCCTTCATTAAGGTGACAGATCTGCAGATAGTGTCATTAAGATCAGTTTTCAAGGGTATAGGGAGGGTGAGGGGGGTGTGGGAGGGTGCTAGGTAAGGGTAGGGGTGGGTAGATGTTTGGGGATGTATTAGTTAAAATCCAGACTAATAGAAGAGTAGCCTGATGTATTATGTCATAAGCCATAGTGGTGGGAAGGAACTGTAGCAATGTAGCTCTATCCCCTGATTTTAGTGGTGAGGAATATGAGACTTGGAGAGGTTCAGTGACTCTTTCAGGATCAGATAGCACATCTGTCCATTTTCCCAATTGCCATGCTTATTTTGGGAACTCCTATTCAAAAAAGAAGAACCTATTTTAAGAAAAGGCATCTTCATGGTCCAGGATATATGTATTTTTAAAGCATCCCTGGTTTCAGTAGTTTGTCCAGGGTTCTGAATTTTTCTTTTGCCTCTCCTGCAGTGCCTTCTATAAGATTTTCCCTTTCCTGATCCCCATTTCAATATTGAGTTGTGTGAAATGTCTCCTTAAGAAATCAACTCCACTTTTTTTCTCTCTATGACATTGGGTACCTTGGGTGATCTTACAGGGTTCCTCTGTGAGTATAGGAATGGTGTATTTACCAGTATTCTTTTGTAGTTCATAATTATCTTCTAAAGGAATTACTGTGTGTGTGTGTGTGATAGGGATGGACAAGAGGGAAGGTATTTTAATTTTCAGCCAGTCTTTTCACATTTTCAGTAACAAAGTAATCATCCCACACATTAGTCCTCAATTATAAAGTGAATGACAAATAGAAATTAAAAGAGCAGTTGTGCCCATTCTCATTCATACTACCCATTTAAGAGAGCCCCAAACCTCAAAATAGTAGAAGCAGTAGATAACAAACTTCAGGAGAGCTATTTTATATCCAAGCAAATAAATTTAAAAAATAATAAATCTTTCATGGTGATAACACATTGCTTGAATTTTGGGGGGCTCTGGGAGCCATGATTGTAGTCACATTCTATAAGGTGACAGATGTCATATCACACTGTGTGGCAGCTATCTCTTTAGATTTGTGTGTTTGGGGGAAAGGAGGAAGTTCTTGCCTAAGTACTATTTTGAACTTTCCAGAACTTTTCTGCCCTTTCACAATAGAGGCAGTCCCTCTTTGCTCAGTTTTCAGCCCTAGGTAATTTGCTAAAATAACATTTTACATCTAAGAGATGAAATAAGACCATGTTGATGTATCCTGTTTATGCAAAAGATAGACCCTACCCATTCAGAATGTCTTTACTGAAAGTGTCATTTCAAAAATTCAGGTTTATGGGAGAGATCTCAAGTTAGCCATCTTTTCACCATTGTGTTTCTGGAATCCACCGATCTATGTATTTTACTGGCACCTCATAGAACAAGAGGGTGACCTTGTTGTCTTAACTTGTACTGCCTGGTGGTCTATGGGGACCTTTGATTTCAGTTGTACACCAATGTCCCATGTCCAGGAAAACTTCGTTAGAACAAATTTTACTTGATCAAAAACTCCTATTAACAATGTTCTGGAATGAAAAGTAGCAGCTTGAACTTTCTTTTAAATTCATGTATCTTGATTATTGTCTTAATGAAGGATTTAAACCCAGTGCTGCTTTTGAGCTTCAGGGTGACAGGAGAGCAGGAACATGAAATATCTGGCATAGGAAATATACCAAGAGACCCATCCTGATTTCCTTTTGTTGTTACACTGTTGGGTGGGTATAACAATTAGGAAATGAACAAATTGATTGTGCAAACTACTTTTTCTGAAGAGCCTAAATCATGCGACTGCTTGAAGTATATTATGCATATATACTAACTTGGATAAATTTAATTCTCACATCCATAAGCCATACAATCTCCTGTTATCTCAAATGCTCATTCATATATGGAATGTTACTTAAGATGTGTGCCTTCTTACTGAAAGTGTTTTCAAGGGAAGGCATCAGCTGTGGGCTAATTGCCAACAATTTCAGTCCTCCATGATCCTTGGAATATATCTTCCAAGTGCCATCTATCATCAGTAGGACAAGTGTCGGGAGTTTGTTTATTTTCTTCCAGTAGCAACGATGGGTTACATGGAGCTCTCAAACCTTCTTCTGGCCTCCCTGGTGATTAATGGCATGTGTTTGTAAAATGGATAGCTGGGGTTGGCAGATGGCTAGAGAAGAATTGCTTTTGATTTTAAATGTATGTGATCCCATAATGATTGTAATCCCATTCTGTAATCAATGGAGCTAGTTCCAATAAAGTGAAGCAGGTTTAAATCCACTTTGTGCCTATTTTTTCACTGACAATAAAGTTAGCTGTTTTAACATGCAGTACCGTGTGGAAAATGCTTTGGTGTTTACCAACAGAAGATTTCTTTGTGCTATATTAAGTGATTAATTTCAATTCAGTTTGCAGAGAAATTGCCTTTCAAGGACAGCATGTAGTAGAATTTGTACTTTCTTGAAGTATGGGATATGATTATAGATTATAAAGTATTAAGAAAACGCCACAGGCCACATGCTTTAATTGGTCTCTTTATATAATCAGGCAGTATATATTAAAAGCTTTGCATCTTTTCATCTCCTAGTTCCAAAGGATAAAATGATAGCCACCCAATGTAGAGAACCAATTTTTGGTTAGCATTTTGGAAGGCCCCCTGATAGCCCTTTTTTTACCCTTGTTCTTATGCCAATTCATCAGTTTTGGTTGAGGGAACTTGTTATTAAAAGCACATCAAAACCACAAACAAGTTGGCTCTTTACTGAAAATGTTGAAGCTGCCTTTACACTGCCCTTTCTGGGCTTCCTGTTTGCCAGTGAGTTCCAAACCTGACTGGTGAGGAAAAGATCTCAAAAGACAAGGTTGGGGTTATACCTCAGTGGTAGAGCACTTGCCTAGCATGTGCAAGGCCATAGGTTCAATGCCCTATTAAGGACTTTGAAATGGCATGTTTTCGTTGTGAAGTTGGTCTGATGGTGATGGGGCAGGTCTAGAGAATTCATTCAACTATAAATTTGGTTTCTTCTAAGTTGGGCTTCATCCCCTCCATACTTATGGTGAGGTATTTGGAAACTCTATGGATGAAAGCCCACCCCTCTTTTTTCAGGACATAGAAAATGGTATTAAGTGAACCACACCTTACAAAACTTTGCAAGGCATTCATTCCAGAACCATCTTGTGTCCAGTCATTAACAAGTAGTCACTTGCAAGAAGAAAAAATAAGTGTTTCTTCAAAATTGCAACATCACACTATAGGAGCATTTCTAAATATTTTTCAGTATGAAAATTTAATCTGGTACATGCCTGCTATTATACCTCCCTTTCTGCAGGCTTTCTTTTTTTTTAAAGAGAGAGTGAGGAGAGAGAGAATTTTTATATTTTTTAGTTTTTGGCAGACACAACATCTTTGTTTGTATGTGGTGCTGAGGATTGAACCCGGGCTGCAAGCATGCCAGACGGGCGCACTACCGCTTGAGCCACATCCCCAGCCCTCTGCAGGCTTTCTTATTGAGATAAAATGATGTTCATAGCCTCTATGAGATGCACTATTGCAAAAAATCGCCTCCTGTTTTCCACCTCCTCCACCTCCATCTTACCCTACAAGAAGGTATTTATTGGAGGAAAAGAATGTAAATGGTTTGGTCTTAGAATACTTTCTACATCAACTGGTATTTGAATGAAGAGTTTTCACTGACAGGACTACCTTTCCAAGAAGAAAAATATTCATAATACCAAAATGTCATACCATCTCACATAGTACTCATTTCTTAGGTGAACCAACTGAAAGAAGCCTAGCGTATCGATTTTGCTCCCCATGTTTTGTCATTTACTAGTCACTTCTACCATTGGATTAGAGCATGTGCGAGAATTGCTGAATAACTACTTACTATATGTTGCCATTGTAGAAAATAATCCCTAGAATACAAAACTTTAAAAATACAGCCCATAATTCTGGTTTATTAAAGAAAACACGCATGCATGCATGCATGCATGCACACACATGTGCGCGCACACACAGAGTTCATTAAAATCTGTCAAATGGCAAAAGTTTGAACAAGATACAGAATCAGTGCACATGAGAGAAAAATGGATGATTGTTGTGATAACATGGGGGAATGAAGAGAAACAAACCTGAACTGTAAAGGATGTATAGATGTTAATCTAATGAACTAGGGACCAGGGATGAAGATTACATGTAGGAGGGACAGCATGTGCAACGGCAATCTCACTTTGTCAGTTCTAAGATGAAACACCCTAGGGTCTTTATTTTAACAACCTCCTCATGGAGACTTATAAATTCAGATTATGGAATGTATTAGTGTAGAAATCAACAGAGCATGGAGTTCTAGACCTGTATCAGTCACTTAACAGACATTTACCTGTGGACAAGTTCCCTAACAGAATCAGAGAGGTTTATCAGTACAATGGGTATAAATACGTATTTCTGTGGACCTCAGGGAGAGGGGGCAGGAGACTCTCACTTTTTGAGACAGTATATAATATATATAAAAATTCCAGTCAAAACAATGGGCTTAATCCATAAAGAAGATGTGGTTTGATGTTTTGTTAAGAAAAATACAAACATATAAAAAAGCAGAATAGCTAGGGCACCTCCATAGACCTGTTATTGGGCTTCAACAATTACCAATCTTGCTTCATATATTTCACCTACCCGCTCACCTTATATGATTTTGAAGCACATCCCAGACATCAAAGCATGTTTTTTTAATATTTATTTTTTAGTTGTAGTTGGACACAATATCTTTATTTTATTTATTTATTTTTATGAGGTTCTGAGGATCGAACCCAGGGCCTCACACATGCTAGGCAAGTGTTCTACTGCTGAGCCACAACCCCAGCTCCCATCAAAACATTTTATCCATAAATATTTTAGTATGTATAAAGAAGAAATTTTTCCCATATTTTAGTGGTGCATTATAGTAATTCATAAGTGGGATTCCTTGTAAGGTGACATTTTTAATGAAAAAAAATGTTAAGAGCTACACCTGGAATCAAAATAACAACCCACTAAACAAACAAAACTGACAGCATGTTTATGTTTGCCTCTTACAAAGCTTCGTTTGATTCCTCAACTTAAGGCCTTAAACCAAAACCAGTGGTCTCAAAAACAAGGATTCATTTTTCCTTAATCCATATGTCAAAAAGGCAGTATATTTTCTTTAAAGGCTCCCCAATGTAGTTTCTAAGTCATTATTCTTCCTCCACTCATATAAAAAGCTCTGGCTCCTTTAATGTTCCTGTCATCCAGCTGTTCCTTGTTTACACTCATCTGCTGATTTGGTCACTGTCCCTAGTGCACTGATGATTTTGGCCTATGGATCACAGTTATATCTCCACCCCCAAACGACCCAGCCAGCATGCTGGCCTTTCTGCCAGTTCCTTGGCCTCTCCATCTCCTCTGACCTCCACGTCCACTGCACTTCAGTCCTCTGTGTTCATGGCCAACCCAGAGCTGGTCATCACTCAGCGCTGCTCCACTGTGCACATCATGTCCTTCAGTGCCCTGCTCTCTGGCCAGTTTCCCATCTTCCCAGTTCTTCTACTCTGACTCCATCTGTCCATTAAGTCCCTTGATACCTCTGTTTCTCTCCAGGCTTTCAGCCCATACCTTCCTGATCTGGGCCTCATGCTCAATCACCCAAACCTTCAATTCATTTACACCCCCTAAAGCCTCAACTATTCATTACAAGTCAGAAACTCTCCCTCATAGCTTATATCCAATCTATTACTGATTCTATCAAAATAAATCTCAAAACCAATCCATTTACTTTTTTGCTACTCTAATGCCAACAACCTGTTCAAAGCCACCAGTCTGACTATTTCAGTAGCCTAATCATTGATCTGCTATTCCCACTCTTTTATTCTAGTGTCTATTTGGTAAAAAAAAATGTATTTCATATCATTTCCCTGCTTTTTCCCATTGCAATGTAAATAAAATGGGACTACAAAAGGCAAAACAACTGATCCAAGGTTTTATAGCTGATAGATTTGGAACTAGGACACTGGTATCTTGGACTCTGTTCCATTAGTATCATTTTTTTTTTTTTTTTTTTTGTACTGGGGATTGAACCTAGGGGTGCTTTACCATCCAGCCACATTCCCAGCTCTTTTTATTTTTGGAGACAGGGTCTTGCTAAGTCTTTTAACTTGCAACCCCCCTGCCTCAGCCTCCCAAGCCCCTGGGATTACAGATGTGCACCACTGTGCCCAGCCATTAGAACTGTTATTATGCTTTGTTCTAAGTTATCTTCTTTTTCTCATGCTTGAAGGACACAATTAACATAGCTTCATGATTTTTTTCCTGAAAATATCCTAGAGAAGTGTTTTTAAAATTTTATTTATTTAACCCATGCACAGTATTGATCACCTGTTATCCCAACAACTTGGGAGGTTGAGGCAGGAGGACCCCAAGTTCAAGACCAGCCTCAGCAACTTGGTAATACTCTGTCACAAAATTAATTTTTATAAAATGGCTGGGGATGTATCTCATTGCTAAAGTGCCCTTGGGTTAAATCCCAAGTACCACAATTTTTTATTTATTTAATAAAATTCAAATGTTTTAAAACTGGTACATAAAAATATAAAACCCAACATATTACTTATACAGATTCATTAACATATGAATGTGATGTTTTGATACAGGGTAAACATATCTATCTCCTCAATCATCAATTATATTTCACAGTGAAAACATTCTATATTTTTTCTACCAGATTTTTGAGTTATACGGTACATTGTTGTTTTTTGTAGTCACCCTTTTGTGCAATAATACACTAGAGCTTCTTACTCCTAACTGTAACTTCGTACCCATTGATCAAACTTTCCCTATCCCTCCATCTCTGCTACTCTCCATAGCCTCTGAAAGCTACCATTCTACTCTCAACTTCTGTGATATCAATGTTTTATGATTCCACGTGAGTGAGATCAAGAGCAGCATTTTGAAGTCCTCTCTAAGCCATCTGTCTCAAAATCACCTCAGGTGTTTATTCAATGCACAGTCCCTGTCCTTGTCCCTAAAGATGCTTATCCTGCAGTTCTAGAGTAAAATCAGGCCCGTTAATTTGCATTTTAGCTCCTCCTGAGACTACATAGTTTGAGAAACACTGGTCAAAGATTTCCTGACATTTGTCTTACCATTTGTCTTCCCTTGGATAGTTCCCCTGTAACATAATAGACGCCCAGTTGCATATGGTCAAATGAATAAATCCACTGTGAGTATTAACATACCTTACTTCAGTGGTCAGCCATTTTATTTTCTTTCACTTTTAGTACCTATGGTGAAATGGTTGCCTGTTCTCACCAGATAAGACTCTAAGTGTTTGGATTTACTGCTCTGATCAAACACGGAATGTTGTTAGTTACTTTTGTTATTGGTTTATAGTCCTTGAAACAACACCACCACATTTGTGATTTTGGCCAGTTCACTTAGCTCCAATGACCATTCTGTAATATGAGGTCACTGGATTATGATCTCTAATGCCCCTTCTGGCTCTTATACTCCATGATTCCATGAGACTAAATACTGCTTCTGAGATCATACATTCTTTCACATGGATCCAAAATTGACTGTGAGGCACAGATAAAAGACATTTTAAAATGTGCATATGCTGAAAAATTCTATAGACCTTCACATCTATCTACCAAATCTCAATTTCTTCCTTCAGGTTCTGTCCACACTTCTCCCATCTTGGCTGTACCTACTCCATTCTCCCACTATGCATGTCATTTCTTCAAAGAAGAAAGGTCCACAAGAATAAATTTTCTAAAAGCAGCTGAGACTTCAAACCAGAGGGAAGACAGGATAGTTAACACTTCTTTGAACACGTGAATGTAATGTAATTCGCATTTGTCTAGTTATAGGAGAAAAGTGGAACAAACAAAGGAGAATAAAAGAAAAGTATGCAAGGCATGTGATATGTTGCAGTAGATGACCAAGAGAAGTATGGCAAATGCTGAGCCACCATGATACCCATGATACTAGCAAGAGGGGGAAAGAGGAAAGGGAAATAACTCTTTCGTGATCTCTCAGGTATTAGAAAGTAGTTGTGTGATAAACATAACTTATGTATTCTTCCCAACAGTTATAAGATCCAAAAGAAAAAGAAAAGAAGGGTACACATCTTTCAATACTATTTTTTCTTTCACACCCCTGGGATAGATGCACATTTTTTGAATCCTGAAGTTTATATGATTTGGAAAGCGTCTCTGGAAAAATAATTTTAAAAATCATGAACATACAACCAAACAATAAAATATTTCTTTACAATGAGAAATCACAACTAAGTACAATTTTTTAAAAGTTGACAAAAATTTTTAAATCCCTCTAACATCACAATAACAACTAACAATATTTTAGTGAACTACCAAACACATATCCTTAGCACTTTTCCCCTAAAGTTTCAGCTTTGTATGATTTGTTTGATGCTTCATGTCATATTTGATTTTACAATATCATTTTCTACTAAGAGAACAGAGAGAAAACTTAGTCTTTTCACTTGTGTGATTGATCAAATTTATTATTATTGTTGATAGTTGGAACAATAAATATGCAAATTCACATATTGATGTTCTTAATGCTTGTAGAACTGATTTAGGTTTATTGTCTAACAGCATAAGAATTCTGATAAATTATGTTTTATATAATTCTTACCCAGAATAGATAAAAGTACAGTGCACATTTGTGTACATTGTATTATCAAGTATATTTCTAACAGATGAAAGCTTCTTCTGTGACTAAGCATTAATAACTGACACCAGAACACTTTTCATACCATTTTGCACATTAGGTGAGTGAAGGAATTTTCTACAAACTAGTGTCTTAATCAATATATTTCAAATTTTGTTTGTCCTCCAGTACCACATGCTTTCAGTGACAAGTGCCATAAGACACATTCATATAGTGTTAAGACCTCTGGCTTTACACCTTTGTATTTCCATGCTGGATAAGTCAGCAGAGTAAGCAGTGGGGGTATTTCTGGAATCCATTCCTTTACCAGCATGGTTCAGTAATGATTTATCTATACACAGGGCTGACAGAAAATCACATAAATATATTTCACTAAATACAAACTAAATACATCTCCAATTAGAGTTGTCCTTTGCTGGGTGTCTAACATGAGAGAAAATGTTATGGAGGGAAATCAAAATGAATGTCAGGGTTGGCAGGGGAGAGAGAGAGATTGACTTATTTTAAGGAACTGGCTCTCATGTTGGTGTGGCTGGTAAGTCCAGAGTAGGCTGACTTTGAGACAGAATGGCTTTTCCTTTTAAAAACCTTAGTCTTTGCTCTTAGGGCCTTTAACTATTCACACAGACCCCACCTAGATTATGAAAGAGGATCTTCTTTATACAAAGTTTACTGATTTAAATGTTAATCACATCTAAAATAACTTCATAAAAACATATGGACTGCTATCAGATCAAACAACTGAGTATCATGATTTAGCAAATTTGGCACATAAAGTTAATGATCAATCATCTTAACCAATTATAACCAATAAATTGAGTTCTCCTGTTTTTTTCCAATTTTACGATAACATACAACGATTTGAACTTATTCTTATAGAGCCTCCCAAACATCAAGATGGTCCTATTCAATTCATATCCCACATCCAATCTACCAGCAAATTTCATCCATTCCACCTTCAAAATATACCAAGAGTCCATCCATTTTTTTAAATTGATTTTTTAGTTGTAATTGGACACAATACCTTTATTTTTTATTTATTTATTTTTAATGAGGTGCTGAGGATCAAACCCAGGGCATTGCACATGAGAGGCCCACTGAGCCACAACCCCAGCCCCAAGAGTCCGTCCATTTTTACTCAGTTCTACCAGCTCAAATTTTACTTTCTTCTGTTGCATCACCATATTCCCCACAATCCATTAATCTTTGCTTTGCGTTCTTTACTTGAAGTGTTGAATACTTCATTATGTTTTAATTTTATAGAGGAATGTTTGGACACATTTTTCATCTACTCAGGGACAAAATGTTTTTAGTGTTTGGTTTTTGTTGTGCTTTTCCATCTATTCAAAAATAGTACACTTTTTATCAATACTGAGCCAGTTCCTTTTTAAGTATCCATCTTTGAATGATTTGGTTTTGTCCTGGCACAGCTATTTGTAGGAAGTGTCAGTGATGGAAAATGGGCGAGGATAGACTTCCGTGTTTCACAACCTGATAAAAACTTTAGACAAAATAAATTCAACAACTTAATGTAGCAAAAAACAACTCATAAATTGAGCAGCAATTGGAACCAGAAAAGGTTCAGAGAACTCCACTGTGCAACACGAGCAGTAGGTATCTACAGACTGATAAAGACCAAAGAAGGCAAGAACAGGGAACAGAAAGTGGACTAGTATTCCAAAAGTTACTTTCTTTGTAAAGGTTAAAGCACAGGAGACGTCCTTATCATGTTTACTAAAACTAGCCTGTTTGGGAATTTAGCCGTTCTCCCTGAGTCCTGATTTCTCATTTGGTTTGTTGGTGTAGAACTTTAACATGAGTGATTCCATTTTCTTTTGGTCTGTTGAGGCCAAGTTCAGGAGCCCAATACAAACCAATGTCCTTTTATAAATTTTATCTAACATGAATAAAAATGCTATCCCCTTCAAGCAGAGAGATTGACGGCTTACTACAAATATGGCTGTGTGTGTGTGTGTGTGTGTGTGTGTGTGTGTGTGTGTGTTTGTGTAATCCCACCTCTTCAGGCTCCGTAAACCAAACCTAGCCAGGAGAACATCTGCCCCTGCTCTACTCATCCCAGTTCCTAGACCTGTTGTTGCAACTAGGGTACAGAGATTAAACCTTCAATGAACTACTCACCTTCAGGAAGTACTTATTTTTAGATGCTTTCCAAGATCTGAGTAGTCCTTTCTATACTCTCAATGATTCTTCCTTTCACTTCCTCCTATTCCCTTTTCTTCCATCACAGATACACATTGGCAGCTAAGACAGATATCTCTGAGTCTGTAGATCATATCTATCTTAATAGCCATATGGAGCTTGTAGGGTTTTATTTTTCTTCAGGTCCTCTTATTGTTCTTACATGATTTCTAGAAAATTAAAGGGAAAATGCTGACTTATGCAACCATTTTGATATGGAAAGTGACCCTGTCTATTTTTGCTCATTATTATATCTATGAAGTCTAGAATAATGCCTGGTATCAAGTAAATGCTCAATAAACATTGTTTGGATAAATGAATGAATGAAAATCTAGCAAGCTGCATTTCCTATTTCTGTATCTGAGTTATTGTGGTTGCTAGAGAAAGATGTGTAGATAAGTGCCACCACACATTCATTGGCTCCAATTTCAGCTGGAACATTCTGTACACTTGCCCTTGGCTAGCATGTTATTCTCCTCAGCAAGTACAGTCATGTGCCACATAAAACATTTTGGTTTATTATTGACAACATACATGATAGTCATCCCATATGATTATGTCATGCAGAGACTTTGTAGCTATCTTAACTTATATAAGTACATACTGATGTTTGCACAATAATGAAATTGCTTAACAGTGCATTCAGGCCTAGGCCTTCCTGTAATTCAAGTGGCTCAGAAGGCTGAGACAGGAGGATTGCAAGTTCAAAGCCAGCCCCAGCAACTTAGCAAGGCCCTAAGCAACTTAGCAAGACCCAAAAAAAGGGTTGGGGATGTGGCTCAATGGTTGAGCACTTCTGGATTCAATCACTAGTACCAAAAACAAACAAACAACAACACAAAATAATCTATGCATTCATCAGAACATGTCCACATCATTAAGTGATGCATGACTGTCAGTATTGCACTCAGTATTCTTTTCATGCATCTGTAAATATTCACCACCCTCACTCACAGACAGCATTTATCTCCCAATTCAAAGTGAAAGCAGTTTTTAATTGGGAACCTGGGATTCACAATAAAAACGTGCAACAATAGGTAGAACACAGCCATTGACCAATCAAAAAGCACTTCAGCTGTAAATAGCTGCTCTCACCATGCTAGTGTTAACCAGCTCAAAATCAGCCTCAGAAAACTATCCACAGGAACACACATCACTTATTTCATATTCTCAGCATTTGTCACAATGGCTGATTTAATTCCTACTACAAGAGGATGACAAATTCCAGGACAGCCTCTGCAACTTAGTGGGAACTTATCTCAAAATTAAAAAGTCTGGTGATGTAGATAAGCAGCAAAGCATACCTGGGTTCAATCCTAGTACTGCAAATAAATAATCCCTGGTACATAGTAGGTGCTTAACTAGTTTAGTGGATTGGTGGCAAAATAATGGTAAGTTATCAATAAATATTTCATAAAATAAATGCATTAAACTAAGTATCATGAGGACAAGAAGATGAAGCAAACTTTTCTAATATGCCATCATTGTGGTTGCCATAAAAATGAAATAAAGTATGCAAAGAACTTTGAGAGTTGTAGAGTGCTATTACTAACATTAGGTTTTCAGGGAGTTCATCCCTGCAACCCAGTCCTATGATAGGCCTTATGAGCAATACAATAATATACAAGTCCCTGGTTTGAGAAACAACTCAAGAACACTAAACAACTGTATATGAAATAATTGGATGTAAATTTGGTGCTATATTTTTTAGTTCTGTGTACATAGACCATTTCTGGTGCCCAGGGTGGGGGGCAATGTGGTCCTATTACTCTTTTGATGACTACTAACATTCTTTAACACTTCAGTATTAGCTGATCACAGTGGCATACACCTACAATCTCAGTGACTTGTGAGACTGAGGCAGGAGGATTGTGAGTTCAAGGCCAGCCTCAGCATCTTAGTGAGACTCTGTCTCAAATTTTTAAAAAATGTATTGGGGGCGTAACTCAGTTTTATAGTACTTGCCTAGCATGCATAAAGTCCTGGGTTACATCTCTAGTACACACACACAAAAAAAAAAAAAAGAAAAAGAAAAAGAAAAAAAGACTTCAGCATTGATTTCAATAGTATGACCTTGGTCACTGTCATAGCCTATTTTGTTTCTTCATCTGTCAAATGGGAATAATCACTCTTGGTTTACTTTTATGTTCAAAGGAAGTAATGTACTAGAACCTAGTTAGTCAAAGTAAATCATGCTCTACGAATGCCATTATGATCATCATTGCACAAGCATTTTATGTTTCTGCTTTTGTGATATATATATATATATATATATATATATATATATATATATATATAATATTCATTTGTTCTTACTGATGATGCTGATAATTACTCCCCAATTTATCCAATTTTCCTGGAGGGAAGACAACTGAGCCCTCAATTGCATGAATCTACTGTTTGGGGAGCCTGTTGAAATGTAGGCTAAAGCAGATATCCTTCAGCAGAGGATATACATCTGGCCATTGGGGATGGCAACTGGGTGGGTGTGGGGGTGCAGGGTAAGGGTTGTGAATGCAGACTGATTGGCACTTTGGTAGTTTACTCTTTCCTTTATATCTGGTGTGTGTTTTTGTTTCTTGGGTGGGCCTTTCTTGCAGCCTAGGTTTCTGTTCACAGTCTTCCTATACTGCCTTCCTGCCAGACTCACATCATAGATGACTTTCGACTGACCCAGTTCTTTCTACTTTCTTGCTTGTAGTTCTCAAGAATAACTTTAGAATGTACTGGGAATGTAATGTCCTCAGACAAGCTTTGAGCTGACTAGAACATCCTAGGTGCTGGTCCACATTCACTTCCTAGGCACCAAAAGTGGTCTTAGGTACACAGCACCTCAAAATATATCACCGACTTTACTTCCACTTACTTCATATATATTTATTTGGTCCTATGCTTGTGTACCATTGATTTGATTCTTCAAATCAAGGACCTAGGTTTGCATATTATTGTATTGCCCATAAGGCCCACTATGTCCTTTTATAACAAGATGTCCTTCAATATTTTAGCTCAGTGAGTCCTGTGATCTTGAGGTATAAAACTCAGGGCATGATGCTTTCTGGAGTTCCTCATCTATACTGCAAATTGGAGCATTTGTGACACCATCTGCCCTAGAGGGTTTTCTGAGCCTTAGAGGAATGACCGACAATGAATCCTTGGCCTCTGTTGTCACTTGCTGTCTATCAGTAAATAATATATCTGCTTCCTGTGACTTACTGCATCTGTGGGTATTCTGCCTCACCAGACTCAGAGAAATTGGTAACCACTGCATGGTGAACTTGCTTCACACTTCTGCTATGGATTGAATTGTGTTCCCCCAAGTGTTAAAGCCCTAACTCCTAATCTAACTATTTGGAGATAGGCCTTTTAAGAGGTAGAAAATCACCCAGTCTCTTTATTTCTTTCTCCACAAAACACACACCAACAACACAGTGAGAAGGCAGACCTTGTCTGCAAAACTTTGATCTTGGACTTTCAAGCCTCTAAAAAGGTGAGAGAATAAATGTATGTTGTTCAATCCACCCCCACACCAGTCCACGGTATTTGTTATGGTAACCAGAAGTGACTAAGGTACTTCACATCACATTTAGGCACATGCAGACTTGAACACAGGAGCCATGGGACAAGTCAAGGGAAAATGAACCAGTCCTGATTTGAGTACCCTGAATACCAGGAGTAATTATGTGTTATATGTGAACAAGGGGTATTTGTATCTCCAGATAAGGACTGCTGACATTCAGGATTGGGTTGGTAGAATCAACAACTGTTTTCTAGCAGGGAGTCCTTTATATTTTAAATAAGGATACATTTTTGAGCAAATTACTGAATCCTTCTGTACCTCTAAGACTGGCTAGATGAAACCATGAGAAGCTGAGCTGCTGGAGCAAGAACAGTCTGTTTCTTTTTTTAGTGGTCAAGTTCTGTGGAGGCCTTCTGTAGCAGATGGGATTATTTCTGCATCTTCTTCTGGAATGTTTTTCCCCGCTACTTCTATAGAACAGGAAGTAAATTAAAACTGAAGGCAGTTTGAAACTTAATTTTTTTAATCCCCAGTATGTTATATGCATTTATAAATATGTCAAAATGAACCCCACAATTGTCTAAAAGTATAATGCACTAATGAAAACCAAAAAAAATAAATCTTTACTTTTCTTTGCTTTTAAAGTATTGTGATTGCTACTTCTTAGTGGGTGCTCTATCGAATAGATTTATTTCTAGGCATCCAGAGAAACAAGGGCTCCTTCAGACTGTATCACCTTACAAGCCAATGCAAGAAGACAGAATGAAAAACCACTGGCTTAGGGACTACTTCCTGCAAGGCCCAGACTGCTTACCACCCTTTCTTCACCAAGCTGCCTGGGAAAACATTTGGTTTCCAGATGCTATGTATGACAGGACCCTTGTTCTTTCTCATGGTCCATGTAACCTGAGCTATGGATGCCTCTTGGACATGATCAGAGCTACTTTCTATAGACATTGTTTTCAAGTGTTTAAAGGTTAGGACAACAAGACAGGTGGGTGGTATAGGCTAGGAAGGATTCAGTGACATCTACTGGCCAATCTCATGCATCTTTAGGGCACTGATTTGGAGTCATTTGGTCAGTACCTCAAAATAGAGCTTCCTTGGCCTCTGTTCTCAGAAAATATGATTAAGTGGATCTGATATGTAATCTGGGTATCTGTATATTTAACAAACTTTCCACATTATTCTGACACACAAACTGGGTTGAAAACCCTTGCTTGCTTTGGAGAGCTTGAAGAATTAAGAGGTGGACATAATGGCACAAAAGCCCACCTCAGCTTTCCTTAGCTAGATCAACTCCTGCCCCTTAGGCTGTCATGTTTTGAAAAAAGGCAGCTGTTTCAGTCTGGTGCTTGATATGTAAGAAAAATAAATGACCTGTTGTCCTTGCTCTCAGGTGAAGAACTGTGAGGTAGTACATTGAGCTAAATGAAATAAATATGCAATTTGCCTATTGGTATTTATTTATTTAGGCAGTACTGGGGATTGAACCCAGAGTCATTTTACCACTGAGCTACATATTCAGCTCTTTTATTTTATTTTGAGACAGGTTCTTTTTAAGTTACTGAGTCTGTCCTTGAACTTGTGATCCTCCTGCATCATGCTCCCAAGTAGCTGGGATTACAGGCTTGCACCACCATGCCAGTCACCTATTGATATTTAAAGTGTCATTTATCAAATATTTAATAAGTTCTCACAAGGGAGTTTTCATTCTGTTTGGTCATGAAAATTGGTCCCACTGGCAGATGTTATACTAGCCACAGAACTTCAATAATTTTTCCTTCTTTCTGTTTTTTTGTATTTTGATCCAGACCCATTCATTCATTCATCCATGTATCCATGGATGCATTCATCCATCTACTGCATTACAGACTACTGGCTGTGGTATTATAATAAAGAAGTCAAATCTTCATTTTTAGGGACTCTAATGATTAAAAACAAGAAGCAGCAGCAAGACTGGTATGGTGATGCACACTTGTATTCCCAGTGGCTGGGGAGGCTGAAGCAGAAGAATTGCAAGTTCAAAGTCAGCCTCAGGAACATAGCCAGGTCCTAAGCAACTTAGCAAGACTGTTTCTCTAAATCAAAAATAAAAAAAGGGCTGGGGATATGGATCAGTGGTT
Organism: Spermophilus citellus; assembly: GCF_964194105.1. Classification (NCBI taxonomy): domain Eukaryota; kingdom Metazoa; phylum Chordata; class Mammalia; order Rodentia; family Sciuridae; genus Spermophilus; species Spermophilus citellus. The sequence continues at coordinate 110,718,531 of NC_138190.1, read as the reverse complement.
AAGTTCCCCTAGGTTCAATCCCCAGTATATTAAAAAAAAAAAAAGTTTGTCACAGGTTTTAGGGTGGAGCAGATACAAGGGTAGAAGACAAAAAGTCCTCAAGGACTTTTGTGTTTTGTTTACTCATTTTATTCTCAAAGTAACCCTAAGAAATAGATACTATTATTATCTTCATGTATAGGTGTAGAAACTGAGACACAGATATTAAGATATTCAACTATTAAGATACAGAGCTAAGAGTCAAAGTCATTTTCTTAATCACTTTCTTACATTCCTTTCCTTTTGATATCTGAAATCCCCACCATTACAGTGATCACTTTTATTCACTATAACATGAACAATGGTAGCATTTATGAAAGACCAAATGTGTACCGCTACTATACTATGCACTTAACATATATCATCTGTTTCCTTTAACCCTTGTAACAACTATCTCCGTTGTAGAAAGAAAAGGCTAAGAATCAGAAAGATCAGTTTGCTTATTCAAGTTCAAACATTTAGTAATTAGCAAAGTTTAGATTTGAAACAAGTTCTTCCTGAAGAGCCATACTCTCAACTTCTGGACCAAATTGCTTTCCACAAAGAGTTGACGCAATGAAGGCAATACCACAATATGGAGTAAAAACACACAATCTGGAGTCAGATACCTGCGTTGGAATCTGCTCTCCCATTTACTTGCTGTGTGATTGTGATTCAGTGTTCCCATCTATTAAATAGAGATGATAATAATACCTATGTCAAAGCTGTTGTGAGGATTAAATGGATTACTATAAGAAAACAAGAGAACGCCTGTCACACGGCTAGCATTATATAAATATTGGTTGTTACTAGTATTATTCTTCCATATATAAAATGTAGCTATTACACATCTCATTATGAATATCTTTCAGATATTAGCTAGTTTAGCTAGATTGTCACCTGGCAAAGTTCTGAAAGGTCATACGATAGGACTTGGGTGGCGGTGAAGGAGGGCATTCCAGGCAAAGGTGAGAAATAGCATGGTGCATCTGGAGTTGGGGAATGCAGAATGCTTGGGATGTCTTAGACAGAATGTACTTGGGAGTGTCCAAAACTGAGATATGGTAGATAAGCAGAAGTCATGTCAGAGTCTTACCTGCCCTATATGGGTTTAGACTTTACCCTAAGGGAAATTATTCTATACTTTTTAGGTATTGAGGATTGAATCCAGAAGTGCTTTACCACTGAGCTGTATCTCCAGCCCTTTTTATTTTTTATTTTGAGACAGGGTCTTGCTAAGTTGCCTTAAATTTGTGATCCTCTTGCTTCAGCCCCCAGTAGCTGGGATTACAGGTGTGTACCACTGAGACTGGCTCTGGGAAGTTATTGTAGAAGGTTCTAAATGAGGAGGGACATGGACAGCTTTGGTTTTTGTTTGTTTGTTTGTTTGTTTGTTTTTTAGAAAAATCACTCTTGTAGCAGCCTGGAGGATAGATTGAAAAGATCAGCTTTGAAGCAGGTTGTTATAAATAGTGTTTTCCCTTCCCTTTTCAATGAGTAATAGTGAGTGCCTAAGCTAAGACAAGTATTAGCAATGGGAATGGAGAAGAGGGAATGGATTTCAGATGTAATTAGGCAGTAGCATTCACAGAACACAATGAGTGATTAATTGTGGTGGGGAAAGGTAGAGAAAGGAATCTAATATGACTCCCTGCTTTCTGACTTAGGTGACTTGGAGGTGGATGGGAAGGCAAGGCACTAAGTCTACACAGGAGGAAATGGCTGGAGGGGAAGGAGTAGAGATAATCAATTTTGAGGGGGGACATGCTGTGTTCCAGTTCCCTTTGGGACATCCAAACTGAGATGTCAAGTAGGCAGATAAACACAGGGATCTGAAATGCAGGAGCAAGATCTAGACTAAGGATAACAATTTTGTACTCATGAGTCAGTATATTGTCTTAAGTCAACAGGACTGGTTGAGACTGTATAAGGTATGAAGAAAAAATGAGCAAGGCAAGAAGCTCAACTCACAGCAGCATTTAAGGGGTGAACATAAGAGGGGTTTTTGCTGGAGCTTGGAATGGAACAGCTGAGAAGAAAGCAAGAAAACCAAAAGAGGTTTCTGTTAGGAATTGGGGAGACATTTTGGCCATATTTAGCTATTTTTGTCTATAGGATTTGAAATACTGAAATCTTGCTCAACTAATCAGTCCGTCCCTTCATGAGTTTCCCTATGGAAACATTTGCAAAGAAGAGCAACCAAACAGAGAACAAAGCATCACTTAACTAGAAAAGCTGAAATCTCAGTGCATGGCTTTTTAGGAAAATTGGAGCTATGGCTTAGACCAGAGGCCTAAATAGGGTTTCTACCTCTTTCTAAAACTTGTCACATTCTGGTTACTATTTGGAGGAAACTAAAAGAACAACAGAGCAAATGCTATGACCCTTTTATCCACTGGTGTGGGACAGAGTGTCAATAGGAGATTGAGAGAGGACTGGGGCTATTACTCAGTGGTAGAGTACTTGCCTAGCAGGTGTGAGGCACTAGGTTCCATCCTCAGCAACACATAAAAATAAATAAATTAAAGCATTGTGTCCATCTAAAACTAAGAAATATATTTTAAAAATAGGAGACAGAGAGAAACCCCAGTTTAATAAAGAGATAAAATGCAAGAAAGCAGAAGAGGAACTAGAAAAAGAAACAATAAAACAGGCTAATAAGACAGCTAGAGTAGGAGGAGAATAATCATAAGAGCGTAGAGAGTTTGAAGACCAGACTGGTCATCAGTGTCAAAGGCTACAAGAGAAGACAAAGCAGCGGAGTTAAGTGTTGGTCATTTCCCCTCTTTGTCATTTCTGATCTTCACCCCCAATCACCTTATGATCCACGAAGCCTAAATCTTTGCACTCTATATCTTAACAGAAAGGCTTGCCAATGTGGCTCAGATTTCCAGTCCACATTGGCTCAGAGCTTTATAACAGAAGTTGTAAACTGGCAGATGACAGTCATTATTTATTTGACCTGATCAATGTTTGCCCACATGTAAAAATCAGGCGAGTTCACAGAAAAAAAAATCCAGATTTCTGTCTTCTTTTAAAATGTTGAAAGATTTGGCTAGCTGGGTCTGCATCATGGAATACAATCGTGGTGCCACCTTTTGATAGTGATCTTTCTTTGCCACATCTTTCCCTTTTGCTTTATTTCCAGGCTTCTTGTCCCATTTATACCAATAGCCTGGTATTTGCCATGTAGAGAACTTTGGGAGAACACAAGCAACTGATATGTGGGCATATATTAGAGAAGAGATTGGCAAGCCTTTCTGTTAAGGTATAGAGTGTAAATATTTAGGCTTCGTGGATCATAAGGTCTTGACTCTGCTATTATAATGGGAAAGG